>NC_084760.1:8163991-8814616 GCF_028858725.1 Colius striatus
CCTGAAGACCACCACCTCCTTTGGGTACACAAAACTGTTTTCCAAGCCTTGTTTTGTTCATCCAATCAGCATGTTTTGTGCTTTGACAACTGGCAAATCATAGGTCAGGAAGCAATTTTACTCTGGCAAATTTGTGTTACTAGAGACCTCTTCCATCCACCTCCAGGATCAGATGAGGGCATTTTGGGTCATCTCAGTGGTGCATCATTTGCAACATACATTTTAGAAAAAGCTGGGGAAAAGCTGCCTTGGGACACATAGGTTTTTGTGGCATTAGGGGAGAAGGGGGTCCCTTTCAGGCCACCACAGTACCTACCTGTGCTCCATGGCAGGAGCTCGCTGGCCAGGGCAGAACTGCCTAGCTAATGAAAGGGTCCATGATGCTGAGCTGCTACACAAATTCCTCATTTCTCTCATAGGCTGATGCTTGTTAAGAAGAAAAATTATTACAGTGAGAGGCAGTCAAAGAAATTTAAGGAAACCTAATTTTCTCATGGGTTACATCAGTTGACATGTACCTGAATCTCTTGCAACATTCATACAGAAATCAAAGTGTAATGTAGTCAGTGAATTGCAATCTGCTCTTCATAAAACCACTGGTGCAGGCTGTCATGGGAAGATGTTACCCATCTTTTATTTGCAAGGGACCATTATTTTCATTCTTGCTGTGGCATCTGCAAGTGTTGTTACTGTTAAATGTCTGTTAGTGACAATGTTATTAACTTCTGATTTTAGAAGTTTGTAGCTTTGCTGCTGTGGTAGTATTTGCAAGGGTATTGAGGCTGACTTATAAAAGTCTCAGCCTGGAAGCATTTATTTCCCAAATTCTGTATTTTAGCATTGCCATCATTGTACTTTGAAAAATACGTTTGTTAAGTGGCCTAATTTAAGCAAAGATTGTTTTCATCTTTGAGGATTTCTGTTACATTCTTTCATCACCATTGATGGCTTCAGGCTTTCAAGATGCCTGGATGAGGTGGGAGGGAAGGACAAAGGACCAGGGTATTCACAAATGCCAAGTTTTGCCTCCTCTCTAGGCTGACTTTGGAGATTGAGTTCCATGGGGACTGTCTGGAGTCAGTGGAAGGAGAAAAGGCAACTCCTGAAAGCCAAGGACCTTAAGAGACTTCAGACCTGGAGTGTCCTCTGGAGCCCTTGTGCTCCAACAGAACAGGAGCACAGTGGCACTGGAGTGAGGTACCTTAGGTGTTACCTACCTCCCTCTTGCTATTGCAAAGCCTGGGAGAGAAGTAGAGGGAGGAAATGTGCTCTTCCCCGCCCCCAGCTGAGAGAAAGAGTAGCTTTGTCCCCTAGACTGGTTGACTCATTTCCATGGGCTGCACTCCTCATTCTGCCTCCTGTGTCAACGTAACCAGACACAAACTTCAGAAGAAAACAGGTTCCTAAGGAGCAACAGGATGATTTCTGTCATACAAGGGAGTCCCTCAGGTTTCCTGGCATGGGATAGAATGGTACCAGAGCAACTCAGCTCTCCACTGTCAGATGCTCCTAGAGAGCAGGAGGGAGGCCAAGCTGATGGGCTCAAACCTTTCAGGGTTGTCCTGGACCCTGTGTGTCAGCTTGGGCTGTAAGTGAGAGGAAGGATAGCCCAAGCCCCACAGACAGAGTTTGTGCTGCAAAACAAAGGAAAAAGGGAGAGAGTGGAAAAGCCACTGCAGCAGAGTGAAAGTTGATGATGAAGCTCATCATTAGGAGAAAGGATGTCAAATGTTTCAAGGCTCTTTGACTGTAAGTCACCAACCTGGAACACCTTAAAGAAGAATGAGTGTGGGTGTTTCATAGAGACAGATGCCCTCAATTACTAATTATCCATGCTTAAAAGAAAACTGTTTAAAGTTTGCTGCCTTACAGATTTCACTGGTAGGGTTACTTGTCAAAGGAAGTACATATGCATAGTACTAATGTTAGCAATGAGTGGGATTTACAAATGACATTTATCTCCAGCATTCAAAGAATAATAGCTTATATTATGAGGGAGTGGAGGGCTACAGAGGGCTTGTTTGGCTATCTCATTGCTGTGGTATTGCCAGAAACTGGAATACTTTCTCCTTGGCTTTTACATTCTGAATCATGACAAATTAGTCGAAAGACAAAAATATATAGAGAGAGCACTATATATAAATATGTGTGTGTATGTATTCTGCCATAAACTGAAAGCATCTTCCCTGATTCCCCTGAATCACTACAATGATCTCTTCTAGCCTGGCTAAAAATATGAACATGGTGTCATCAAATATGACCAAGAGGTAGAAGAAAGATGCTGCATTCTCACAAGCAGCCATAACACATTCCCCCAAGGATTCTAAGAGCATTTGCAGGCTGAGGTATTAGCAGACTACTAAGAATATTCCTGGGCATGTCTAGCCCCCAGAGGAGTTTCTTTTTGGGTTCACACTTTATTAGAGAGCACAAACTCCAGTCCCTGGTCACAGTGTCACAGAGAACCAGCATCCCTCAGTTCTGCTCCTCTGACCTACTTAGTTGGGTTTGGGTTGCTGTTTTCACGTGAAGTATTTCAAATCAGCCTCCTCATTACAGCAAAGAGCATTATCTCTCTCTGTTTTCCATCTAGCCCCAAGAATAACTCTGATGTCAGCAGGGAGCTCTCTCTCTGGCAGCCGTCTCCTCGCTGCCAGATAAAAGGTCAGCTGGCTCTGCCAGCTCCTGGGATGGACCTCGTGTATGCGGCCCTCTGCTCACACCCAGCCACCCCAAACAAAGCAGCCCTGGGAGAAGCCAGCTCCCACTCCCCACCTCCAAGATCCCATTCAGTAAAAGCTGCTATACTTTATTAGTCTCTGGCAATTTGTCCTCCAGCTGCCATACAGCCTGGAGCTCCTTACATTAAATCCCCACTCTTGCAAGAAAATAAGAAGTCGCAGGGTGCTCAAGCGTAGCCCCCCAGCAATCCCAGCCCTGAACACACATCCCAGCAAACCTCATTCATATCCTTAACCACAATGGCCATTTTTTGCCTGAGGAAAGACAGAGTTAGGACTTCAGAGTTTGGCATAAATCCTAGACTATATAAATAGATTTCTATGAATCAAAGCTCCATTATGTAAGACATAAAAATAAGAGAACAAATGAGAGGAAAAATAAGCTGAACTTCAGAGTCTGCAATGAAGCATCAGCTTAAGAGTTTGGGCACTGAGTCAAGACACAGATCTTTTTTTTTTCTCCCAGTTTGCCTGCTTTGCTTTAAAAGTGACTCATCCACTCGCTCCCCCTTTCACCAGCACTTTCTGTGTTGTTTCAGACATGCCTGTACATTTTCAATCTCAACAGGACCATCACAACTGCCCGATTATTGACCGGCCATCTGCATTTGCATTTCTGAGTTTCAAGAGGGGGAAAGGGATGTGCACAAACACACACACACACACACACACACACACAAAGCCTCAAACGCAGTCGCCAAGGTTAAAGGAACCGTGGTGTGAGGCATGCTGCAGTTTACAATGAATTGAAATGTGACTAAAGGCAGCATGTGACAGCCGTCTATATTTAGCGGTGGCTTTTGCTTTTACACTCTTTGAGTTACCCTGTCAGAAAAGCATCTATGTTTGTGCATCTGGCAGAAGAATGAGCCCCTGAAGGTGTAGGAAACCTCTGACAATGGCTTTGTATACATTCCAGTTGTCGGCTGGGGCATTTGTTTACACGCTGTTGCAGGCTCCCCTCCCTCCCCACCTCTGGCACATTCTCATCCGCTCTTTGCTTTGGCCAGGGAGTATTTTTAGCTGATGTAGCACAGTCATCTCACCATCGGATCTCCTCGCCACACCTTTTCCACCAGCCCTTAAAAGAGAAGGCTTGAGTGAGAGCAAATCAGTGTGCCCCTCATAGAAGTGCTGTGGTTATCATCCCTGAAAGAGATGAGATACATATACCGTTTGCTTCTTCACTTGATTTATGTTATTTGCATAGGCAAATGAGTCAGGAGTGTGTATTTTGCACAGAGCAAATTCATGTTGAACATAAATTAGTCTGAGGTGTTTTCTTTGGTTCAGAGAAATTCTGTTACTCACATGTGCACCCACCAACAGCAAAAAAAAAAAAGAGGAAAGAACTGTATGTATGTGTGGGTTTTTAAATCACCCTGAACTGTTATTCTTTTAGGGGAGGGAGATTCTTCTTTTTCTTCTTTTGTTGCAGCTTTTCTCTGCTGTTTGGTAAATAGAAGCATTTCTTACATGCACTTGTATTACATGCATCCTTTCACATTTATAAATAGTTACAGAAAATTATACTCTTTTTCCCAGTCCCTTTTCTAGTCAGTTTAAAGCCTTGCCTGGCTGCCTTTAAAGAGGGCTTAGCGACATTTAGATAACACGGTGATGCACGCATATAAGAACTTGAAAGCACTAATAGTCTAGCTGGGATAAGCATTACAGCATTCCCAGTATTCCAGATTTCCATAAATAACATAAATTAACCTCCCAGCTATTTGTATGCAGTACCAGCTACAATGGTCTTTTATTTCATTCCTTTTTCTCTCCCCATTTGCTAAATCAATATTCAGCCGCCATTCTAGGGGATGGCATCCATTCTTTGCAACAGGCTGCACAAGGACAATGGATGTTGCATAAGTTTACTGGGAAACAGTCACTAAAATGTCTAACTGCAACCCATTGCTGATCCATATAGGCCTCTCCACTGGGAGATTTGCAAAGCAAAAGTCAGGCTTGTTTTACAAGGAGCTCTACAGGTTGTGATCCCCAACCAGGATGATGATATCTGCCACCGAACCCGTGTCAGCTGTGACACCACACAACAGTAAAAAGATTTCTTTGCATAGGCCAGAAAAGGGATAAAATTCTCATCCTCCAGACCTTGCACAGATTCTTGGTCCACAGCCCAGCTCTAGACCTACACTATGTGTTTCCAGGGTTTGGACATAGTATTTTGTGTGCTACCATAGCAACTGATGCTCACATATCTGCTAGCAGATGGCAGCTCCAGGAAGAAGGCCTGAAAATGTCTGTGTAGCAATCTTTGCATCTCTTGGACATTTCCAAAAGACTCTATTTTCCTGATGTTTTGGACATTGCTGGTTGGTGTGTGTAGCTTCCTGAAGAAGAGACAGGGCAAACTAGGAGCTGCCCCATCAGTAATATTGTCAGCTGTACTGGACAAATCAAGTAGAAACTTTTTTAAAGCACAGAACAGGTAGACACATGGAAAAATATGATATAATGGAGAAGAGTCACGATGGCTGTTGTGCAGGGAAGCCATATCTCACAAATTTACTACTTTTCTAAAGGAGATAATGAGCATGATGACATAGCTCATTTAGTTGATAAAGTATGAATGGATTTTCAACAAGGTTTCACACTATCACTTACCAGGGGCTCTTAAAGATGTAAGCTAGGGTTAAAGTTCTCTCCTGGATTAAAAGAAACAAAGAGGAGGAATAAACCTTAAGGTCCCGTGGAGAACTGTTCTGCTCCTGTGTTACTAAGCATATTCACTAACCACCTAGAAAAGGCAATAGAGAGTAAGCTGATGAGGTTTATTTATGATACTAAGCCATCGAAGCTGTAAAAATGAGTGATGAGTGTGCAGAAACACCATTCAGTGCTTTGGCACAAAACAGGGCAATAAGATGTCAGATAAAATTTACTGGCTTTGAATACGACACCTATGCATACAGGGAAAAGCAACCCTAACTTCAGAGACACTGTGGTGGGTTTTGAGCTACCTGTTACCCTTTGGAAAAGTAATCCTGGTGTTACAACAGCCTTTTCTATGAACACAGAGTTTGGCAACACTGAGAGAGCAAATTCCATCTCAGGAACTATTAGGAAAGGAACAAAGACCAAGTCCCTGTTATTCACATATCTTGAACTCTCCATGGATTGCCAGTCCTTCCATCCATCAAATAAAATACATTTACAAAAAGAACAGTGATTAAAAGCATGGGTAAAAATATTTGAGAAGCAAGTAAATAACCTAGAAGCCTTTAGCTTAGAGAGAGGAGAGCAGGGAGATGACAGGAAACCTTGAATGGCATGGAGGAGCTGGACAGGGAATGATTATCCACTCTTCCTATACATCAGGAAGTACACAGCATCAAATTTGGAACATGCCATGTGGTAGTTTCACAGAATCACAGAATCTTAAGGGCTGGAAGGGACCTCAAAAGATCATCCAGCCCAATCCCCCTGCCAGAGCAGGGCCACCTAGAGTAGGTCACACAGGAGCTCAGCCAGGTGGGTTTGAATGTCTCCAGAGAAGGAGACTCCACAACCCGTCTGGGCAGCCCCTTCCAGTGCTCCCTCATTCAAACAGTGGAAAAAACCAGAAGTGGCACTTTTTCACAACACAAGGGATTACACTGAGGAATTAATTGCTACAGGATGCTGTAAATTCCCAAAGGTTACAGGAGTTACAGAAGGAAATTGGACAAAGTGTAGGAAAATATCATCCCAAACTTTTATGCACAAAGATGCCACCTCCATCTCTGGCAGTTTCTAGGTTAGAGATTGTCAGATGCTGGGAATATACCTGTATCAATTTCACTCCAAAACCATTTTCCTATCCATTGTCAGTTGCTGTTAGAGACAAGGTACTGAGCTATCTGCAGCTTCAATCTGGGTGGTCAAAGTCTTCTCATCTGATCCATAGGAACTGATCTCAGGCTGTGCTAAATACGAGGTAACTCAATGTTTTTCATCGACAACTAATCTTCATCAGCTGCTTCAGACTCACCATAAATTTATAAGAGCCCACACACAGTTATGCTGCTGCTCCATCTCACCATGGCTCTTTTACTCGGAACTAAAAGGGGCAGCTCACAGAATGCATGAAGGGGAGCAAAATATTTGGTATTAAGCTTTTGCAAACCCTCTGTACCTTATTATTTTCCATGTTTTGTCTTCTTCCTTGTTTTACCTGAAATGTCAGCGATAATGCTTCCTTTATGGAGAAAATTAAGATATGCTGATCTGATAACCTCCCTCACCCATCAGTTCAGATTTCCTCGTGAAACGAGGAAAGGTCAGACTCTGAAAACTTTCTTCGCCCTAGGTTGTACCTCACTCAAATACAAGTCACATCACAATCACTGTCACTGCTTAGAGGATTAAAAAGATGAGAATCTGCCCCTGATGTATCGATTCTCTCTTTAAGAGTCCTATTTGGTTCATCTCACTGTGGCTGCTGCCCCATTAAAGCCTTAAAGAGAACTCATAAATATAAAAATACCCAAGAGCGTGGCAGAGAATCCTGCCCTGAATAATTGTACTGAAATGTTTTAAAGGGAACTTATTTTCCTTCTTGATAGCCTCAGTAACACTTTGAAGAGAGAAGAATGAAGGTGAGGACATGCATTACATTCTGTAGAGGTAAAGAAAGAAACTCTGTTGCAGGGAATGTGTCAGGGGAGTATGTCTGAAAGTGCTTATATCTGTGAAAATACGACCTCTGGTTTTGCCAAGGTCAGTAAAACCTACTGTGATTCGCTTTGTAAGTGTCGGTCACACAAGTTAAAGCTGCCTCAAGGCAACTTTCATTTCCGTACCCAAATGCAACAAGACGTGATGTTTCTGAAAGGTTTGCAAAATCCTCCACTGTGTGGAGCAGCAAGATGATCTGCTCCAACATTTGTTTATGATTATTTAAGGATCCAAATAAATCCAGTTCTTTACTACAAATTCATTCAGAATGGCAGATCAAAAAGCTGTTCAGAGATGTTAACCTAATGTGAAATAGGCTTCCTAATTTCAGTGTCCTGGCTCATGCTGTTCACTGGTGGATGCTGTCCAATGACAGGACAAGGGGCAATGGGTACAAGCTGGAATAGAAGAGGTTCCAAAGAAACACAAGGAAAAACTTCCCTGTTCAGGTGAGGGAGCACTGGAAGGGGCTGCCCAGATGGGTTGTGGAGTCTCCTCTGGAGGCATTCCAAACCCACCTGGATGAGTTCCTGTGTGACCTACTCTAGGGAGTCCTGCTCTGGCAGTTGGTTGAACTGAATGATCTTTCAACCCTTGAGATTCTGTAATTCTGTGATTCTCCTCTTGGCCTCTAAGGTGATATGGCCTCACATCACACAGACCTGCAGTGCCATTTGTCGAGAGATTCTGTTAGAAATCTGAGTTACAAGATTTGCTGAATATTTCCTGGGTTAAAGCTGAGAAGAAGAGGGGATGGGTCTTGTGTTCTGCCCTGAATGCCTTTATATGGCTGTTCAGAGGCTGTCACTGCACCTCGTAATTGCCGTTTTTGGACACAGAGATGGGTAAATGGGGTCACACCATTACCCATTCCTTCAGACATTCCTGATCCTTAATGTCAGGGAAAATGAGCTCCCAACATCCACTGCACTTGTGTTCACATGGGATTTCTTCATTGTGCTAGGAATAGTAGGACTTCCATAGAAGGTTAAAGCATTTTTTGTCCTGCCTGACACTGGCCGACTCTAGATCACAGAATCACAGAATCTCATGGGTTGGAAGGGACTTTGAAAGGTCATCTAGTTCAATAACCCTGACAGAGCAGGACCACCTAGAGTAGGTCACAATATTAGGTCACAAGTATAGGTTTCTGAGAAAGGTACTGGTACCTTATTAAGTCATTGGTCATTGTGGAGCAATGTGATCTCCAAAACCATTTCCAATTTACCTGCACCAGGAAAAGAAAGAGTCTTATCACACACAACATCAGTGTTTACCTCCTTAGATTTTCCAGTTATTTTACTGTGAGGTGAGGGAGCCCTGGCACAGGCTGCCCAGAGAGGGTGTGGAGACTCCTTCCTTGGAGGTCTTCCAGACACATGTGGACATGTTCCTATGCGACCTGATCTAGGTGGATCTGCTTTAGCAGGGAGATTGGACTAGATGATCTCTAAAGGTCCCTTCCAACTCCTACTGTTCTATGATTCTATGATTGTAACTGAGCACACCCAGGCTTTTTGTCACTTTCCATTGAGAAGTGTTCCATCTCTTTAGTTGCTTTGTCACCAGGTTTCTGTATCCTCTCTAGAAGGACAGGCCTGGCACTATAGTGAGCATACACTGCACGACAGAGTTCTTCATAATGCCTTTGCAGATGGAAATGGTATCCTCTCACCTCTTTATTAATTGCCCAAAGCATCTTGCTTGTTTTCTCAGCGCTATGGTATATTGTGTGATGCCTTCATGTGGCTGTTTACAAAGACACTCACAAAACCTTCTGGTTCTTCTGGAAAATGCTGGGCTGGACTAGAGCTGTACAGCACTCAGCAACCTGAACACCCAAGCTAAGTCCTTCCCTGGTGATGGGCCACAGACTTTGTGTCATTGCTGCCAGGGGGAGATGCTCTGCTTCATCCTTCCAACACCTCTAGATCCTGGTCATGCAGTTGTGCTGGTTCCTATCCGGTAGCATCAGTGTTTCTCGGGTCTCTCACTGAGCTGGAACAGCTCATGAAATGAGAGGGTGGGTGGCAGAAGCAAAAGATGCTTTCTGATGGATCAGGTAGTTGGATCAGCTCCACAGTCAGCCTGACAAGCAATGAAGTGAGTGGCAGAAAGAGGATGAGAGTCCTGGTCAGCAGCAGCAGCGAGAGGAAGGGGAGGGGAGGAGAGGAATGAGATGGCGTCTGTCAGCAGCACCAAGACAATAGAGGACTTACAGGGAGGAGATGGGTAAAAAAATGTGATGTACCTGTTTCAAAACACAGGAATCTGGACACTGGCAAAAGTGCACACTTACAGCTCCAAAGCAAGAAATGCTATTCAAACTATCTGACCTCTGAAACACAAGGGCATGGAGAAGGAAAGTTCACCTTTCCATACAGCTGCCAAGCAAGCACTCCCACAGACCCAAGCCTCCAAAAGCATTACACCACTGTTGTCAACAGCTCAGTTTCCCTCCTGCCATCTCACTCCACCTTCTCAGGTCTCTTTGTTGTTCTTCACAGCCCTCTCTTGAGTCATGAACCAATGACGGGTTGTGTACATCTTTGTGGCTGCAGTGGTTTCCCCTCCTTTCCAGACAGACATATTTCAAACACTTGCTCTACATAAGGTGCTTGGAGCTTCTCCTTGTTAGCATATAGCCACGCTGAGAATTGCCACTCTACTCCTGCCCTGCACTTCTCAGCCATAAACTACAATTCCTCTCGTTTTGTGACTATTTGCTCGATTAACTTTTTGCCAGGGACTTTGTCAAAGGCTTCCTGAAAGTGTAGACACTCGGGGTCATCACACTACAGCCTTGGCCATGCCTCTATGATCTCTGTGGAGCTGTGGTGTTTTCTTTTTGCTTTAAATCCTTTGCTTTCTCCAGTGAGTTTCCTTTCTGTTCAGATGAAGCAATGCAAAATTTCACAGGAGGGAAAAGGTGCACAGCAGAAAGAGATGAGATAGGAGAGTGTGATTATGCAGGAATCCTGTGCAACCTGAATTGTAGGAAAGTCATCTCATCTCCTGTGCTGGAATGTCTCCTGCTGATGGGTGCAATCCTTTCCCAGTGACTGTGAAAATCTTGATAAGGAAAGTGATGAGACACTCTGCTCTGCTAGAGCTCTAAGACTTGGGTTTGCCCTCCCACGCATTTTGGGTGGGCAGGCAAACCACAGACTGTCATCTGTGAAGTCAGAAAGCATCGGGTACATTTAATTACTACATTAGAGCTCGCTAACACTTTCAATGCCAAGAACTGGTTGTGGAGGGTTTGGGGTTGTTGTTCACGCTTTGTTTTCACCACAACCTAACTATTGGAGCAGGAGCTCACACATCTGAGAGCTCCAGTCGGCCCATTAATAGGCACTTACTGCAATAAACAGGTCAGGAAATAGTTGTGGCAAAGCAAAGAGCTGAATGGCTTTGGCTTATTCTCATAGTTTTCTTCTCCTTGTTTCTTATTCTGTCTTTTCCCACTCACAAGGTTTTCTCTTTGGCAGTTTTCTACTTCCAACAATCTAATTTGTTCTGAAGAAGAAAATAATGTAAATAAGGGGTCTTTTCAGTTAAACAAGATCCTTCAGCTGACCATTCTAACAGGACCTGTGGGTTGCTCTCTGCAGACACTGTTTATCAGTAGTGCCTGGATGACTTGCCACAACCACCTCATGCAGCCCATAGCCTAGTTACTCCCATCTCCCAGAAATCCAAAGCAGCAGGCCAGATCCAGTGTCCACAACAGCAGCCAGCTCCCTTTCCAATGGTAGCACAGCCCTGGCACAGCCACATGGCATCACTGGACAGCAGGGAAGCTCAGAGGCATGCCAGCATCCTGAGGAGACAAGGAAGGTACTTCCCACCCCAAGTTATCTGACACACACCATTGCCTCACCTGAGGAAGTATCTGGTTCAAGTCTAGCTGTAGGAACTGCTCTGGGTAGGCACTGCTGGCTCCCAAAGCCCCTTCCTCTGGGACACAGTCTGAGTGTGATGTGCTGAGCATCTGCAGAACCTCCAGGACCTTGCCAGGGCTACGTTCCACCAGAGGCATGGCACAGCACAGCTTTGCTGGTCACTGTGACAATCCACATGTCACAGGTACCTAAGAAGTTCAGGTACTACTGATTCACACAAGAAAGGGAAATTACAACCAGATGTGGCAGTTTCCTTGAGAACACAAACTGAGGCATCCAGAAGGGGTACACAACTGTTCTGATGTGATCTAGTTAATTATTTAGGTGGGTAAATACCTGAATCAAAAGGAGCTTTGTGCCAAATTTGGGATCTTGCAGTTATTTTTCCTTGCCTGGGATATCTGAAATGAGTCAGTCCATGCAAAGTCACTGCTGCTTAGTGATAGGGGAGCAGTGACCAAAAAAAACCCCAGTTGAGAGCTCTTCTGTTAGTCAGCATTTCCTTCCTGATCCCACGACAGGAACCGAGGCATGTGTGTACCAGAGCTGTGCTTCACTCTCCCTGTGCACACTTGCCTCCTGCTCACCAGGGGAAACCAGAGCCTTCATGCCACTCATAGGCGTGCTGCAACCCTGCTGTCTGCCCTGGGGCCATGGAAATGTCCTGACACTATGCATCTTCTAAAAGCTTGCTTGGGCTTGCAGGATCCATCTTGTCTTTTCTACCTCTGCTCTAAACTTGGTGTTGAACCAGAGCAGGACTGCAGTGCTTGTTGTTCAAAGCAAGATCAAAACACTGAAATCATCACAATTAAAAGAGTCTTTACTTTTCCTCTTTTTTCTTTTCCCCACAGTGATCTCCCTTTACCACACTAATAACTTTGAGGGCATTTTTTGGTCCTCTTTTGTTTCACCTTCAACTCCTGCTATCCATATCCTCATCAAGCACAAATATGACTGAACTTATGCATTAGGGCACCACAGTTCTACTCCATGGGAAGTTATTAAGCTTGATGTAAACATACTGTTGCTTTCATTTAGCTTATGGGTTACATATTAAGTAGGTTTTGGTCAGTGTGAATGTATTTGCTTGCTGAACTTGGAGGAGATTTTTGTACAGGGGTATCGTTTATAAGACTTAACTCAGGCTTCTACACATATAGCAAGTGAGTATAACCACATTCTAAACCAGTCTAGAGAGATCTGTGCTGATACAGTTAAACTCATGGAGGTGTGAGTGTGGACAAACTCCCTCACTTCTAGCATCTACCTATTTTCTAGAAAGAAGGAGGGTGGTTGCCCCAGAGAGCACTTTGTTGACACTGTTGGATTATGCTTTACCCAGTTCAGCTGAGCTCTTAGCCACAAGCACACAGTATCAGCAACCAACAGGACCAAGGACAACACAGGCTCCGACCAAGGAGAGCATGCCCCAGGGCAGGGGAAGTGTGGGAAGCTGAAGGTGCATCAGCAGCTGCAGAATGGTTTGTGGTCCTTTCAGCTAGGCTAATCCTGTCACCTCTGCACCCCTGTCGTGTCTGACTCACCCACCCTACTTTGGTACATTATCATCCAGTACATCATCACAGTAGGAGCTCTTTTCTACAGTGTCACAGAGTGAGTAAAAAAGGAAGAGAAACATAAAAATACAGCAAGTCCATGCTTTTTCAACACTGACCTCATCAAAAAAGACCATTCATCAAAATTGCTGTCCCCAAATAGCACTGCAACTCTTTGATAACTTTCTGTTCTGTGTAAGTTCTTAAGCATCATCAGCTTCCAAAAGGGCTTGGTCCTAACCTGGCCTGACCTCTCAGGACACTGTCTAGAAATGCCAGATGGCTATCTCCAATGGGGACCACTAACCTACAGAGGCATCAAAGACATAACTCTTTGGAGTAAGTGAGTCTAAAACCTGAAGGCAGGGACCTGATGACACTAAGGAGCCGTGCTCACTCGTGCTGATTAGACTGAAGTTACCTGGGGCTCCAAATGCTAGGCACATCACCTGAGACTGCTGAGACAAAAAGGCAGATAATAAAAACAAAAGCTGCAAAACACACACAGCAGATGTTTTTTGCTTGCAAATGACACTGGAGTGTTCAGGAAGGTGGGTGAGTGCCTGTTTATCATCTAATATTTATACACATTTTATTCTTATTCATATCATCCTCACAGGGTATCGAGCTCTCAGAAGGACTTTTATTAAATCATTCCATGAATGGGAATAATCAGACCTGTTCTTTTCTTTGCTGAAGCTTTTGTCAGCCTACTATAAACTAGTTCCAAGACAGTATTACTACCTCTTCCTTTCACATTTAACCTTCTTGTCACTCTAGTTTTACCATCATAGGTCTGAAACTCATCCACGCAGAAGTCAGCTGTGGACTGCTTGTTGTGTAATGTCCCTTGATTTTATTATTAACCTTCTTTTCATCTTGCTCGTGTATAATATCTATGGCTACATACATTCAGTGCTGTGGTTATGAAATATCAGATCCTTCCCTTTGCTTCCCAGGAAGGGAAGAAGAAAGAGGAGATTTCATCTCTATCCCCTGGTATCATGCTCTGAATGTTATTCACTGCACTAATAACTGTATCAGCATGTTTATAAGATGATGTGCTTTTAATTGTTTCACTCTCTCATACACATGAAGTAAGCACTCTAATGGGTCTGTACCTTTCATCTTTTATTTTATTGCTAATGGTAACTCCAGTAATATAAAATGACAGATGAGTGTAGTCTGAGAAAAAGGGGAAAAATCAATGCGCGTCCAGACTCCAAACGAGAGTGGGCCAGGGGCTGGGGCAGCCAACCTGACATCCCTCTTGGGTGAGAGGCTGGGGCAGCCAACCTGACATCCCTCTTGGGTGAGAGGCTGGGGCAGCCACACACTGCTATCACTCTTGATCCAGACAGGAGAGCCAAATGCAGAGCAGGGACGGGCACATCAGCAGGGCATCTCCTGCTGTGTACTAGAGGGAGGGAGGCAGTGCCCCAGGAAACTTGCACCCTCTACTCACCAGCCCATCTCCCCTCTGTAAAGAAGGTGGCTCTGGATGAGCTCGATGTGCAGACACACTGGCACAGAGCAGCTGCCAAAGGTGTGAGCATAGGATGCTTCCATCCAGCAGTGAGCACAGGGTTTACACCACAGCTGGAGTCACCCACGATTTGGGCAGCACCTGAGTGCAGTTACCCCAGCACAAAGCATCTGGATGAGCTCCATCATCTTCTTCCCAGGCGATAGCAAGCCTTTTCCTTGACCCCAGAAACAGTGTCCAGATAGGCAGGGGCTGTGCACAGCTATGGGCATGGGTAGACCCAAGAGTGGCTGAACAACTATGCTTGAGCAACATGATGTCAGAGAGTGTGAAGCACAGCAGTGGAGCAGCTCTCTGTGTCTTGTGAAGAACACCTGACAGTCCTCCATGTGTCACACACGTTCTCCAGTGTCATCCCCATGACCCAGACAGCCATCAGCCAGCGGCAGTGTTAACATTGCACACAGGCAGCCACTTGCCATTTCCAGTCCTCAAGATATCTCTGTTTTCCCTACAGGGAAATTTAGCTTGATCTTTGGTGATGAAGGAAAAAACCTGTTTAAAATAAATCAAGATTTACACTCTTTTTTTTCAAGGCAACAGGAACACAAAAGCCTAACAGCTACCAACAAATTTGAATGCATTTAGGGAAAGGAACCCAAAGGTAAGGAGAACCATTGTTTGTTTTAAAAGAAGATCCCACCCTTCACATCAGGATGTAGCCTGGAGTGGGTACTGTGCTGCCAAGTTACAGGAGCCTGTAATGGAAATACTGACAGATCTTCACCACCAGTGCAGTCACAGTCACTCTATAAATAGCCTTTGCAAATGCCTGGCATGTGAGATGGCTTCAAGTAGCCACTTGACAGAACCTGGCAATTTGACCAACGATTATTTCAGAAAAGAATCGTAGCTGAGATTTGTTTGTCCCTGTACTCACTCTTGCAGGTGGTTTGGGTGCATATCCTGCCTGTTCTCCAGCACAGACACAATGCATTAAGGATGCTGTTCTGGCAGGTACAATGCTGCTTCCCAAAAAAAGCTGTAACATGACCTACTTTGCACAGTCTAGTACTATTCGATAATAAGTGGCCTCTATTGGGTTTCTACATGTAGACAACATCAAACACATTTCACTGAAGCATTTAGATATTGATTTTACTCAGCCTGAGAACTTCAAAGTGGGATCTTTCTATGTCATCTTGAAAACTCATCTCCTTCCTCCCGTGCTATAGATTCTCTGTTAGTGCATGTGCATGCAGACTCTCCCAGCTGCTAGTCATCCCTCTGCTACTTGTTTCTAAATTAAGGGCAATTGTTGCATCCCTTTATCCCCTGATGGCAATAACTATTGTGTATAGTAAAGCAGGAGCTGTCTCTGCTGCTTGGCTTCCTATTGTCATCCAGCTGTGACTGAAAACATAGTGGGATTTTTTTTTAACCAGGTTGGAAAATAAAGCACTGGTTGTAAATAGGAGCACTGGGGACAGTGGAGGACTGTGTAAAATTTCTGAGCCTGTTTCTACAGCTTCAGCGATCGTGTGAAGCTTTCACCATGTGTTTATTCATCCCATCAAGTGCTCTGGGGCTCTGTCTCTAGCTAACAGCTTCATGGAGATCATAGAATCATAGAATCATAGAATGGTAGGGTTGGAAGGGACCTTTAGAGATCATCTAGTCCAACCCCCCTGCTCAAGCAGGGTCACCTAGATCAAGTCGCATAGGAACGTGTTCAGGCAGGTCTTGAAGACCTCCAAGGAAGGAGCCTCCACAACCCCTCTGGGCAGCCTGTGCCAGGGCTCCCTCACCTCAACACTGAAAGAGTTTTTTCTTATATTTAAGTGGAACTTTTTGTGTTCCAGCTTCAACCCGTTACCCCTTGTCCTATTGCTAGCTGCTATAGAAAAAAGGGGATGGCCCAACCTCCTGACACCCACTCTTTAGATATTTATAAATGTTAATAAGATCTCCCCTCAGTCTCCTCTTCTCCAGACTAAACAGCCCCAGTTCCCTCAGCCTTTCCTCACATGAAAGATGTTCCAGACCCCTGATCATCTTGGTGGCCCTGCACTGGCCTCTCTCCAGCAGTTCCCTGTCCCTCTTGAGCTGAGGAGCCCAGAACTGGACACAGGACTCCAGATGAGGCCTCACCAGGGCAGAGGAGAGGGGGAGAAGAACCTCCCTTGACCTGGTGCCCACACTCTTCTTGATGTTTTGATGTTTTACTCTTTTCCACATATAGGGGTTGCACTATTAGTTTCTTTTGCTTTCTGTTTTCTTGGTTTTGGGAGAAGATCTGTATCAATTAAACAGAGATTCTCTATCAATTAGGCAGAGATTCTAATTTAACAGACACTCTTTTAAGAGCTAAACAGAAACTGGAAAAGGGCTATTAGATACACTTTCACTGCACACTTTTTCAGTTTAAATGCTGCCCCAGATTTCCAAGGAGAAGGTGCTACTCTTTTTTTCTAGACTTCTCCCAGTAATTTCAGGTATGGAGAAAGGGTCATCTCCCTTTCCCAATTTGTTACATTTTTTCTGCACATCATCATATTGCTGCCATAGTTCAATCCAAAGCCAGTTGTATCCTGAGTCAGTCTCATACAGAAAGTGGTTTAGGGCCTTTGGTTTTGAAATATAGGTGTTTAAACAGGCTGTCCTGAATCCTACTTAACACCTGCAGCAGGAGAGACCACTGGCATCGGAAGGGACCCATGGAATGGAGTTCAATCCAGCTGTGGGCCATGTTCTTGCCACACATTTGGGACCAAAGACTATCATTGCCTGCCTGCTCAGAGTCAGGAGGCATTGGTGTCCTCTGCACCAAGTAGGGCACAGACCAGCAGCCCCTCTCTATATCTATGGGCAAAGGCAGGTGCTGAAATGAGATATCCTCATGTCTCATCCATAGATCCATCCTTCAATGTTGAGTGCATGGTACATAATGAAAAAAAATGGGTAAATGCTCTTTTTTAGGGTCTCTTTTGATAGAGAGTCTTTATGCAATGTATTATTATGGTGCACTGGTTGTGATGTTGTTATTCTGCCTAGACCAGCATCATTAGGTCAAATGGCAGTTATTTTCTTGTAGAAATTGATAAATTAAGAGCATCGCCGCAAACGAAAACCAACAAGCACCTGAAGCAAAGGAACAGCAACACTGCTGCAAGAGGTCAGCTCTCTTTCAAATACAGCCCTTTTGTCTTCCTCATTGGCACAAATGAGTGTTCTTGACCAAGTGCCATTCTGTACTCTTTCCTCCTAAAACATTAGGGCAGATAGCATAGAATGTATATTCACGGCAATTATTTCCTGCAAACGTTATTTATTGGAAAGGTCAAACACAGAAGCTGATCTCATATCCTGGTAATACTTGAGGAGGCTTGAACCAAAGCAAGATTAATCATGTGGGGCACCCCACAAGGAAAATGTTTCATCTGGGAAGCACAGCGGAAGCAGACAGTGGTGATGCCCTACACTGGAGCCCTTTGCAACACCTGAGGCTCCTGGCACTTCCCTCAGCTTTCTGCCCAGCCTGCGATAGACACACTGCCTGGGGCTCCAGTCCTTGCCCGGATGCTGCTTTGGGTATTTCTGCCTTTTGGTATTGCCAAACACCACCCACTCAGTCAGCACTGCAAAAGCCCACGTTTCTTCACCAGGACTTTGATGACAGCAGATGGTTAATCAGCAAATAGTGCCAAAGGCAGAAAGGATGGGGTTGTTGTTCTAAGTCTGAATCCTTACAGTGATGGGGGATGTTAGAGTACTTTCAGCATATATTATAAAGAAAAAAAGAGGAGAGACTACGGGTAAATCAGGACAATTTGATACTGCCAAAGTCAAAAGCTGCAGCTACTACATTTCTTTATGCATCGCATACACCGATTAACAATTGCACATTCCTTTCAAAGGAGCACACACGATCCGCTGTGGTTTAAAGGAGGAGGAGGAAACCTTGACAGAGAATAAAGATGAGATACAAAACCTGTAGTAAAGGAATGCCTCAGTGGAGATTGCTTTTCTACATCCTTCCTGCTTTCCCTGGAGCGAAACACAGCGCTGCACTTAACTCAGGACCAGATCCTGCTCATTTTTTTCAAGGCACATCATCTTGGGTTTCATTCTTTGTATATAGCAATTGGGATTCTGTCCTACACGTTAAAAGAAGGATATTAGCAAGCAGAGAGATTCCTTTCCCGAGCTGTGAGATAAAGAGATGGAGAGGGTTTGCTTTATGAATGCTAAAAGAGAAAGCGCAGTGTGTGGAAAACAGTAAACTGACCTGTGGGGTTTGAGACCTGCCTATAAAGTTCCCATTTAGATGAGATCCTTTCAGAGTGGGTAGGCCAAACTACACTCTTCCTAAGTGTCTGTTAATAACCTTAATGGAGTGCAAAAGCATGGAGAGGCAGCAATGGGGATTTAAAAGTGGAGAGAGTGGGAAGGGCAGGAATGTCTCTGTGTATAAAATCCTACACCCTGAATCACTCAGAGATGCTAAGGTAGGCAGGGACCTCTGGAGATCGAGGTGCTCTCCTCCACTTCTCACAGCAGAAACGCTCTGGATCTGCACATTCACGTGTATTCAAAATGGCACTTGTGGGCACAGACATCACAACCTTATCGTTTGACCAAAAGCCCTGGAGGAGCGAAAGCATTTGTCAGGAAAAGAGGAGGCTGGAGACATCGGATGAGATCTGCAAACACGCCTGAGGGCGTTGGCGCACCCGAGGCTAAACCTCCTTGTGACTCAGTGCTGCCTGATTTAGCGGTTCAGATCAGTAGAAAGCATAGCTCCAGGGCTGAAACCCTCATTCTCCCCTAGACTGCATGTAGCAGACGAAAAACCTAACAAGTGGGCTCTTTAAAAAGCCATCGAGGTGAGTGGGAAGTGAGCAACCAGCCATCCAAGAGCGGGCAGCCGTTGGCGCTGAGAGCAGAGGCCCTCAAAGATGGCTGCTACGTCCTTTGCTCCACCCGAGAGTCTCACCTGGAGCTGGCTGCCAAAACTTGCCTAGGCATTTCTTAGAGAAGGGAAAGAGCTTTCCTGCTCTGTCCCAGCTTTGTATGCCCATTATCTCACAGAACACCGGCTGGGGAGAGCAGCTGTACTCACAGCCCCACACATCTGATGGGAGCAGCTAATGAGTCCAGGACATCCACTATGTACAGAGGTTGCCCTCGCTGCCAAACTAGGATCACTTCGGATGAGTCTTAACCTCTTCTGTTAAGGACATCCAGCTTTTATGGCTCATATCCCATCGTAGGATCCCACAGCATACAAGCACTCAAAGTGATTTCCTCAAACGAGGCAGCACAAGAGTGAAGCCTGGGCTTTGAATGTTCTGAGGAAATACTCTAAATGCTCAGGTGAGAGATGAGCTTAGATGCAGCGTTACTCTGAGGGTTTCATCTTCACTGTTTACAGAACCATTAAGCTATCAGTTTCCTTTGCCAAGGCCCATGGGAACATGGTACTGCTCTCTCTCAGGGGATTGAGAAATCCCACCCATAAAAACAGAACACATCCAAAGGTCCTGACAAAGCCAAGTGGCGATAGCAGAGGGGTTGACAGGAACAAGGATCACCCTGAGTATTTAGAGCACTCTAATTTCTGCCCAAGACTACTGGGGGTGTCCCAGTAGCAGTCAGAGTAAAGGGGAACAGCAAAAAAAGTGCATTTGGCTAGGCTAACTCCTTTCCTTCAGGCAGCACATCCAAGCTTTGAAAAGAGAGAGAACAAAAGGCTGACTGGCGAGCAAGGGAAGAAAGTGCTGGAAAGGAATTTGTTTCTACAGGAAGCTCAATGGTTTGTTGTAAAACAGACTGCAGTTCTGTTGTTTCCATGTTAAACCCTAGAAAGGGGCAGCTCTAGCAAGCAGTGGATTTTCTGCTGCAGAAACAGTGGAGGTTTGAAAAGGATGAAAGGCAACTTGAGCTTCCCTTCTGGATCGGTAATAAAAAATGATAAGCGAGCTTTTTTTCCTCCCTTTTCTCCCCCTCCTTCCAGAAATTCTCTGATTTCATCTCTTTAAGTCTTAAACATTCATTTAATCCCAGAGTTGCCTTTAAGAAAAAAAGAAAGTGTGTAGAAGGCCTTCTACACCCCAAATCTGTAACAACACTTCCAATTTTCATTACCAGAAATAGCAAAAGGAAATGAAAAGCAGGTGTGGGGAGGCTTTTCTGAATGATGCCAGGGCTGTGCCTTAACCTTTACTGGAAGGAAATACACATCTGTGCATGCCAGGCTATTGCCTTATTGCATAGTTCCCTTACAGACACACACACACACACAAAAAAAACCCTGACAAAAACAACCAAATACTCTCAGGTTCTTCTAAGCATGTTTGCTGACAGCCCATGCCACTGAAATATTTCACTGACCTTTGGCAAAGACAGTAAACATGGTTTGCTAGGCTGGAGGAAGGGAAGAATCAGGGCATTGAGGATCTCAGAATTAAACAAAGACAATAGTAGCATGAAAACAATTTTAGAATCCAGAGGGAAGAAAAATAGGCATCTCGTCTATCTCTTGATCACACCACGTCCTTCTTGCTTTCTGCATATATTAGTGGTGCTTTCTCTGAGTTACTTGAGATAGCTTCGGTTTGATCCTGACAGATGCTGAGTGACAAGCCACTGCCAGACTCAGCAGCTTGCAGCGATCGAGCTGAGATTAGTCCCAGATTACCCTGGTGAAGCCTGCAAAAGCCAGCCGTTCTGTTTTTCATTTCTGTGGCAAAACTGCGAGATCCTGGAATTTGTTCTTTCTCCTCCTATATACCATTCAACAAAGCAAGAATGAATGCCCCGGAGCTAGCTGTATACCCTGCCAGCTCCAGCCTTTAAAATGAACACAAAAAAACAAATCACAGCCCAGCCTGAACGGGGAAATGTAAGCCTGAACCTGGCCCCAGTGACAGTGGCTGCTGGAAAGGCCCCCTGAGGCGACTCCAGTGCTGTAATAACCTACGTAAACAGGGATGGTGTGTGTTTTTTTTCTTATCCTCCGCCTTGCTTCAGTGGAAAGGGGCGGAAAAATAACTCACTTGCGTACACAGTCATTTAAGGCCCAGTCATGATTCCTTTAGAGCCTGTGCCAATGGATTTTAGTCATTCTCTGGCAAAGGTTTCTCTTTTAAACCACAAACACTGAATAGTTACTGAGTGAGTCACCACCTTGAGTAATCTAATTCCTTGACCAGTACATGCTTGCTTCCTGCACTGCAGAGTGTCTTTCTTCACTCAGTTATTTTAGAGCATGCCTTTCCTGCAGGGTTTTTCTTTTCTGCAGTGCCCAGCATTGCAGGGCTGGGAGTCCAAAAGAGTTCAGAGTCCAGCTCCCAGGGCTGGAGATCCCTGGCTGCCACAGGGCTGGGAAAGCCATGGTAGCCCACTGGCCTCCTTCACCTCTAATTCAGCATGTGCTGTCCTTGGGAGAGCAGCAAGCTCAGGGGTTAGAAGGTAGTTTTTCAGACAGCGAGCCTCTGCTCAGCAAGTCTGGTTATAGATGGAAGCATAATGTGGCTATGCAGCTTTACCAACAAATTGTAAAACAGTCAAACCTGCAACATTTGCCTTGTACCAATCTCCCAGTCAGCCCTTTGGACAATAACAGTCAGTGCCTGGGGACTGCTCTGACTGACTTTAGGAAACAGCAAGCAGCATGGGATGGTTTTGGTCCAAACCTTTTGCAAGGAGTGTGGATTGCTTTTCCTTTCTCAACTCGACAATGTACTGCTGAAAAATCATGGCATCTAGAAACACTGGAGAAGAAAGGGGTTTTTCTTTTCCCTTTGTGCTTCTTTTGGCCAGGATAGACTTTTCTTCATAGTACCTATTATGGAGCTGTGTTTGGATTTTGTGCTGGAAAGAGTATTGATAGCACAGGGATGTTTTGGTTGTTGCTGAGCAGTGCTAACGTCAAGCCAAAGACTTAACAGCTTCTTATCCCACCCCACCAGTGAATGGGCTGGAGGACACACACAGCTGGGACCCCTGACCCCAAACGAGCAAAGGGCTATTCCAGACCATATAACATTGTGCTCAGCATATAAACCAGAGGGGAGAAGAAGGGGAGGGAACATGTTTGGTGTGATGACATTTGTCTTCCCAAGTAACCATTAGGTGTGACAGAGCCTTGCTCTCCTGGAGATGGCTGAACACCTGGCTGCCAAGGAGAAGCACTGAATGGGTTCCTTGTTTGGCTTTGCTTGCACATGTGGCTTTTGCTTTACTTAATGAACTGTCTTTATCTCAACCCATACGTTTTCTCACTTTTACTCCTCCAGTTCTCTCTCCCATCCTGATGCAGGGAGAGAGAGGGAGTAGCTGTGTGGTGCCTACTATCTGGTTGGGGTTAAACCACAACAAACCTTTAGAATACATAATGTTTCAGGAGCACTTACATGCTCAAGGATTAAATTCTGGTGAGTGTTCACAAGACACCTTTTGAAGAATGTTATTAAAGTCGTTCCTAGCCCCTTCTTTCATGATTGCAGCTTTCTGTTTCATTTCCTATTTATGGGGGACCGTGCTTTCCTCGGGGCATCTTCTGGCGTATACTGACTGCAAGCTCCTTCTCTTCAGGGGAGGAACAGAAAAGAGAGGCAGCAAGAGGGGAGGATTGAATTATTATCTGGTATTTCCAAGCCAAGAAAAGGAGACTGTAATAGAAAGACTGTAATATAAATTTATGATCCCAGTAGAAAAATGTCTGAAGAGTAAGGTGTCTTTGTGCCTTTATGTATGTATAAGCACTTCTGACAAGTAGAGCGGATTCAACGGTGGCTGTATCTGATAGCCTCTATGACTGCTAAGTCCTCTCCTGACCTAATCCATATGCACACTTACACTCAAAATACACACACTGCTTGAAGAGGGGAAGAAAAAGTGTTTTACATTAGTTGTTGAAAGACATGGTCCATCTTTAACTCGATGACTGAGCAAAAAAGTCGTTATTCTTAATTTTGGCACCTGTCAATGCTTTTTAAATAATTACACCACACTGCTTGTATGTATCAACCCAAGTTCTTTACATTTCTCTTTTCCTTTTTCAAACTTGGCATTAATAATCTGGCCATCTCATGATTTCAGAATGCTGTCTATAAAAACACAGGTCATTTGCATAATAAACTAACAGTTAACTTAGAAAGAGTATTTTTTTGTTACATATGGAACACCATCAAAACACAGAAATAACAGAAGACAGCAGAGCTGTTCAGACCTCTGAGGAACCCAATTAGCTGATCCAGCACTGCCCACAACATGACAGTTGACAGAGACTGGGTCAAATTCTATTTGGTACCGTTTCCATCAGCTGGGGCTAAACATTTCAATGCTGGATGTGACACAGATGTAACATATTGCTGCATCTCATCTCCTCATCCTGTCAGCTGATGTTTTCCCATCGTTACTGCAGAAGCATGCCAAGTCAGACTGGGACACACAGGACCATGTCACCTGCTCCAGTTGTTCTCAGCCTTCCTTGAACTGTGGGCCCTCAAAATCCTCCCTATGACAGCAAGGTTTTCTTCTGAGGTTAGTAGGTGGCATAGGGGAAGTCAGGTGGCTTTTGAGCAAAACTTGACATCACACCTAAGGCAAACTGTCGCTAAAGGTTCCTCCACTTCATCAACATCCCCATGAGTCACTCAAGTCCCCTTTCCTCCAGGGCATCAGCATTCAAATGAGGCCAGGGCCCTCCAGTTCAGGAGGTGAACTAGCAGGCAGCAACTCACCTTGTTTTCTGAGGTTAGTTCCCTGCTGGCTTTCTGCCCCAGCCAAGACATTGCAGGGCTAGGTCAACAAACCATACTTGGTAGTGGTGCAGGGAGCTGCGATGGGAACACAAAGAGCCAGAAGGCATTTTCAAGACCTGTGAGAACCTTTGTGCTCTCTGGTCTGGATCAGGCAGGTTCATGCTTTACAGATGGTTGTCGACCTGTTTCTCTTTTTCAAACTCCCACCCAGGAAATTTATCAACACTTAGGAGTTGCCTTGCTTTAGATACCTAATATTCTTTATAATAATTTTGTTTTCTATATAAACCTTAAGTAGCCTAAATAATATGAGCAAGATAAGGCCTAAAAACTTAAATTGAGCTGTGGGACTCTCAGTCACCGGCCCAAAAACACCGATTTCCCCCAGTGCCTGTGGCCATCGCTGTGGAAAGGAAGGGGTAACGCTCAGGTGTGTCCAGCAGCAACCTCTGCCTCTGCTGCACAGCTCCAAGTTACTGACCTGGCTCTCAACCCTTCATGCCCCCCAAGAGCCCTATCCCTCCTCACCCTGCCTCCATCACAGCTCTGACTGATCTCAAGTAGGAGGGTGTGCCTCCAATTTCCCAAAGATAGGAATGGTTTGACTTTCTGACAGCAGTGAGATGAAGACACGTCATTTATAAAGGCAACAGATCTCATTCTAAAGACATGAAGCAATGTCAAGTCCACTACTACTGCAGTAAGCTGTTTCAATATTCATTTGCCACCCCTACTGGGAAAATGGTTTTATTTCAAGGTTGAATTCATTTAACTTCAGATTACAGATATTGGACCTTGTTACATTTTTACATTTGACATTAAAACTTTGCCCTAGATCTCATTTCTCTGTGTAAATATCTATAAACACAGATCAAGCCACCTCTCAGCCTGCATAAGCCTTATTTTTCAGGCTTGCCTTCCAGCCCTTGGGTCATTTTTGTAGCCGTCCTTTGAATTCTCTGCAGTATTTCACATCTTTCTTGAAGCATGAAAATGAGAAGTGGACAAAGTATTGTAATAGCAGTCATTAATTCAAAATCACTTTCCTTCTTTTACTTCATATTCCCTTATTATACATCTACGGGTTGCATTGGCCAATTTTTCCCACAGCATTACATTAAGTGCTTGTGGTTGGGTAATTATTTGAAATGACCCCTGTGTCCTTCTGCTCAGTACCACTATCCAAGAAAGTGCTCCCTCATTCTGTGCAAGTTTTTCAATCAAAAGATAATGTGGTATTAAGTCAAATAGCTTTGAGAAGTATAAGCATATATATCAATGCAGATTTGCGGGCCACTAATCCTCTCAAAAGAAGGCAACAGGTTTATGTGATGAGACATAGAACAATAGAATCATAGAATCATTTGAGCTGGAAGAGACCTTTAAGATGATCGAGCCCAGCCTTTGTCCCAGCCCTATCAACCACTAGACCCTTAGTGCAACATCTCTGAAACCCCTCCAGGGATGATGACTCCAGCACCTCCCTGGGCAGCCCCTTCCAATGCCTGACAACCCTTGCAGCAAAGGAATTCCTCCTCACATCCAGCCTGAACCTCCCCTGGTGCAGCTTGAGGCCATTTCCTCTTGTTCTACTGCTTGTCACTAGGGATAACAGATCAAAAATACCATCCCTGAAATACCATTCCTGAAACCATACTGGCTGATAACTTGCTATAATTTTAGGTGTAACTAGAGTTTAGTTTATTGTTTGTAGAGTCCTGTTCACCACCCTGTTATTTTAAACACAATCTTCATTAGGGTCTTTTAGTTCCCTGAATCACACTGCTCAGTCCTTGCCTAGGTATCTAAATTTTGTGTTTTCAAGCTCTGAGCGCTCTGACTCACTCCTTTCAGTCTCTTGGTTATGTGTAACCTGAACAGACTGATTGGAAAGTGTTGATCTCTAGCAGATGCTGCTTCATGCACCTTTTTTTTTCTGTACATGAGAGGTTTCCACTTCTGGCTATAATTTCACCTGGGCTGGGTATATCCTCCTGCTCCACCCCACCTATAGCACAAAAAGATTTGAAAATATCTGTCTTTTCAAGATCCAGTTACACACATCCACCATTTGCAAGCAGCAGTGGACCCTTACCTAACCTACAAATTTTTTCTTTCTAATAGAGTGGATGTCAGGAGGATGGAGTCAGGTTTTTCTCAGTGATGGCCAATGATAGGACAAGGGGCAATGAGTATAAGCAGGAACATAAAGAGGTTCCAAAGAAACACAAGGAAGAATTTCTTCCCTGTGAGTGGCAGACCACTGGAACAGGCTGCCCAGATGGATTGTGGAGTCTTTCTCTGGGGACATTGAAACCCAGCTGGATGAGTTCCTGTGTGATCTACTCTAGCTGGTCCTGCTCTGGCAGGGAGGTTGCACTGGATGATCTTTCGAGGTCCCATCCAGCCCTCGAGATTCTGTAATATGACAAAAAGTACCTCCTTATTGCCTTTAGAGATTTAATCCCAAGCTCTGTGAGTCCTTCAGCTCTTCACATCACTGTGCATTATTTACAGTTGTTTGCTTCGCTGTCCATCCATCCTTTCAGCCTGGAAATCTTACCATCAGCACAACTTCCCTGTGTGGCTGCAGAACGGTGTCTGAGGGACATCAGTAAAGATAGCATGAAACAATCCTCAGTTTGAGGTAACGCTTCCCACGTTACAAATCATCCATGTCAGCAAAAGGTTTGAGTTTTTTGAAAACTCTCCCTTTTGAAGTTCCAAATATACGTGATAGATGTTGGTACTTTCTCTACAAGGTCAATGAAACCAAGCTGCTTTCACTGATGCAGGGGCAGCTGCCAATTTTTAGGTCAGTGATGATCTCATCTTCTTCAAGCAGAATGAGAACCAGTGCGCAGAGCTGTCACACGTTCTACTGATACTCGTGCAGCGACTGCAGCACGGAGGTCAATACTAATTTAATCTGCTTTGGTGACTGCAGTGAAGCCACAGCACTTCTGCATTAAGAAATCATTCGTCATTTCTGGAAACTCAGGAAATGTTGCTAGTGGCCAGGGGAGTCTGGTCAGTGTGTCCCGGGAGAAAGGCACACATGATAATGCTGTTTTACTGCACATTATATAGAAAGATTAAGAGCACGTAAGATTAGATGCACTCTAATAGATGCTCGCCAACACCAACACTTCTTTAATTCACCACTTTAAACAGTAGCTTATAACCTTTTAGAGAGCCTGTAATGGTCTAAAAAGTAGCAATGTCCTTAATGGACAGAGCCTCAGGTGAAGCTAACGTCACCAGTGCAAATCCCCACCAAATACATCAGTCTGGGAAACACCACGAGTGACTTTTATTATTGTGATGATGTCCTTCACTTCTGGAAAGAAAACTGCTGTGGGATGCACCCATGCCTCCAAGAGCCATGTGCACTAGCAGCACCTCGAGGCTGGCATTGCAGAGACTATAGTCTGCATTGTCTGTCTGGACTGGGACCAGCTGGGAGACACTTCAGAGCTTTTCTGAGGTTTGTCCAGGTAGAGGTGAGCAACATGTCTCAGTTTCCTACCTGGATGTCCTCTCTTCCAGTTGGTTCTTGCAGGTTCTTTATTCAGGTGTCTGATTCAGCACCCGGTGGTGATTCGGTACCTCCAGATGTGACGATAACGTTGCAGTTCTTCTCCTTCTGGAGATGACAAATTGACAGCCTCTTTCTTTGTTTCCCATGTTCCCTGAGCGACTTCATTGCCAAAGCTTGAGAGGTTTGACACAATACTACCCAGACCAAGGAAACTTTTCAGAAAAATGTCCTTATTTCTGGCCTTTTGGAAGATAATCAGTTTTTTCCTTGAGAACTTTAGCTTCTCTCTGTAGGTCTGCTAGCTCCTACTTCAAGGAGACCACAGGTAAGAAGCAAATATGACATGTGGCAGAGGTCAAAAGAGCTGGTAATGCTCTTCCCGTCCTGATCGCTGCATATATAGAAGAAAGCTCTCAAACTCCCAGAGAAACCCCTCCTATATAAGATGTTTATGTTCAAATATTATCTTTTTTCAAGACATTAGTGGTTCAAATAAACACTTCTACTTTCCTGCTAGAAGTGTTTCCACTTTTAAAAGACATGCAAAAAGTCTTAGGACTGTTTGCTGACAATATAGAGTGAGAAATTGATACTATTAATATCCTATTAAAAAAAATTAAAGGATTAAAAGATAATTGTAATAAGGATTAAGAAAATAAATAGCAGAATATTTTTTCCTTGCAGTGTGTTATTCAATGCTTAATTCTCCAGAAAGGGAAAAATCAGACAAAAGTTATTTATACTGTATATGAGCTTAGCTAGGAAAAATATGCCTACCTTATTTTTATGGTATTTCAGCTTTTGTTCTGTGGCTTTCAGATTATTTTTTAAGTACAAAGGCAAGCTGTCTATTGTTGTTTAGTTCATTGTGGGTGAGTACTTAAACTTTGAATGTACTTTAATTTATGTTATTACCATCCCCAAGAGCTGACGAAGTTGGGTCTTTGGCTGCACGATAACTGGAAACCCTCGTGAGCCTTGTTCTGCTCTCCCGGTAATAGGACCCTGTTCTGGTCTCATTCAACTCAAAAGGATTTTCACTGTTAACTTTTATGAGTAGGGTCAGAATATACATTGCATGGAATGCCCTACAGGCCTTTTGGTTTTTAGTTACAGGGCTAATTCTTCACACAGAGTTGCTGGGAGCTGCAGTGGAAATGGAGAACGAGCTGCTTCAAACTTTCCTGGCATTGCCATGTTTTTGATCTGCATCACAAACGATCACTGAATGCGAACATCAGACCTGGTGGCTTCAAAAACCAGCCCCAGAGTGGCTGTGAGTCTAATTTGCCCCACATCTCACCCACTTCCAGTCCATACAGCTGCCTCGTAAACAGCATGCCCATGGGCTGTTTGAATGCACCTGGGAGCATCCTAGCCCACGGAGCAAGCTCAGGCAAGTGTGGTCCCTGCAGCTGCTGTGGAGAGAACACCTTGAACCCGGGCAGGGGCAGCACTTGCATGCTTCTAATATGGAAAACAGTCAAGTCTGCTCTTGAGGGTGGGGCTGGCATAGTCAATATTCTCTCTAGAGATTTTTGGGGATCTGGGAATGCTCTCCATGACCCAGTTAGGTCTCTGTTGCACCACTGTTTGCCCGTAGCGTTACCCTGGTGTGGGTGGAAAGAAAAACATGTTGTCTCCCAGGTACAGCTGTGGGAAAGGGATAGGTCCTCCCTGCTCTGAGAGGAGTATGCCCACATACTCTTAGGAGAAGCCATAAGGAGAAGAGCAGAACTGGGTTGTGCAGAAATTAAGCGCTAAAGCTGCAGCTAGCATAGATAATTCTCACTAGGGAGTGATGCTATCCCCATTTGTGCCTGCCTATGATGTGGCTTCTAGCACCCTTCTTGGCCATCAGAAAGGCACAAAACACAATGTAGCCATGAGCAAAAGAAGAATAACAAAGCACTTTGTTAGCAGCAAGGGTTAGAGAGCTGTATCAGTTTCTTCAATAACTGCCGGAGTCCCTGCTGCTGGCCTCATCACCTGCCTGTTTCAGGCAATCTCTTCTCTAGGCTGCCTTAGCCATCTGGTAAGATTACAAACAGAACAAAGCAGCAGAGAAGGAGAAGAAGAAGTTGGGGTGGGGGGGAGCTTGTTCATCTTGCCTCCTCCCTATTCCTCCTTTTCATCCTCTGAATGCGTAAGCCCTGGCTGTGGCCTGGCTCCTAACAAACTCTGTGTGCAGAGGTAGCCAAGGCCATTTGATTCAGCTCTATTGGAAATCTGATTTCTTGTTGATCTTACACAAAGGTCTATTAATTAGGGCTGATAGAGCTTAGTAAAAAATCTGCTTGGCTAGCAAGGGCATTTGCTCGCTCACTCGCGCTTTTCTCAGATCTTGCCAAGATCTCAAAAATAGAGGGAGCTTAATTACAGTCAATGGATTAATCTCCAAGGGAAAGAAATTGTAATTAGCTCTTTGAAATGTGCCACTTTTTCTTCTGGGCTTTCAGAGTTGGCCTGTGTGTCTGTCTATCCCTCTGTAGGACTAGAAAAAAGATAAGTCTATACAGCTTTTGTGCTCACTTTTCGGCCCAGGTCAGAGGCACAAATGGCAGCCTGACTTTCTAAACTTATCCTGTTGATCTTGAAGAGACTGTTGTTTCCTCAGTTTCCCTCTTAAATCCTACTTGCTGCTTCCTGCAGCTTTAGCTGTGGTCACAGTGGAAGCTTTAGCTGTGGTCACTACTGGCCAAGGATGTGAAGGCTTTCTGGTGTCTCTTTGAACTCATTCTCCCCTTCATGAGATTAACAAGGAAAATTTGGGGTTTGTGCCATTTTGAGCTGTTCATGTGATGGCACACGCTGTAACAGGCCATCAGTGATCGATGGGAAGGCAATAAACCCAGGGCTTCATAGTCTATCACTCATGTTCGTGTTCAAGTATGTTTGAAGGTGAACAGGAGTGTCGGGGAGAAAATCTAAAGCCAGAACGAGGCACTGCAAGAGGTTTGAGTGAATTCCCATTTCTCACGCATGGGAATTAGGCACAGGTTTAAAAATCACCTTGATAAATGAGAATGTGTCCAGCAAAGACACACCAAGCACTCTGATTTATAACAGCTATTGAATGCAGTCATGTCCCTGATGCACAGCACCTTTGCCGTTGAGTTTGCAAATATGGGAGCTAATTTTCCAGAGATGTACATTGGGGTGCATCAGACATTGGCAGGCGAGATCAAGCCCTTTATGTGTACCCATTGGCAGTGTATCAAGGAGAAGAATAAAAAGAGGACATGAAATACTCTCCTGTGGGGGAGCGAGTATGGAGGGAGCCTTCAAGATGTATATCCCTTAATCCTTCTGCCTAGTATATCATCATTCCTCAACAGTGCAGTAAAGCTATCCCTTCATTAAGACTCTCAGTCCTAGGGAAGGTGACCCAAACTCCCCTTCCATCCATTTGAATCTTGTTCTGACGGCCAGTGACTTGTTAATTATTAATATGAAATATTCGATGGTACATAGAGCAGCTGAACCCAGTTTAATGTATGCTCAGGGCGACTCTCTGAAGCTGAAATCAGCCATTCTGGTGCTTTGGATTTTTCTACTGAAGTTTTGCCTTTTGCTTCCTCTTTACTTCTCTCTTTACTGTCTTTCTTTCTTGTGCCTTTGTGCCTTCACACTGAGTGTCTTCTTTCATCTCGGCAATGAACTTGCAGGTCTGCATTTCAATTGTATTCCTTTACTTACTGATCAGGATTAATGGAAAAATAAGGAACAGGACACAAGCCCTGGGTTCATCCAACCCCCAGGAACCCTTTTTCTTTCTTCCATCTGAAATGGTTAGTCCGTCCAGTGGTACACACTTTGAAACACTGCTCATCTCCACATACCTCTGGAGTTTGAGCCGTGGTATTAGCTTCAACTGTAAGCGAAATCACATCACCCAGAGTGAAACATGTGCTACATGTGGTAAATACAGGCTTTGGAAGACTTATCTTCTGGCTTAGGGCACGCTTTTAGGATGCAAATCTCCCCTTTAGAATTATTTGCTTGCTATGAGATTATGACTTGCTACCTGCGTGCTTTATCGACACAAACATACATTATGGAGGTCACAACCACCCGCCTGCCCCTGGTTGCAGCCACGGTTACTTACACAATCTGTTGCTTTATCATTCGAAATAGAAGGATGTTGTTGGTTTGTCTCTCGTGCAGGCTATTTAGCAGTGATTTTTCAAAAGCATTTTCCTGGCTCAGGTCAGGTCACATTTGGCTACACCACCTTCCCCCTTTCATTTGTGCAGCATGTCCCATGCTGATCAAGAGAATCCACTTTAGTTAATGACCTCCTCCATTTGCAGCTTCTTATTTTTGTTCACCTTCTTGCATTTTGCCCTCTTGAGAGCCATGAGCTGAGATAATACACGAAGACTGTGCCAACACAGTCCAGAATCCAAGCTTAGCACTAGAGAAAATCCCCCTCCTGACTGGCAGGAGCGAGCCCCAAAGCACCTCTGTTATTATTTCCCTCTGAACATGAGAGTCAGCTCAGTGAAAGCCTCTTTGGAGACCTGGCCACCAGGCTGTACAGCGAAACACAAACCAGCACATCTCCGTACAAATAGTGCTAAGATCAAGCATGGCAAAGGCACTGCAATTTGGAAAAGCCTGATTGCTCTGCTCTTTCCTGCTTACTGCACCACCTGTACTAATTTTATCATCACCAGAATATACACAGTATACGCTTATTATATATATCCATCTCCCTCCAGAGAAAACGTGAGCATTTAACCAGTGTTATGTTTTGTGCTGTAATTCCAACTCACGTGAGGGACCCAGCAAGCAACACATAGCAGAAGCAACAAGCCTCATGCCTTGCTTCTCCTTTGCTCATCCAGCAGTAGCACTGAATATGCACACTATTTTTCCCGAAGAATCTCTTTAAGCAGCATCATAAACCATCAGTATTTGCATTGCAGAGGCAACCTTTGTTCTGCTTAGCACAAAATAATACTCAGTATCTGCATGCAAATGCAGAAGGGGAGGTGATTTGGAAAGTGTTTTGGAAGAGTTTAGAGAGCAGGATTGAGATTTTATTATTATTATTATTGGAAATTTGAACATTTTCTATCACATTAACTGACTTTACAGCAATTTATTTTTCTGCTATCATAAAGGGAGGTAATGAACCATGAAGTTTCTTCAGGAAATTGTCAGCATCTGCCTGCAAATAATTTTCAAACACATGTGAGCCATGAAGGGAGAACAGAGTGATTCAAAGAAAATTGCTTGTCCTCATCCTAAAGGAAAACCAGTCAATGTCACTGGTATTTGACACGTTCAGGAGAAGGGTCTGGCTTAAAGATGTGTCACTGGTATGTAACAATGGAAAATTTAGATGCATGTTACTCATCTCACAGATAAGATTATCTCCTTTGAAAGCATATGTTTCGCAGACGGATAATAGTAGTGAAAGGATAATCAATAAAATTAGAAGAAATTCAACAACCTGCTCTTTATTTTCTTAGGGAATCGGGCTTTTAAAAACAATTATCTCTCTGTTATCTGTGACACCTCCTTTGTTCCTCACAGTAGGTGCCTAACACTAAATCAAAACCGAAAGCCGTATCTAATCAAAGATAATAGGAAATTTAAAACATTTCCTTATCGGTCCCAAACACATACAGCATCACGTAGTAGTGATCTAGGATTAGGAAGTGATTTCTGGGTGTGATTCACCAGTAGCATTTACATCACATCTCTGTAGCTTTGGTGACAAACGTGGTACTGAAGAATAAAACAACCTCCTCAGCTCGTGATACGCTCCAAATCTATGGGAAATGGATTCTCCATGCCTAGAGCCTTGTGTGGTCATTTATACAGGTGCAAGGAGAATATGAAATGCAAACAGTTATATGTGGAGCATTTTGTTCTCACTACTAGTGGACATAATTGACTGTGCAAGGTACCTGGCAGTGAAAAGTCAAGCTCCTGTATGTTTTAATCTTTGAAAGTTTCCCAGTGATAGAAAAGTTGTACATTTCCTCTATTCAAGCTTTCATTTAGTGCAGTTAGGACATCTATCATTCCCTCTCTTGGGTCTTTTCTTCCTTGATGTAATAAGACAAAAGAGAAGTTTCATCTTTTTTTTCCCCCTCTCTCTCTTTACTGACTTATTATCATTAAAAGTATCTCAGAATTTGTTATCACTTCACACCAAACACAGACCATTGAAGTTTCCCTGACTAGGAGAGAGACAGTGTTTGTCTTCATACTGGGTTCATCAGCCAGAGAAATAACTTGCTAAACTCATCACAAGCAGAGAATTGGGATTCATTGATTTACTCATTTTCCCCCCCTGCTCATCAGTTTAACAGCTGAGCATTTCATAACTTTTGAATGGATTTATCTCTGAAGTAGATCAGTGAGGTGAAGAAATTTTATTTACTTCCATTTTACTGGTGAAGAACCGAGGCAATGAGAGATTAAGTGACTTGTCATAGGTCACAAAGGAATCCAATAATGCATCCAGGATCAAAGACCAGACCTCTTTAGTATCAGTCCAATGCCTTAGTCACAAGAACATCTTTCTTCTCCTTCTCCCTTAACAACCTCTAACTCGTGTCTTCCACAGATTCCGTATCTTGCAGCAGTCTGTGTGTCTGTTCACAGCTTGCTTGCTTTTACTGTAATCCCATCAAACTCTCCATCCTTATGGTGCCTTCAAAAACATTTTATATTTATTTCTGATATCAACACAAACAAACGATCACACTATTTGCAAAGTAGCGTCACAGCAAACCCGGCATGAAACAGATGGAAGGAATAAAATGAGGTGATGATATGCCACTCTAACAATAGTGAGAAGACAATATATTGCTAACAACACTCCCAGTCTGCTGCTTCCCCACTCTGTGTAAAAAAAAATCATGCTTTGTTAACAAAAATCAGAGCTAGTTATTTACCAATATTGTGGTTAAGGTTTGCTTGCTCTTGGTTTTCATCTGGGAGAAGGACATGTAGCAATTATTTCCAGAGTACATATTCGTAGCATAAAAATAGAAATACCTGGTTTCAGTTCTGCACTGTAGCAGTATTTCCTTGGCTGGGAAGAAAAAGAAGAAGGAGAGCTTGCAGTGCTTAGAGAGAAGAAACACCATATTTTGGACACAGCTTTGTATATGCCTATCTCGATTTCTAGCCTCACTGCAAAAACTCTTAATGAAGTGTAGCAGCCAATGGGGTAAATGAATGGTGTCCATTAGAGTATCTGGGGTCAGCAACAGTATCTGTTACAGACACGTAACTCCCAGTGAAGTTGAAGGGATAGGGTCTCCAGTCAACTGCAAAGTGATTTCTCTGATGTGTGGCTGGTACAAACCATTCCCATTTCAGAAGTGACTTATGACTGATTTGCACTGGTATCAGTGAGTAAGCAACTCAAAAAGCCATGAAAAATATGGAGCAGAACTTCTCCCTGTTTAACTGAACTGAGAGGCTGCTGCCCCATGCACAAAGACATGTCTCCTCACCAGTGTTAGTGCAGCCCTGAACAGGCTCAGAAATGCACTCAAGTGCCCCCTTGGTCAGTTTTCATCTCACCATGACTTTCAGGGTGAATGCCACAGTTCTTTTCAACATCTTCATCAATTACCTGGATGAGGGGACAGAGTGTAACCTCAGCAAGTTCCCTGATGGTATCAAATTGGGAGGACTTGCTGTTTCACCAGAGGCTGTGCTGCTATTCAACTTTTTTCTGTTGTATCCAGTGACAGGACAAGGGGTAATCGAAAGAAGCTGGAACACAAAAAGTTCCATTTAAACGTAAGGAAGAGCCATTTTACTGTGAGAATGATGGAGCCCTGACACAGGCTGCCCAGGGAGGGTGTGGAGTCTCCTTCTTTGGAGATTGGACTAGTTCCTGTCAACCAGATCTAGGTGAATCTGCTTTAGCAGGGGGGTTGGACTAAGTGATCTCTAAAGGTCCCTTCCAAGCCCTGCCATTCTGTGATTCTATGATTCTTCAGAAGCTTTGGCTTCAACTGTGGCATCCAAACCCCTCCTGAAGTAAATACCCCAGTCTGGGGTATTTAGGAGTAAATGGTTCACATTTACCTTGTTTATCACACATTCAAAGTTTCACTAAATTCCAAAGTTGTGGATACCTCAATCCTGGAAGTGTTTGGTAGCAGGTTCGATGGAACTTTGAGCAATCCTATCTGGTGGAATATGTCCCTGCCCATGGCAAGTGAATTAAAAGAAGGTGATGTTTAAGGTTCCTTCCAAGCCAAAGCATTGTATGATAAATCAACTGAGGGTAACTTTGTGTGTTCAAATTCTAGCACACATCTGTAATATGTCCCTTAAAGGAAAATATTTCAGTGCTTGTCCCCCAAAAAAGCACTGAAGATAGTTCTACTCAGCTCCCTCAGCAATACTCAATTACTTCCAGCAGGGCAAGGAGTGGGGTAAGAAAATCACCGGGATTTACAGAAGTGATGTACAGGTAACTCCTTCAACCACTTTATAATCCAAACCTTGTACCCAGCAGGAACCAGCACAGTGAGTAAGTCATAAAGATGAACTGTTAGAACTACTGAAACTTCAGCTTTTTGCAGCTGGCAGGATTCTCAGGGACCACCATGTGCCAGAGCCGACCCACTTTCTGCAGACTTTTTCAAAGTCTGGTTTCACAAGAGACTGGTCCAGAATCAGCAGTGGTAGCCCCAGTGTTGAGGAGCACCCATGCATCTCTGCAGCCACTACAGCATCCCATGGCATGAGAGGATGCTTTGCACGGTGCCACTGACAGAACAGCCACTGGTAGGTACCTCACTACTCATGAGTGCTGTGCCAAAATCCATCAGAGAGAAACTTGGCCCTTGACTTCAAAAAACACATTTCTGGAGAATGTTAATATTGTTGCTTGTTAATCAGAGATATGAAAGGTGAAAGAGTTATCCAACTACTCTGGTAATGCATGTAACAGTCAGTTTTCACGAAGTACCATGGGGTTTTTAGCAGGAAAATCTAGAAACTATAACCCCCACACACACACAAAAATCTCAGATAATTAAGAACACTAGTATTGGGAGTGATGGATTTCTCTTGTTATGCTATGAAACAGAAACTCACCATTACATGAATTTCCAGTGACCTCTGTTTTTCTTACTCTTTTGTTCACTGTCCTGATAATATTTTTATAGGATGCCACAAAGAAACTATTTCAATAAAGCTTTTTCTCTCTTCATGTGTTGAAGAACTATAGCTTTTCATTTAGCCTTTTAAGATATGACACATCTTTTGACACTTTCTGACTCCCGGTACAAGGCAAAGACAACTTCTGAGCTTGTGTTTTGGTTTTCCTTCTCTTTTTGATCTGTTTAGCTGAGACCTTGTCAGTTGAGGAAGAATTTTTAACTCATACATTCCTGGATGCTGAAAATAAATTCCTTCTCAGTAACATCAGGATTGCTGTGGTTAAGAGGTGCAGCAGAGCTCTCTTTTCCACCACGTAGGACTAGACTCTTGTTTTTCCTTTAATCCTTCCCCAATTTGTCTGTAATGCCCCACTTACCAAAGTTTTCCTAAGATAAGCTCCCTTTAATAACTTCCTTATTTATTACTCTTTAGGAATGGCTGTTGGTCTTGATCAATAACAGAACTCTGTCTACTTTACAGATATTAATAACTCCACAGATAAAGGTAAGCTTACTGGTCTTCCCTTTCGTTGATCCTTATTCACTTTCCCTTAAGAGCAATACCCAAGTCATTAATTGCTTTTTTCTTTTCTCTGCTAGCATTCACATGGGCCATTCTGTATCTTTAAGACTGAAACAGTGAAATCAAATTGTCAAGGGGTTTTTTTTTGTATGAATATGTTCCTACAAAGGCTAGTAAGGAGTAGGTTAATTTGTATATTCAGCTAAGTTTAAAAATCTAATATCCTTGCATGGATATACAATAGCACACACAACACTTCTTGCAACTGGATCTGGGTTTGATAGGTTCATTTTCCCTTCAGGTTAACATCAAGACAACATTTTGTCCAGTCACACCCATATTCATCTAGAGAACTTAGCCCTAAGACAGTTCTGATAGAATTATTATTATTATTTCCTCCTACTTTCCTTTAAAGTACTACAGGCATAGTTTGCTTTGAAATGAGCTGGCTTATTTTTTTTCCCATGAAGCACATAAACCAATCCAATACTTACAGCAGTCACTTCTTTTCTCTCTCTACTTTACACGGCACATAAGGTTCTTATGACAAGAGAAGAGATCATTTTTTCCTCCTTTCTAATTAATCTGTTTCATACCAAAGTCATAAAAAGAAGGCAAAGATAACTTGGTCAAATGGTTTATGCTTTCATGACGAGTTAAAATGAAAATTGCTTGGAATCAGGGACTGGGTAAGGAAGTGAACTAGCTATGCATCTTTACAGGTTTGGTTCAATGCTAGCTCACATTAGACATATAAATTAAGTTTGTGGTCTCATCTTGAGCCTTGTTTGTACAAATCACAAGCTTCAAGTGGACATGCTTTAAGTCACCCATGTGTGCAGCCAAGAGAGGCTGGTGAGTACAAATGTGCACTCACATTCCAGCTGTGGTCCCCGGGTCAGGCAGTCTCAGCTTCTCATTCAGCACCACTCTCACTTCCTCCTCCCTCACCTCCCAGCCCGTGTCCTTTCCAAAAATCATCACTTCTTTTCCTAAAATCCCATGTTTTTCATAGATGAGCTTAACACAGAGCAGAGAAGAAACCATCTGCAATCACAGAATGGTAGGGGGTTGGAAGGGAACTTTAGAGATCATCTAGTCCAATCCCCCTACAGAAGCAGTTACAGTGGGGTAGTTTATAAGCTGCTGACATGAGGGAAGTATCTGACAACCAAATTGCTCTCCTGGCTAACATCATTGTTAACAGTACTAATATTTTACAAATCAAATGGCTCACTGAACTTTCAAACCATAGTGCATTATCACTCTGAACTCAGGCAATCCTTTATAAGAAATTCCAGACCCTTAAAGACTCTTTCAAGGCAGGAGCTGCTGTAGTGGAATAAGAGTTTGGTGCTGTGAACTTCAGAGACGTTGCCTCCAGGACAACACCCAGGGAGCTCTCACACAGACGTGTTAGAAATTCTGCCCAAACCAGCTCAGCACAAGTCACAAGTAAACTGTAAACAGATAGTAATTCAGAGGGAGGAGAGGGAGTAAATAGCCAAAGATATTAAGATAAACAATACATAATTATTCAAATAGGCTAAACATAAATAAAGCTGCATGTGTTTCTCTGCAGGCCCTCCGGGTCGTTAAGGAATTAAGGACGCAATTAACAAGGATTAAGACATTTTCAAGAAGCTGAATTTATTATTTACATTTGTCTTCATTGTAGTGAGGGATTTGGAAATTTATGGAAATGATGTGTGCGATATTATAAAGATAAACATTTCTGAAGAAGAGGTACTGGAGCGAGTTGAGAAAAGCCAAGCTGATGAAGTTAAACGAATCCAGGAGTGTTCAAAAGTTAAACCTCAGAACAGAGCGATGGGCAAGAGCCTGAAACACAACTTGGAGAAAACAAAGGTGTTTACAGAAACTAAAGAATTTCTCTGGTTCAAAGTATGAGTCAGAAAGAAACACAGCTAATGCCAATGCCAAGGCCAAGGATGCCCACTGTGCGCTTCCATACGAAGGAGTTTAATTTGGGCTTGCAGGATCAGGCCAGCTGAGCTGCAGCTCTCTCCCTTTAAACCTGCAAAAATGTCCCAGTGAATTGAACAAGTGGGAAATGTCAGCACGTTTTCAAATCGTTTTTGACAAAGCTCCTCACAGCAGAGTGATGGGTCAAACGACAAATTGTGGATTAGTACATTGCATTATAAAAGGATTAAGGGATAGGAAACAAATAATCTCTGTAGTCTTGTGTGACAACAGTAAATGCTAAACCCCTGGTGTCTTAAAGGTTGACCCTCACATCTTCCTATTTCCATCACATCTATTTGCTCATCGTGGGGTTTCATGAAGAGACTGCCTGAAGAAAAGGGGGAACATCCATCTTCGAGAAAGCTGGGTTCTCCTTGACTCCACCACCCCCAGGATGTCACGGCTAGGCTGAAGAGTCACGCCAAGGTTTGTGCTAACACATTATCTGTTCTAATTTCTTACTGTCAAGGTACATTGTTTCACACCTTGATGGCTGTGATTTCTCTGCTGCTGTGTCATCTTGCCACTTCGGAGCCAGGGCTGGAAAGCAGAGCAGGTGAGACGCGGAATGCCTCAGGTCCGGCGCTGCTCCTTGGATGATTTTTCACAATGATTTAGAAAGGAGTGACAACTTGTCTCTGAAGTTTATGCACACTGCTGAGACTGAAGGGCAGCATAAATTATGGAAGATGGTGAGTGATTTCAGTAGATCACACATATACACCCCAGGCACATAAAATGTAGTCTGAAGAGCACAACAAAACACATGCGCGGGTGAAATAAAGAGTTTCTTGACATGAAATGGCATTCCTTTCGCTTGGTGGCTTCAGGAGAATTGAGTACAGCTCGTGGAAGGCATCCCTCTCACCTCTCCCAGGATACAGGTAATGACACTTAAGCAAATAAAATAGCATGAGCCATGCTAGATAAAGAGACTGACACACCGCAGGCAGTTTTAGACCTCTGCTTCTGGCAGGCTGTAAGCCCTGTGTGAAAATCATTGTAAACAAGGGATCTGATTTGAGTTTTGTTCTGTCATTTGCCATAGCTGGAGTGATAGATTAAGAGATCCTGCGAAAGCTGATGGAAACAAAGGCATAGGTGACATTAGGTTTGGACAAAGCATAAGGAAATGGGCTTTATCCAACAAAACATGCACATGCCCATCCTCACCCCTCATACAGGCTGCTTGCTTCCAGCCCTCACTGTGCTCTCTAACTTGCCTGTTGCCTCTGCCTTGCACAAAGGGGCTGCCCAGGCAGGTGGTGGAGTCCCCATCCCTTGAGATAGTCAAAAGACACATAGACGAGATGCTGAGGGATATGGTTTAATGGTGCTCAAGGCCATTCAAGGTCATTAAAGGATGTCTTGAAAACTTTGCTTACACTCTTGCCTGGGACATCAGAAAATCTGGAGCTAAGATGGGAAGTAGAGGAAGTCTCACAGGCATTGCATGTTTTCACACGGTAGCCCAGGCAAAGTTTCTGCTACTTCATGAGGAAATGCTGGAAGAGCAGAAGGAAGCTGGCAACACTGCTGCCTTCCGTGAGCCCCTCCTTTGTCAAACTTCTCTGCCAGTCACTCTCCTTTGCAACAGTGCAAGGTAGCATGGCCAGGTAGCATCTTCTGCCTGCAGGCAGACCTCTCGTACCGAGGCGAGACGCACAGGAGAACCTGTCCAAACTTCCTAGAAGGACAGTAAGTGGGAGCTGCTGCCCAGTGAGAGCAAAAGAAATCTACTCAAAGCAAGAGTTTTGCAAGTGTGGGGTGGGAAAGAATTAATTGCTTCAGTTAGGGAGGATTCGAGGGGAAGGGAGTGGTAGCTTGGGTATTTTTCATCTAGACAATTAGGTCTGATCCTCAGGGCAGTGGGTGCTAGGCCAAGGCTGGAAAACTTTCCCTAAACTAGCAAGGCACAAAGCTTCCACGCAGTGTGTGCTCAGCCCCAAGAACTTCCTGGTAACTCAGGTTATTGAGGCAGAGTGTTGATTAGAATCCAAGAGAGGATTAGAAACTCTTTTAAGCATAAATAGTATTTGCAACTGTGTGAGTTAAGCAAACGGATACAAGGGAAATCAAACCTCACGCTTCAGGGCATAAACTGCTCTCTTGTGAGTCAGGATCAACCTTTTTTTTCCTCTTCACATAGCATCTCATAATTAGCTAGGTGCTTGCTGTGGTTTTGATTTGCTCTGAAGCATCAGTTACTGGCCGCTGCCAGAGGCAAGGTGCTGGACTAGACCAATCCATGATGTGTTTCTGTAGGGCAACCCTTTTGTTCCCATATTGGCAAAGCTTTGTGGGAAAGTTTTGGTGATTTATGTCTTCAGCAGCTCCCAGTCTTACTGAACATTGGCCTCCCATTTCCATAAGCACTAAAGTCACTCTGAATTGCTACAGAAATGAAAAGGCAAAGTTGCATGAAGGTTTATTTATCTACATGGTGCAGACAGCATTTATTTACTAAGTGCAAAGATGCTTTGAGGACCTACATGGGTCATTTTTAATTAATTATGTTCTGTATTCCATTCCAGCTGCAAAGAAGTCTCACCACTTCCAGGAGGTTTTGCATTTTGAACAAATACCAATTTCTTTGTGCATGTGTGTATACACATACGGGTATGCATGAACATATATATATATATATATAAATACAAGTCAGCCCAATAAAAAGGGTTTGAATTACTAGCATTTCCTTACAAATTAAAGGCAGGCAAGCACCAGTAATGCAGGTGACAGAGCATGCACTAACAAAGTCTGCCTCTCCACGCTGCCTCTTTGATGTACCTCATCTTTGCCCTGAAGGAATTTCATTATCCTATGGTGAACCAGTAATGAAATCTGTACTCAGAATCAAGCCTTCACAGAAAACGATATCTTGACTCTTTGTTCTGTACAGACTAGCTGTGTGTGGTAGAAATATGTTTCTATTTGTGTGTGATCTGAGTGTTCTTTGAATACTGATCTCCAGATAAAAAGGATAGAGATCTAATTTGACAAAATATTAAATTCCTCTATCTTGCTCTATCTAACAAAATTCTGATGCTTATTATTGTGAGGAACATTTAGAGCCATACTTGTAGTATTCAGCATGTGTGAGAAAAACCTCTCTGTGGAGAATCGAATGGAGTGTCAAAGACCCTGATTTATAAAGAGTGCAGAGGGCTCTTAAGTACTATTTTTAGAACAATGCCGCAACAGATTTACACACAGAGAAAAAAACCCTTCCTCTACAGTCACTTAGGAGTAAAGTAGCAATTCACTGCATAATAATGAGGAATTAATTGCTCTTTGTCATCACTTTTTATGCAAATTGCCACAGAACGCTCACCCAATGTGCATTTTACCTTTTAACAAAGAAAGTAGTCACGACAAACTAGACCAAATTTCATAAGCCAAAGACAAAAGTAGGCTGTACCCTACATGAATTGCAGCTAGCAAGTCTATTCCTTTGAGGAACTCTATCAACTTCCCATGAAAGTCCATTAAAAAAGAAGAAGAAAAAGGTTTCTTGGCCTACGTGTCTAGTTAAATTAAATTCAGTTCAACTGTTAGACAATTGAAATTTCTTCTCATGGAATTTTCTTGTCACTCCTCACAGCCTTTGTTTATTTTTTCCCTTTCATTTGGAATAGCCACCACTACTCACTAATGTTTTATTTCCTTACTGACTGCTTTCAAGCTTTTGCTGTTACTGTTACCAAGTTTCAGGCATTGCAGGTTGCCACCTGTTTAAAAAATGTTTGATTGGGCTTATATTTAAAATTTGTTTAAAAGAATTATCAGCCTTGTGTTTCTCTTATGTTTTCACAACATTTACCTTTAGTCTAAACAGACTGTTCTTCAGAGAAAACCAGAACTGCGACAGCTATAGAACAGCATCTCCTTTCAGTGTAGGAAAGAGGAAATACATAATAAATCATCTTTGTTCTATGTGAAGCTTTAATTTTTTCAGTCATTCTGCAACTGACACTGCAAATTTGATGCCAAAATTACCTAGATGGCAGACCAGGTCAAAATGTTAGACATCCTAATGGATTGTATTGTGTCCAAGCATTTTCTCCAGAAACATCTCAACATGTTTTCTTTCTCCTGCGAAATGTAGAAAGGATATCACTGCATAAGGAGTTTCTGTCTCTTATGTGCAACAAATTCATTCAGTGAACTGCTGGGTCTTTTCAATCTCTAGCTTCTACCAACTTCAAACATAATAATGAGCTCCAATAGAGTCCCTTTCCTATTCATATGCTATCCACAGAAGACCTTTGTAGTTCACAACTTCAAGTTAACATAGCAAAGAGCAGTTTTAAATCCCTCCAGTAATCAGGGGTCACAATCATTTGCCACAGCTACAAAAAAATACCCCAAAAACATACATGCTGTAAGTCAATGCACTCTGCTTTCACCTCTAAGACCAAAAAATAACAGAGACTTGACCTCTGCCTTAAGTGCTGACACTTCAGCAACACTGTCTATTAGTAAAAAAAATACATGAACTCAGCTTACAAATCCCACTGCATGGAAAGAGCCATCTTCACCCTTAAAGAAATACATATCCCAGTCCTTGATTAAAGTGCAAGAACATCCTGCAGCCTTCTTGAAGAAAAGCAAAAGCAGGAGATGTGAGAAGTAAATGAATCAAACAGTTGTTAGTTATGCGAGTGGAAACCCACAGATTAGTTGGGGTCCTGAGTTCTTTGGTTAGTGTTAGAGCTAAAAGCAAAATAAACTGTCTCTGCAAAAGCCAAAGCCATTAGAATAGTACTGAAGCACTCCGTAGCCGCCTCAGAACTGCAGCATCGGGGATTTAGGTTGCAACCAGAAGTCCAAACCACTCCAACATCTGCTCCAAGGCCATCAGAGGCGGTAGGAGCTACTGTGACAGTAGGGTCACTGTGTGCCTGCTGAGTGCCCCTGCATCTGCATCCCCTGTGGTCCCCACCTGCCCTTGGTGTTCAGCCAGAAGCCATCCCCAACCTCCACAAGCCTCCTTATGCTCCAGTCGTGCTTCAGCTACATGAAACACACGTTATTATTAAACTACACGCTGACCAGACTTGTCTCTTAGATTTTACATTCCCACATGTTGCTGCGTGTCACTTCCCACCCCTCCCTCCCAAGGCACACTGACAGGCACCTTGGCCATGCCTCAGAATACAGCAGCATCTATCACTGACAGGCTCTGATGAAGCTGATAGATTTGCATTCGACTTCCTCCTCCCCTCCGTCTCCATGGCCCAACTCCAGTGCCCCAGCCTCCTCTTCCAGTCCCATTAGCATTGCATTATATTCAGTTCATTGTATACCAGTGCATGTGCATAAACTCTCATTGATGTTAAAAACTGTGGAGTAGAAGAATTCATCTTGCCAGATTACCGGTGTCCTGCAATGTGTCAGAACCGGGACCTAGACTGCTCAGAAATAGATCTGTGCTCAAGAATGGAAAAAGTCTGCAGCTTGATATTTACGATCTAGAGCACAGAATCAAAGAACCACACAGAATCTCAAGAGCTGGAAGGGACCTCGAAAGCTCATCCAGTCCAAGCCCCTTCCAGAGCAGGACCACCTAGAGTAGGTCACACAGGAACTCGTCCAAGTGGGTTTGGAATGTCCCCAGAAAAGGAGACTCCACAACCCATCTGGGCAGCCAGATCTGGATTAACCTTTGGGTGACTTCTTTGTTCTCCAGTTCCAGACGTTTCCCCTCCCTCAGTGACACTCAAGAGAAAGGAGCTTATTTTCTAACCCTCTTGTGCATCCCTTGATTTGCAGGACAGCCTGGCCAAGGCAGATGCTTTGCCTGCGCTCTCAGTTTGCTGCAGATATTTTCACTTTTCTGGATAACTGTGAAGACAGAGTTGTTGTGAAAACAGATTACAAGGCTTTTGAACAAGCTGAGCTAAACCAAAGTTGAGCTCTGTCCACAATTGCCCTCAAATGACTTTAGGAGCTGATTTGTCTGATCTCATTCTTAGTGGTAGGGGAATATGAATTGAGGTTTAAATATGTCATCACAGATGTCCTTGATTTTTGGAAGCAGACTGTAGGATCACCTAGACCTGCAGAATTGGAGAATCTGCGAGGTTTGACCTTTAGAACACTTGAAAAATAAATAGTTTTACATTATATTTTAAAAATACAATTCTAAAGGCAAATGCTAAAATGTTACTTACAGATTGTAAACAATAATCATAGAATCATAGAATGGTGAAGGTTGGAAGGGGCCTTTAGAGAACATCTAGTCCAACCCCCCTGCAGAAGCAGGGTCATCTACATCAGGTCGCATAGGAACATATCAAGAGAAAAAAATATAGGAAGCAGTAATAGAGCTGATGAAGAGATCAGAAAGCGGCACTGACTTAAAGACAAAATGAGCAAGGACAAAGCCTTAACCTGGCCGGTTGTCTCCAGGACATGCTGTGGACTATATTTGGCCTGCCTCTCAAAGCCCAGAACTTCAAGACACTAGAAGGTTGTTAGGATGGTGTGTTTGCTCTGGGGCTGGTAAATCCTGACCTCCTGTAGAAGCAACAGAAAGAATAAACTTCAGGCTGTTCATTTGAACTGTCTAGCATAGGTGTTGCAATTATTTTTCTCAAAACACTACGTGTCAAACCAAAGCCTGGCAAGCCCAGCAAGCACAGGTGATCTGAACATTTCACTTCTCTTTTTGTTGAAAATGATAGACACTAGGGAAGACCCTACCTTTTGACTTAGTGACCACAGAACGAGTTTTGGACACAATGCTTAAATCTTAATGATTCCTGACCCTCGATTTCCTGTCATACGAAGTCAACAGCTCCTTAAATTCCACATAATAATAAATTGCATTTATTTTTTAAAGGTCAGTGCCTGTCGTTTTCCCCTGCCTTGCTTCCTGACACTATATAATTACAGTCCCAGCCACACCACTTTGTTAACACTTCAATGTATTTCAAACCAGCTCCTCAAACCATCGCGACGGAGATCTGACGCTCTGTGCACGGCAAACGTTCCTTTGTGGAGCTTTTGATGTGACGTCAAGCCACGCTGCAGAGACATTACGCTGTGGGTCTTTGATATCATGCACCATGACAATGTCTCCTTCGTAGCCATCACAGGCACTGACTCAGGGCGTGCTGTTTGTGCTGTCAGTGCTCCTGGAAACGCAACGTACCTGGGGTGTGTTAGAGCCTGCTTGCGGAAAGACATATGTTGCCTGTAGTATAATCATTAATCAACTGCGAGTTTCTTAATCACTGCAAAGAAAATGATGCAATTTCATGAATTCTACCTGCACAACCCAGGAGAATATGTGCATAATTACCAATAATGACTTAGATCTATGCACACAGCTAGGGTTTATCCAGGAAAGCGTAGCTTTTTCACCCAAATGCTGCAGGGTAAAACATACTTCAGAAAGAAACGGCAATTTCCTCAATTAAAAGCCGCAAGATTCACCCTCATTTTTTCTTTCTTGCTCCCTCATTACCATCGTAAGGATTAAATTGCATAAGATCCACTAACGTGTTGCTCTTTCATCGAATCTTCGAGTCAGGGTGGTTCAAGCTGAGACAGCGACCAAAGCTGTTCTTTGCATTACTCTTCCTGTAGCACTTAAAGTTAGAAACCACCTATCAGCAGGAAAACAGCAATTTGTTGTTCTCAATACGTGATTGGAATATCTTGCAATACACAGAGCTCTCCAACAAGTGGCACTATTAAGACTATTCAAGTAACGAGACTGATATGCAAATGAGATCTCAGAAAGGGATGTTGGGACATGTTTTACAATATTGGATTCCACTTAAAATCTTTTTAATTTACATAGGAAGTAGGATTGAAATAGGTAGTTGTAATTCAGCTATTCTGGAAAGTTTTATGTGATCCATAAAGAAAGCACTGAGAAGTAGGTCAAGTGGCGTAAGCTCAAGCAGGTGGTCCTCTCTAAAGGGATAAAGTCACGGTGGTGAGGACCAACCACCTAATGAAGGAGACATTTGTCCATCAAGCTGAGTTAAAAACCCGTGGATGTCACCTTCTCTCGAGGACAGCACTGCAGCGCTCACAGCAACTTATCCCCCAAGTACTGATGGGCTGCAAAATTGTACCTCTTCATATTTATTCTCACCTTGTTTTGTTGCTGTTGCTCGACAAATTGTGGATCATTTTGAGAGACCACACACATGACATCTCCTCAAAGAATCCATTTCCTTGGAATATACATTTGACTGTACTTCAAGACAAATGGTTCAGAAACAGTTACACTCAAAACAATTGAGGTGTGGGGATAGTTGTTTGCAAAGGGAACAGGATCTGACTGCATTTGTTGCTGCAATATCACAGAATGGTAGGGGTTGGAAGGAACCTTTAGAGATCATCTAGTGCAACTCCCCTTCTAAAGCAGATCCACCTAGATCAGGTCACACAGGAATACGTCCAGGTGAGTTTTTAAAACCTTCACACCCTCCCTGGGCAGCCTGTGACAGGGCTCCCTCACTCTTACAGTAAAATAGATCTTCCTTATGTTTTTTGTGTTCCAGCTTTTGTCCCATTACCTCTTGTCCTGTCACCTGAGACAACAGAAAAAAGTGCCACCACATCCTCCTGACAGACACTTTTTAAATGCTTGTAAGTATTAACGAGGTCCCTCCCTCAATGTCCTCTAGGTTGAAGAGTTCCAGATCCCGCAGCCTTTCCTCGTAAGGAAGATGCTCCAGTCCCCTGATCATCTTGGTGGCCCTGTGCTGGACTCTCTCCAGCTCTGTCCCTCTTGGGCAGGGGAGCCCAGAACTGAACACAGGACTCCAGATGAGGCCTCACCAGGGCAGAGGAGAGGGGGAGCACAACCTCCCTCCCTGTTCTTGATGAATCCCAGGATGCCATTGGCCTTCTCTGATATAAGCAGTTTGGGAATGAATTGGGAAGCCAAGGTACTAAAATGTTTCATTTTGTTAGTGTTAATATTTCTTCTGCCTTTAAAAACCAACTCTGCCAGTCTTTCTTGCATTACATACAGATATAATGACCACAATAAAATCCTGATCCGAATGATATACAGGAATCCAAACTCTGGTTTCCATTATGAGTCAGTCACAAAACTATCAGTGCTATTTGGGTGTCAGTATTTGGGTAACAGACGTGCTCAGTGATTGTTCAAAAAGCCCGTGTGTCCAGTCCCCATTTGGCTCCAGCTCCTTTCACTCTGTGCCAGTCCCCTTCCTGCACGAGCGTGACCTGGTTCACACTGAGGTGACTCCAAATTTCAACACAAGGTAGAAAGAATAAAAAAACCTAAACCAGGCATCTTCACTTCACTCTTCCTTTACGCCACAGAGTTAACATTCACTTTAAAACGTCGGCCAGAAAGATAAACAGCAATTATGGTGCCTTTCAGAAGCGTGTGCTATGGGCAGAGGTGTACACAGAGCACGTTGCTGAGTTTTCTGTCTGGCTGCCCTCAGCTACCTGGAGCTCTGTCTCCTGTAGCATGTTGTAAAGAACAGAATATGAGCACTTTGTAGGCAGTGGCATAACGGGCACATAGCGTGTTAACTAAAGCATTACAAACACTGCACAGCTTATTTTTATCTCTCTGTCCTTCTCAATATAGTGTTTTTATCTCTCACGCCAATACAAAGTTATTCTTGTGTCTCTAGGGAAAACAAGGCAACAAGGAGGCTCGGTCCTGCTAGTGTTTAAACACATGACAAGTCCTCTTACACACTGTGGGACTTAACCCTACAGAAGACTGCAGAACTGGACCCTAAACCGTGCTTGTGAGCAAGGCTTTATATGAACGGTACTTGGCAAGGGAAAGCAGTTTCTGAGTCAAGTTCTCCAGTGGGGTGCAGCCACATGTAGCTTAGCTAGGAAAAGCAGGGGTAAAACTAACTAATGGAACTAAAGCGCTTCTCACTTGACACAAGTGGACAACCGTGTAAAATGCAAGCCAGGGGAGAACTAGGCTTTTGAAAAGTTGACAGTATATTTGTGGTTACACTCAAAGGGTCGATTTTGTGTTTGAGCACGGTATTTGCATAATTTTCCTGTAGTTTTGGAGATTTGGAAAGCTCAGATAGTGGGGCGGAGCTGCTGCAGTTTCAGGAGAAGACATCAGTGAAGTAACTTCACAGAAATCGCTCCTCTTCAGAAGATATCAGCTGTCTGCAGTGAAAGGGGGAAACAAAGGGTGAAAATGTACGGTAAAATCTGGCACAAACGCAGGGAAAAAAATAACAAATGTGCATGTGTTAATTACTGAACGTGCTTTTGTTACCAGTAGGTCACCATCGCTCTTTATTGACATTTACTGCGACTGCAATTTCTCTTTCAAGACCACTGACCCAGGAAAATGTAACCCTCTAGTTATCCAACGCCCTTTAATTAGAGACGTCTCCAGAGATGACAATCTCACTCGTGAATCATTCATTCTCTAACTTTGCTTTTTCACAGCCGTCTTTCACCTTTATGCCTTTCTGTCTCAGCCCGGCTGAGTAACTCGGGCTTGTAGAGCGCAGTTCATCCGTTTACCGCTTTTCCCCAACTGCATCTCATGCCTCGTGGCATTTGGGCTCTCGCTGGCTGCCGGCACCGGGACAATTTGCAGGAATCGCGGCTTTCCACTCGATCGAGGGAACCATGGCGCCAAGGCTCGGGGTGGGAGAGGGCTGGAGCACGGGCGGCTCGCAGCCGCTGAGGCGAGGCGGAGCACGGCGGCAGCACGGGCAGCCCTCCCGCGCTGGGAACGCTTGACGGGGTTTTGTTGTTGTTGGTAGTCTTCGGGAGCACTTATCGACTCGTGTGATGTTCGGCAGGGCTGACTCATGACTGTTGGACGCTTGCGGTCGGCAAGATAAAGCAGGATGAGGTTTCTCCGGGGGGGGGCGGAGCGCGCCGAGTCTCACCAGGACCAACAAGCGGGGCCGCGCCGGCAGCCCAGGGCTGCTCCGGGTGCGCGATGTTTGCCCCGGCAACCCCACCACACTCTGCCCACCGACACCCCTCGGCGAAGGCCTGGCGGCGCTGGCCAGGCCCCGGGGGGGGAGACGCGCACGTCCCCGCAGCGCAGCTCGCCGTCGCTATGGCCGCGGCCGGGCCGTGCCGTGCCGGTGCGTCCCGCCGGGCCGTGCCAACCGCCATGGCGGCCGGAGAGGGCCCCTCGGCGGCGGACTACGGCTCCCAGAGCCCCCCGCACACGGCGGCGGGCGCGGGTCCCGGGCCGCGCGGGAGCGGGGAACGGGCGGGAGCGGCGGGAGCGAGCCCGCGTCGCGCATGCGCCGCCGCCGGAGGGTCGGGGCCGGGGCGGGGCCAGGAGGGGGCCGCGGCCGCCGCGCCGCGATGGGCGGAGCCGCCGTACGCCGCGCTGCGCTGCGCAGCGGCCGGGGCCAGGCGGAGGGAGCGGGCGCTGCGCCGTTGGCGTAGCGTTGTTGTGAATGGAGCGGGCGGCGGGGCGGGGAAGGATGATGTCAGCCTGCGAATGTCAACAATGTAGCGATTGAGGGGCGGGGGCGGCGCCGGGCCGGGGCGCGCGAGGCGGCGGCGGCGGCGGGCGCTGGGCGGCAGAGCCGGGGCAACAGCGGCCGCGGTAGCAGCGCGGTGCCGCCGTCGCTCCTTTCCGCCGGGCTGCCAGCGCCGCCGGCCCGGGGTGCCGCTCCGACAGCCACACACCGCCGTGCTGCCGCTGCCCCCCCCTCCCCCTCCTCCCTCCGCTGCGGCTTTCTCTCCTCCTCCGGCCCCCCTGCCAGCCCCCTCCCTCTCCCTCCCTCCCTCCCTCTCTCCCTCCCTCCCTTCCCCCTTTATTTTTCTCCGCAAGACTTTGGCTCTGGAAGCAGCTGGTTCAAAGCAATCGCCATGTGATGAGCGGCTGGGTCGTGTGTTTTTTTGTTTTGGGGGGGGGAGGGTGCAGGTTTTTGACTGCAGAGAAATATTAATAAGAATTTCCGAAACAACAGCAGCAAGAGCAACCTCCTCCCCCCCCCCACTCCCCAAACCTCCTCAAGCTGCAACAGCTTCCCCTCTCCCCCGACACCCCCCAACCCCGGCCCGCTCCACCCTGCCCCACAACCTCCCCCCCTCCCCCCGCCCCTGGCAAGCTGCAGCGAGAGGGTCGACCCCTGAAAGTTGCGCGGAGGCGAGGTGAGTGCGCCTGTTCCGCGGCTCGGCAGCCCCTCTGGGGAAGGGGAAGAGGGAGGCGCGGGGGTTGGGGGTGAAGTTTTGGGGCAGAGAAGGGGACGGGGCAGTGGGGGAACACGGCGTGGTTTTCCCTCTCCTCCTCGCCGAGCAGCTGTTGCGCGGAGTTAGGCCGGGGGCTGCCCCTCCCGCTCCCGGAGCGGCCGCGGGTTTTCGCAGGAGCGCTCCGTGCTTATTCCTTAAAGTGGGAAACGCGCGTTGCGTAACGCGGAGAGCGCGACGGGCGGCCAAGTGTCCCCGTGGGGCTTCGCGCCCCGCACCGCACCTTCTCCCGGCCCGGGACCCCCGGGAAGACCCCTCCGTCTCAGGCCCGTCCGCCCGCTCTCCCGCCGCCTTCCCCCGGCCCCGCCGCCGCGGCCACCTGCAGCCGCACGGGGCGAGCGGGCACCGCGCCGTGCCCCGCCACCGCCCGGGCATGTGCCGACCCCTCCGTGTCCCGTCCCCCCCTCCCCGGTTTTGTAGGTTTGGAGAGAGAGAGATGTGAACTCCGATAACAGTTTCTTGGATGATGAGAACGTAGCGTGTAGGCAAGGCAGCGCGCCGCGAAGACGCTGGCTGTCATGAAAGACGCTAAGTGTGAAATCATGCCTCTCCTTTTGTGGAGCAGGCTATTTTTGTAATGCGGCGGGTGTCTTTGCTTAAAACGCTTCAGTTGCCGTGAGATCATTGTGCCCTTGGTGCCGAAGCCCCGGCAGCTCCGGAGTAAACCGCGTTTTTCATTCCTTAATAATAAACGTTGAGGCAGGGGGTAACATCTCATTAGAATTTAGTCTTTAAGGGGGTTTTGGAAAGATTGAGAAATGAACAAGGCTGTTGTTTGCTCTAGTTGAAGCCGCGTCAGTGTTTTCATGGTGAAAGCCCATTTCCGAGACTTTGTAACTGTCGCTAAACTTGTGCAGGTTTTAATTTGATGTTCTGGGGCTCGAGCAAGGGACAAGTCGCTTTTTTTCAGGCAGGGGATTGTCTGAGGTTCGGCTGTAGATGGTGGAATGCTCTGCAGCTGGAAGAGGGTGGTGGTGCTTGGGTAAATTGACTTCTTCAGGTATGTAAATACTGAAATTTGAGATAATTGCGTTTGATGAGATGGATTGAAGAAAATCAATAAGGTTGTGCGTTAAGCTGCTGTCTGTGGAGCTGTTGGAAAGGCTGCTGGAACGCTGTTCTCAGGCTGTTGCTACATCTGAAAGATAGCAATAAAATTCCACTTCAGATGTGGGCTTGTTCTTTTAAAAAGCCTGTGTTGCCTTTTGTGTCCACCTGCCTGTCCCCCACCACTGGGATCTGGGCACTCGTGCTGCAAAATGAATCTGGCGTCGTACTTCCCTGCGGTGTATTGAACCTGTGCTTTCAGCATTGTTTCTCACATTTGACCCTCCGGCTTCAAAGGCTGTTCTGAAGGTGCTCTGTAAGAAATGGAAGGGAGCCGTGACTAATTGGAAAAGGAGAGGATTGAAAGATGGGGATCGTAGGTCCTGTTTTCTGGTTAGTTTGCTCTGTAACTCTGGGCGAGCCCTTCAAACAGATGTACGCCAGCGTGTGCTGAGCTGTCAAGTGGGCAAGAAAGGTCCCTAGTGATTTTGAAGATAGGATGGTTGTCAGGATGTTTACTGACCTCATGCAGAAGTCCGCAGAGGCAGACTGTGTGCTCTGCTGTGCAGTGCTGGGCGACTCTGCTGTGGAATTTGGGGTTAAACAACTAAAATGTTGACAACTTTTCCAGTTGCAAAGATCGCATGCGGCAGATGCTGGTGCACACGCTGATGGATCCCAACTAGTTAATCATCAGCAATTGTTTATGCCCAGATCTCTCACACTGGAAACCAGTGCTAGGACAGGTATTCCTGGTTCTTTTCTGACCCGCAGGCACATCTGGAACATCTGTGGTATTAACGTTATGCACGCTGGCAGGATGCACGGGTGATGTAGGTGGGACATCCTCCGCTCCTTCCTTCTTTGCTTTCTGTTGTTCATTTTGCAGCAAGAAAACACTGGCTGTTCACTCTTCTGTGCTGAGCAGGAAGGAAAGTTAGAGATAGCACCTGAATTGTCAGCTGAGAATAGCAGTCCAAATCCCAATAAATAGGCATTGATTGACGTGACTCTCTAGTATGAGGAGATGCTGGTAAACGTTTGAAATAGTAGAAGGCCTTGCAGATACACTAAAATTAATTGGTTTAGTAAAATCTCCGTAGTACTTGACAATTTTACATACCTCTTTCTGCATGTGCATAATTAATGACAAAGGGAGACAAAAATAAAACTCTGTGCCCATGATGTGCAGTGTGGAATGTGTGACAGAAGTTGCTTGCGTTTGCTTATTTTCAAACTTTCATTGCTTGATGATTTTTTGTCTTGTTCTGAAGGGCAAAGGCTATTTTTCCGAACAAGGCTGCGGTATGATTGCCAGTTAGTTCTTTTCCTCTAGGTTTTCTCCAAAAATACCACTAGCCATTAAAAAAAAAAAACAAAAAACCATAATCAGCCATTGCATTTTAAAAAAACCCCTAATCCTAGAAGAATAAAAGATGTTTCCTCATGGTGTGCCTGTGACGTTCTTTTTATATAGGACTTCGTGTACCCTCAGATAAAGAGGAGATCTCTTAGAGCATAGCTAAGAGGTGTTTATTGCACTAAGGTGAAAAATGAGATGTGTAGCTTTAATATATGCAAAGTAATCATTTCAGCAGTGATGACGTTTTTCTGTAATAAACTGTTGGTGTAAATTGAATAGCATTTATTGTGTGACATGAACAGAGTCTCTTGTGATTTTAATTTAGGTGCTATGAACACGGTTTATGTATTCAAATCAAAGTGTACATGCCTCTTTACTCAAAGGAATGCTCTCTGAATGGTTTCTTAGTTTACAAGTTGCATGAACATGCCTGTAGTGTTTAAGCAGACCTGGCTTAGGTTTGGAGACGTGCACGCTTCCTTCTTTCACCTCTGAATTTCCAGCTCGGCTCATTTTGTGTGTGATGGTCGTGTATTAGTGGTTACTGAGTTGAATCATTAGGGGAAATCTGCCAATTTCATTAATGTCTAGAAGAAAATGTAGACTTAACTTAAAGCTCTGTCTTAAGTCCGAGTTAGTCCTGCTGCTTTCGGTATTTCTCCTGGCTACAGATGCTTCAAGAGAATGTGGAAAACAGCCTGTCTGATATCGTAAATCTTTACTGATATTTGATACACTTTGTTGTAGTGGCTGAATGGGAAGCAGATTTCTAACCCCAGTAGCTTCCTAACATTTTTTTTTTTTCAGAATAGTACTCAAACTGCTTATTCAGCCTTTTACCAAAAAAAAAAAAAAAAAGGTCATCTTTCCTATAAAATTCAGCCAGAAGTCATTAGCCTTGGCAGCTGGCTGAATAATACGCATTCATTTGAAGCTTGCATCGAGAAGATGTAAAATGTATGAATGTAGCCAGCTGAGCTGCAACGTGTTTGTTTTGCTTTTTAGTTAGGCAGAAGCATCTTTGTAGTGGATTGAAAAGAGCACTACTTACCGTGCCACTCTTGGACTATGAATTGTAATTTTAAAGCAGGCGAGTGGTGGAATGCATACAAATGCCTTTGTAGGCAAGGATGGACTCGAGGCTCCTCTGTTACTAGAACTAATGGTATTGATCAAAGAACAACCACATGTTCAGAACAGGTAAATAAAAAGCAATGAGGGAATAAGCTTGAGAAAACCGTTATTCTAAAAGTTTACGTGTATGGCAGAACTTCGACCTGTCAAAAATTGGGATTGGAAGACTCCCCTGCTTGATTTTATTGATCTTGATGCAGAAAGAGCCACAGCAACAAGCTGAAGGACAGCAGCTGTGCTGCACTGGCATCTCAGCTGATCAATAGACGTGTCCCTGTTCTGCTTGAAACAGGTTGCTGACAAAAACCTCCTAATGTGACGGAGGCTGAACTGCAGCTCCTGAGTGGGTGAGGGGGCTGCCAGGTGTGCAGCCCCTCCGTGCATAACCCCTCATCCCTTCCTCCCAATCTCCTCTGCTTCTGCCCCCTCTTTGCAGTTTGCACCTGCTTGGTGCAAACCTGCCCTCAGAGCAAGCTGGGACACTTCAGATTCAGTACCTCAGAGGAAGAAGGAGGAGGAGATGGTGGTGGTTGTAGGGTCGAGAGGCGCCGAGACATGAGGTATGCCATTTTCTTCTTTTGAGAAAGGAGACCTAAGGATTCAGACCCTCCCAGATTTATTCATTTGTTGTGCAGTTTGCATACAGCTTGACCAATAACTTTCTCTGCCCTTTTTTATCAAATGGCTTGAAAAGCCCTTAGGAATGAAAAATCTGGGAATTTCCCATTTACCTCCATTAAGAGTTGAAATGAAATGGAAGCTGGAAGCTTATGTTTTGGCTCTGGAGCTGCTTTGAAAACACTCAGCCAGGCTGTGATGAGAGAGGAGTTTTAGCACATGGGTTCAAAAGAAATCTGTCCACTCAGAAAAACAGGAACTGTTCACTGCTCCTCACCATGCAGGGCTTCTGGGCTGTGGAGCTGCAATTCTGTTCTTTGAAAAGAGGAAAAGCAAGTTATGTCTGTTTTAAACAAACAAAATGACCCTGGAGACTTAATCATAGCTAATTATTACAGCTGATGCCCACCGATGGTTTTGGGTTTTTTTGTGTTTATTAGCGATCACTTTAAAATTTAAACCCGAACTAGGAAAACAGGAACTGTAGGTGTGGAGGTGTTCCTTTACCCCGATTTGCATGCAGCCTGTTTTTTGTTTAGTGGATAGGTGTGTTCAGTGTGTGCAAGAGCAATTGAAACATGTCAGCAGTTTCCTACAAGCTACTCTTGCTGACTCACGTGTCTGGTGCAGCTCCGAGCTACCCTCCCTATAAACTGTCCACAATAGGACGTGCCGGGAAGAGAGACCATCAGCGCTCAGCCGTTGTTCAAAGGTTATTTTAAGTTCTCTGGCCACTGCTTCGCTGTGGTTTTCTTCCCTAGTAATATCAAAACACTCTTGTCATTTCACTAGGCTGCCGTTCTGCTAAGTGCACGGTGGAAAGCAGAAATTTCATTGCCCCGCTGCTGAGATTGTGTTCGGAGTGATGCTACGGGTGTTCAGCAGGATGAAACCTCTGGAGTTCACCTTGTTTGGGACTTTTTTTTTTGTGAATGGGGCATTATCAAAAACCAAAAAATCCCCCCTAACTGCTGTTCCCAATTTGGATATGGCGAGTTCAGAGTATAAATTTTGTTTTCCCTTGCCAATTGCAAGCTGTACAGTCTCCTACCCTCCACTCCCTTTTATAGCTGGAATCTTCTTTAGAGACAGCAAGGAATTCTGATTAAACTTTAAAAACCTGTGTTTAGCTGCCTTTAATTTCCAGAGTTTTGCTTTTTCTTGGTGTGTTGTTTTGTCTCCTGTGCCACAATACCGCTGGCCGTTAGGGTAAAAGGATTCCTTTATTTGCCTGAAGATGAAAACTTGCGCTCTTGCACAACTGCTTCTGTATTTATTTACAGACTCTATTCTGATTACTCATAAGGATCCTAAAGGGATAGCTTCTGCTGACTGATGATTTTGAACTTATCTTGTTGTGGTTTTTTTTTTCTTCCTTCCTTCCTTTCTTTTTCCTTTCTTAGTTGATCACAAAAGCCTTTGCAGAAGCGGAATGAATTGTCCATCAGCGGTTCTAGATTTGCTGTCACCAAGTTTAGATTCGTAGTTCTCTTTCGGGTGTTTTTCTTCTGTTTGTAGAATGGGGTGAAAAGTGATCTCTGAAAGTGTGGTAAACAAAATCAGCTGGTATAAAACAGGCTTTAATAACAAAAAAGGTGAGTTCTTGTCACTTGTTTTGTTTTTAGTCAACTACTTCGACCAGTGATGAATAGAAAACCACATCGAGAGCTTTGTAGCACACGAAGAAAATGGGTGTTCTTGGTTTCCGCCAATACAAATGACTCATCAGTATCAGTAGGGTTTCTACTTCTAATAATAAAACTGTGGAAGACCTTAAAAACGTGTGGGTTTGGCCCCCAGTTGTAGTGAAAGGTTGGAAAATATTACTTTGAGCTTTCTTTTGTTTGTTTATTTTAAACTTATGGAAGCTTTAGCGATTTACTGTGCAACAGTGGAAGATCTTACACGCTCCAAAAAAACCCCCTCTCAATCATACCACTGTATGGAATGCTAAAACCTTCCCCTCTCCTCTGTCCTCAGTGTTTTGCATTTCACTGCAGTGAGTGTTGCTGACTCTCAGCCTCGGTGTCGGAGATGCACATCTGGAAAATATAATCTATTTATGTCGAGTAGGGGAAAGGCTTGGCACACTACCTCTCCTTGCCGAGCTGCTGTTCTCCACCTCTCTTGCACCTCTGGTTAAAGAGAGGACAGTGAGATTGCTGAGTGACCTGCATTGCTGTTTGAGCTGAGGTCAGAGGATCTGGAGAGGAAAGTACACAGAAAATCAGAGTGGAAGAATAAACGACAACTGCAGGATGTGTCTGTCGTTACCCAGGAGGAAACACACGTCTTCCAGTACTGAAAGTGATACTGATAAAAAGGGCAAATCGGAAAGTGATCTATTAAATTCTTCTTTTTTTCAAGTAATAGTTTTCAAATGTGCTGGCATCCTTTTAGCTGTTCACCTGAGAGGCCAAAATCTTTTCCTAAAGACTCTGCCCTGTGTTCAGTGTAACAAAGTAACCCTTAGCACCTACTGCAACTTGTTTGAAACAGTACCTTGTAGAGTGGGAGGTTATTTTGTTTTCAGGTAAGCAGAGCGTGCCCTCCACGCTGTTTTAGTACATCAGATTTTAATTCTTTTATGCAGAGTAGTCTGTTTTTAACAGTAGTCCAATCAGTGTCTGCTGATCTGCTGCATTAATTTAGTGTTGCTGACTGCTTTCAGATGCCCGTGTTATAAGATCTAAAGACTATAACTGAGGCAGTATTTTCTTCCCCCTTAGAGTGAAAGTCCCGACATTTATGAAACAACCGTGTTTATTTTCTCTGTTGTTGCAATATTTATACTAGTAAGTTATTCCTTATAAGGATGTGATGGTTCTTTGTTTCTTAGTGTTCTATTTTAAAAGCAGAGTGTGCTTTTTACAGAATCCGTTCTGGGGCAGATCTTCAGTAAACATGGACCTGTCCCAGCTCCCTTGCTGTCAGTGGGCATCTCTTACCATTAAATATTTAACTCTATTTATGTAGTTAATTTGGATTGGGCTGACATACCTTGGACGTGTTTGTTAGTTTCTTGTGTAACCAGGCTGCGATGGAGAATCTTTGTCTTGGAGCTTCTTACTGGGAGAGGCACACTAAAAATAGAGGCGCAGAAGCCTGTGGAGATGTAACTTTGAAACATGTGAAAATCCAGTTGTTTGTTACATGGCAACAATAAGGGAGATTTTACTTTTTTCAAATCGGTATGGCAGAAAAGGACAAATTCCAACTTAAAGGTTTTATTTATGGACAGTTCTTACTGAAGTTTGTGGAAAGATAATTGGTAAAGAATGCAAAATACGGTGTCAGTGGTTGTTCAGAGTTCAAGAGGACACAGGTTCATCGCTCTGACTTCAGCTTGTCTTCAGAAAATTGTGCCATCAGAAGTGTCACAGGGGCTGGGTCATGGTGAATGAGTAACGTGGCTAAATCTCATCCACATTCTGAGCTCTGCTGGCTCAGAAACAGGACTTGTGTCCAGAATCTCTGAGGGTTGGGCCTGTGAAGGGCAACAGGCACTGTCACTACTGAATTTTGAAACCCTGCTTTTGCTCTGCAACATCTCCTCTGCTTTTCTTGTGCTTGCCCTGGCACCTGTCTCATCGTGCAGTCAGCCAGCCCTGAGAGCTAAAGTGCCAGAACATTATTTATTGTATGTGTAGGGTTGTTTTTCTTGTGGTTGAGTTTACTTACAGGGTCTGACAAGGACTTGGGTGAGTAATTATATGAAACCAAGATTTGTTAAAAGACCTGGAGCTGACCATGGAATACCAGGCCCACATCACAGACAGCACCGTGCCCCATCTCCCATAGGTCATTCTGGTGTTGCTTTTATAATGTAGTGGTACCGCTAACCTGGACCTTGGCAGTAAGAGCTTGCCAACAGGGCATGAGAGGTTTGGACCATTTCATTTTGTCTTGTGTTTACAACAGACAATTGAAAGAAACGTTAGAGGAAAGCAGAACTCACTCAAGCAAGTCTTCTACGTTAACAAAATGCAAAAGTAGTTTCTTTTGCAGATATTCAAATAAGTGTTGTGCCTACCTCACTGTGGTTGTGCCTGGCCTGATGTGACCTGGTCATGTCACCTATCTCCCAGCTGTGTTGAGCTCTTGATAACTCAGATTTTAAACTGAAGTTATAGCCGAGGAGATGAACAGACCTGACAACTATGGAGAGCTGCTTGAACCAGGTAACTACAGTCCTAGACCCTCAGGTCTTCCTTGCAGCCCTTTATCACTCTGAGGGTGATGGCAAATATGTACACTTGGAGATGTTGAGTAATGGGCTGAATTTGCTCAGGTGAAGAAGGGAGTCTTGCCTCATCATAAAGTAGAAGTTAGGAGCTGGTAACCCCTTGTGCTGCTGGGTGAAAACAGGAGGTCTTTCTTGGCTGTGTGCTTGTTGGACTTTGAGCTGAGTCAGCTTTCCAGCCTAGCACATGTCAATTTACTGTCTTTTTATTCCCTAGCTAGTTTTCTAGACAATTTGATGAGTAAGACCTCAAGTCCAAAGAGCAGCAGAGCTAAAGCTGAGGAGACAGAGGGGAGCAGTGGGAATCCAAGACCTTTGCCAAGTTGGCAAACCCATGTGACCTCGAGCCACGGCACACAGCTTCACCCTGCGAGGCTGCTGGAACCGGTCAGCTGTGGTCTGGGAGGAGGACGGCACTGATGCTGTTCTCCTCTGTTCCTGAGCAGTACCTGTAGTGATTTTACACAAAGCTGAGTTCTGGCCATGCATATTAGGCAAACCTCTAGGCAGAACTTGACTAGTGAAAATCAAAGTGTCTGCAGAATTGTGGTTAGATCCTGCTTTTGAGCTGGGAAACCTGCCTTCTGCTTCAGGTCAACTTCAGGTGCTTGCTGTGCCTGAGGTACTTGTGCGCTGAGCCTGTAACCCAACAAATGCTTCTGACTCCACTCAGTGTTGTAACTTCATTTCCAATCCCTTCATTTGTTCCTGTAACTTATTAAATGTGTACTGAGGGGAAGTGCAGTGCAGGCACAGAACTCTTTTTGCAGAAATCCGTATTAGTTGATGGTGTGCAGTAATCATGAGGCATGTCAGTGAGCTAACTCCGGTGTAAAACTCACAGGAAATTATAGAGTTGTTGCGTAGTTTGTTGTAGGTGGAAGTTCATGGGCAGTGCAAATAGAAGCGCTCTGCAAGGAATTTTCTTGTTTGTCTCTTTCCCCTTCTTGTTCCTCTTCATTTGTCTTATTATTAGACTAAAAGTAGTCAGTGATTCATTCAGTAATCTGTTTCTTGGACAGTTAGTCATCTGCCAATTTGTGTTAACTTTCCACTTTGTTCAGAAAGTGAGTAATGCCTAATGTACTAACCACCAAATTCCAAGCTTAAAAAGCTGTGATCATCACTCACATCGTTTCCAAACTTTCTCTTCAAAAATTTTCACCATTCTGTAAGATCAAAGCAAGTAAGGTTTGGCATGCAGGGCAGTTACAGCTACAGTCCAATTGTTTTGTCTAGCCTAAGTTATTAAAGCAAGTACAACGCACAAGTTCTTAAACACCAGCTCCTTTATTACTTAATCAGTGTAATGCTGCTTGTTTTCCTTTGCAACTCCTACTTTCAGCAGATAAATATTGCCTCCTTATTTCCCTCTCTCCCTCCCCAGACTGACACGACTTTGTTAGTTTATATCTTTCCCTACCTCAACAAATTGTGATGCTGTTGAGACTAATTTAGTGAAAGTAGCTCACAAAGGAATGCTGGAATTGATATTAGCTGCCTGCTGCAAATGTTTCTGATACTTTTAATGATTCTTTTTGGTGGAAGAAAAAAAAATGATTGTGCTGTTAAGTGTTATCTATATAGAACTTGAAGCTATAAAGTCTTCCTCTAGCAGTCAGGTAGGTATTTTGGATCTCAAGGTGATGCCAGTCATTTCTGAAGATGAACATAGTGCTTGTTTGAATCACTTGAGAGGTTTTGGGGTTTTTTTAACTACTTTTTTCTTAGGGAAACTGGAGTAATGTAAAAAGTAACAAGGTTGGTAACGTCACGGGAGAGCTTTTATAGGACCAAAGTCTTTACAGTCTGCTCTAAAATAACATGAAAGAGCCGACTAGTGTACTCAGCAGCAAAGGAATTCAAAGTGCAGGAGAGACTTGAGTGCTATATGAGGAGGGTGTGTGTGCATGAGGCAGGAGTAGGGTGAGCTGGTGGTGGTAGACATGGGGACTCAAAGTGGTCTGCTTGGCCTGACACTTCCCTTGTTCCTTCTGCAGGCACCTGTGTGGTTGTGTCCCGCACCCCTGCAACTTCTCTCCATTTTTTGCAGCAAAGTTGTTGCCCCTGTGTGTGATTATCCTGTGGTGCAGGTGGCTTTAGGGTGTCCCCAGTGCCAAAGTGCTGTAAACTGGCAACGCAAAAGCCTTTGGTGGCAGGGTCTATAGGCAGCCTGTGGGCATCTCCCACCACAGCATAATGAGGTCAAAGCAGAAGTCTGTTGTGCTCTTGCGATTGTCAGAATAAGAATGATTTTCTCCTGAGGAAAATGTAGGAGAAGATCAATTTCTCTGTTCCTAGAATACAGTTTTAGTCCTTCTACATACCTGAAATGTCCTGGTAGCCATGTCCCAGTGTGGAGAATCATGGCTTAATTATGGTTTTTCTTTGCAGTCTGGCTTTGCACACCAGCAAGTTTTAATAGTTTGATTAAACTTTGGACAAGTAGCTGTACTGGGGATGCTTATTTCAACACCAGCCTTTGAGATTTGCCCATCCTGATTATCTGCAGATTCTCCAGCGTTAAGAGTGTGTGTTAGTGCACTTGCCTCTTCAGACTGATTGCAATAATCGTATTTCAAAAATTACTTGTTTCTGCCTTCATCTTTGTTTTCACTGTTGAGCTTTACTTTCAGGAGTGGTGCTGAATCAGAATTTGAAAATGTCTTGGATCTGTTTGCTTCTCAGTTGGCAAAAGTGTGAGTGGAACTTTCACCTGCTTTTGGTTGAAAGGCACCCAGGAGACAACTGGTACAAGTGCTGATTTCAAACAGAAAACCCCCTTATCCACGTAGGATTGCACGTGGAGGGACCCAAAAGCTGTACCAGGATAGCCTGAGAAACTCTATCAAGATGAGTGTATTATGAAATTTTCTCCCTTGTTTTCCAGAATCAAAACCTTCACCTTCCTAGGAGCCCTGTGATGGTGATGCAGGCCACCGTGCCTGTGGCTCTCCTGGGCTCACCGGAGAGGGAGAGAGGGAGCTGCTGATGGGCATCCAGTCAGCAGAGCCCATCGGCTGCTGAACCTCTCTGCTCTCCTCCACGCCTCATAGAATGTCAGTGCCCACACCTGTGTTGCTTTTATGTTTCTGATTTAAACCTTCAAAGCATTACAGAGAAGCTTTCCTCCTTGTTAGTGTTGGGGTGGGGTGGGGGACGAAAAGAGCAAGGGTTGGTGATGCAGGCTATTGGTTGGGTTTGGTGCACTCTGTGCACGTGTGATGTGAACAATGGCTGATTCACCACCCAAAGCGGGTTTGTGTTTTGTTTTCAGAGGCTGTTTTTTGTTTTGTTGATTGTGTTTTGTTGGGATTTCTTTTTAGTTTGTTGTTGTTTTAAGGAAGTAAACCCAGAGGTGAGAATTGGTGCCACTCTGTTGGGCTAAAGAACCAAAGCTATGAGGAATGCCTTTGCTTCCATCCTTTTGCTGCTGACCTCCATCAGTCCACGCTGGCTGACAGACCTTAAGCACTGAACTGATGCCAGAGGAGACGGGCATCTGCCTTTCACAGGAGTGTGCAGTTCTTGAGGGATTACTTAATTGCCCAGTTTGGCACTTTGAGTTTCAAGTCACCTGGATGGGGCAGAGGAGGCTGCAGTATTTACAGCCACAGCTGGTCTAACTAACACTTGGCACAGCTGCTTTTTTTTGGACTGTGGGGTGAAGGAGAGGCAACCAGGTACCTGAGACCTTGTAGTTGTTGAAACCCAGATAAGGGCAGCATTGACTGTTGCGAAGCCAAAATCCTACTCGTGGCATCTTTATCTGAGGAAATGATTTCTTCGTTTCCCCTGACCGCATTCCATTTGTTTCCCAACTGCAAAGCTGAGGATATTGCCATGAAATTGAGCACGGTGGCGTGGCTGTCCTGTGCAGGAGAGGTGCCCGAGGAGGTGCAGCCGGGTGAGTGTTCTCCCGGGTATTTATAGAGGGGTGTCTCCTGCCGCGACTCGCTCTGCAGGTGCGCCGTGCTGTCAGTTAAAGAAACCGCGAGTTCAAGCGATCGCCGACCTGAAACAGTTTACAAATAGCTTCTCTGTGTTTGTCTGTGTTTATTTTTAACTCCTTCCCCACCCATCGGCCCCCTCCCTGGTGTATTGGCAAGGCTGAAAGGTCTCAAGGAGGGAAAATTGTCGTTGCAGAATATGCAAAGCACCCCAAGAGTTTCCAGAGGACCCTGGGAAAGTGAGTTGCTTTCCAAACGGCAGAGATCCCGCACCTCTTCCTTCCCCAAGCCCCACTTGCACCCTTCTGCTGCATTCTTATCTGGCATTTATGGGGGTAAGACTTTTTCTGTGACTGCCAGATTTTTTTTTCAGGGGGTGAGGTTGCAGGTTTGGGGTTGGTTTTTTTTAAGAGGGCTGACAGCTGATGAGGAGATACGGATAGCGATGTGTCTGAAGCCGATGCCCACAGGTTGCATTTCTGGTGCCTGTGAGAAGAGCCACTGAGCCAAGTCTTGCTGTCAGAGCACAGACTCCCACTGCCCCCAGCAGCAGCGTGGTCCCTGTAGCCAGACCCCCTCTCTCAGACACTTGACATGTCCCCTTTTTGCCCTAATTTTAGCTTATCAGAGAGAAGTGATCTCAACCATACTGCAACATCTGAGCACGAGAGGAAATTTAGACATAGCTTTCTCCCTTTTTAATTGTTTTTTCTTCTGTTTTTATTTTCCTAACCCATGTTCAATCAATCACTTATGGAAAATTCTGCTCAAAAGGGTGACATTTTCTTTTGCTGGGTGTTTAAGCTCAAAACCACAGCTCCCAACACGCAGGATGTACTAGTGGTAATGCCCTGCTTACAGCCTTTTTCCAGCATCGTGTAGGTGTGGGTAGGTGTGTGTGGTAGAGGAGAAAGGGAAAGGGCACGAATGGGATGGAGGAGTCTCTCTTGCTTTTTTTTTTTTTTGTTTGCTGTTTAAAGTTGAAAAAGAGAAAAGAAAAGTCTCTCTGCCTGCCTGCAAAGTAGGTTAATCATCACTGATAATCCATGTGTGTGTTTTCACATGTGTGCCGATGACTGCGCGGGTACTTTGCGGCTGGCGTAGCGTCGCTGGAAAGTATGTGGGAGCACGTCTGCTTCCTCTGAGGCTGGTACAGGTGGTCAGAGGGTTGAGGGGGGTGGAAGAGGAGATGCTCGGGGCGAGGTACGACACCCACTTCCTCTGGCTTGTGCTGTCGTGAGCTCCAAGCCTCTGCCTCGCCGACAGCCAGGCGGCTGCAGGTCGCGCCTGCGGTGCTTTGCCTTTGCTCTTACTGGTTTGCTGTTGTAGGTTTATGACTAAGGTTGTGGTTTGATATGCCCTTTTTAGGTATGTGAGATGTTTAAAATTATCTGCTGTTGCAATTCTTCTTTTTCTTTTTTCCACCTTTAAAAGTTTCCACAACATTTCGAAGGCAAGAAGCCTTATGCAAGAAGCATAGCTTTACTTTAAAAGAAACAGAAAAGGCTTTCCCTGTTTGTTACTCATCAGCTACAAGTATGTGTTTTTTTTGCCTTTCAAAGATTAGTTCTTGAGATTAAATAATTTCAGAGCCTTTGCAGTTTAAATATCTAATGCAGGCTGTTGGTGAGCCTTAAACCTAAATAAAAAAGACAAGATGCCTTTCTTCTACAGCCATGCCCCAAAAAGCTTGGTGTTAACATTTGCAAGTACAGATTCGTTTCCTTGTAATTTTGAAATCTTTACTCGAGGGCCTGTAATTTTCCTTAACTGTTCAAATGCTGCTTAATGCCCTGGATGTTTATTGAGAGTATTGCATGCGTGTACATATTCCCTTACCTTTAAGGTGAAGCACTGTAGCCTAGCAAGCTACACTATCATGCTCATGGTGAAGATAAGCTTGCACGTGCTGGCCTGGGGAGGAGGTGGGAATGAAAGGGGAGAGACCTATACTTATGTGTACATCAGATTGATTTAACACCCTCTTTTCTTTGCGGATTATGCAGCTTTAGTGCCTACTTATTGCCTTTTTATTCAATTTGTGTCCCCTTGTGCTGTGTAGGACTTTTGCCTACTCTTCTAACTGAAGAAAAGGGAGTTTTTCCTTGTGAAGGTAATAAACTAACCATGAGCCAGCAATGTGCCCTCGTGGCCAAGAAGGCCAATGGCAGCCTGAGTTGAATCATGAAGAGTGTGGGCAGCAGGTTGAGGGAGGTTGTGCTCCCCCTCTCCTCTGCCCTCGTGGAGCCTCATCTGGAGTCTTGTGTCCAGTTCTGGGCTCCCCAGCTGAAGAGGGACAGGGAACTACTGGAGAGACTTCAGCACAGGGCTACCAAGGTGGTCAGGGGACAGGAGCATCCTCCTTATGAGGAAAGGCTGCGGGAACTGGGGCTGTTTAGTCTGGAGAAGAGGAGACTGAGGGGGGGAACTCATGAATATTTATAAGTATATAAAGGATAGGTGTCAGGAGGTTGGGGCATCACATTTTTTATGGTATCTAGCAACAGGACAAGGGGTGATGGGATGAAGCTGGAACAGAAAAAGTTCCATTTAAACATAAGGAAAAACTATGCCAGTGTTGAGGTGAGGAAGCCCTGGCACAGGCTGCCCAGGCAGTCTCCTTCTTTGGAGGTCTTCAAGACCTACTTGGACACATTCCTATGTGACCTGGTCTAGGTGGACCTACTTTAGCAGGGGGTTTGGACTAGATGATCTCTAAAGATCCCTTCTAACCCTACCAGTCTATGATTCTAAGATACGTGGAATATCTGACATCAGTTTGTGGTTGACAGGAGCTCTAAAATCTCTGCTCCAGGGGAGCTTGAGTGAGAGAAGCTGTCAAATGTAGCTATTAGATATCAAGCAGAAGTCGTTGTTAATTGAGACTGCAACTAAAGGATGCAACAGCAGTTCTAGACTGTGTGCTCGACACTTTTTAAAACATTGATATGCAGCCATTGTGGAAGTGTTAAGGCTTGATACATGTTTTGAAAAGGAGCAACTGCAGGGAAATATAATGCCCCATAAAGATGTGGAGAAATATGTGAATCAGTAGCAAAGCCGTTCAGAATTGAATCGATTTAATTTGGGAAAAGGTGCTGAAAGTCTTATAGCACTTTGGCTCAAGTTCATCTCCTGCAGAAAGACTGCCTAACTGTTGTTTCTTGTGTAATTATTTGCCTTGCACTTGAGGTGGCTGGTCTTTGTAACCGCACAATCTACTTGCCAAAGTCCTTGTATAGATCAGGTCTCCCATGTATCCCTCCTTGAGTGCTGTAGGAGCTCCAGGAGCAGCTCAAGTAGAAGGTGCCAGTCCTTCTCTAGAGGATTTGATGTTCATTGCTACCTTGCTGGTAGTCCTTGGGGCTCAGCAGCTCCTGTGGACTTCATCAATCTCAGTGCTAGCAAGGTGATGTCTGGTCCTTGACCAGGGGAGCTGTCTCACAGTCCATGGGAATGGCCATGGAATTGCCCAGGAGGTAAAGACTGGCCACCTTGCTTTAGGGGTTGTTTGCAAAAAGGAACATGATGAGGGAGGTTGAGTTGAAATAGCTTTAAATGTTGTGCTCAACTGCTAGGCTGGAATCATTGGATTAGAAAACAGGAGAGAAGATGATGGAAAGCCAAGAAGCAGCTGAGGAAAAAAAATCAGAAATTACACAAAGAGTGAAAAATGAGAAGGCAGTTAAAGCCCTGTCCTCTGTCACGTTGGAAAGGAGAACATTTAATTAGAACTCCTGTGCTGGAGTAGGTGATGTAGAAATTAAAACACATACCTATTCCAAGTTGCTGCTTCCTATGCAACCTCACTTCAGAATTAACTCTACCCAAAAAGGAGCTGCTTGCATACAGGAAACCATGTTTTTTGAGTAGAAGATAGAGTAAAAAGACAGGGTGGAGCATACATGTGCTTTTTTGTGTGAAGGCAAAAGGAGAGGATATGCTGCAGTGTGTCATGAGTGAATCCACGTTACTTCTCTCTCTTTTTCAAAATGACTTTAGAAAGTATTGTGTCTTGAGAGCACAACATCATGACCTGAGCAGTTGGTGTGAGAGTTGCAATGTGCCATTTAAACGATGCCAGTTTACCATGCATTTGGTGATGACACAAAAGGGACTAAACAGTTGCAGGATGTTTTAAAACATTTGAGCCCCCAAAACAGCATAAGCATTTAGTGCAGCCACACAGAACTTGCGTGCTGACCAGAGACACATGACAAATACAGTTCTAATTTATCCTGGTGTTTTTTTCTTTTAGAGGTCCTACTGATAGATAGAAATGAAGCAGATCAAGATCTTGCTGTGGTTGCAAGCTATGGCAGAAAAATTAGCACCACACGTTCCAGTGGAAGCAGAACAAAAATGTAAAGTCTGCCAATTAAATTGGAAACAACTCTTAATTTTCCCCTCTCCTCCTCCTCCTCCAAAGGATGAATGGCTTACTCTTCTGGACGGAACTTTGTGTAATGACTCATAGTTTTATATGGATTAGTGTGAATATGTAGGTGAGGGAGACGCTGGTATCTAAGTAGCTATATATAGTGCCTGGGAGAAGTGTCCTGGAATGCAGAATAAATGAATGTTTGATCTATTTCTCATGCTGAATTAATGGAAACATAAATGCAGAGTATGGTCCTCTTTTTACTCCCTCCCCTTCCAGTTGTGCTTGGCAGATACAACGGAGGCTTGCGATGGACAAAGAACGTGCCTGTTGTCAATAGCTGAACTAGTCACTAAAAGAGGGACATCCCCTTTGCCATGTCTGAAATGCACATGGACAGGACACCAAGAGCCAGAAACCTGACAGTGCAGACATCAGCAGTGAGCATGCAAAGTTTCTATGGTACCACTTGGGAAGTGGATATTGTTCCAGTAGGTTTCCAGCAGGGGAGGAAACGCCCTTTCACGTCTTTGCTTCATATCTCTTTGGTCAGACAATGCTTGCTATGAGCAGAAGCCAGAGGAAGGAGCATCACATGCCTTGCTTTTCTGTCTCCACCTTACCATGCCTTCTGTTAGAGTGTGTCATAATCATACCTGCTGCTGTAAAGCCATAGGTAGGGAATCCATTTGTGCTGGGCTAAGCCAAAATCTCATGGCTCTACAGTTACCTACAGCTGGTTAACTTAAGATGAAAGTATGGGTTCACATGGGCCTTCTCCAGAAGACTGCAGGTCTCGGGGCTCCTATTTCACTCTCTCCTCTCTACAACCATTCATCAAGTATTCACTTGCACCAGCACAGCAGTTAATAGCAGAGAAGTGATTGTCCCCCTGTACTCGGCACTGGTGAGGCTGCACCTTGAGTGCTGTGTTCAGTTCTGGGACTCACATAAGAAGGACATTGAGGTGCTGGAGCATGTGCATGGAATGAAACTGGTGAAGAGTCTGGAGCACGAGTCTTATTGAGGAGTGGCTGAGTGAGCTGGGGATGTTCAGCCTGGAGAAGAGGAGGCTGAGAGGAGATCTTATTGCTCTCTACAACTACCTGAAAGGAGGTTGTAGTGAGGGGAGGATTGGTCTCTTCTCCAGAGTAACAAACAATAGGAGAAGAGGAAATGACCTCAGGTTTCAATGGAGAGGTTTAGATTAGATATTCTGCAACAAAAGCATTGTCAAGCATTGGAACAGGCTGCCCAGACAGGTGCTAGAGTCCTCATCCCTGGAGATATTTAAGGGCTATGTAGATGAGATCCTTAGGGAAATGGCAGTGTGAGGTTTAGTGGATGGACTCGATGATCTTAAAGGTCTTTTCCAACCTAAATGATTCTATGATTCTAATAAAACCCCTACAATGACAAATTCAGGTTAGGAAAAAAAAGTCAACTTTAAAAAAAAAGATGTTTCAAACTCAGCCATTTCAGTGTGCTGCTCATAAGCAAGGGTGTAAAATTTAAAGTGGAGAAAAAAAAAAGAGGTCAGTGGATTGTGGTAGAAGAGAAATGAGATCAAGCAGACAAGAGAAGATGAAAATGTGTTGACCTGGCATTGCTGCAGATGACGGTAGTGAGGCCTTCACTCTTCAGTGTTGTTTTAGTCTGCAGCATTTGCTCCCTGGGGAAACTGGTCTTCTGTGTGGAGTCTCCACTAAGAGCAATAGGGAGACAGAAAACTGTTCTTACTTCCTGATATGACAATTGTACCTTAAAATTAGGCTTTAAGTAAGGAACTGCCTGCTTTAAGCAGTTGTCAAAAAATGTGATGTCAGTGGGTTCTCTTTTTTTCAAATTGCGAGTCCACCTAGATCAGGTCACACAGGAACGTGTCCAGGTGGGTCTTGAAGACCTCCAGAGAAGGAACCTCCACACCCTCCCTGGGCAGCCTGTGCCAGGGCTCCCTCAGCTCACAGTGACATAGTTTTTCCTTATGTTTAAATGGAACTTTTTGTGTTCCAGCTTCATCCCATCACCCCTTGTCCTGTTGCTAGATACAATAGAAAAAAGTGCTGCCCCAACCTCCTGACACCCACCATTTATATATTTGTAAATGTTAATAAGATCTCACCTCAGTCTCCTTCTCCAGACTAAACAGCCCCAGTTCCCGCAGCCTTTCCTCATAAGGAAGATGCTCCAGTCCCCTGACCACCTTGGTGGCCCTGTGCTGGACTGTCCAGCCCTTCCCTGTCCCTCTTGAGCTGGGGAGTCCAGAACTGGACACAGGACTCCAGATGAGGCTTCACCAGGACAGGGTAGAGGGGGAACCGAACCTCCCTTGACCTGCTGCCCACACTCTTCTTGATATTGCTGGTCTTCTCTGGGGGAACCCTGGCTGTGGAGTCTCCTCTGTTCTCTGTAGGAGAGAACTTGAGTTTTCCCTTCCAGCAGGATGCCATGCAACGCCTACTCTCTGAGTGCCACAATACCCTGGGAACGTTTTTCTGGAGCAGGAGAAATGCTTTTAATGTAAATACATTAAAAACACACAACCGACAACAACAACATGTGAGAAGCAGTTGCATCTTTTTAAGTGGAGAGGAATCCCACAGTGACTTGAGAGAAGTAGATTTATTTGATAATTTGCAGCATTTCAGACCTCCCACCGTCACGTTGAGGAGGTCTGACTTCCATTTTATAACTAGTACCTGGCGTGGAATAGAGTTATACTAAAATCTTATTGCCTAGAAACACAAACATGGAGAAATGAAGAATTCGTGTCATTTGGTTTAATTTCTTGAAAAGAGATTAAAACTCAAGTGTTTATCTTGGATCCCCAGTGCAAGATGCAGGAGGGAATGATGAGGGTATTTTATGATTAATGAGCCTTTCTGCATATGTGCCTCTTGGCATTTAGCAGTCTTGATGACCTGGCTTTTTATTTCATTTTTCTCTTATTGGCATTATGTCAGTATTCTCCTGTGATGTAGGAATCTACCCTCAGAAAGTCTCTTCTTGGCTGTGAGGATGTGGGCCAGTAGACTATCCTTGGAATCCACTGGTCAAGGTTAGTGTTTCTATCCCATTCCTACTGTTGCTTTTGTTCTCTGCTTTCATAGAATGACAGAATGGTAGGGATTGGAAGGGACCTTTAGAGATCATCTAGTCCAACCCCTCTGCAGAAGCAGGGTCACCTAGATCGAGTTACACAGGAATGCATCCAGATGGGTCTGTTTTGTCACAAAACAGTTCCAACAATACATAAAGCCTTCTCCTTCACCTTGAAAACAGGATCCAGTTAAGATGGGGAGGAGCGTTACACTGAAATCACCAGCCTAATTGAGAGCAGGTTAATTTGGTTGCTGTACGAGCTTAGCCACAACACTCACTGTTCAGTGGGTGTCAGGTTTGCAGCCCAGGCTGGCCCCCACACAGCTGTGACAGCAGTGTAGACCTGGTCCACACCAAAACAAAGGCCACAGGAAGAGACACTCTTCAACTCTCTTTCTCCAACCTCAAGGGAGGAGAAACCCAAGGTAACAACACATTATTCCTGGTGCTTATATGAGAAAGGCAGCAAGGAGGAAAAAGTGCTGTGCAGACCAAGCAGCAGTCTGTTGCAATCATTTGGGTTTTTTTCCTTTATGGATCTGTGTGATTTTTATGGGTAGGGAGGGTTTTGGCTTAGACATGGGACTGATCCTTCATCTAAGACAGTGTGAAGAACATCTGATGCTGAAGATAAGCAATTTCATCCTTTTGGAGTTCTCAACTGGTGGCAAGCCATATATGGCACATCAATAGCTCTGTCTCCCCTAGGGTTTCTCCCTGCAGCTGCAGACCATGTGCTTGTGTATGTGTGTGTGTTCACCACAGAGGCGGAGGGAAGTGTTTAAGCAGCTGTAAATCGGTGAGTCGGTGTAGGGGAAATGATTTCCCTTGGGCAGAGGAGCACCGTGCTAGAGCAGAGGCTCAGTTTGGCAGGCCTTCCAGCTCTTCAGGGAACCTGTGCCACCGCTCTGCAGTGGCTCACCTGGGCTGAAGAAGAAACTTCCAGTTGCCAGATGTCACTGAAGCTGTCCTAGAGTCGTCCACCATACAGTGGACCACTATTCTGTGATTCTGTCCATGTTTGCTCTGCTGCTTTGACCAAGGTGTGAAGCAACTGGACAAGAAACATGAGGATAGAGGGCTGAAGCATGAACTGGTGTCTCTGTAGATCAAGAAGCAGGATTACAGAAAAATAGTGGTGTGTTGCAGGTGAAGCAGCAGCTCTCCAGTGACTGGAGCTTTGAGAAGAGCATGCTTTTGCTCTTCTGGCAGTAGGGCTTAACGCTTCCTTTCCTGCCTCTCTTCTTACTTGGAGTGTAGTCAAAAGAGAAGTAATCTGATCAACTTGCTTCTGCCTGGCTGAAGAGGCAACCATAAAAGTTTCCCCATTCATTCCTAACTCTTCTTTCTTGGCTGCTGCTGTCTGAGCAAGTTCAGTCTATACCAGTCTGTTTTCCTCATATACAGGCAGTCTGTCTGTGTAGTAAATATTTTTTGTCTCTCTGTAACCCCTGGGTACAACTCATCTGTTTTCTACAGTGATGTGTGTCATTTTAACTAATCTTGCTTAAATTGAGGAAGTCATTGGGTAGATGGAGGGGTTTAATTTTCACTGAAGCCATTTAGGAAAAGCAGCTGGATTTCTATTCTGCATAAATCTTTATTCCACCCCATGCTTGACTAGTTTGGGAAGTGCTGTGGTGAGCACCTGACACAGTGAGTTCTGTCACCGCGCCGGTGGCCGGGTGCTCATCAAACAGGCTGCAGAGTGAAGTGTGCCTAAATGCATGGGCCACAGGAGGTGCCCCAGCTCCATTTTTGTGGAGGAAGCCTTAGAGCTTTGCATGAACCTATTCTGCATCCTAGTGAGTAACCCAAAGGAGTGAGGCTCTCGCTGAGAGCCTGGTGCTTTGGGGCGTAAGCATTCCACAAGAAGACTTTGGTTTCCAGCAGAGTGAGTGGAACAGAAGAGATAGGATGGGGTAAGTTTTCCAGTGACTGTCCAGTGTTAGTTTTCTTCAGCCTTGTCCTGAAGCTGTAGCTCTGCTGCCTGAAGCTGATGGTGGGTTGGACCATGAGTGGGATCTGAGAAGGCATTTTCTTGTGTAGGGTATAAACCATGACATAGTTACTGTTTAACACTGCCAGTATTTCCTCTGAATGTTACATTTGGAAGTCTCACCTGAAAATGTGTAAATGAAAAGAACCACTGTGTGGGCAACACTTCTCTTCTACAGAAATAAAAATTAGCAAAACTAACTGCAGGGTATTGCACCTGGCAGAGCACTAGAGTGTGTCCAGTGGCATAGATAAGGGCTTGCAATTGATTGACAGGGTCATAGATACACAACATTGACATGTGCAGATAATGGAATAGAAGAGCTACAGCGAACATAAGCACAAAAGCTGCCCTTCCCAGTATGGGACAGCTAAGGCTGTGCTTTCAAGCTCTGACCTGAATAATTAAACAATTTTTAGTGTGTTTTTCTGTTATCATCTTTGCTTGGATGGGTGTTGCTTGAAAATCATCTGCTCATAAATATGTAGTGAGGTCTTGGTGCTCTGAAAGTATTACACTACTCTGAAAAGCTTTGGGCAAAGCTGTTCTGACGTGTTTCCTCTTGGATTCTGAACATGGGGAATACTATAGAGTTAGAATGGTACATCAAATGTAGTCCTGTCAGTGAAAAGAGAAGGATAGTTGGCCTAAGAATGTCGATCTAAACAAAGAAAAAACCTCCCTTTTAGTGTAGTGCCTTTTATAGACCAAGGGAATGGCAGAGAGGTTGAGGCAGGTCGTAACGTGGAAGTAAAGTGTGAATGTGCTGTTGGGTCCAGCAATATATTTGTTTGTTCATATTGCATATATTGTACTTCCTATTTCTTACAAAAAGCCAGATGTACCAATTTTTATGTACTGGGCGTTTGCTTAGTAACATATCATCTCTCTGGGAAAGATACATAATAGTGTTGTTTCAGTGGGTACAAATCTTTGCTTGGTCCACAAAGCACATGTTTTGGACAGGAGGTGTTTTGAGCTCTGCACGTGGAATTTTACGTAGCAATTGTCCTCTTTGCTTTTGTGTGGGTGCATTTTTGAGCGCTAAAATACCGAGCTACGACACCACGCTTCATTGTTAGACTCGCTGACCTTTGCCTTTAGTTGGAAAGGGGGCAGGAAATCTGTGTTTTCTAAAAGCTGCCTGAAGTCACAGAAGAAAGCAGTATCCCTTCTGCTAGCAGCATATGAAATGACCTCTCAGTGCAAAACAGAAATAACTGTGGCCACATGAAAGCCGTATGGAGGCTTGGCTGTGGGAAGTCAGCGATGACGGGAAGCAAATAAACAACAGGGAACTGCATGTTAATGTTGGTTGTGTCAGATATGTAAACTCATGTAGGTTGCAGTAGTTCTGCTTATCAGGATCTGCATCCCATCTCTTAGGAGAGCAAGCATGAGCTCATGAAGCAGATGTATACACACTGCTTCCCAGGCAAGATCCAGTTGTGGGCAGAGGAAAGGGGATCTCACAGGGAAAGGAAAGGAAATCAAAGTTGTTGCCTCTTCCCTGACTCTTGGAGCATGCAAAGAAACAAAAAGCAATCCAGAATTGTAAAGACGAAGCATCTCAGCTTCTCTTGCCAGTTGGAGCACTGCTAATAATGTTTATAGTCTTGGAACAAAAGACAACAAAACAAGTTACTTAGGAAAAGAATCCATCATTCTGACAAAAATAGAGCTTTCAACTGGCTTGCTTTTTTTTTTATCTGAGCCTGTGTTTCTCCAGCCAATCAATCCTGTTACTGTATAAAACTCTAGAAATCAACTTAACAAGATTAATGTCTGTAAATATTTGTAAAACCTCTGTGTTATACAGTCTCTTTAGATGAGATTATGTCATGTTTATAATACTTGCTCATATTTTATCCCCAGTCTGGTCTGAAATTGAATAGTTTTCATTAATTTTCCTTGCTTGTTTAATTTCTTGCTTAAACCAGTAGGTTACAAATCCGCATGACTGCCCACTTATTGTTACACTTGGAATAATTGCACTGAGTCACTGTGCATGGACTGGGATTGCCATAGGGTGTTAATACTTGATACTTAAGCAAGCATGTTTATCCAAAAGCTGGCTCGTCAGTCTGTGGAATGCAGTGTTTACTACATGAAGTTCAGCCTAGAATGATTGCAGTTAGGAGATGTAGTCTGTGGTCATTAATATTGCCCAGAATTAGTGTTCTTTCCAAAGGTGTTGGGGAAATTATCTGCTAAATGGCGGGGGGGGGGGGAATAAATGCAGGGAAATTAGGTGTTAGTCTTTGAGGAAAGGATATTTGTATGTGTTTTAATAGTCTTCCTAAAAGGTTCTTTTTCTTCTCTTTGCTTTTTTTTTGTCACATTAGGTGTCTGGGTTTTGTCTGTGCGCTGTCTTGAATGTCTCGTTTAAGCTGAGATTTGAGATGATGCAAGCCAATAATCAACTCCATAAACTGAAAGATTTCTTTTTTTTACTGTCCAAGTTTATTTCCCAGGTTCAAATCCAAGTGTTTAGTTCCAAACAGGGATGTAGAAGGGTTTTTTCCCTTGTGAAGTTTTCTTCTGTGGCAGAAAGAACCAGGGAAACCAACATTTGAAATGCCATTTCAGCTTCATTTATCTTGCTAGTGTGTTTGCGGGTAGTTAAAAAGATGAGAAATAAACTGGCAACATTGCCTGATGGACTGTGTTTTACTTAAGAAAAGCAAATAATGAAGGGGGATAACATTCACCCATCCTGAAATAAGCAACCTATGTTCTACAAACCTTTGGCACTTAGGTGAGAGCAGAGAACCTTTCTCTTCCATGCCCCAGCAGCCAAAGAGCTGCTTAGCCACTCCATGGGCTACATGCTAGATAAAGCCTGCAGAGCTTTTCTTCCTCAAGAGAGGTCAATGACTTCTCATGGGACTGATGCTTGTGTTTTAAGCAGGAAAGCAGTTAAACTGCAAAGGATCCACAGTTCTTTCTTTTGGGATTACTAGCAAAATGTCATCAGTAAGCTGAATATCATTTTTCATGGGATAAGCATCCGTGCAGTTCTGCAGATTGAGACAAAGCAAACTTTAGGCTGGAAATCAGCGAGTCAGAATAACTATTGTGGAGCTACAGGTGAGGAGTCAGATAACACTTCATTCTTTGCAAAAATGGAGGGAAGATTTTGTTTAATATTACCACTCTCACAATAGTAGTATTTAGTGCCGTTGAGCATAGTTGATGCTGACTGAGGTGATTTTGTTGGTTTCCCATTACTGCAGTTACCTGGAATGTCCAAAGGAATGACTTATTCAGAGACCATGTCTGGCAGCTTAATATTTTGTGGTTTATGTGGTTTATATCCATGTATCATATTTATAAATAACATTTCTTTTCCTTTTTTGGCATTTGTAATACAGTATGAACATAGGGGAAAAGACTTGAGGACATCCTAGATATAAATATGCTTTTTTATTATTCTCTTATTTGATGATCTCATGTTGATCTTTCACTATTGTTGTGGTTTAGGTCCATATAGGAACAAAGGACCACAATCAGCCATAAGAATGAAGGGCCTTTGGAACTCTCTAAGGATAGGGAGGGTTCAATCAGCACTTATGGTCACAGGCAAAACAGACAGGACTGCTCAACTTGGGGAAGAAAACAAGCTTTAATTTGGTCCACCAACAACCAAAACCTTAAATCCCCATGGCTCCTGCCGCTTGTCTCTCCTCAGGGCAGGTGGCTCCTGGCTGAGCCTCCCTGCTCCAGCGCAGAGTCCCTCACAGGCCGCGCAGCCCTGCATGGCCGCTCCCACGCACCTTCGTCCTGAGAGCTGCAGCTCCTCTCCCCTCCTATGTGTGTTTCTGGGGCCTGCAGGCTCTCCAGCACGGCCTGTGCCATTGCTGCCTCCTCATACCTTCTCTGCCCGTCCGGGTGCACTCACCTGGAGCTGCTGGTGGCTCTCAGGCCTGCCATTGCCCTCCATGGGCAATACGTTCTCACCATGGGTTGCAGAGGGGTCTCTGGTCTGTCACTCCTCCTTCCTTCCACCTTCTCTGACTGTGGAGTCTACCTCCATCTTGTCCTGCTCCTCCACATCTTCTTCCTCTGCAGATTTCACTCCTTAAATAACAATGCCAGAGGCACCACATTGGCCCAGCTGGGCTGGAGGTGGGTCCAGCTCAGAGCCAGGGGATGTTTCAAGAACTGCTTACTGGGACCAGCACTGCAGCCCTCTCCCCCTGTTACCAAGCAAAAACAGCAGTTCCACTCAAACCCATGACAACTATCTGTACAAAGAAGATTTTAGTAAACAACACTGATTTTATAGCGAATATAGAAGAATATGTATGTGTGCAACACAGACTTAGTTTGGTTTTTGATTTTTTTAAGGTTTTTTTTCCAATTGCATTATACTTTTTTTACATTGTAAGTACTTTGCATTATTCTTAACAGTGATAATACATGGAGCATACAGAGATACATTATACACATATCATTTGTTCTTGGGCACCAGTATAACGTATGTGGGTGTCAACTGCATATCGCTGTGGTTTTTAACCAATTTGTGATAGTTTTGCTCTGATGCAAAGCTTAAGTATGCTAGAACCAGGATTGCCACCCACTTTAAATGTTGTTGTTAGCAGATAGCGTTTATTTCAGTCATCTTAAAATCTTACCATTATCAAGTGGTTTTAAAAGGTTTATGTCTTTTTAAAGCAACTTTTATATTTCGCCTGGGTAATATGTACTGAAGATCATTCTTCTGTAACATGTAATGCAGGTTGGGCGTTTCACTGCATTAATTAATTAACTCCACTGAGACCTCAGACCTCCTAGAAGAGCAGGGTAATCCTGGTTAAGTGTCCAAAGAGGATACAACCACCCGAAGAACAGTGTCCTCTCAAAGCTCTCCTTAATCCTCTGAACAGAGTCCAGGGAGCCCGTCACTTCGAGGAATACACGTGTTGGACTGTATGACCTTACATAACAACCATGTGTGTGAGAAACCCAGAGGGCAGGTAATCTGTGGGAATGTCCAATGGTGATGCTGCCAGCGGGCTGACAAGTTCCTGTGCTGGAGAGTTTTTTAGCAGGCCGACCTCATGGTTTCTGCAGATGGCATTCTACAGCTTTTTATTTGTCCTCTTGCCTTTCTTGTGCAGCAGTTAGGCTGGGAAAGTGGGAAATGTGGCTCATATAGTCCATGCAAAAATTTCTGAAGGAAGCTCACAAGGCTGTGAACATTGCTGCTGTTGCCTCCAGTCAATTCTTTGGCTGAAATTAGCTTGAAGATTAGAGGAGAAGATGCAGCCACAAGCGCACATACACAAGCTTACAGAGCAGGGAACATACTCAGAGAAAACGCCCAGAGTGAATTTTTTGTGCATCATGTAAACAAATATAAACATTCAGCATGAACTTCTTGTGTTTATTTGATAGGTTACCCTGCAAGTGTAAGTTAAAATGCTTACCAGTGTTCTGCTTGATCTTTAGGGATCTGCTGAAAGGAACAGGCTGAACATCTTTACCCCGTCTTCCGTTTCTGTATGTGTAAAATGGAGGCTACCTGCCTTCCTGGGCTTAGAGAGGATTAGTTTCTCCTTACGACTGGCTTTGGAGAGGAGAAGCACTAAGCAGGATGATGTGACGTATGTCTGCTGTGATGGAGTTGGGCAGGGAGGAGGCACTGGGATGCTCCTTAGGAAGGAGGAGCATTACCTGGTGAGGACAGGGTCAGGATTGCCCCTGCGTGGGTGCAGAGGGAAGGCTACCAGTGGCCATAGGAAGACCAGAGCTGCCTGGGGCTGGCTGGCTTTCTTGGGATACCTGTAGCCTGCTCTTTAATGCCAGCAGAGCGAGACAGGCAGAGGCAAAATACCCATGGCATTTTGGTGAATATGAGCATAAACCTGTTGGATTTAATCACCTTAGAAACAAAGTGTGCCCGGAACCTGCATGTGCCTGGCTTGCAGGGTGAGCTCCAGTTGGGACATGTGTGTATGTGTACATCCCTGTGTCTGCCTCAGGCTCACACCCAGGGGTGGGGGGATGCTGCCTTCCAGCCACATCCGTGCCTGCCTGGCCCAGGCCTCCCATGAAAGCCTGCCAGGAAAAGAAAGCCTCACTATAAAATTCCATGTTCACCTGGAAAACCATACTCAGTGCCTGCTTCCAGACAAATTCAAAAGCTAGTCCAGGACAAATTACCCTCACGTGGTGGAATCGGTGGTGCAAATGCTTGTCTGTCTCTTCTCATTTAGCTGAGAGTGTTTCATTCCTCTTGAGCTTTCTGTCCTTCCTGTTAGGCCCCATTGCCTCTGCAGTGAGGGGACGAAGCTCCACACCACCCTCCCAATGAATAGCATCCCCAAACATAAGAATCCTCGCGGTGTCTCTGGCAGGGACTTATTCCCCAACCCATCCCATGTTTTCCTTACTGCTTATTCCTCTCCACCTCTTCTGGGGATGTAGTTGGGCTGGATAACGCCAAATGGATAAAGCAGGGTCTGAAATTGGGGTGCAGAGAGCTCCTGTGCTGTGCAGGCTGAGGGGATACCCAAGTGCATCCCTGCCTTCCAGAGGACCCTGCAACTGTTGGTTAAAAATCATCTGGTTTGTAACATTGCCTCAGACTTCTGTTTATTAATTTCTTTTTCTGATGTTCCTCATTCCTCTGAAGACACAAGTCTGTAATAATAAAAGATAATTTTATAAGTTCAGGTCTAACACATTCTTTTTTTTCCTTGTGCAAATGAAAGTAATGTTCTGAAATAAATACCTTGTAGGAATTGATTTTCTGCAGGTAACAACTTTGTGGGCTTGATGCAATGAAGTGGTAGAGAGAGCTGTGCGTATTTGTAACCCTTGCAGTATTTCAGGGCTGTGATAGAAACTGATCAGCAGGGAGAATAGATAGAAATGCAAGAATACGGAGTCCTAACCCCACGTACCAGTACAGGTTGGGGAATGAGCTCTTAGAGAGTAGTATAGGGGGAAGGGACTTGGGGGTGCTGGTGGGCAGCAGGATGAGCATGAGCCAGCAATGTGCCCTCATGGCCGAGAGTGCCAATGGCATCCTGGGGTGTGTTAGAAGGGCTGTGGGCAGTAGGTGGAGAGAGGTTCTCCTCCCCCTCTACTCTGCCCTTGTGAGGCCTCATCTGGAATCTTATATCCAGTTCTGGTCCCCTCAGTTCAAGAAGGACAGGGAGTTGCTGGAGAGAGTTCAGTACAGGACCACCAAGATGATGGAGTGGAGCATCTCCCTTCTGATGAAAGGCTGAGGGAGCTGGGGCTCTTCAGCTTGTAGGAGACTGAGGGGTGACATCATTCATGTTTACAAATACATACAGGATGGATGTCAGGAGGATGGAGCCAGGCTGTTCTCAGTGATGGCCAGTGATAGGACAAGGGGCAACGGGTACAAGCTGGAACAGAAGAGGTTTCAAAAAAATACAAGGAAGGGTTTCTTCAGTATGAGGGTGAGGGAACACTGGAACAGGCTGCCCAGATGAGTTGTGGAGTCTCCTTCTCTGGAGACATTCCAAACCCATCTGGACAAGTTCCTGTGTGACCTACTCTAGGTGGCCCTGCTCTGGCAGCGGAGTTGGACTGGATGATCTTTGAGGTCCCTTCCAGCCCTTGAGATTCTGTGATTCTGAGTCTCCTCTCTGGAGGTTTCCAGACCCATCTGGACATGTTTCTGTGTGACCTGATCTAGGTGGACCTGCTTTAGTAGGGGGATTGGACTAGATGATCGCTAGAGATCCCTTCCAACCCCTAACACTCTGTGATTTTCAAGTTTCAAAGTTTAAACACTGAACATAAACAAAAAAAATTCGAAATTCATCTGCCATTTCCATCCCAGTTTGCCAGGACTCACTCACACTGTAAGTGTGATGGTACTTCAAAGTAGATGCCAATTCAGCTTAAGAAAAACAAAACTATTTTATCTTCTTGAAATATTAACATAGGAGAAAAAACAAAGGAAAAGGCTTTCTTGGCATCTGCATCTGCAGTGGGGCTGATGATTTCTTTATTGTCTTGAAGTTCTACCTCGAGACTGAAAGCTCTGTCACTTCCTTACCATCAAACTTCTTGCTGTCTCTCTCAAATGCATTTGGCAAGCTTCTTGCTTTTCTCTTGTATCGTGAAAGGGGAGTCTCCATCTTGCAGAGGCTCTGGAGAATGTGTAAGCAATTGTGTAAGTCCAGAGAGGATCTACAAGGTGTGGTTCTGTAGTAAATGGGCTTGCTTGAGCCCAAGGGCTTGTTGCAGTGAGAAGTAGGGCATGAAGGGCAGACATTGCTGGTTCCTGTCACAGAGGATGAGCCCTTTGATTCTGGACCAGCAAGTTATGTCCAAAGAGTAACTGCAGTATCCCCCGCTGCATCAGGTGAAGGAAACTGCTGATGTAGGGAACTGTTGTTTTGTCTGACTGTATGCAAGTGTGGTACTTATTGAAGTAAAAGTTGATTTCTAGAACCCACATAAAGTCCCTCATATGTCTGAGTTGTTGCTCTGTTCCTTGGAAGAGGTAAACTTGTGGACCTTGAGTTCCGGCTCAGCATGTACTCAAGCCCACTGGGAGCCTGAGAGGATAATGCTGCTCTGGGGATGGAGGGGAGCTGGACTGGGTTGTCCTATTTTGCAGGAAGACAGTGAGGAGGCATGACCTCAGGAGGAATCAGAAGAGAGGCCACTGTTGGTACCCGCTTGGCTCAAGACAAACCTAGGTAGAGGGTGAAGTTGGCCCCGCAGGGTGGTGAGAGTGGGCACTGATCGGGCACTGTAATTCCACTACTTGCACAATTGTGGCTCTAGTTTTACTGAGAGGTGCTTCTACAGGAAGAAGGTGCTTACCAAAGCCTTAAGGACCCACCAAGCTAGCAGCTAACACATGCTGTTGCTGCCTGGGCAGAGCTGAAGGGCTGTGTGTGGCTGTTACCTCCTCTTCTGGTGCTGAGGGTGATGCACAGACACTTGCACCCTGTCCCTCCCTGCCTGTGCTACCAGCGCTGCTCTTCTACAGCCAGCTCTTCTCAGTGTGGCATTGCCCATCTCTGTTTTCACAGTGACATTTGAAATATCTTGTTGCTGATGATGCAAAGTACCTGCTCTTCACCACCACGCCTTTTTGGGTGAATGCTGTGTTGAATCTTCAGTATGGATTTAATATTTATTAAATATTATTTGTTAATTGCTTTCAGTTTCCTGCTGCCTTTTCAACTCTTGGCCACTTCAACTTTAATTACTGTTATAGCTGCTCTTTTGTGAAATGTGTTACACCTGTTCTGGTTTTTCTTCCCAGTTTCATTTAAATACTTGGCAGCTTAAGTAAACTTCCTTGCCTTATGTATTTTGTTTAGAACAGATTCCCATTAAATCAAAAATGAGAGTTTATTTAGTTAATAGGAAGACTGTGTAGCACTACTGGGTGGAAAATCCACTCTTTCAGCTTACAACATTAAACAGAATGGTTGCATTTCTTGAAACTTGAGGTTCCTGTGTTGATTCTTCTGTGTGTGTGTGTATATACATATAGATGTATACCAGGTTCTCAAATAATGTTATCACTCTTCATGCAGGATGTCATCACGGCAGATGACATGTGCTATTCCCCTAGATCTTAGCCTTTGTATAGGGGAATATAAGAGTTCTCCATATTCATGTGGAATTAAAAGGCGCTCCTTCAAAAAGCTCGTAAATGTAAAACTGGATCTCAGCAAGAAAAATGCATCAAAGTAACGTGTCCCTCAAACCCTGACTCTGAAGTTCATGTGGGTTTTCCTTTAGTGGAACAGGAGAAGCTGCTGGAGTCCTTCTGGAACCGTGCTGAGTGAAAACTCCTTCTGGGAGTTGAAGGGGGAGAGAGGACGGTGCAAAGCTGTGAGGCACTGTGAGATGGGAGTGACAGGTTTAGAGAGCTGCATGATGATGGTGAGTTTTATCTCAGCTCTCTTACAGAACTCGGAGCTGCTCAGGGTGTGTTGCTGACATAGTCACAGCTTTTCTGAGCTTGTCCTGGTAGTAAAGGATGGGAAACTTCTGTCTAGGATGTGTGGGAACTGGATGAAATGAAGGGTGGTGGGAAGGGTCCCCACTGAAGTGTTGGGTGTTTTGTTTAATGAGACAGCTGTGCTCAGACCATGTCTTTTCTGGATGGCTGGCTGTGCGAATCTAGGTACCGCCGTTTACCCCATGCAGAAGCTATTTGTCTGTAAAAGGGATGAGCTCACGCAAAGACTTGTGTGAGGAGATGAAAGATCTCCCAAAGATAGCACAAAACTGTTCCTTAATGGGTCTTAGGTATGGTGTTTCATAATGGACTTTCAGAAAAGTATGAAAAGTATTTGCCTTGTTGTCTTCATGATCTCTCTGGGGGAGGGAGTGATCTCCTTCCACACACGGCTGCATGAGCCAGAGCCTCGGGCTCCATCATGGTGAGCAGTCCCTCTGCCTCCTGCACATCATTGCTTCCACCCCTCAGAATTTAGTGTTTAACAGTGAGGCTGCTCACAGGCTGGGATTTGATGATGTCTTTTGTAAATGAGTGTTTGGAAAGGAAACCAGCAGGCTTCACTGGATGCCCATGAATTGATCCAGGTGCTTGTTTCTAATGCAGACAGTACCTCATTCATGAGTGCGACCCAAAGAGGATGTAGTCAGTTGTATATTGTTTTTTGGGGTTTTTCAACTGAAAAAAGGTATTTTTGTAAGTGATTTACAAGTGGCATTAAGTTGAAAAAAAAACCAGCCCAATAAATCAAGCAGGTGTTATGCTAAAATGTGAAATGCTTTTATGGTTTTGGTGGGGCTTCTTTTTCTCAGTGTTATCCTTCCCCACAAAAGCAAATGGATTGAAGAAACCGAGCGAATGTCTGATCATAATAGAGTTTAAGGTGCTGGATTATTGCTTGGGTTTATGCTCTTTTGGAGTGCCAATTGGTTGACATGCCAATTGCAAAAGAGTTCAATTATCTGAATAACTGCAAAGCAAGGAAGCGTGAGACCAACAGCATGGGTTACTGTTGAGATGGTGTAACCCCAAAATTAGACATGCTAAAAATGTCTTCCCTTTCTATTCCTACTTAACCCTTCTTAAAATAAATGAAAACAGCGTTAAAGAAGTCTCCATGTATTTTTAGAAACTTCTAGAAGGTGCTGGAATAGCAGGACACGAGCACAATGGAGCAGTGCTACCAGCCTGCTGCGAGACCACATGGAAGCGTTTAACTGAGTGAAGAAACCAGTTTCTTTTCTTTCATATTACAGGATGTTATTTAAAACCAACTGCAGCCTGTTGTTTTTAAAGGATGTTATTTTCAGCCAGGGACCTCTCAGTGCCACCTATTTTGACTGTCTGCTTCACACACGCCAAGGCTGGGAGAAGGAGAGAGGGGCAGCCAAAGCTGGGAGCCAATAACTTGTACTGCTGTGGCTCATATGCACCGAATGGTCTCACCCTGCAGCTCCCTTGCTGCTTACTCCCTTCAGTTTCCTAAGTATTACTAATTCTTTCTTCCATAAATCATCAGTTCCCTTTCCTAGCAATTAATCATTTCACTTATTTCTTGGTTCTATATTTAATCCTTCCCATTCATCAACTCTCTTGCCTGTTAATCTTCCACTATTAGAAGGGTTGTATGCATTTCTCTGCCAGCTCAGATCCTTGTCTGTATACTCCAACTTCCTCTCCTTACTTTGGTGACCAGCAACAAGATGCTCTGGAGGAAGGAACGGTACTCCAGCCCCACCTTGAATGGCATATACAACATCCTGACAGCCTATGGTGCAGTATTTATTATTACTGCATCAAGACTGGAGCATGAGACATTTATGTTCTTTTCCCAAGTCTTGCTGAGATGGGAAACTCATGTCCAGTCCCTTTTTGAAGCCAACTGAACTCTTGGCATTCCTGGTATAAGGAGGAATTAACTACTGTTGGGAAAATTGTGTGCTGTATGGAGAGTATTTACTTTAACGTGTCTTAGTTTTTCTTCTTGTGTTACGAGATAGAAAAAGCAGTCTCCTGTTTTTATCTTCTCAGTTTATTTTATGAAGCATAAGTTTTAAGGAGACCAAATGGAGCATACTATCCAGAATCAGAGAACATCTTCCACCAGCTCAGCAGTGCTGCAAGGGTTTTACTGCCTCTCCTTTCTTATTGCCACCAAGTGCTGGGGTGCCCTTGTTCAGAGCCCAGGCCTGAGGTGGCTGGGCGTTGGCCCTGTGCCCAAGACATGCCTCATGGCATCACAGATGGTCACTTTAAATTGCAGAGGTGTTTGTTAAATGGTTTAAAAACCATAATTGCACGGATGGGTTTGTTAGGGGGGAAGCATTGATGAAGCACAGGCAAGTTATCTCTCAGCTGATCAGTCTGATAGCTCTGTTGTCTCAAGATAAACCTGCAGTGCATGTGTAGACTCTCATCTTCACAGAACTTAATAAAAGTCACATTAATGTTTCATAACTGATTCTTCAAACCAGCCCTGACTTGGTGAGAGGGATGAGGGGATGTGCTGAGGTGGAAATAAAAGACCTGAGCCCCATGTCCAGCAGCGTACAACTTGCTCAGGTACAATCCTGGTCCAGAAAGCCTATGAGAGGGTGCATCAAGGAGCTTTATTGCTCTGTGTTTCCATGTGTGTATACAATGCTGTCTCCATCTCTTCTCATTCCAAGACTTATGCAGATATCTGAATAACTTCCCACCTCTCGACTGCATGTTGATAGTGGTGCCCTTTGTGGACTTGTGGATAAATTCTCTCCAGTACATAACATTGCTCCGCCTTTAACATGTATGTATAACAGCTCAGATAAATTCCTTGTACCTCGCTGCAGCTGTCAGGGAAAGGAAGTTGTGCATTTTTCCCTTGAGTGTAAGGATAGTTTTACTCCAGTCTTTCTTTCATTGAAAGCCCTAGTAGCATGCTACTTTCGAGATCTCCCTCTTTACGGAGTAAAAATCACTTTCTGCTTTTCTTGTGTTCAGGATTATGCAAAGCAGTTGCCAAACATAAACATGCAACAGTAAATGCCACAGAAATGTACTCTACAAAGATTCCACTGTTAACCACACCAAAGAAAACAAAAATGCAAGGTTCTTCAAATCGATGTCACATGCAGGAAGTGACATTTAAATTCTTACTCATTTAAAATTAAGTCATGTTACCATTTTCCTCTTTTAAAGTGTTGAAGATTTTCCATTAGTTAAAGCCTTGTGAGCCTTCAAAAATAAGTTTTTCCATTTTTAAAAATTGTTGGTTGAGCTATTGGGCTTTTTGAAGATGATGGTATACACGTGAGTGTGGGGACTACATGTGTTTCATTGGCTATTTTAGAACCCGTCTTAGAGGACTGACCTCAGAAGGATTAGGAAGCGGTAGTGCCGCTGCTTATCTTTACACTTCATAAAAAGCATTGTTTAATTCTTGGAAGAAATGGGTGTTTCAGTCTTGCTCAGTTTTTTTTTTTTTGTTATGTTTTGCTTCTGTTGGTGTTTTTCCTGGTGCCTTTTAGTGCTGGCATATGGTACTCATAGAATCATAGAATCATTATGGTCGGAAAAGACCTTTAAGATCATCAAGTCCAACCACTAACTTCACACTGCCAAGCCTGTCACTAAACTAAACCATATCCCTCATCACCACCTCTAGACATCTTTTCAATATCTCCAGGGGTGATGACTCCACTACCTCCCTGGGCAGCCCCTTCCAATACTTAATAACCCTCTGGGTGAAGAAGTTCTTCCTAATGTCCAATCTAAACCACCCCTGGTGCAACTCGAGCCCATTTCCTCATTGACCTCCACCTCACTACAACTCCCTTTCAGGCGGCTGTAGGGAGTGACCATGTCTCCTCTCAGCCTCCTCTTCTCCAGGCTGAACATCCCCAGCTCCCACAGCCACTCCTCATCAGACTTGTTCTCCAGACCCTTCACCAGCTTTGTTGCCTGCCTCTGGAAATGCTTTAACACCTCAGTGTCCTTCTTGTAGTGAGGGCTCCAGAACCAGACACAGTACTCAGGGTGCAGCCTGTGTGGTTTATGGCTTTTACTCCCCAAGTTTTTACTTTATTCATCACGTGGAAGCTTCACATTCAACCTCCAGTAAACAGAGTTTCTTGAATCCAAACAAAAAGTGAGGACTGCAACATGCAGCTGGTTTTGGCTCTGAACTCAAAGTCACTTATGCACATCCAGTCTGGCAGCAGTGAGCTTGAGCTGGCCCAAGCGTTGATCTTTCCCCACAGCTCTCGGCTGAGCTTGTGTCCCAACAATGAGGGATGCTCAGGACTCCTTGGGATGGCAAGCTGAGCCCCTGATCCCCTCTGCTGTTTGAGTTGTCCCAACAAGTGTTTTCTCCTCCCATTTCAAAGGAGCATTGCTGAAGCAAACATCTGTCCTTCCTCTTCATTTGAATTGCTGATCCTTTCGCGTGCTGGTTGCACCATGGAAAGAACACAACTGTCGATGCTCTTTTGAAGCATGAAAGGACAATGCATTTATTTCATTTCTCAGGCATCTGCCAGAAGTATTTGATGGTGCTGATGTGTTGAGATGTTATCTCAATCACTTAAATGCAGTACTTCAGCATTTCCCCATTGCTAGGGTTGAAAACAAGACCACCAAATTTGAAGTATGAGCTCTTCCACTTCTCCACAGCATCGTGGTAAAATAAACCTTTGTCTCCTGTATATTATTCTACCAGCCAGAAGTGTCTCTTTGGTATTCTGGAAGTATTGGAAGATTTTAAAATACAGTCTATTAAAGAAAAAAAATTAAAGATAGTCTGTTTAAAAAAAAAAAGCTAAAATCCTGTTAAATAATTAAGATGCTTTGGGCTTTATCAGGATTGTCAGTGTTCTTGCTATAATATACATATGCAAAAACTGTAAGAAGTTTAATATTTTATAGGAAGGATAACTCCAAAACCTAAATCTGCTGGCTTGTTTCTATGGTAACAAATATTGAAATATGTCTAGCCAACACTGTAGGTGTTGTCATTCCCCCCCCCCCCCCATTTAATTTCTGACTATGGGTTCTAGGAATTCATTAAAACTGTAGAAACCTGTTAAAATCGGTACATTCTGTTGTAAAATTCCCTAAGATTAATGTTGAACATAACTTAAGGTTTTAACATAAACATTTCTTTGAAAGAGATTTCTTAGCAAGTGAGGGATTAAAAGTAGACCATTTAGCAGCCTTCCAGTATCTTTAGGAACCTAGAGCACTACAAGAAAGCTGGAGAGGGACTTTTTGCAAGGGCATGGGACACCATTTACTCCACGTCTCATTTACACAGGACAAGGGTTAATGGCTTCAAACTGAAAGAGGGGAGATTGAGATTAGATATTAGGAAGAAGTTCTTCACTGTGAGGGTGGTGTTGCACTGGATCAGGTTGCCCAGAGAGGCTGCAGGTGTCCCGTGCCTGGAAGTGTTCAAGGCCGGGCTGGATGGGGCTTTGAGCAACCTGGTGTGGTGGAAGGTGTCCCTGCCTATGACAGGGGGATTGGAATGAGGTGATCTTTAGAGTACCTTCCAACCCAAACCATTCAATGGTTTTATGATGCTGTGACACTTCTAAGCCTGTATGCTCATTGATCTGAATATTTTTAATCTTATTTGGCAAGTTGAATTTCTTTTTGTGTGCTGTTCATGTTCGTATTTTAAAAACGGAGTTTCAGTCGATGGAGGCTGCTTGCAAATATTAAATGCTGCTTAACTTGGATGGGCTGGCTGGAAGACAAAAGCAGCATGAAGTCTACACCTGCAGGATTTAATTTAGTGGTCAGGACCTTTTGGCCAGAGCTACTTCTTAGGGATTCTGCCCTACTTTTGAGATTAAAATGATGACTTAATTTGAATTAATTGCACTTTTTGTTTATTACAGAGTGTTTTCTAGGTATCTGTTTTAAGCCATTTTGGGTCTGATGTCTTCTGGTTGTTTTTCTTCTGAGGGCAGCTCAGCAGTATTGGCAAATAATATGAAGTGTTGGCTGTGAGTTTACATTTCCCCAGTGGTGACTCAAACCACAAGCACCTAGTCCCAGCAGTAAGAGAAAAATGTTGAGACTTTGAAGTGAAACATCAGGTTGATGCAATATTTTGCATCTGGTTGACTAGCATTTGATGCAGCTGGAAGGATAAAAACTTCCTCCCCTCCGCCTGTGGGGACTCTGGTTTCTGCTGGGATATAGTAAAGATAATGAGGCAACAGAAACAAGATTTCAGAAACTGAGATTTGCACTAAACAGCTGCATTTCAGGAGCCCAAGGTTATGGACTGAATACATGTTTTCTCATAGGGCTAATAGCATCCAACCTTTTTTCCTCAAAGAGACTTACAGTTGGAAACTTGGAAATCAGACCCAACAACCTGAACTGATGCCTCAAATGGAAAGGATGTGCAGCTGGAACCAGTAACAGAAGTACTCAATAGAAACAGAAGGTGTTGTCCAGTAAAAGCACAGGTCTTTCATTTGTATCTGTCTGGGGCAATAAGAAAGTGGGATATTTAATGGACAAAGTATTACCTCCGTGGTCCTGTGCAGGAATGAGTGATTTCAGTGCTGAGCTCGAGGCTGTTGTAGGCAGCGCTTTGCTCCAAGAGCCAGAAGAGCTGTCAGGTTCTGCTCCTCAGGCAGAGGCAGGCTGAAAGAAGAGAGCAGTGTATGCACACGAGGAAGCTTAAAAACAACAGGCATAAATACTGTTCAACTGAATGGTGAGCAAAATAGCCTGTCTTGTGAGTGTGTGCTCTAGTGGCACCTCCAGCACCACCTGCCCTTCTCCTGCTGGGAAGCATTATGGCTGATGGAGGAGTCTTGGCTTCACACACTCCTGTGCTATGCAGTCAAGGACACCAGAGTCCACTCTGGGTAATGTTTTGAACTCTCCAGACTTCATCCCAAGTCTATAGAAAGACTTGTGATCTCTGCAATGAGCTTTGACCAATGTAAATTATAGGTGCATATTCCTGTTCCTCAGAAACTGCACTTTTCTGCAAGGCTTCTTAGAATCATAGAATCATAGAATGGTAGGGGTTGGAAGGGACCTTTAGAGATCATCTAGTCCAACCCCCCTGCAGAAGCAGGGTCACCTAGATAAGGTCGCATAGGAATATGTCCAGGTGGGTCTTGAAGACCTCCAAGGAAGGAGACTCCACAATCCCTCTGGGCAGCCTGTGCCAGGGCTCCCTCACCTCACAGTGAAATAGTTTTCTCTTATGTTTAAGTGGAACTTTTTGTGTTCCAGCTTCATCCTATCACCCCTTGTCCTGTTGCTAGCTACTATAGAAAAAAGGGATGTCCCAACCTCCTGACACCCACCCTTTAGATATTTGTCAATGTTAATAAGATCTCCCCTCAGTCTCCTCTTCTCCAGACTAAACAGCCCCAGTTCCTGCAGCCTTTCCTCGTATGAAAGATGCTCCAGTCCCCTGATCATCTTGGTGGCCCTGTGCTGGACTTTCTCCAGCACTTCCCTGTCCATCTTGAGCTGAGGAGCCCAGAACTGGACACTTTTTGCTGCTTCTTTTAATTTTCATGGTGAAGTCTTCCTTTTTGGAAAAAGAAAAGCAGACAACCTCCAGTCTCATAACTACAAAATGAAACTTGGCTTGGAGATGTGAAGTCTGCATATGTGTTTGTAGAGTGCCTAGTGCAGGGAAGGTAGTGGCTGAGGCCTCTGGGAGCTGAGGTGAAAGCCCTTTTTATTATTTTTTAAATCCAAACACAGATTCCAAACAAAAATTTCTGAAGGAAACTGACTCATGACTTGCTACAAGCAAGTGAAAAAAATTTGCTCTTTCATTTCATGGGTTGAATGTGGAAGTCAGTGAAACCATGGATGTGCTCCAGCCCAAACTTTTTCCTTTAAAATAATCTGGTTTTCTTAAATAGGGCCGAGAATATATATATATATATAACAAAATGAGTTCTGTTTAAAGCTTTCTCGTGTCATACTGAGAGACTTGTCAAATTGATTTTCAGGAAAAGTGAGCAGGATCGAGAGCAGGATTATACATGTGCATGAAAGCTGTGAATGTTCCCGTTCCACTAGGCTTGTAATCTGTCACAGGCAAACTACAGCCTGCTCACTACAGCACGGCCAGTTGGTAGCTGTCGGGAAGCTTTCACGATGGACAAATGTTGTCCACACCAGTTTTTCCACCTTACTTTAAAACATCTGGTATATATCAGGGTCCCACACACCCTCTTTGAGTTTCGGAGCTGTGAAATGAAAGAGCAACTCGTATTCTTCCACGTTCAGCTCTCACATTCTCATATGTTTTCTGTGCAATCAGATACATCAAATGATACTTTGAATCGCTCTTAAGGTTTGAAAAATACTTAACCACTGGGTTTAGGTGAACTGCTTAGCAAAATCCTGCAGAGAGTGAGCGTGAGTCAAGAGGAAGCACGCAAGAGGTAAGATGCCAGCAGTTACAGTCTGCTTGGTGCAAGGCGAAGGCAGAGTTCAAGCCACAGTTGCTGCTCTTAACCTTTGCGGTGTTGGTACAGAACAGGAGTCAGTGTTTTTTTGCAAAGCTGATGTCAGTATTAACTTAACCTAAGCAGTCCTGTAAGAAGATGCATACCAGAAGATTAAAATCCAATAGGCAGCGTGAGTGTGTGCAGAGAAAAGCTGCTTTTGTACAGGAGTGTTTGTTTCCTGCAGGAGTTAGGAGGGGAGAAGCAAGGAATTGTAGAACTCTGTTCATTTTAAATGTCTCTGAGTGCTCAGTGCTGTCCTGATAGCGTGAGAGGTTTTATTTCTGATAGATTTTCTGGAGACCTGCAGTTTGGAAGAGAAGGTAGATGCTACAATTCTGTAGTGCCTTATATGTGATGTTCCTAATTGTAATGTTACCGAGAGCGGGTCTCCCTGTCCTGTTTCCCTAATGATTAAAAATTTGACTTCTTATTTTTGAGTCCTCTGGAGGCAAAATATTGAGAGATCAGGGGTGGCTCTGTTGCAGCATCTTCACTTCAATTCCCAAACCTTGTGGCAGAGTGTTTTTCTCTATAGTTATTTCTACCGTAGCGATTAAAGACAGAAAATGTTTAACTTAACCCCGAGGCAACTCAAACCTTGTGCTGGAGTAATTAAAAAGTAGTGCTATGCCCTCCACAGTTGCCAAGCGTTGTTTGGGAGGGAGCAGAGGGAGGAGCGCTGGGGGCAGGAGGACTCATCCTGCCTGCCAAGATCCCCGCCGTCAGCGGGAGATCCCGCCGTCTGAGGGGAGCGAGGAGCAGCTCCTGGCTCTGCTGCACAGCTCCCCTGGCTGGGTTTTGCCTGCAGCACTCCGTTCATCAAGGAGCTGTTCCAATGATGGTTTATTTTCTAAAGTTGTTTCAACCTCCTTTTGCATCTTTGGGAGGGGAAAAAGAAAAACCCCAACCCCAACCCAGCCCTTTGGAAGAGGAGTTAGGTAACAAAGCTGTGTGTTTGTATGCAGTTTGTACAAGTGAAAAGGCTTGTTCTGCCTTTCATCTTGCAGGACTGTTTTCTGCAGATATTTCCTAACTTTTCCCATGACGTTTTCGCCTGGTTCTTCAGAACATTGTACGGGCTGAAAGAGGCTATTGTTTCCTCCAGAGTGCAAGCATGTGCGCATCGGCTAATCTGGTTGGTACAGGATTTCAGGAGTGGGTGTTGGACCGAGGAACAGGACGTGTGCAGCTAGGAATCCTTGCAAACAGCGTGCTCTCTTATTCTGTAAATAATATCGCATTTCACTTTCTAGGTTTGCCATTGGTGTTTCTCCAAAAGTGTTGAACTCCAGCACCACGAGATGTAAACAAGGAAATGGCGTACAGGAAGATTGCAAAACCTTTGGTTAGCAGAGATTGGAAAGCTGGTTCAGTGTTCAGTCCTGTGCCTGGATAGGTGTCAGCTACTTGGTTACGCAGAGACTCGGTGCATTTCTGTTTTTGTAAACACCATACGTTTAAAATTGATACTTCATTGTCTTTCTTGTTTTCTCCTTCCCCTCAGTTGGGTTTTCATTTCTGAAGTATTTACAAGTATCTAAATGGTGGGTGTCAGGAGGTTGGGGCATCCCTTTTTTGATAGTATCTAACAACAAGACAAGGGGTAATGGAATGAAGCTGGAACATAAAAAGTTCCATTTAAACATAAGGAAAAACGATGTCAGTGTGAGGTGAGGGAGCCCTGGGACAGGCTGCCCAGGGAGGGTGTGGAGGCTCCTTCTCAGGAGGTCTTCAAGACCCACTTGGACACATTCCTGTGTGACCTGATCTAGGTGGACCTGCTTCTGAAGGGAGATTGGACTAGATGATCTCTAAAGGTCCCTTCCAACTCTACTATTTTATGATTCTCTGAAGTACAGGATGGTCAAACAAGTATGTTTTAGCCTGGTACTTAGGAAGCAGACTTTGGCAATGGAAATGCATTTGCCATCTCTTGAGCTGCTGCAGTCTGAACCTTGCGTTTACAACAGTGTCTTGCTGCAGAGTAGTTTGCATACAGGACATCATGCAATGTGTTAGTTGGTACGCTTTTGACTTGTTTTGGTTTTGGAGTTTTTTCAATGGGATGGTATCACAGAATCATAGACTGGTAGGGGTTGGAAGGGCCCTTTAGAGATCATCTAGTCCAACCCCCCTGGAGAAGCAGGTTCACCTAGGTCAGGTCACATAGGAAGGAATAAAGAAAACCGCCAGTGGTTGGTTTTGTTTTACACCCAGGATCTTGTTGGATGCAACCTCGCCGCAGATTTGTTTCCCCTTTTGTGAGCATTACCTTGAAGATGGTGGTGGGATAAGTCTAGCTTCCCGGTGGTGACCCAGATCTCTGCTGGCGATGAGATCTCATCTCTGCCAGGCACAGAGGGAAAACAGCAGTTGCGTTTTCGACTGCTGATCCACAGACATGTTCCCGTGAGGTGTTTCCAGGCTTGTCAGCAGCCTTGCAGCACCTTGGCTATTGCTGCTGACATGCCCATGTCTGGCGGCGAAAGGCAGAGTTTTCTTCCACGGTCTGACTTCACATAGGTCTCATAAGAGAGTGTGAGGCAACTCCAGAGTGTTTTTACATCCTGCTTTATGTATGTGTAAGACAACATAAAAATCGTTGACAGGGGTTTTTTATCAGCAACAGCATTGGTATAACCACCAGTCTGCTGCATCTCCGTCTTAATACCATTTCCTTGCTTAGTCAGGAATTGCTGCTTGTGAATGACTTCTTGGAACTAGAAGATGCAAGCTGAGAAGGCTGAGACTTGCTGGTAGTTTAAGAATTTATGAGAATTGATACTGTGGTTTGTTGATGGATTTTGTCTGGCTGAGATGCTTTTTGATGGATGCACAGGAATTCCCAGGTGTTGATAAAAGCATTTGACATAGCCAAATTTATAAGAAGATAAAGAAGAGGGATAGTGATGCAAGGAGGAGTAAAGAGGTTTGTCTGGTTCCTTTCCATCTATGGGCCGTCTTACTATGCAAAGAGCTTACAGCCTCACCTGTGGTCATGTGTGTTTTTAGCACCTCTGGACAATACTGCTGTGTTGACTATCATTGGAGGGCTTTTCCAACGCTTCCATGGCACACGAAATGGGTCAGCTAGCTTGCTTCACAGACCACCTCACTGCTTGCCCAAGTGACATTTCTGCATTTACACCTCCTTTTCAGCAGCTCATGGATACAGTATGGAGTACAGTCTGTGGAGCTGCCTTTTCCTGTCCGACACTCCTTCTGTGTTAGCAGACAGAGTCCTTGTTGCTATAGCCAGGAATATGAGGCGTATCTTTGCTGACAGTTTTCTGCCCTGCACTCTCGAGGATTGGATGTAGGACAGTTTGGAAGGTTCTTGGCAGTGGAACTCCCTATTTACAGTCAATGAGTTCATTAGAGCCCTAAATTATTTACCTTAAAGAATTCAAGCCCTGAATTATTTACCTTTAAAGTCTGTGTTTCTGCATTTTGCATTTGGTTGACTGTAGATCTATGCTGTGTTATAAGCTGCGAATGTCTTCAGAGGGTTTCAGCTATTTGCTGTTAATTTTCTTTTCATGCACAAATACATTACGATATTATATCTAAGGTCAGAGTACAGCTCAGTGAGACAAAAGGTGGACCTGCTTTGGCAGGGATGTTGGACTAGATGATCTCTAAAGGTCCCTTCCAACCCCTACTATTCTATGAGTCTATGATCTGTGCAACCCTAATTGTAAGTCTTGTGGATGCAGGGACAGTTTTTGATTATATGACGGCACCTTTCTGTGAGTCTTCTGCCTAACGCTGAGCCTACAGCTGTAGCTGCAAGTGCTGGGCGAATGCCCTGTTCATCATGGTGGTTTTTCCCTGCTGTTGCACCTTTGGCCCCGGGCTTTTATTTCTGGTGCACTACTCAAATCCTACTGAAGGAATTTGTCATTTCCTCACGAGCTTTTACTGTTTATCGGTGTCAGGTTTGAAGGTTTGACAAATGGTTTGGGAAGCGTTGCCACTTCTTTACAGGAAGAGAGTTAAAACAAGAGGACAAAGGATGTTTGAGGATCTTGCTGTTGAGGTATCTCCATGCTGTTTCACGTACGGGAAATACGGTTCCCTTTTGCTGTGAGTGTTCATTAGTTTTGCTTGAGAGAAGCCAGGGTTTCAGCTCGGTTAGCAGCTCGCCATTAACAGCCACATGGGAAATGCTGGGTTTAAATGACTGGAGCGACACTGCCTCAGAGATGCGCGGCAGCTTTCCCGGGCATGGCCTGTCTGCCTGAGCACTGAAGAGTAGCAGGAAGCGGTGAGTTAGCTGCCATCTTCATGGCCAACAACAGTCAGAGCTGTCCTGTGCTCTCATCCCAAAGCCCTGATGCATGGCTCAGGTACATCCCTTGCCTGTGTGCACTCATCTGCCACATTTCCCTCTCTTTTCTCTTCCTCAACTCATCCATGTTCTCTCTCGCAACATAGCTTTGGTACACCAAAGAAAACAAGGCAGGAAGCAAACAAATGACAGAGAAGAGAAGGTTGATCCGTATCCTTGCTCAGGAGATGGCCATGCCTGGTTGGGAGCAGATGCCAGAGGCAAAGACCATCTCTCTCCTCCTCAGCCCTGGACTAAACCATGCTCTCTGCTTCGTGTGGCACCTGGTTAGTCGCAGATTTAAACTCTCTGTTCCAGAGATTGCCAGAATTTATTGAGTCCTTCCAGGCATTTTTTCAGGAATGGCTCAATCAGACCACTGTGACCACCACTGTGAAAACTTTCTGGCAGACATCCATGTCAACAAAGGACAGAGTATGGCAAAGGCCTGAGCCCTGAAATCACAGGAAGGATATCACAGTCATACCCTCTACCTTGTGCTGCATGGCTGTGTTTAATTTGTATGCCCTCGTGGAAGTAGGCAAGGGACTGTGCACAGATGGTTGAGTTACATCTCCTGAAGCGAAGGGGTTTGTTCTGTTTGCTTTCAGAGAAAGCAATGAAATGCTGACCTTAATGGCATTTCCAGTACTGAAAATCCAGTTGCGCTTTTTCTTTACTCTTCTGGCCTTTCAGAGAGGCTGGTGGGATTTTTCAAGGTTGTCTTATTTAGCTGAGTTTCTACCATATGGGCTTTTTTTCTTTCTTACTTAAGTGTGGGAATTTCTCATGTGAAGTGTACGTTTTGGTTCATTGATGTATTGGCAGACGAATTTTACGGTGAAGCTTAAAGCCACTGCCACATGAAGTGAGGAGTAAACACAGACACTAAAACACTCTTTTGAGAGTTTTAAGCAGAGTCACCACTTAATGATGCAGGTGCAAAGTTCAGGGAAACTGTATGATTAAGTAATTTACTGCCAATGTAATTTTGCAAGTATTATTTTTTACATTGCTACTGTGGTTGTTTTACTGTTGAAAACTGAAATTTACTGTAGAAACTGAAACTTAAGCAGCTCTCTCTTCCTCTGTATTTCTGCTTTTGGTGGCACCGGGTCTCTGCTTGGCGTTAGTCCTGGCGTTGCCAGGCAGAATGCCTCAGGGAGAGGGCAGAGGATTTGCAAGCAGGAGGACTGCATCCTCCTGTGCAGCTCTACAGTCTGTGGTACTCTGGCCGCCCCTCCAAATTGTTCTGTGTCTCTGTTTGGTCCATGAGCAATTTTGGGGAAAGGACTTTTCATTGTGTAATATCTCCGTGACACATGGCAGAAAACAAAAGACCTAAATATCTGCTGGGAAAGCCAACTGCTGTAATGCAAATAATTGTGTGCAGTTAATCAATTTTCTCCCTTTTTTTGTGTGTTGTTTTTCCACACAGAGCGATGAGGCAAGAGAGAAGTTTTTTGAAACAGAAAAATGTGATTGCGTAAACATCATTGTTGGCAGGAGGACTCGGTGGATTCAGGTAATAATGTGACACTGCTTTTTATTATGCTTTAAAAACTGGCTGGGTTTCAGGCTGACAGTGGCCCTTTGTCAGGGATTGAGGACTAGAGGAAGGTGACAAGGTATAACAAGACCCGGTGGCTGGCTGTTAAATTAATTCAGAGCAGGGGAGAGGGTGTGAGTGTTCCCGCAGCATGGGTGATTGCTGAATAGGACAGCGCTGCTGGGGTTGTGGTCGCTTCAATCCTTGTGTCAGGCTGTTGATTCTGAAGCTGTTTGTTTTTTTTTTTCTTTAAAATGTGGGGTGTTTGGGTTTTTTTTTTTACCCTAAGAGAGTCTCTAATTCAACCTCATACAGCTGCATTGACATAGTCAGGGAAGCTTCATGCTTGGTTTATGGAAGAAGGTCAAATGATTAGCTGTCCCTTCAGACTGCACAACTCTGAATCTATGAATATTTCCCTTGAATTCCCCCTTTTAAAAGATTTCTGGATCAGGGCAGATCATTATCTGCTAAAAGACCCAGACCTAGACCTTTGCTGCTTTAAAGGACTGTGGCTGGTTTTTTTTCTGAGTGTAAATGAAGACAATTTCGTATTGCGAGGCTGTAGGAAACCTAACGTGTGATGTTTAAGCATGCTACTGACATGTTTGTAACAATCTTATCTTAAAATAATGGATTTTAATGTGCTAATGTCCTGTTTTGTAGGAAATGTAAGTTGCTGGCGAAAATTCGTCTCCTGTGTTTTAAATCATTTAAACTATTTCCCTCACTGAGGGAGGGTGGAAGATGAAGGAGGGGACTTTACAGTGCTAATTGCACTCCGTATTCATAATTGGGGCCAGATTCTACCCTCAGACTTCTTAGGCAATCCCAGTGAAGTCATCAGGCTTTTCACAAGCACGCGGGTTTTCCCCACATGTATTTGATTCCAGGATAAGGGCCTACAGTGCTCTTTATCGTGCACTGATTTCTCACATACGTGAGGAGATAGGAAAAGCCTGCATCTTTTTCAGCATAGCCTCTTGGTTTCCAGCACCAATTGGATAGATCACACCGTATTTTGTTGAGCAGTGGATCGGCAGAGCTGGTCGCCTTAGCCTGTGCTGCCTTGAACTGGCGAGCCCTTTGCATTTTCTTTGTTAGGTGCTAGGTGAGAAAAATGCAGCTGAGGCTTTGCATTGCTATAGTCATGACCAAGAAGGATGTTTAAATAGCTCATGAGTAAGGTGTGGATTTGATATTTCCTAGAGCCAGCTTCTTTTTAGTATTAACTCGCATACTCTGGGAAGATAGTTGCTGTATCAACATTGGTATAATGACGCATTATTAGGAAATCAATATCCAGTCATAGAAACAAGTCCTGCTGTAAGCAGTTGGGTGCTTACAGCTGTGACTTTGTGTGTATTTGCAAATGTAATGGGCTTTTTTTTTCTCTCGTAGCACTGGTAACTTGGATAAACACTCTATGTGTGACTCATTGCAGAACATAAACTTATTTTAAAGGAGCAAGTGTGGGATTTGCTGAATATCCTATTGCCTGCATCCTTGAATACTTGCATTAGGTCATGATTAATCTTAAATTGGCCAACCTGAGAGGAAAATTACTGCTGATCTCTCATAGGTGGCTTCAGAAACAAACATTAGGATGGAAATGCTTTAAAAACTTAAGTAGTCATTAGAGTTCTTGAAATCAGAAAGCAAATATATGGTACAATGCCTTCTAAAATACAACACTTGAACACTTTTTTTGAATACTTTAAGAGCCTGCTTAGTTATCACAGGAAAAGTAAATATTTTCATTCCTTTTTCTTTCTCTCTCCCATTCCTCATTCTTTTTCTCTCTCTTTTTTCCTCTTTTTTTCCTCAGAACCTTCTTAATTTGGTGGGACGGGGGACCCGATGTGCCTAGAAAGCCCTACTTGGGAGCAGGAGATGACCTTGCTAATTGTCCTCCTGTTGTTAGGTTCATTCTTAAAGTCCTTCAGCAGTGTCAGCATGGAGTTGATGTAATCCAAACTGAACGCTCCCTGTGCGCATGTGTGCGTGAGCGAGATGTGATGGGCACTGCAGCAGCTCCTGGACTGGTCAAGAACACATCTATTTTTTAATGTGGTAGCCCAAGCATGGGCAATGAGGGATGTGATCCCTCCGTGTGTGTGTGATTGTGGGCATGTAGGGATGCGAGCTCACAAGACACAAGCACCTCGATCTTCTTCTGCACCCTTGATGGGATGGCCATGGTCCCTAGTGCATCGATCGAAGGCCACCACTGGAAGGGAGCGAAGGAGGAAGATGGGGAGCGGAGGAGTGGGGGGCTGGGTGGGGAAGAGGGAGCTGGGGAGAAAGACACGACTCCAGAGGGAAATACTCTGTGCTTTGCAGTTGCTTGTGTGGATAGAAACCAGATGGTGCGCTGGAACACCCGCTCGCTCGGGCGACGGCAGAGCCAAACATATGGTTAATGGTTAGGAGAAAGAGCTTTGCGAGCCAGGGCTTTGCTGACTGCCTCGCGTTACAGATTGTTGCAGTGTGTCATTACATTGCCAAACTAAGTGCTTAATACCCGCTGCGGGCGCTTGGGCAGGCATTTGCAGGGAGGATGCGGAGGCTCCCTGGGCAGGGCTGACATCACATGCGTCCCCCTCCTGCCACACCCCCCCACGCCCCCTTTCCGCACTGGAAATGCCTTAAATATCCCCTTTTACAAACTCCAAGCCTACATCAGGCAGTTTCCCCGTTCTGCGTGTCTGTAACCGGTTTATTTCCAACAGCGTATGGTTGGCTTTACCTTGTTTTTGTGCTGCCTTTATTTTTGGGCCCCCAAGCAGCCAAGTTCACCTAGGCTGCAGCACCGCACTTACATGCCTGGCATCCGAAGTTCCTGCTCTGGGATCTTTGGGCGACACCAGGCCCATGTTATCTAAGGAACTGCTGAGCTCATTCATCTCCTTTTCACGGCCCGCTTCCTTTTATTTTTAGCCAAATCCGTCAGGCCTGACAGGCGGGTAATTTGAGCCAGAGAAAGGGCAAAGCTCCAGGTCCTTTCCACAAAGCAATTCTTCTCCTCCCTCCTGGGAAGGCTCCAAACTTGGCCTGCTCCAGGCAGATGGATTTGTTGAGTCATGTGAGATCATTTACACAAAAACACAGCGAGGCAGTGAAAAGGAAAGAAAAAAGAGGGGAAAAAAAAAAAGGAATGATGGGGGTGGGGGGGATGGGGAGGGAAGGGAAGGGGTGGGAGAGCGTGAGCTGCCGGGGCTGCTGCTGCGAGCGAGCGTAGGAAATGTGCTGCGAGGCAGCTAGACAGAGGAATGCAGCAGATTCATTCTTGTATAAGGTAATGTCTCGTTTACAGTACAGGGTGGAGCCAGCACGGAGGAGAAATCACTCGAAAACAGATTACTCATTTAAAACAAAAAATCCTCCTTCAAATAAAACGGTAATAATACCACTCATAAAAACAAACAACAAAAAAAACCCCCCACCACCGCCACCAAAAAGGCAACAGAACGGACCGAGAAGCAAGACATGCGCACGGGGAGCGCAACAAAGGCGGCGTTGTTGACAGCACCGGATTACAGTAGCGGTAAACTCCGGACTGGGAGGTTGCTGGAAAACGAGTTTGCTCCGTGATGCAACTGGAGTTTGCTTTGTCTGTCCGCCAGTGCGAGCGGGGCGGTGGGGGCCGGGGAGCCCGGCGGCGGCGGCAGCGCTGGGGACGGGGATGTTTGCGGGCGGTGGGGAAGGATGGAAGGAGCAATGCGGGATCCCGAGCAGCGGGCAGAGGCTGCGCCGGGGCACGGGTAACGGAGGGAACGCAGCAGAGGGGGTGCATGGAGGAGGTGGGGGGAGAGACGCCTCTTGTTTTGGTTTTTGGGACTGCTTATAGCGTGATCTTCGTGACATCGGGGAGTAAATTGCGTTTGTTCAGCCAAGGGTTGGTTTTTGTTGCTTTTTGCAACCTAAGCTAACCCCAGCGTGTTGATTACGGCTTTTGAAAGTGGGTGGTAAGGCAGAATGTCAAACTTGGGGAATTTTAGGTCTTGATGCATCCCAGAGAATTAGGTTGTGTTAATTTATGCGGCGTTCTGACAAGATGCTTTCAAACCTTTAAGTAGGCATAGACTGTGTTTAAATATTGTTAACATAGCTTCCAGTTACTCCAGGTTTCTTAGCAAGGCAATATCTGAATATTAGTGTTTCGTCCCAGCAATGATTAAAAGTCAGAGTAGGAGCAGAAACCAGGACTAGGAATTGGTAGAAAATATGTGCAATCAGACAAGTCCAAGGCAAAGCGTATCATTAAATTCTCAGCTGCAGTTCAGGAACTCCTGGGAGCATGTAAAAGATGGGTTTGTGTTTTAACGTGACCCTTCCCTCCCCACCGAGCAGCATGTTCTGCACACTCTGCAGTGGCGTCCATTGAGGTGGTTTCCTCTGGGGAGGGTTTTTCTGGAGCCTGCCTCCTTCTGCTTGACTTTTTCTTCCCTTTTTTCCCCTCCTGCTTCTTTTTTACACTTTTATCTGAAGGATGGCTGGCTTTCTCAGCCCGCTTGCCCTGCTGGGCTGTGCCGCCAAGCACTGTTCAGTGTGGGAAGAGCCTTCACTTCTCACATTTAAGAGTTTTCCCACTTGATGGAAACCTTTTGTCTTCTGTGTCTCTCGATCAGGCCACCTCGTTAATCACGCTAAAGGAGCACTTGGCAGCACCTCTGCTCCCGCCTGGGGTCCTGCACTGCACAAACCCGTGACAGAGTCTCAGTCCCTCACAGCTTGTGGCTGATGTCCGGGGAGAGGATCAGTAAGGGGATAAGAGTGTAAGGATGAGAAGTATGGCCAGGCTTGGGACCTAGACCGTGCAATAAGCTGTGGCCGTAGCGTGGCAGCTTTTAACGAGGAACGTCTGTAGATTGCTGTGAGATCCTCAGAAAGGTCCCAGTAAAGGACAACGTTGTTATTTGTCCTGTTTGCATAGTTCCTGTAACTTTCTTTCTCCTCTTCCCCAAAATACCGAATTACCCTACGGTGTCTATGGCTGTGAGCAGCATTTCCCATAGTTACCCAGAGCTGCAATTCCAGTTCAATTCTCACTTTATAAAGCTAATCTCTCAGCAGTGGCTGTGGGATTTCCAAAAGAAAAGATGCCTGTGAGGAGCCAAAGTTTTAAAGATTTTTGTCTTGGTGGACAATTGTGCATCACTCCTCTGTTAGCTGTTCGTGGTCGTTATTGGTCGAGAGCTCAATAGCTTCATCTCTATTTATGGCTCTGAGAAGACTTGTAGTTTTTTTCATTCCCCTGCAGAGTGCCCCACTCCACAGTATTTCCTTTTTCCGCTCCAAAGATGCTGCATGTGTCGCTTTCTGCATCTTTACATCGGACAGCCAGCCCATCTAGACAGGTTTTAGGAACTGTTCATGACCTGACTATCAGGAAAATCAGCCTTACTCTTCCTTCCCCTGCTTTCACAGCCGCTCAACTTCCTCCACTTCTTCTAAAAGTGTGTTGTCTATAAGATGCTATCAGCCCTGTAATTTTTTAATCTCGCTTCTCCTATCGTTTCCATTCTTCTGCTCTTACTGCCTCTTCCTTTATCCCACGATAACCAGAAATGTCTCTCCTGCTGGCACCTTCCCTCCTCGCACGTGCTGTGGCGCTCCCTCCTTTGGGATCTGAGAAGGGATGAGTTGTGAGTTCATACGTGTCGTATCGTGTCCTGCGCTTGGCTTCAGTTTGCACAGGCAGAGAGATATTGTCTATGCTAAGTTTTCTTTCATTGCTGCTTTCAGAAACCAGCTCTCTCACCACTGAGGTTGGAGGATGAGCAGGAGGTCGTCAGTGCCCCCTCACCAAGGCAGCAGAGCCTGTTCTGTCCTGTTCTGTTCAGGGAGGCACTGAGGACCTGTTGCTGAGGTTGCTCAACCTCCTGCTGAGGTTGCTCTTTCCCAAGTGATGCGACTCTTAGCCAGGAGTTTGCTTGCTTTCCTACAAGCTTGAGAGCACCGAGTTTTCCTCCTTCCAAAGACCTTATTCTGTGCTTGTAATTGTATAACCTTCCTCTATAAGGAGAGACACTCTGGGAGGGAGGTAACCCTCTACTTTTGAGCTGAGATTATCCAGCTTGACAGGACTGGATAGAAGTTCCCTCCCACAGAGGCTAACTTTCTAATTCTCCATGGAGTGGTCAGTAGGCTGAGAGGTGATAGCTAAGATGACCTCCTCATCATATCACGAGTGTTTGTTTATGGGACTTGTGAAATAACTTCAAAAAATATATAAATCTCTGGCCCTGACAGCTTCCCTCTTAGAGAAAACCTTAAAAGTTACGGTGTAGCGGTGGCAATTTCCCCTTCTACATGTATGCATCTACAGGGCATCCCAGGGGAGAGGAGGGATTTGTTCAAAACAGATTAATCTAAATTTCCATGGAGCTTTTTTAAGACATTAAATCTATGTCAATGAACTGGTGCAGTGGTGCAGCACAGGGCTGTTTGTAATGTATTCGGAAACGGAGCCCTTTTCTGGTTGCGGCCAAATCCCATTAACTGTGATTTCCCTGCTTCCTTTTTCCTCCTGTCGAGCCTTCTGGATAGCAGCTTCTCTTAACAGCTTGTTTGGAGAATCTGCTCTGAAAGTCTCCCAGCCTCTCAAAGCAAGGAAAACTCTGGGAGCAGCCTGTCTCCTGCTCATCTGACTTCCATTTCTGCTAGAAAGTCTCCGTTGGCCGAAGACCACACAAGCTTAAATCTCTTCCCCTTCCATTCGGTCGAGTGCAGCAGAGGCAGAAGTCCTTTTGGAGATTAAACTTTACCTGTTGGTTTCAGTGAGACATCAATCCAGACAGCACAGTGTGTATAAAATTGGCTTCTTTAATTCCTTTGGAGCATCCTTATTGATCAGAGTTGTCTGAGAGTTTCTAGCAAGGATGTGCAAGCACCCTCTGACACTGCCCTCGCGGTGGTGGAAGGGTTTTCAAGTTTGTGTTAAAAAATACCAAGTTATTTTAAGGCTCTGTCACTCCATTAGCTTTACTCTGATAGTTCCTGTAAGAATTACTAACTGCTAACATGATCCTTCAGGTTTTTTTTTGCCTTGACTCTGTTATAAACCAAACTAGTGTCGTCAAAAGCCGCTTCTGATCACACGCCGTGAAAAGATGGGCTTTTACCTGTTTGCAGCCTCTGTGCAAGTAATGGGGATATAATGTTGCTCCTTGATAAATTAATTCATGTTTAATCGATATTTGTGGGGGCCTTATTCGGCTTTAAGTGGATGTATCACAGCTCTTGAGGCATTTTGGTGGCTAAACAGCTGAGATTAGACACTCCAGTTACTCATGCCAGTTGTTTTCTGTGTCCATCCTGAACTCTGTGTGTTACAGAAGTATTTTTAGTTTTAGCCTTGTCAGATTTGTTTAAGGGAAAGAGACGTCCTCATTTTTCAGGGATGTTTATCTGCGAGTGAGTAGAATGATATTAGTGTTTTTTCTCAGTTGATCAAACGCTAAGTGCTAAGATGAAAGGCCTGCTATTACTTGCAAAAGTAAGGCTTGCTTTTGCAGGAGTAGAGCAATTTATCCTCTGCATCCGCTTCTCTAATTGCAGCCTGTAGAGACCCTGAAGAGTCCTGCTAGTCAACGGTTTCCTTAGTGTAGCCAGTGAAAAAAACAGATTTAAAATGCATTTGGCTGATGCTCAGTTCCACATTTAAATACCTCTTTATTATCATGGTCACAGCATAAATAAATACGTTTGATAGCTTACTTGATCATGCAAATGTCGAATGTCTTTGTCCTTCATCAGAATACTCCCTCTTACCAAAGAGATCTGCTGTCATCAGCCCCAAGCTGTTGATTAGGTAAAAGGGCATGCCTCACATGAGAAAATAAGCCAGAAGGTAGCTTCTTGTTAGAGAATAATGAGATTTCTTTCAACAACTTCAGCTTGTTGTTTTCCATCTAAGTAGTTTCTCAAAATGAATAATAAAATACTAAAAAATAAAGTTGTCATGCCTTCTGGGAAGGTGGCAGAAATAATTAACATGGGTTATCTGTCCACTTGTCTTCGGCTTCATGGCTTATCATCTTCCATGAATGGGTTTGAAGCCCCTGCAGTGTGCTTGGACTGTGCTGGACCAGCTGAGACCTGTTACCACCCTTCTTGATGCTATTCCCTGTGATTATTGGTGTGTGGATGGGTGGCAAACCTCAGATGGCTATGACAAGATAACACGTCCTCTTCTTGGACACACCACTTAGGAACAAGCGTCAGTGAAGCCCCTTTCATGGCTGATGATGCTGGAGGCAGTGGGACCATGTGCTTCTCCTGCAGCAGACATCTCACATGGGTAACACCATGCTGCTGAGGGTACGTGTGGCACAGCCAGATTCGCTCAGCTGTGCTTTTTGAGAGTGAGAGGTTAAAAGGACAAGGGTAAAACCACGGTCTGAAGCAGGCTCTTGCATCTGGCAGGTCTGTTCTTGGGCGACGCTCATTTGGTTACGCAGCTGAAGTGCAGCGAGAGGTTTCACCCCTGCCCACGGGCTGACGGTCACACACCCAATGGGAAGTTATTTTTCTGCTGGGTTTTGCCCCTTGTGAGTGTTGTCACTGGAAATAACAGCAAATAAAGGATCAGAGGTTTATGGAGCATCATGGCCTGTTCACCATTTAAAATAACTCTATGATTAATTCTCCATAAGACAAAGGGGGAGAGGAGTTTGTGCCCTAAACTCTGGAGAATTTTAGGCATTTAATGCTAATTTTAACCCTGGAGCATCAGTGAATTAAGTAGAGCTCAAAGTGCTGCATTTAGCCTTCACTGGGAAATGTTGGATAGCATTGCTGGAGGTGTGCTGACAGCAGGGAGTTCCCACATGCATGCAGTGGTGCTTCTAGGAGAGCTAAAGGTTGGTATGTCCAAACAGAAGTGGAGATGCACGCGAGTTGGGGACACGTATTTTGACTTTTTTCAGTACAGTAGGTGGCAGGAGAGACAAAGCGACAGCTTGGCTGATGCAACTGCTTGTCCCCATCCCACAAATAGCAAATGAAGGCCTCACCACGTCAGCACCCAGTAACCCTGTGAGAAAAGTGATGTGTTGCCTGGAGCTTTTTGTGAGGTCTGTCACCTGATGTGGTAAACACGAGGGCATAAGAAGGTGGAAACATTAGACGTGTGTATTGCAATGCCCATGTTAAATGTCACGCTGCGTGTCTTCTGTTTGTACAATGTCTTCTGATAGGCGTCAGGAAATAAAGGTTTTATGGCAGCCTAAGCCAGTCCCATCTGTTCATCCTTTCTCTTTCCCCACAATGTCCTTGTCCAAGACTTCTTGCATTCCCCTTTGTGGCAGCATTGGTGCTTGTGAAGCCATGCCATTTATAGAATCATAGAATGGCAGGGGTTGGAAGGGACCTCTAAAGATCAACTAGTTCAACTCCTCTGCAGAAGCAGGGTCACCTAGATCAGGTCACACAGGAACATGTCCAGGTGGGTCTTGAAGACCTCCAAGGAAGGAGCCTCCACAACCCCTCTGGGCAGCCTGTGCCAGGGCTCCCTCACCCTCACAGTGAAATAGTTTTCTCATATGTTTAAGTGGAACTTTTTGTGTTCCAGCTTCATCCCATGACCCCTTGTCCTGCTGCTAGATACCATCATAAAAAGTGCTGCCTCAACCTCCTGACACCCACCCTTTAGATATTTATAAATGTTAATAAGATCCCCCCTCAGTCTCCTCTTCTCCAGAATGAACAGCCCCAGTTCCCGCAGCCTTTCCTCATCAGGAAGATGCTCCAGTCCCCTGATCATCTTGGTGGCCCTGTGCTGGCTTCTCTCCAGCACTTCCCTGTCCCTCTTGAGCTGAGGAGCCCAGAGCTGGACACAATACTCCAGATGAAGCTGAGTTCCATGAGCTGCTTGATGAACTGAATCCAGCTGACAGCTCACTAAACTAAAGACATGGTTGGATTTTGTGCAACTCAACAGAACCATCTTCACCTCATGCAAATGAAACTAGTGTTGAGGGAAAGGAGCCAGTCACAGGGATAAGGGACTAACAGCTTCAGGCTGCAGGAGAGCTGCACCCTTGACCTACCACCCCTGTCAAACATGATGGAGGAGGTACTTCTTTAATGGATAGCAAAGTAGATGCTGACGACTTTTTGAAGCCAACGTCTGATATTCTTGGACTTCTGACCTGCAGGCAGATAAAATAACCTTAAAAGCCTGAAAAAACAAGTCCCTTCTAAGCATTCAAGTCTTTACTAATGGAGAGGCAAACCGAAGAAGTTAAATCAGTGGTGTTTTCCCTTCTGTCTCTTAGACATATGTCTCCTTTTTAAAGGTGAAAGGGATGTTCCTCATCACACTTCAGTTAAGATGAACAGATTGTTTCCTTTCATACTTATGGGAGATTTGGCCTCCCATTGCACACAAGGACAAAATCTGCTCTGGCGTGTGTGTAACTTGAGCAAAGTCAATGAGGTTGCATTTGTAAAACGGAGAAGGTGATTTGGCTCAGGGTTTGTAACTGGAGAAAGGAAGCACTTTTGTCCATTGATTTATAGGGAATTAGTGGATGCCTAAAATAAGGCCACCGTTTGCTGTGGTTTTTTTCCAAGGGCTGTTCTCTGAAGGACTTCTGGTCATGATGGAAACAGCTTCATTGTGTAGGCTTGTCAGAGGGCATCGAATTTGCCTTAGAGCCAGAAAGAGCAGACAGGATTTGATTCATGCTCGTCAGAGGAACCTTTACTACACTTAGCAGCTTCCGATGATGACTTTAGAACTCCTTTTATCTGTACTTGAGCATAAACTTTGAATTCCAGCATCTCAAAACATGCAGTTTTCTGATGGCCTGAGTTCTATGTATTCATTTGATCTGAAGCCCTGTTAACAATTCCATTAGTTATGAAACCAGTGGTCACGGGAATGGAATATAAGATTTTCACCAGCTTTATGTCAATACATGAATGTTGATTTTGTCACTGAAGGAGACTGAGAATTGAACTGGAAGTTGTAAAACTGTCGATGTGATGTAGTGGCAAGGACAAGACATCTGTTTAGGTACTTGCTCAGTTGTCTTTGCTGGAGAGCCTGTCTGGCCCACAGATAGAACCTGAACGCTCCCAGGCATCTCCAAGAGGATGAAATATCACCCTTGTACTGATGAGAAATGGAGGCAGGAACACTGTGATTTATTGAAGGTCAGGGAGGAAATTTGAAAGGTTGGGATCTAGGTCTCTCCTACCACACCCCATGAATCTGAATCCTGTGATTTCCAGCATGAGGAAATTTACTTCCTCTCCCCTGATAAACACGAGACTCTTCTCATTGGAAAAATATCTGTTCTTATCACGGGAGGTGCAGGCACACGTTTACAAAATTGGAACCAAATTTAAGAGTCGTTGCCATAAAAAACTGGCAGGTTTAGAGAGTAGCTAGTTATAGCTGTAGCGTGCAGGATTAAAACTGAAAATGGTCTGAGAGGCACTAGCAACACTTGGTAGCTGCTTTGTTGTTGCTTTATGTACAACTCTGTGTCTAGTATCTGGACCAGAGGAGGAACACCACACCACACCAAGTCTGTGCAGGTTTTGGACTGTTTCATCCCTGCATCTATGGGCTGCAAGGACAGGTCTTTTCACAGAATCTTAAGGGTTGGAAGGGACCTCAAAAGCTCTTCCACTCCAACCCCCCTGCCAGAGCAGGACCACCTAGAGTAGGTCACACAGGAACTTTTCTCGTAGGAAAACCATTTGTAAAGAATAGGACCTTGTTGGCCAAGTTTTCCTTGAATAGGCTGGTTGGTATCCTGCAGATACAGATATATGGGTGTAAATTGTATGGCTGGAAATAGTTAATTGTTTCTGTAACTAGATTTAACTGTGGAGTGCCATGCTTGGCAGAGAGTATCAGGAAAGAGTTCCTGTTATTTTAAAGCAGTAGTTGTCTGAGGCTAATTAAGAGAAACACGCCAAGTTGAAATACTACTTTCTTAAAACGAATTTCCATAAGCAGCTCGTAGATGGGTTTATGCTGTGCTGGAAGAAGCCTGACTGTACTTTAATGTAGACACTTGGATTGGTGATTAGGAAAAAGATTGTTAAACAACTGGAATTTAAATACCAGTACAGCTTCATTGTAATAATTTCCCTAAAGGCAGATCAGTAATTCTGCTAAATAGAGAGTTTAATAGACTTTAATAATGTGTGCTTTGGAGACCCTATACACAAAGGAATAGTGCATAAAACATTCATTACGGTAAACCGCTACCTTTGCGTGCAACCAAGAATCTGTTGGAAGGAAACTGGCACCGTTGTGTGTAGCTACACAAGATGATCAGGGGACTGGGACATCTTTCATATGAGGAAAGGCTGCGGGAACTGGGGCTGTTTAGTCTGGAGGAGACTGAGGGGATCTTATTAACATTGACAAATATCTAAAGGGTGGGTGTCAGGAGGTTGGGGCAGCACTTTTTTCTATAGTAGCTAGCAACAGGACAAGGGGTAATGGGATGAAGCTGGAACACAAGAAGTTCCACTTAAACATAAGGAAAAGTTATTTCCCTGTCGAGGTGAGGGAGCCCTGGCACAGGCTGCCCAAGGAGGGTGTGGAGGCTCCTTCCTTGGAGGTCTTCAAGACCCACCTGGACATGTTCCTGTGCGACCTGATCTAGGTGACCCTGCTTCTGCAGGGGGGTTGGATCAGATGATCTCTAAAGGTTCCTTCCAAGCCCTACCATTCTGTGATTCTGTGTTACACATGGTTGGATGTTAAGGGGCAGAAGTCATTATCACCTCCTTACTTATCCCTTCACCTATTGTGATCAAAGTTGCAGCCAGTGTTGTTTTACCTGACAGTGGATGAGTTACCCTGGGCAGACATTAGTTTATGCTTCTAGAAGTCCTTTGCAGGCAGGAGGGCCACGGTGCTTCAAAGGGCTTTTGTTTTCCTTTGATGTGCCCCTTTGGTGTTAAGAGGTGACTGGCAGGAAACAAGGAATAACCTCACTGAATAAAAAATAAATAAATAATAACAAAAGAAGCAGCCTTAGCAAGCAGCTCTAAGGGAGCTTAGCGTTGGGTTTTGATTTGATTTCACTGTGCTGCTGCTGAGGGCCCTGCTGGAGAACAGGCGAGAAGGAGGAAGGAGCAGATGCTTTCCGTAGAACAGTAGGGCATTTATCTCTTTTAATGAGGTAACATCATTAGTGCTGACAAAGTGCTGCAAATCAATACATGTAATGGACTGCTGCTGTCTTTCAGTAGTGCACAGGCTGTTGTACTTCTGAGCATTCAAATCTGCTGAATCACAGGTCAAGGCTTTATCTCCTGTCTGATGCTGCTTTGGGGTGTTTTTTTCTGTTTTAACAATTTTGCTTTTCCCCTCTTCCTAATTTTTGACTTCACTCTCCAAGAACCGGAGCCCACCTCCAGGAAATATGTTGGGGCAGGCAGAAATGTACTGATTTGACGAGCATGGGAACTCGTTGAAATGCCACGTACGTCTGTTGCGGTGCAAGGACCTTCTCTTTTAATTGGAAACAGTGAGGTTGCTGATGTCTTTTTGAGCCCCATTCCTTCAGCCTAAAATGGCTGCAGGTTTTGTTTTGGGTGTTGGGTTGGTTTGGTTTTTTTTTTCCCCTTGCCCTGTGCCTGCTTCCTTTAGAGCAGTGGTGTAATGTCAGCCACACTAATCATGTCAGCACTGTGGCACTGATGACCCTGACATTCAGCAACAAAGAGCTGCAGAAGAAAGGAGAGAGCGAGGTGGGTGCGGTGCTGGACAAGCAGCAGCAGTGGCAGGTGGGGGCAAATCTGTGGGTCAAAGCATTTTTCTCTACTAAACCTGTTGGTGTAAAAATCATATGCATGGTTGTGTGCAAGGTGACCTAGAGGAAAACGAGATGGATGTCGATGGAGATGTGTCTTTTATTCCTCCCTTTTCAGGTGGTAAATGTCACAGTGCATGAATATAATAGCATGAGGATAACACAAAAAACCCCAGCAAAATGAATCTAAATGTGAAAAAAGCCTGGAGGTTTTAATAATGCCTCAGTTTAAAAAATACTTAATTCCTCTAGAACTCCCATCAAAACCATGTCATGCTCCTCCACAAACAGGTAATAACCTAAATGTTGGAGGTGTGCTGTCTTATTTATCAGAGGGCCCAGGAGTGGCACTCGGGCACCCGTGCTGATTCCAGGAAAAGAGCCTGTCGGTAAAAACGATTCATCTGAATAGATCAAGCACGTCAGAAAAAAAACAGTGGTTCCTCTTTCTTTTTTTATCTGCATGCCCCTCCCATCCTGGGCTTCCCAACACCTGCTTGTGGTGAAAGAATATAAACAGAATTGCAAGATTCCTCAGGGTTAACTGTTGCCTGACAACTCCAGCTAAGCATAGCGAGGTCGTATGTTGTTTTTCCTCTTTTATTTTTGTTCCTAACTCTCTGCCACACATCCAGCGAGCCTCTGCAGCATCTCCAGGACATAACCATCCCTGGTGAAAGACTTCCACAAGTGTTTTTGCCTGCCACAGTCTGAAAGTCAGTCACGTTTGCCAGAGTTGACAGGAATCCAGAGTTGGGGTGTCTCATTGCCCACCTCTCTCGTGTTACCTGGGGACTGAGCTGGGGTCACAACTGAGAGCCGAGTAACCCTTCCAGTCACAGATAGCGAGGCCACATACGAGCACATACTGAAGCATCATCCAGTAGTAACACTGCTGAGTGTTGGTGAAGGTCCAGACTAGGTAAGGCCTCGTTAACACTTGTTGCTTTTGTTAAGTTCAATTTGCATTCCCACTGGAGATATCAGAGGGGTGTGCTTCAGCAATACCCAGGGTACAGGCGGCATTCCTCACTGCTGAAGTGAAAGCCTTGTTCCTGCAAAGGAAGAATCTCACTAGCAGTTTGTTACCTTCTCGTGCTTTCAGCAGTCTTCAACTGGCAGAGTGTAATGGCCAACAGATGTAGAAAAGGTATTGTTTTGGGAAGGCTCTAAAGACCTTTATTCATTTTTCCCCACTACACGTCCCCTCAGAACATCCCTTTCATATCACATACCAAAGCTTTTCTATGCTATCCAAGACCAAAACCAACGTTACCTCCCTCCCAAGGCTGGGATGACAAAAACCTTACACACATCTCACTCTCTTCTCTTGCTGCAGGCACTGCAGTCCAATAAATAAATAAATACTTGGCCAAGTTTTACTGCCCTTTACCCAGTTAACTAAAAACAAATGCCTTCTGCTTTGCTTAAGGTGAGTCATGCCTACTTCTGTTGCTCTGGCCAGCGGTTTCTCAAACAGCTTGGCCTCCAAGGGACTGATTCCTTTGTGGTGACTCTGAAACAGTTGCCAAATCTTTCTGTGATCAATGTATGAAAAGAAAAAGGAAGGGAAATAGTTGGTGGCAACCTTTCTTATGCCTACAGATTGATCCACCTTTGCTGTTCTTTCCTTCATAACGGGGGTGAAAGCGTTATGATGGAGGGCAAAGAGACAAGGGATGGAAGGGTTTGAGAGGTAAAGAGCTGTTAATATTACAGGCTTCTCTATTAATATTATCTACTTCTTTCATTTTCTTTCTCTCATGGATAACGTGTTCAAAATATTTTATCACCACATCTGGGTTTGGCACAGCTTCTCAAGAGGAGAAAAAGCAGGGCTGCTCCTTAGCACTGTTTGAGAGCAGATGTCGAGGCGATCCTGCCACAGGCCTGACCGCTCGTCAGGCTTGATGGTAACTCTTGTAGCAAACACGGCACGAGGCGTTGATGGGGAAAGGCTGCTAGTGTGTGACTGTAGTGTCGGTGGGCCAAATCGTGTTTGCCCAACTTTCCTGGGTGGTTGCCTTGGCTTGCACCACAGCACATGGAAATAGATCTGCTGGAATGTGAAACCATGCCTTCTGCATTTCTCCCACAAGTATTTTATAGTTTTGACTGGCATGTGCAAAGGAAATGGAGAATAATAGATGAAAAAACTTATAAAACCCTTCAGCTGTGCTTCCTTTCCACACCATGGTTTTGCATTTAAAGTAAAAAGACCAGTCTAAGATATTCGTAGAATGGTAGGGGTTGGAAGGGACCTTTAGAGATCATCTAGTCCAACCCCCCTGCAGAAGCAGGGTCACCTAGATGAGGTCGCATAGGAACTTGTCCAGGAGGGTCTTGAAGACATCCAAGGAAGGAGCCTCCACAACCCCTCTGGGCAGCCTGTGCCAGGGCTCCCTCACCTCACAGTGACATAGTTTTTTCTTATGTTTAAGTGGAACTTTTTGTGCTCCAGCTTCATCCCATTACCCCTTGTCCTGTTGCTAGCTACTATAGAAAAAAGGGATGTCCCAACCTCCTGACACCCACCCTTTAGATATTTGTCAATGTTAATAAGATCCCCCCTCAATCTCCTCTTCTCCAGACTAAACAGCCCCAGTTCCCGCAGCCTTTCCTCATATGAAACATGTTCCATTCCCCTGATCATCTTGGTGGCCCTGTGCTGGACTCTCTCCAGCAGTTCTCTGTCCCTCTTGAGCTGAGGAGCCCAGATCTGGACACAGGACTCCAGATGAGGCCTCACCAGGGCAGAGTAGAGAGGGAGAACCTCCCTTGACCTGCTGCCCACACTCTTCTTGATGCATCCCAGGCTGCCATTGGCCTTCTTGGCCACGAGGGCACATTGCTGGCTCATATTTAGCTTATTATCAGTCAGGACTCCCAGGTGTCTCTGCAGAGTTGCTCTTCAGCAGTTTGACCCCCAGCCTGTACTGGTACCTGGGGTTGTTCCTTCCTACTGGTTGTTCCTACTGTATAAGCCATTCCTAGATATTCCCAGAATATTGTGTAAGCCTTGGTACACGATAGTGTACCAAGTGGAGGAGGTTTTGGGTTTTTGCCTTAAAGTCATCTCTAGTTTAGATAGTGGATACTTCTGTGTGTCTTCAGCCAGAGAAACTGAACTGATGGGGGTTTAGTGCTCAGCTAATCTGATTCTTAACAATTTCTTTTGTCCAAGAGAGATTTATTTGATTCCTGGTTTTACAGAAGTAGATGGTGAAGAGATCGGGAGTGTTTGGGTATTTTTTCATAGAATGGTAGGGTTGTAAGGGACCTTTAGAGTTCATCTAGTCCAACCCCCCATTTTTTGATGAGTTTTTTTTTTTCCTTTTTAGTAATGATATGATAAACCAGTAAGAATTCAGGCTTTTCTGAGCATCACATATGAGTGCTGCACATGGGATGAGGAGAGCCCAGAATCTCTCTTTTCTTGCTCTCTAGCTATGGCTGCCATCTACTCACTGACTCAGTGATTATGCCTCTTAAAGTTTGGTGTAAGATATAAACAACATAGAATCATAGAATGGTAGGGGTTGGAAGGGACCTTTAGAGATCATCTAGTCCAACCCCCCTGCAGAAGCAGGTCCACCTAGATCAGGTCACACAGGAACATGTCTTTTCAATCCCTTCACTGCCAGCAGGACTGCTTTCTCCCTCGAGTTCAGCTTTGCAGCCTGGAAAAGGCAGCCCACACGTGTGAAGGAGTTATTTTCTCAGAGCATGTTGAGAATCTAGCTTTAGTCCAACTGTGAATCAAACACTTCAGACTGAGGATCCTTTGTACTGCTGGAGAAGTTACTGCTTCCTAACAGTAGGATTTTTGCCGGGGAAGCAAGAGCTTGCAAGGACATGAACATTTGGAAAGGGCGTTGGAGCAGTAATGGCACACTTATTAATGGCAGTAAAGTTGTGGAAGAGTATGGAGGAGTGAATGGGCATGTGTGAGCAAAAGACACAGTGCTTGCTTTTGCCCCCACCAGTGCCCTTTGAGTACCCCTCATCCTCTGGGTACATAGTCCCTAGTTTTGTGAGGGATGCCCAGAAGCTCAAGTCACTTAGCTTCTTAGCTTTGTAAATCTGGGGATAAGTGTTTCATTGTTTGCAAGGTTTGTCCTCCGTGTAGGAATGTGTAAAAAGTATCCCTGCCTTTGCAGTGGCTTTCAAATTAAATATCTCCTGTTTCTTTAACACACAGCTCCCATGCCTGCTTTGTCAGCAGCTCAGAGATGCTTCCCAGTAGCTCTGGGTAAGAGCAATCTATAATCCAGGGCTGTACAGGTAAAGGAGCCCTTCAGAGGCTTGTGGAAAAGGCATGATGCATTCAGCTTGATACTTGGGGAAAGTGAATATTCAGTTTCCCACTGTGTCACGCTATTCAGTTTCAAAAATTGCAGCTTGCATTTATCCTCTCAGTAGAATGAAGCACTCCTCTCGGGCTCCTGGAGGAGACCAAGAAGTGTACACTTAATTGCTTTGTGAATGATGTGAAGTCTTGGAATGCAATCTAGCCATTGCTCATTAACTAGCTGAACCTATTAAACCTGGACAGAAAGCAGGACTGAGTCGGCCGCCCTTGATTGCAGGCAGCTAATGGAGCTGTGGGAGCAAGCTGTGACTGCAGAGCGGAATTGGCAGTAGACTCCCATCAACCTTCCCTGTTTTGAACTTGCCCTACACTCCATTTAGACTTCTGGCTTGGAGATGGATGATTTCAGAGCAGCTAGGGGGAGGGGGGAGAGGCAGAAGGTGGAAAGCATTGTCTTCCTAGCTATGTTAGCTTTGATCTGAAGCTAAAAGCAAACCAGAATTCAAGTGGCATCCGTAATCTGACATTTAAACCTGCAGAAGCAGAGAGATTTCTCATCTGGCTGTGGCTGGCTTTGCTTATTGACTGGGTCTCGCACAGGTGGTTCCTCTACACAACACTCTAACAAAAGAAAATGCTCAAATAATACTTGGCATCTCTGTGGGTCTTTTTTAGCTCTGAGGGTATCAGCTGCTCTTACAAAGCACACATACAGGTGGTTTGGCACTCACAAAGTATACCCCGTCTTGCAAAAGAGCATGGTAGCACTTCCTTGCATCTTCATGCCCCACTAGAAGCACAAAAGAAAACAGAATTCACTAAATGTTAACTGAATAATTGAGGGTTTGGTGTTTGTTGGAGGTTTTTTTAGTAGCTTGAAGGAAAATGAAGAGAATTGGGATTTTGCCCAGGAAATGTGAAGTGCTCAACCTTTTACACACGAGGGCTTCAACTGGAGATGAATACAGCTCTGGCTATGTAACATTTACCTCCAGAGCACTCTTGGCATTGCACCTGAGCATTGTTTCAGAGCAGTTTGTTCTGCTCCCTACATCGCCAGCATCTCATCCTTCAGCATTCACATGCATCCCATCCAGTTGCACTGTGTGCCCAACCTTGTTTACCTTGTGTGTTTTGCCAGGATCACAGCTTGGTGGTGTGGCTTTGGGCCCAGTCAGACCGTCTGTCAAGGAGAAGGGGAGGAGAAGTAGTGGTTTTGACATGTTGCCTGAAGAAGGGCATGTCCAAATGTGCTTTGAAATCTATTTCTACTTACTTGTCCAACGCTTTTAAGCTACTGTACATTGTGGAGGTTTATTTTCTATTGTTTTGCCTTAATTTCCCTGTTGCGGAGAGATTGTTTCATTTCCAGTCTGGATTCATTTTGTTTGTGCTGCTGGCAGATCCTATCAACACCCACTTTTTCTGTGATACTTAAACTTTGAAAGATAAAATAAAAATCTCTAGTGTCATAGAACACTGACTTGCTTGTAAAATACTTCCCTATACCACAGATGCTATTTAAAAATATTGTAGGAGTCTAGTAATACATTAGCATTTTATGCATTTCACTCTGAGAAGTCCCAAAGAGTTTAAACTGTAGTGCACGCGTGCAACCCTGCTGAGATGCAGTCCCTAGTGAACCAGCCCTGCATTTGCTGAGGGAGTGGTGGGCTCGAGCAGCATGAAACAAAGCAGCCAGAATAAACTGCCTCCTGGGGGAAAACACTAGGAAAGTCTTGATGTCCAACAGCCAGGGCTTCAGCTTGGGACACTGTCATAGAATCATAGAATGGTAGGGTTGGAAGGGACCTATAGGGATCATCCAGTCCAACCCCCTGCTAAAGCAGGTCCATGTCTTGGTCCACTCTGGGATTGCTAAGCCACGTGCAGGCCCACACTTGGACATTCCCCAGCCTGAACAGCTCAGGGCTTGGCTGGATACAGCTCCGGACCAACACTTGGGGCCAAATGTTTGGAGGAGGCAACTGTTGAATGAGTGTCCACATGGGCTCTATGTTAATAACTTCTTGTAATCTTCACTGCATTCAAAGCAAATAACCCTTTTGTTTGTCAGCGGCTACAAACGGAGTCACCTGCTTTAGCTGTAGGCTCAGGCTGGGCTGAGTTGCTTTGTGGTGGCTGTGTACCAGGAGCAGCCCACAGATGAACAGGCTGCCCAGGGAGGTGCTGGAGTCACCATCCCTGGAGGGGTTTCAAAGACAGGTGGATGTTGCACTGAGGGAAATGGGTTAGTGGTTGATAGGGCTGGGACAAAGGCTGCACTCCATGAGCTTAAAGGTCTCTACCAGTTGAAACCATTGTATGATTCTAGGCCTTTGGTGGATGATGATTTCTGACAAGATACCAAAGAGATTGTGTCCCCCAACATGTGCCGAGCATGTTTCTCTGCATGGTCCTAGGTATCATTCAGTCCATTTTGTATTTGAGTCCCTTTAAAACCATCAAGTCTCTGTCAGATTAGCTATTTCAAACATATATCAGCGGGGAGGGGATGTAGAGCTTTAGTGTGAAGACAACAGGACCGTTTTCAGATTATTTTGAGATGGCGATTACTTCATTCTGGGAAATTCAGCCTTGCAGAGGTTAATAAAAACTACAATTCAGGCTTTTTATAATGTTTAGCAGAACTAATACCACAGTGTGTATTCTGGTGATCATTTCAAAACCTCAGTGACATTTTATCTGAATGTTTCCTACAGATGCCGTTATTCATGTGTGAGAAACTCAGAGGGGAACAACAACCTCACTGATGTAAAGGAATTACATCATAGCGGGCTGTGATGTCACAGCTCAGGGCTTCAGTGAGCTGGCAGCAGCCTCCCAAGTCTGGTGTTTCTAAGCAAAGGGCATGGCAGCTTGTGCTCCTTTTTCACTTTTTGAAGAAAATGAAGTGATTAATTCTTTCAATTTTGAAATGTGTCATGTCTAAAGAGAGAGAAAATAAAGAACAACAACAACAAAAAGACTATTTTCCATTTGACATGACTCTGCTGGGCAGAAGCAGCTGTCCCATACATTGAGGTGGGAAGTAATTAGTCTTGGGGGTATGAAATGGGTTATAATCTTAATGTCATTTTACTATGACTGAAAAAGGCTAATTTTGTCCTTTGCTAATCCATGCAAATCCCATTGATTTAACAGTGCTGTATGGATGAAAATAAGAAATGCAGCTGGCCTATATTTTGAGATCTCCTTGCGTAGTGTGAAGGCTTACGGAGCACGTTGCTTGAGGAAGCAGCCACCCCTCTTGTATGCTGGAGCACTGCTACCAAATGCTGGCAGAAGCCAGAGCATCTCATGCAGCTGTTGCTGTTTCAGAGTTAGCAGGTGAAGCACAAAGCCTTTCATTTCACTGTATTCAGCAGAACATGTGTACGTGCAATTTGTCAGCGTGTTTATAGCTAAATAAGCTAAGAGCAGAAAACATTTGTAGAGGTGGTGAAACCTGGTTTAAATGAAATGAGAGGCTTTAAGAGGCTTTATGCAGATCTTGAAAAACACAAAGGGCTGGACCAAACGTTGCCATTTCAGGCAAATTTAGAACCTCCACCTACTTAAACAGGAACACATTCAGGTCAGTGCTTTGTGCTTTGCAAAATCGTCTCTCTAATCTCCTTCTGAGCATTTCTGACTATGATTTAGGTAGGGGGGGGGTGGGAGGGAAGTGCTTCCAGGCTGAGACTTGTAGCTAAGTTGTCATACAGAGTTAATCCGTTGAAGGACTGAAGTGGTGTAGATAGATAGGCGCTGAATTCTGAAACCTGCTATTTACTGGCAAGTATACTTGCATGCAGACACTCAATAATTGGAAGCATTCAGCCAAAGGATCTATAAACTTTTGGGGTTTAAACCATTTGCCTAAACCATGGAAACAAGTTCTAGTTACCTGGGTTGATCTCACTTTATTTGTGTGTTTCAGCAAGATTCAGAGAGGTTGTGTCAGATGATCTAGATACAGTTTCTTGCATTCGTCAAGTAACTGGAGCAGAAATACGGTTTCCTCCTTTCCTCCCCTACCCCCCACCTCCTTTTTCATTTAATGAAATGGGAAATGTTGAAGCTACTGGAAACCTTGATGTGACAGTTCTCGATGCAGTGCTGCTGTCTCTTAGAGTTGAGTCCTGTTAAGCAAGTTGTAAACATGGAAAGCTCCTATATCTCTGGTCGTCTTTAATGCTGTTGTTTTGTGAAGTTAGTAAGGAATCAGCAATTAGGCTAATATATCAGACTAATAGGTGCTTCAAAATATATAATGAAGAGTACTTCCTTGGCAGCCATTATTGGTAAAGCTCTCTGTTACTATAATAGATCCTGAGTCTGCTATCAGAATAATGGGAGATGGGTTTGGGATTCGGGATCTCTTTAACCAGCATCCTGCAAGTAGAGGCTCCAAGACTGTAGCTGGTGCAGTTGTGATTGCAGTGCGAACGTGGGCATCATGTAAGTGAGACTGAGCCTCTTGGGAATGAACATTGGCACTCTGTCTTCCATGAAACCCCCATGTGCTCACCCACATCGGTATGTACGACTGTCACCCACCCACTAAGGAAGAATGAAACAAAAGTGTTCTGCAAGGTTGTCTTCCCTTGGTATTCTTCCCCACAAGTATTTCTTCTGTCTGCTTGACAGGCACTAAAATCGAAGGCAAGAGAGTTACAGAAGCAGAGGAGTTAAGGAGTAAGTGACCCTGTGTTCTCCTCAGGCTTCCCAAGTACCTCAAGCGCTTGCTCTTGGGAGCAGGGATTGGGACTCATTCCTGTTTGGGCTGATGCTTCAGTTGTCACCTTTCCATATCTGTACTTACTGCTTTTTCACAAGCAGTGAAATGAAAAGCTGACAACAAACCTGATCTTCGTGGAGCATCGCGACAGCAGCCTGGCTGATCTGGAAGTAAAGATAATATTAAAACATGCCCTGTCAAAGAGAGAGCTAATTGTCAAGAAGTAGAAACGAAACTGCAGCACAGTCACGCACAGAGCTGTTGTCTAGCCATTTTGAGGCCAAGCAAAGAAAGGTATCACAAAGTTAAAATTCACAGTCAAAGCAAAGGAAGCAACGTTGTAATGACTTGGAGCAAGAGAAGCTTAGCCGTCCTCTTGTGAAATCTGACACGGTCATTTCAGTCTTCCTCCAACTTCCTCTTTTCTTCATCTAAGACCTAATAGCTACAAGATTTTTGTGACACCTGTGTTTACTGACATCTGCTCTTCACTGAAAAAAAAGTACCTTGGAAGCTGTCTGCTGGAGACTTGGTGGGGAGTTAGCACAGACAGGTAGTGGCTGTGTCCCCTATCCGCTTGCTGATCACTCCTTCTTAGCAGAGAATAACCCCACAGTATGATGCTCTGCATTTCAGGAACTCTAGGGACATTGCTTATAGTATTTTAAAGCCTGGATGTAAACAAGTGGATTCAGGAGTCTTTTTCAGCTTCAGAAACAAGGGACACTTTTTGTGTTCTTAGTACATTGGAAAAAAGGTGCAGTGTTTTCTAGTGGAGAAACGATGTATCAGCTAACCTCAAGTGGCAAAATTACTGAACTTTTCTCAGAGTTTTTACTTTAACCACCAAAATTTAATTAAACCCATCTTCAGGATCTTCAACCCATCTGCTTACTGCTGTACACACACCTTTTACATGTGTGTAAACTGAGGCGCAAAGAAGTTGCTGGGGTTTATACAAGGTTTTTAACACAACTTGGGTCCCTTTTTTGCTGTAGGCTTTACGTGGATGGCTGTGTGTTACAGTGTATTAGCACAAGGAGGTGAAATACAGATGGTTAGTCTTTTTTAAGGCAAGCTATACATTGGTTACACTTGCTATAGTCTGTATTTATACTTCTTGAGAGCTGGTTATCCGCAAACATCGTTAAGTCGTCTTTAGCTTTTTTGTTCTTCTGAACATCTTTATCTTCTGTATTTGTGTCTTCTGTCTTGTTTTGGCAAGATTAAAAGGCTGACACTGATTTCTAAATATCTCAGATGATAGCATTTTTTGTCTCTTTTTTAACCAGAAGATTCTCTTTTAACCCCAAACTCTGTTTTTCCCCTTCTCTCCTCTCCCCACTCCGTCTCCCGCCCCATTCACTAACCTGGCTGGTGCCAAGGATACCACCACCAGTGCAGATAAGTGCACTGTCCCAATCCATTGATTTATAGAGGAACTCATAACATCTTGATTTGGTGTCGCTTCTACATCTCTTATTTGGTTGATAGGTACCCCCCACCATTTTACTCTGAAAAAGTAAGGTAGTAAGTCCCAGGTACCGCTCCTCTGGGTTAAATTTCCCCACTTTGTAGAGCCTTTCTCCCCAAGGGACTGGGCTTTTTGCAATGATGAGCTACTGTTCTTTTTGACACTTCTGGCCCGTTTTTGTCTCTCTCTTGAACCCTGATTTTTGAACGTTAATGTGTCAGGTCAGTGGCCTGGTCATCTTAAGTGCAAAGTCTACACTTTCCTTACAGCTTATCCACTGTCAGATCCAGAATGACTTTATCACGTGGGCCCAGAGTATAGATAACATCTCTCACGTGAAGTAGTATAAATTGTTGGCAAAGGGGACATTCCTTTTCGTTCTCCATCTGCTGAACCAAATAGCACCATAAGTATACAAGAATATGAGCTAGCTCAGGAGCCAAAAAAAAAATGTTTCTGGTGTTTTTTTTCTCCCAGCTCTGGTAGGTGTTAAGTTTGTGTGTTTCACTGTATTTAGGCAGTCCTAATGTGAACCTGCATAAGAGTGGAGTGGTGATAACTGCTAATGTATTAGCGTGCTGGGGATGAGGGAGGGAGACAATGTAAAATGTCATACTGAAGAAGGTATGAACGACTCACAGCAGCTCTGGAGACAGAACTCAGCTGCTTCTTGAGATGTAAAGTGTGGTTTCTTTTTTAAGCCAGGTATTGAAATGGTTGCTGTTACTGTAAAATGTGAGTACTTCGCAATCTTTTCATCTTGCAGCATCCTTATCAAGTAGAATGTAGGTGACAGGAAAACTGCTGTGTTCTTTTAGTGGGTAGCAGGCCATGGGTACCACCTAAACCAGCAACCAAAGCAAGGTTGCAACTGAGGGCGAGGTTGTAGAGTCTCGTGACCCAAACCAAACTGGCCAGACAACATGGTTGAGATGAAGAGTGGTAATATGACACTCTGTGTTTGGGGTTCAGCTACAGACAATAACCTGTCCTTAGAAAAGGGGCAAATTAGAGGAAGATGGCAAGGCAGCTATTCCAGCCAAGCACATGCCAGGTAGGTAACAGATTCTTGTCTGGGGTGAAATGATACGACCTGCTTTGAAAATCGTGAGCCAGGCAAGCCTCTGAGAAGTTCTTCAGGGGAAGTCTTGGGGGAAAAAAAACCTAAGTACTGAAAGTAGGTTTCTGGAACACCGTAAGAAAGGCTGCAACAACAAAAGAGGTGCAGGTGAAAGGGGAATGGACGAATACATTAAGTAAAATCCTTTGAGTAAGCAAAATGCCTGTGACCAGGAATTGATGATGAGGAATCTAAGAATGAAAACAAAGCTATAATATATTCATGAAGCGAGATGATTATAACCCAGAGGGAGCAGTGTTAATTATGACTTCCAAGGCAGAAAAATAGCTTATAGACTGGAAACCAATTAGCGGTCGATTGCTCTGAACTAGATTTCAAACACAGCACGTGAAATGACAATTACACAGTGTTACCAACAGACAACTACTATGATGAGATAAGAGCTGTCAGCAGATTTGGACCAAATTCCTCAACCTGACATCTGCTTACTAATGGGGAGACTTCCTTCTCAGGGTTACAGACAGTGACAGAATGGAGGAGTCGATGTCCAGGTGTCATCTTCTGTCTTCAAAAGCAATAGCACACGGCCTGGTAGAGCTCTGCCTGCTCTCGAGGCTCTCAGTGATCTGTGGGCACAGTGAAGGTGTCCCCAGAGAAGTCGGTGGAATTGTTGTGCTCTGAGTGTATTAGAGGCAAACACAGTGCTTATCTTCAGCAGATCTCCACAGGCAGAAGAAGTGATTGTTATTTTTTGTGACAAGACTAAAAAGAGAAAAAGAAGAAACCTCTGCAGGAGAATTAGCAAGAAAAGTGTTTCTTTTGGTTCTACTACAAAGTGAACAAGGCATAAGTTGTTAAAAATGTAACTCGTTTTCAGCTAAGCAAGCCCAAATAGTGTGCTTTCCAAGGTGGAAATACAGAATCATAGGATCATTGTGTTTGGAAAAGACCTTTAAGATCATCAAGTCCAACGACTCACCTCACACTGCCAGGCCCATCACTAAACTAAACCACGTCCCTTAGCACCTCATCTATGTATATTCTTAATATCTCCAGGGATGATGACTCCACCACCTCCCTGGGCAGCCCATTGCAATGCTTAACAACCCTCTCAGTGAAAATGGTCTTCCTAATGTCCAATCTAAACCTTCCCTGCTGCAACTTAAACACCTTTTCCTTATGTTCTGTCATTCATTACTGGAGAGAAGAGATTGACCACCACCTCCCTACAACTCCCCTTCAGGCAGTTGTAGAGAGTGATCATGTCTCCTCTCAGCCTCCTCATCTCTGGGCTAAATGTCCCCAGCTCCCTCAGCTGCTCCTCATCAGACTTGTTCTCCAGACCCTTCCCCATCTTTGTTGCCTGTCTCTGGACACACTTCAGCACCTCAATGTCCCTCTTGTTCACTACAAGAACTGGATTCCAAAACTGAACACAATACTTGAGGTGCAGCCTCACCAACGCTGAGTATAGGGGGACAACCACTTCCTTGGTCCTGCTGGTCACACTGTTTCTGATACAAGCCAGGATGCCAATGGCCCTGGCAATCAAAGACACCACCAGACATGAGGGGATGGACTTGTCAATGTGAGGTTAGTGGTTGGACTCAATGATCTTAAAGGTCTTTACCAACCATAACATTTCTATGATTTGAATGCATTGAGCTAAAGCAATGGGAAAGTTGCTTTCAAACAAGTAGAAGGCCCCAAGAGAAATAAAGCAAATAGCCTTGCTCAAGAAGCTGATCTAGTTCCTGAAAAAGGTATCTCCTTCACTGTCATCTGCATTAGATAAAGCACCATCATCCAGTGGGCCTGCCTGAGGTTAACAAGTGAAAGCTGTTTAATGACAAGAAAAGAAGGATAACAATGGAAGGAGCACTATGCCAAAGGAACTGAAAATGGCAAAGTAGAGATGCTGCCTCACAGCACAAAGGTGGATGTGAAAAACTCACTACATACAAAGTTTGGAGAAGCTGCAGGTAGAGATCATCGCTGAGAAAAGATGGAATGAATAGTTGATGAGTTCTTCAAGAAATACAGGAATTAAAAAACAAACAAACCACACCTGATTGATGGAGCAATTGCATTCCAGTTCAAGTATCCTAGAAAGGCGATACAGCGATTGCAGAAGCTGGTGAGAAGTTACGTTCCTTTCAGTGCTACAGTCATGAGAAATAAAACAAAACAAAACAGAGATTTGAGGTTTTTTTCTTCTACAACTTCAGTTCAACCATTTCAATGTAGGAGATAATAGCCAGATTTTTTGATAGCTTCTCCTGCTTCCTGGCTTGAGGGTTAACAGCTGCCAATCTGATGCAGTTGTTTGTTTGGGGCTCTGGAGGAGGAGGAAGAAGGGTATTTTTATCACTTGTTTTTTCCAGAGATAAATCTACTCTTTTCAAGTATGTATTTCTAATAATTACAAAGTCCTGACAGGCTTCAACCGTCAAATTAAATGGAGAGCTGTGCGAGTGGTTCGTCGTGGATAATGCCGGTGTAAAACAGACATGCAATCTGTCACCTCTTTATGTTTGCTGTTGATCTGCTGTTGACATGACCAAGCCGCCATGTGAACACCTACAGCTAGACAGAATACAGTGAAGTGTTACATCACTTAGATCCAGCATCCTGAGCATGGGATGCTTAAGTGACAATACAGAAAACGAGTGAGTAAAGACTGTCTGGCATTGCAGGGCTAATGATTACTTATGGAAACAAATCTCAGGAGATCTTCAGCAAATCCCAACTGAAGCATTATGTAAAAAGGCAAAGGAGTACAAGGAATGAGTCAATTTACATGTCTTGGCAGAAACACACCAACCAGCGGGGAAGTCCAAAAGGAAATGTCACCAACTGGCAAGGCAACAGCTGCGTTTACCAACTTAAACAAAATTAGTCATTGAAAATACAAATGTAAAGACCAAACTAGGTCTTTATATTTCCATCTTAACATGTGGATGTGAGTGTTGGAAACTCACCAAAGGCACAGACGCCTCATGCCTCCAGAAGTAAATACCTGGGGAAAACGCTAGGTAACAGACGGAGTGAATTTGTCACAAATGCAAAGAGCTGTCACTTTGTCACCAGTGTGTCCCCCGAGTTCTCCAGGGTAAATGCTGGAAACACTTGGGTCGTGTGCTGAGAGTAAAGCCAGAAAGCCTGTCCAAGCAGATGGACTCTTGAGCAGCTGGAGGAACACGCAAATAAATGGTCAGAGCAGATATTACTTGGAGTGTGAATGCATACTGGCACTCAGTGATACAGGAAAAGTGCAGAGTGGCTGAAGATGGGTGCAGACGGCAGAGCCGCGTTGGCTTCCAGAGCAACGTTGGCTTCCAGAGCAACATCTGCGGTGCAAGAAGCCTTTGGGGGAAAAAGTTACTCTTGGTTTTCTTGGGTGTGGAGTAGGGAGCTTACTCCTTTGCCAATTCAGACTATTTTAGGTTAGGTTACTGAGGGGAACCAGAGCTTCCCGGTGACTGCTTTTCTGGCCTTGCACAGTGCTGCATTACATGCACGAGCCAAGAGATCTGTCATCTCTGGTCTAGAGTGCTTTTTCTGTCTGACCTCCAGCAAATCACGCGACCTTGCCAGCTCTCCAGAGCTCTCTGACCACAAGACTATGAGATTTTAATTAGGAACAGTGGACAGTATGCTACTTTGTCTGGTTTCACAGCCATCCGCAGGGGCTGGTAGGTGAAGCAAATTGCTGTGGAAGTAGAGGAAAAGCATGTGTTTCACACTGTGCTGGGAGTTAAGAAGTTTCTTGTATTTAAAAGTGACATGAGATAAATAACTGCAGCTACAAATCATCTTCAGAGGTGAACGCTAGCCCTTACCTTCCTCATTTATGAGTGCTCGCATGTTTGACTTGAAACAGTTTTGTGGCTTTTTCAATCGGTGTTTTAGATTATAGCAGTTACCACAGTAAGAAGAAGTTTATGTTACTGAGTTTTAGGCCACTTTGTAGAACATGGAGGCAAAAAATAACATCCCGTGCTTTTTATTCATTTGTGCAAATAGCACTCCAGTTATTTGTTCTTTATAACTCTCCCTGCTTTTGTCACTGCTGCTTAGCACCTTCTTGTGCTCCACAAAATCACAGAATCTCAAGAGCTGGAAGGGAGCTCGAAAGCTCATCCAGTCCAACACCCTTCCAGAGCAGGACCACCTAGAGTAGGTCACACAGGAACTCATCCAGGTGGGTTTGAATGTCTCCAGAGAAGGAGACTCCACAGCCCATCTGGGCAGCCCCTGCCAGTGCTCCCTCACCTCAACAGGGAAGAAGTTTTTCCTTGTGTTTCTTTGGAACCTCTTCTGTTCCAGCTTGTACCCATTGCCCCTTGTCCTATCATTGGCCATCACTGAGAAGAGTCTGGCTCCATCCTCCTGACACTCACCCTTTGTGTATTTGTAAATGTGAATGAGGTCACTCCTCAGTCTCCTCCAAGCTGAAGAGCCCCAGCTCCCTCAGCCTTTCATCAGAAGGGAGATGCTCCACCCTATTCATCATCTTGGTGGCCCTGTGCTGAACTCTCTCCAGCAGCTCCCTGTCCTTCTTGAAGTGAGGGGCCCAGAACTGGACACAAGGTTCCAGATGTGGTCTCACGAAGGCAGAGTAGAAGAGGAGAACCTCTCTTGACATACTGCCCACAGGCTGGTTGCACTGCCTCACCTCTGCTGCTTCTCCTTTGACATCTACACTTGTGTACAAGCAGACATCATTTTTACTCCTAGTGACAGTGTCATCAGTGTGTTGGATGGCAAGCTGATTTTTCACAGAATTAGAAATTTAAGGCAGAAAAGGTTTGTTTGGTCATCTGTTCATGCTCTCCCTGCCAGCCTCTTGTTACTTCTCATCCAGCCTAGCTTTAAGAGGTTGAGGTGAGAAGATTCTAGTCCCATGCCTGGGGAGATGGTTCCAGCAGCCAAACGCAAACTTTCTGCCATGGAGTTATTCCCAGAATACCAATGTATTTAACTTACTGGTTTACTTGCACATATCTCAGAGGAGTTTATAGCCATTTAGCACAACCTAATCCAGCTAGCCAGGTTTAGTCCTTTTGGTTCTTTCTCCATCACTTTCCTGGTAGCCTTGGAATTGTATGGGCTAGAAGAGACCTTTAAGCTCATCGAGTGCAGCCTTTGTCCCAGCCCTATCAACCACTAGACCATTTCCCTCAGTGCAACGTCCACCTGTCCATCTCTCCAGGGATGGTGACTCCAGCACCTCTCTGGGCAGCCCCTTCCAATACCTCACAACCCTTTCAGCAAATTCCTCCTCATATCCAGTCTCCCCTGAGCCTTCTTTTTTCCAAGCTAAACAGCCCCAGATCCCTCAGCCCTTCCTCATAGGAGATGTGCTCCAAATCCTTTCCTAGCTTGGTAGCCCACCTCTGGATCCTCTCCAGCACCTCAATGTCCTTCTTGTAGAGAGGGGCCCAAAACTGGATGCAGGATTCGAGATGCAGCTTCACCAAAGCCAAGAAGAATAGCTGCTGCTCCTGGTAATGAGAAGCTTGTGACTGAGCATCACTTTGGACGATTTGCTCTCTGCCTATCCTCTCCCATGCAGCAAAGCCCTCTTGCAGCAGGATGAGCCATTGCAGTGGGTGCCAAGTGACCCACTCACTTGATATGACACCATCCTTTGTGCAGAGAACCACCAGATGATAAAGTGCAGTCATCTGTTTGCCAGACGAGAGCTATATCGTGCATTCTCCCTGTGAGAACCAAGAGGCATCAGAAGGCACAGCATTTTTCTGCGTTGCTGTTGGTGTAAGTTATGCTGCCCTCCCTCTCCAGAGATGCTCAGAAACCAGGGCCTGAGCTGATAAAAGAGCTGGAGCGTGATAAAAGAGCCCCTTTCCAACCATACTGAAAGACAGTCTCTCTAGAATGATTCTGCTCCCTTTTGAAAAGAGCCTGCTAAATGGTACTGCAGGCAGCAAGACGGCCGCCTCCTGTGCTGTTCACACCAAGGAGCTCATCTGGATTGCATTTGAGAGGGATTTTCAGTTGAGAAGAGCCAAAATGAGCACAGGACCTGCTATGTTTGAGATTTTAAAATCCATCAGACATCAGAATACAGATTGACACTGAACCCTGTAGGCAGATAGGCTGGGATGCAACAGAGGCCAATCTTGAGAGCTGTGAGCTTGCCAGGGGGACAGCTCTTGGATGCCCAAGGGCTTCCCCGGTCAGAGCATCTGGCAAGATTGCTTGGTGGCTTCTGCAGGGAGCTTTGCTTGCAAGATCTCAGCTGGAAACCAGTATAACTGTCCCCAGTTAAACTGATAACCAGCCTTCTTGAGACCCCCCTCTCTTTCCCATGGCCCAGTGCAGGTGTGAGCAGTGCTGCCCACCGAGCTAGGCTGAATCAAGTCATATGGGCCCTTAGAATCATAGAATGGTAGGGGTTGGAAGGGACCTTTAGAGATCATCTAGTCCAACTCCCAAAACTTCACATATGTGCTTGCAGATATGTCCCTAGTAGAAAGTTCTAATACAAATTAATGGTGGCAGCAGGAGTTCAGCAGGAGTTAGTCTTTGGGGTATTTTGTCAAATTTTTGAAGCATGAACCAAAGCTACCAGGGCAAATTCATAATCTGCAGCAGGCAGTATAAAGCAGCTGCAACCTTACTACAGGTACCTGGCATTCTACTTCATCTCCCCTTTCTCTGCAGACCCTATTGCTGTCCATGTCCTCCCCAGGGACTTGAGATGCACTGCCTGGTCCTGCTGGAGAAACTGGAGGAGCTGCTGAAACGCTGAGCAGGGCTTTGTCTGGGTGGAGATGGCTGCAGTAGAGCGAGTTCTTGGTCACTTCTGGAGGCAGCAAAGGAATTTGTTCATGTCCTTGAAGATGGGTACCTGAGTGTGGCATGTGCCCTGGAAGGGACTGTTGCTTTGCATTGACAGGAAGGAATCTGGAGCGTTGACTGTCTGGGCTGCAAGTTTCCCTTTTGTGTCTGAATCAGACAAGATTAATCCTCTTGTAAACTACTGGAGTGATGGGGCCATAGAACTAGCTAGATAAGTAGTAGACAGTTAGTGTTGACTTTGTGAGGTCTACTCTGTATGTGAATATAGTGATCAGCTGAAGTAGCGAGGAGGGTGTGAGAGACATAGTGCTACTGAGGTTCTTGATAAGTTGTGGGGTGTGGTGATATTTATTAACTGGTAGAAGATGAAGTATTCTGTGGTAGTCTGGTACATTTTAAGAGAGAAAATTGGTTTATAAATAAACATGGATGTTTTCTAAAAGTGTATTAATTTCTTCAGGAGCATCCTGGGGAGCTTTCTGATTGCACGTAGCCATTTCAGGGCTGCATCAAGAGTAGCCGGATCCTCAATTTGTCTCAAAGTTCAAACTTTTTTAATTTGAAGAAAGCTTTAGTAAATGATGTTTATCATCATCATCTGCTCTTAAATCTGATGAAAATAAAATCCTATTTGAAAATAAACTAACCATGAGCCAGCAATGTGCCCTCATGGCCAAGAAGGCCAATGGCAGCCTGGGATGCATCAAGAGTGTGGGCAGCAGCTCAAAGGAGGTTTTGCTCCCCCTCTGCTCTGCCCTGGTGAGGCCTCATCTGGAGTCCTGTGTATAGTTCTGGGGTCCCCAGCTCAAGAGGGACAGGGAAGTGCTGGAGAAAGGCCAACACAGGGCCACCAAGATGATCAGAGGACTGGAGCATCTTCCTTATGAGGAAAGGATGTGGGAACTGGGGCTGTTTAGTCTGGAAAAGAGGAGACTGAGGGGGGATCTTATTAATATTTACAAGTATCTGAAAGGTGGATGTCAAGGGGATGGGGCAGTACTTTTTTTTCTGTAGTGTCCAGTGACAGGACAAGGGGTAATGGAAAAAAAGGTGGAACACAAAAAGTTCCACTTAAGGAGAAACTTCTTTCTGTTGAGGTGAGGGAGCCCTGGCACAGGCTGCCCAGGGAGGGTGTGGAGACTCCTTCTCTGGAGGTTTTTGAATACCCACTTGAAGACATTCCTGTGTGACCTGATCTAGGTGGACCTGCTTTAGCAGGAGAGTGGACTAGATGATCTTTAGAGGTCCTTTCCAACCCCTGCCATCTGTGATTCTGTGAAAATGTATTTTGTAAACAAAAGTAATACATGCAGCACTTCTGAGACTCAGCTTGTTTCTCATAAATCACATTTCTTGTATTCCTCTTTAACAGGACAGCAGAAAGTGCTTTAAAGATACTTTCCTTCCTATGAAGCAATATCTCTGTTATGGCTGAGACTGTAGGGACTTTTCAGTTTCACTTGGTTTCCACCTCTTGTCCTTTCATCTCTTCTGGCCCCGCATGTTTTTTGGATAATCTCAAACCAATTAGAGGGAAAATTCGAAGTGTAGACGGCAATTACAAGAAGTACTGAAAAGCATCACGCTCTTTGGTTGCCTTGCTTTCAGAAGGCAGTAGGTGGGAAGGAATAAAAGCATACCTTAATGATACAGTGTAGCTGTTTATTTTCACAGCTGTAACACTACTGAAATGTGCAACAGACATCCGAGTTCCACCAAATGTGGTCCCTGGATGTCGCACCTGCCAGTCCCGCAGGGCCAGTACTAGTTAGGGATGTGTGTGTGGCTGAACAATACATGAAGACTACAAGAGTTTTATCCCATTAGAAATAAATTACAGTGTAGTGTAGCATGAAAATGATGTGTCAGTGAATACAGAACACAGGATTACCTTCTGTCTCTTCTCTTTATCGTAGATAACAGAAGCAGTATGGGAAGGAGATTTATACCGCACTCATTTGAAGCTGACCAAGCAATTTAGATGAGATGAAATAGGGATTTTATTTCTGGAGAGAAGAATGTGTTCCTGCTAAAATGCCATTAATTGCTTTATTATTTAAGGCACAAATTATATCCAGCAATTTGTTGGTCTCCTCTTTTTTTTTCCCAGTGGAAATAATTCACCACAGAAAGATTAATCTGTCAAAAAATTACGATGAACCTACTAACACATTCAGTTGAAAGAGACTGAGCTTTTAATTCAGCTTTTATTTCCTGCCTTCCCTGCTCCCCAAGCGCTCTGTGTGCCTGTGAATTTCAACACAAACAGTAGTGGCTTTGCTAAGTATGAACACCTTACCAAAGATCATGGCAAATGCCATTGCAGCACTAGAATTATGGGCATGCTCTTAGATGTTGGGAAGCTGCTGTCACACTGTAGTAGCAGCAGCACCGTATGCTAGTAGCAAGGAGGGTTTTGTTGTTCTGGATGCATGTAGAGGAGTCAAGTTTAGGAAAGCTCCCAGTCTCTCCTGGAGAAAGAGGCACTGCCAGCATAGACCAATCCCTCCCAGGTCCAGTGCTAAATTCTGCTCCTTGTTCCTGGCCTTTGTTGTAAAAATACCATGTGGAGCTTCCTCTGAAAGCGCTGTCCCTGTCTGCCAAGCTTCCCTCCTTTGGCTCTTTTGCTTTCTTGTTTTTTCAAATCTGTCTCTTTGTTATCTCTCTTTGCTCCTGTTGGCACATTTTTGTTCTCCTTTATCTGGTTCTCCCGTCACCCAGCCGCCAGCAAGCTGGTGGCTTGTCTCCATCACCCAAAGCTGTGCTCTTTCTTCCATATCTTCATGCCTGGAATTTGCCATGCCAATATTAACCCAATGATTGCCCATGGCTAATTTGTTTAGGCAAATAAAGTTGAGCCCAAAGGAGATGTGGCTCCATGCAAATCACAGATGTCTTATACAAGTACTGCTTGCAGGAACAGTCGCTTCTGCTTCATACCCAAAGCACAAGGTTTAAGGTTTCTACTTTGCCACAGGCTCGGGATTAAGCAAGATTTGGAAGTTGTGAGATAAGCAGGGTCTTGGATCACCTCTAGAGACCTTGCAAGCGTTGCTTGCTTTGGTCATGGCACCATCAATTTCCTTACATTCAGTATTTTAAGATTTTTTAGGACTTTTTTCCTCTAAAGCAGGGTTCAATCAGAACCTAACATGGAAGCATTCCAATCTTCTACGTCCTATTTATATAGAATGTTTTTCAAGGGAGGTCTGAATGGTACTTTGTGTGGTTGCTGCCCTCATCTTTCTGCTGCTGCAGGCTGAGCAGGGATTGTAGTAAATTAGATCTGTCTTCACACTGATAGACTCTGAGTTTTTTCGTCAGCAAGGTGCTAATTATGTTTTACTTGAAAAAATAATAGTTGTCCCACTGAACAAGAGCTTTGAGGCCACTTCTGGAATTTCTCAGTTCTTCACAAATACAAGTGATTCCAAGAATAACAGCTTCAAATATATATATATATATATATATTTGAAGTTCCATTATTGCTGTTTTCCTTCTGAGACAGAGCATTGCTCTCTGTCTTGGTTGGTGGTTAAAGCTGCAGCAAGCCCCCTGAATTGCTGGTGACTCTGTATGATTTGTTGTCACCATCAATAGGGAAGAAGAATAGCTTTTAGAAAAACTAGTTTTGTTACAGATGTGTAGATGTGAATTTATAGCTTCAATCATGCTTCAAAGAGAGCATCTGTGAAAGTGAGATAGTTACAAAGCTGGATGAAAGAGCTGGCAGGAAGACTTGGAGGAGACCACAGGAGGGGATAACACCTGAAAACATCGGTGGGGAGAAGGGAAGTTGAGGGAGGTATGCAGCCACTAAAACTCACCAGTCGCTGACCAACTACTCTCTTCTTGCCTGCTTGCTTTTTTGTTTTATTTTGATTTGGTGTTGCCTGGTGTATTTATTCCCACCCTAATTTACAAGGCTCGGAAGTGAACGAGCGCTTTTTCCAGCTCTCCGCTTTCCCTGCCTGCTGGAACATCTGTACTCACAACACTTTTCCTGTCTAAAGATAGTTTGAGCTAGCGTGCCCAAAATACAGCTTCAGGCTTCAGTTTGTTGTTGTCTTAGTAAGCATAAAAATATGCTCTAATATTATGTCACTCTGGTTATGTGTTTCAGCAGCTGCGTCCAGTTTGTCAGGAATGGCCTCGCTTCCTAGGATTTGTTTTTCCACAGCCTGAGAACTGGGTTGCTTAGGTTGACTGAGCCCGTGTGTTGCACTCTTTCAGTGAGGATGATCATTCCTGCTGAATAGGATAACTGTGGCAGAGTTTTCTGCAGGAGTGACATGACCTCCTTTGACTGACCTGACGCTCTGCCAGTGATGCCATTTGAATAGCATCCCTTCCCACCCCCACTGCACATTCCTGTCCCTGCAGGCCTTGCTGTGATTGTGCAAAAACAAAACAAAATGATCCCTCCTGTCTTTCTGCAGTGCTATCTCCATGTGAAATATTCCTGCTTATGCTTCACAAATTTCCTGACTTGACCTTCCCCTCCACACACCCAATCCAACACAGATGCAGTTGTGCTAATCCCTTCTGCAGATGGGTTCCTGTGGTGTGTGTTGGAAAAAGGGAATTTACTTACTGTGCACCTTTCCTTATCTTTATTTCTGTTTTGTTATGTTTAGTTTAATACTAAATACATGTGGCCTGTGCTCTGTAGTCATAAAGCTTAATCTTGCCCTCCCATTGTGTGTTCCCAGGTCAGAAACTGGGATGAGAGCTTTGTGCAGCCTGGAGACACAGGCAGAGTGAGCTCTGCTATATGGCAAGTTGTGCTCCAGCCACAATACTGGGTCAGCTAGTGTTTGGGAAGCAGAACATGTTCAAATGGTTTAGGGGAGGCAGGTGGCAAAGGTAAAAAGGAGCACAGAATTGACCAGATCAGCAAATGGTAAGCGCTCAGGTGTTCGTACTTGGACATCGCAGCCCATGTATGTGTGGAGATGTTCATTTGTGCTGGAAAATGGCAAAACACACTAGGTGCTTCTATACATAAGCCAAAAAAAAAGTGACACGGTCATGCATGGTTGCAAAAGGTTTAGTACTGCTGTAAGTTTGCAAATGTTAAGTGGCAAAGTGGATGAGTTATGTGGGTCATCTCAAGTGAGTGCCTATAAAAAAGCGCTTTGCAGCTCATTCTCTGTCTAAGACTTCATTTATGGAAAGGGAATTTTTGGAACTTTGAAGGTTCTAATTTTTATTGGTGATACTCTTCATCTCTGCTTGGAGAGGAAGAGGCAGGAACACAGCACACTTGATCTGAAGGAAGGTAGATGTGTCAGAGCTTCCCTAGCAGAGCAGGCGGGTGTCCCTTCTCCGCTACTGGCCAGTTGGAGCCAGGAGAAGGAGGCAAGAAACCATACAGCTGGCATCCTGGTTCTGACTCTTAGTGGCTGCCAAAATTGGTTTAAAATAGCTTTTACTCAGAGACCAATGTTACAGATTTGTATTTGAGCTATTTGGACTTCACAAGGGTTGGAAATCGAGATGCTAAACAGTGGAGCTTGCTTTTTTTTTGATGCAGACTTTCACATCTTGAAGGTTTTGTCACATAAATGTCTATTCCAAGCTCAAGGCCACAAGGTGTTTGCTGTGAAGCATTGTGTTGTTCCAGGACTGAATATTTGCCCTTCTTTGGCATTTGGGTTATCCTCATGTCTGTTGCAGCCCAGAGGCTGAATGGGTCGGGGTCCTGCTGTGTTACATGCTGGGTGAACGCAGGACAACAGCCCCTGCCCATGGAGCCAGTAGGCTGATTTGTTGATTTCAGATGGCCACTGCCACCAGCTGCTCAGGAGTGTCAGGTACTGGACCAGAGCTCGCTAGGGACAGACAAAGCAGGGATAATTCAGGTGAGGCAGCCAAATGTGCATTGTAAGTGTGGTTTACAGTCAGGAACATCGGTACTGCCTTCTTCACCCGAGTCAGCGGATACAAATGTACAGCTCATAATGTTAGTGACTATCACTACACACTGTAAAGCTTTATAAGCCCTAGCCTGCTATTTGGTCTCTGGCAACACCAGTTCCAATAGGACCAGTGTGAAAACAAACTGTTAGAAACAGAAATGCCAGTTAGAGAGACATATTTTCTCCTTCCAAATGGGGAGTCCCTCTGCCCTGTCCTTCCCTGTGCTCTGTGCTCAAGCATCCTTGAGTTAAGGACAGGGAATGGTGTCCATGGATTTGAGGGAGAAGATCAGCTGTAACAGTGAAGCACTGGGAAAGTTTTCCATATTTACAGTATGTCATAGTCCTGGGGCATGTGCAGGCTGGGAAAGAAAATAGGAAAGTTGGAAAGAACAGAAAAGAAAACAGTTGAAAATTCTCCAGTATGTTTGAAAGAACATTGGGTGCTATTTGTACATTATACAGGAGGGTAGGAGATGGTTTATATGGCACATAGACTCAACCTTCAGTGTGATATGGTTGTGCCTTTTCCACTTAAGACTGGCCTGCAGTCCTTGGGAACTAAGGCAGGTAAATCCCTATCCCCCACCCTCCCTCACCAGGCAGCCCCAGTACGGATACAAGCTGAGGGGAAACTTCACTGTGTTTGACAGTGCCTTTTTAGCTGAAGTACTGCACGGACTGGCATGAGAGCAGGGAATCCCAAAACTGGTCAGTTGCCGAGAGAGACTTTAAACTGACACAAGGGATAAAAAGATTTAAATGCTTAATTAATGGATTTGTACTTCCTGTTTCTAGGAGTATGACTATTTTCCCTCTGGGCTATTTTGTTTAAGGTGCCATATGTTCCGCTTGAATCTGTAGAGAAATTTGGTAACTCGCATGTCAGGGTTAAGAGGGTTAAGAATTAGGTTGAATATTGGACCTTTTTAATAGGAAAATGTTTTGAGCTACCAACATAAAGAGTTTATTTAGCCAAGGCTGTCTCCTAATAACAGCAGCTATACAAATGTGCAATTACTCACGCTTCTAAGGGACTAAAATTAACCTGTTGCCTTAGCTTCCACTTTTCATGGCATAAGTTCTCTCCCATTTTCATGGCTTCCTGATAATATTTTTCATTAGAACTCTAGTTATGAATGTTAGCATTTCTTTGATGTCTCCTTCTGTTAGTTCCTTGCTTCCCACATGCAGTTTTATGTGAAGGTCTCTGTGAGCTGTTTAAAGGAGTAAAATCCTTCATGGTAATGGAGATGCTAACATGCATGACAGTTTCTATCCTCCCAAAAATGGCAGCAATTGACTGGTAGTTTTTTTAACATAAATTGATTTTTCACTCTGAAAAGTTTTCACTTAGAGAAGGTAGCTATTAATTACTTATCTATCCATGTTTGGATATGCCACCATCTCGTTAAATAGCTCCCTTGTCTGTTTCTTTCTGAAACTATAAAGCACTCTTTTCTGCAGAACAAGCTCAATGACATCTTGACACTTCCCTAATGTTTTCAAATCCTGGTGGATTTGAGTGAGTTATTTGATTTATTTGAACTTCACATTCAGGGCCAGTAAATATGCACAGCTGAAAGCTAAAAAGGTTGACAGAGATGAACTTGCAGTTGCAAGTGGTAGGTTTGGCATAGTTGTCTTTGGCAACATGAGCCTCATCAAGTCTAGGAACTCGAGTGATCATAAACCTGTTGTGATACCAAATAGTTGTCTGATATTACAGTAGTTAATACTACCTCCACTATTCACTGCTGTTAGATTGGACCCTGAGGAAATGCAATGGAAAGTGCAAGTCTCACCCACAGTGTTTTGGTGCTAAGCAAGCCAAGCACTTGGAGAAGATCCTTATCGTCACTTTGAAGATGGAGAGTGAGGTGAATGTATAAGACAAAGTTCCTAAAGAGCTCTGATGTGTTAGTTGGTGGGTTCTCCTCTTCCAAATGTTAGTCCAAAGGTTTAATGCTGAATGGGGCCCTGCTTTCAGACTTCAATACACTGCTCTTCTCTTTCTGAATGGCAGTGCTGCTGCCCACAAGAAACCTGGAAAGATGAGGCTACCCAAGCAGTGAAGCTCTCAGTTTAGGCCTTGCTAAAGATGGTTTCAAGAGCTAATTTCTGATATTTTGATGGTCTAAGGATTTGGAAGATCTGTGAAGCCCTCAGCTATGGTTTTATTTTCATTAAAGGAATTTGTGTAGCGACCTCAGAGCTATATACATGTGGCTGTTAAGCAAAGAGAGCAAGTAAGTGGGCACCTTTTTTGCTTCTGCCACTTAGCATTCTGAGTATAATGCTTTGGTTTACAGGCCCCTGCCATATCACCACCTCCTGATGAGCACAGATGTTTAACTGGCTCTGTGCAGGGAATGGTCAGATTGAGAGGTGCTTAGTTTATAAGTTTCACCTGCTCATCCTGTTTTCTATTAATAACTTGGTGTTTTAATCCTATAAATACAATGTGCCATGCCTCTGTCTGTTTGGGGAGCTAATCTCCTCGTGGTAGGCATCTGTTTCTGGAGCAGCCTATACAAAGCACAGAATATTCAAGTGTGAGCCTCTGTTATTGTCTGCAGTGGGTTATATCACTGGTAATAGTGTAATGTAGGAGTTCAAAATGGAAAGATGTTATTTGCAGAGTCAACTCATTAAAAACGTTCTGTACAGATTTTTCCAAAAGAATAAGCAAGACCAAGCACAGTGGGCCCCCTGCCAGGGTGTGTAATAGGCTTGCACAGCATCAGTTGAAGCTCCAAGTTGGATAAAAGGCAGCTTTTTATGGGTTTGTTGAGTATTCCTTTAAAAAAAAAGAAAAGGATTTGTGTACAGAAGTAGCAAATTAATTCAGTTCTATCAGAAAGTAGGTCAGTGACTGACCTCCTGATGCATGAGGCAGCAGTTTCTAGCAGAAGTGACAGCTCAGCAGCATGAACCCTCTGTGTCTGCAGGAAACTTGCTTTGACAAATGTAAACACATTATATCCTGTATTCCTCTTACTTATTTATTTTTATGCTGCTGCATTGGAAACCACAAACTGTCACTCTTCATCCCCTTTCTTCACCCTTTCTGGTCCCCAAAGGGAAATGCCTTGTAACATAGCTAATAATTTCTGTGAGGCTGTGTAATGGGTAAGGCGTTCCAGCAGCGTTGGGGTTTGTTTTTTTGACAGCCAGAGTCGAACGCTGTAAACCAGACTTGACTAAAATCCAAACCAAAGTCTTTCCAATGGTGAGGGAAGTCACTGGGAAGACAGGAACTGGAATAATTTAGGATCCTTGCACCCAGGTCTTGCTTTGCTTTCTGCTGAATGAAATTTTTACATAAACCCACATGCCTCTGAACATTTGTGTTGCCAACATCAGCATTCATGTTGCTGGTCAGAGAGTGCTTTGAACACAGCCTCACTGTGGCCCAGCCACTCCTGAAACCAGGATGATTTTGGAATTTTGAGGCAAGGACCAAAGAGTTGATAAAAAGTGTGGTGGCTCCATGGATGCCCCATAAAGTAAAATTGCCTCAGAGGACACAGGGAGTATGTTCCTATTTTCATTGAGTTGTCTTTATCAGCAGCTATAAAAGATGAATCGTATGCTACCAGTTAACTACTTTGATACCTCTCCTGCAGTGATTTCTCCTATGGAAATCACTGTGACTCAAAAGGTCAAGCAGAGTTTCCAGCTGCAGTGCTGTAGGTGAGATAATCTCTAGAAAACTCTTGAGCTGACTTGTAACAGGGTTGCACACACAAGGTAATGCCACATGGAGTAGACAGGAGGATTTCAGAATACAAACCAAAGTGGTCCAATGCAAATATTTTTGCTAAAGATCTCAAGAAATCTTATCATGATTTTCTTTGTTAACTAGTTGCCTTCCTGGCCTGAGGTGACATCCAAAGAATGTTATGGTCATTTATGCAAATGCTCTGCAGAGAGTGATACATTCTTTTTTTGACATTTGATAGATCAGCCTCTGGAGCCTTTCAGCCGTGCATTGCCATTTAAATGAATTTTTAAGTTGATTTGTTTGGAAGCATTGCACAAAGTTAGATGACATTGTCTCAGGAGGAAGAAGAGATTTCATTTGGGAGGATGGGAATATATTTGTTGCAAAGAAATTGCTTCCTCAGATCAAAAAAAGTTTGATCGAAGTTGACACAAGTCAAGCAAGAAATGGGATGTATTTCATAGAATCATAGAACGGTAGGGGTTGGAAGGGACCTTTAGAGATCATCTAGTCCAACCCTCCTGCAGAAGCAGGGTCACCTAGATCAGGTCACATAGGAACATGTCCAGGCAGGTCTTGAAGACCTCCAAGGAAGGAGCCTCCACAACCCCTCTGGGCAGCCTGTGCCAGGGCTCCCTCACCTCAACAGTGAAATCAGTTTTTCTTATGTTTAAGTGGAACTTTTTGTCTTCCAGCTTCATCCCATTACCCCTTGTCCTGTTGCTAGCTACTATAGAAAAAAGGGATCTCCCAACCTCCTGACACCCACCCTTTAGATATGTATAAATGTTAATGAGATCCCCTCTCAGTCTCCTCTTCTCCAGACTAAACAGCCCCAGTTCCTGCAGCCTTTCCTCATATGAAAGATGTTCCATACCCCTGATCATCTTGATGGCCCTGTGCTGGCCTCTCTCCAGCAGTTCCCTGTCCCTCTTGAGCTGAGAAGCCCAGAACTGGACACAACATTTGTTTAACAAAACTGGCTAGGAGAAGACAGGAAAGAAGAAAATCCCATTTGAGTGAATTACATGCTCCTGTGCTAATGCTGTAGGTAGTGCTGGCATTGACCACTATGCACCATATGTAATGCTAAGAAAGTAGTGACAAATACATTAATGAATATATTATAATAGATAAATATATGTAACTATTAACATATGTGATATATTAATGTATATATAACCAGTCAGAAAAACTGATTAATCAAAGGAGAGAGATGCCCATGTACATATGTGCGAGCAGGCTTGTTTGTGGGGTGTGGGCAGTTCCCAATCTGCCTCCTGAGGGGTCCTTGTGCTTCCTTTTTGACGGAGCAGCAAAGGGGGAACATAAAATGCTGGCTTTCAAGTCATTAAACTCTTCATAGGGCCACCCAATTTCTTCTGCTTGAAAGAGCTGAAAGCTCAAGGTGTGCTCCTGAGAGACACGGACAAAGATCTGATGCCTTTTCCCACTGTTTCATGCTTACAGAGGTATTGCTTCTGTAGCTCCCTTTTCTGCACTGGGACAGAGTCAGGAAGGGAGCAATGTTAGGGGCTGGGAATTGCAGAGCAAAGCTTGCTGTGCAAAACCAGTGCAGTTTGAGATCCTTTCAGGTGAAGGCAATTTGAGCATCTCAGTCACTTCTTCAGGTTTAAGAGCGGGAACCGTTTTTGAAGTACCCATCCCCATTTTAAGTGGAAAGCTGCAAGGTTTCCCCCACCCCCAAATGCTGGCAGGAGGTCCTGCCAGACTGTCCCGATAAGCTGCTTCCCTGTTTGCTGGTGGGTGTCAGACCTTTGTGTAACTGATATGACGTGGTGACCTTTACAGAGATGAGAAGATGGGCAAAGAGCAGAAACAGGAAAATTGCCCACGATGTAGTTAGTCACTGGTGCCACTTGCTTTGAGAGAGGAGAGCTCCTCTTAAACCCCACAGCAGCTCTGAAGCAGGGTTTAGAATTTTGTCCCTGCTGACTGGAAGAGTGAGACCCAGGGAATAAGAAAGCTGCAATCTTTCCTATTTTATTTTAATTTCTAGACAGGGGAGTTTGTCTCACACAGTCTGCATCCCACGCAGGTAGTGACTACTCTGCAGTCTATTCAGTAGATATATTTACCCCTTTGGTTACATGTGTGCATTGTCAAGAGAACAGCTTTATATATTCCCTTTTATATTGAAATCTTGGTGAGGGCTTGCTGCAGCAAATCATAGAATCATAGAATGGTAGGGGTTGGAAGGGACCTTTAGACATCATCTAGTCCAACCCCCCTGCAGAAGCGGGTTCAGCTAGATCAGGTCACACAGGAACATGTCCAGGTGGGTCTTGAAGACCTCCAAGGAAGGAGCCTCCACAACCCCTCTGGGCAGCCTGTGCCAGGGCTCCCTCACCTCACAGTGAAATAGTTTTTTCTTATGTTTAAGTGGAACTTTTTGTGTTCCAGCTTCATCCCATTACCCCTCGTCCTGTTACTATCTACTGTAGAAAAAAGGGATATCCCAATCTCCAATGTCATCTTTATGGCTTTCTTCTCATGCCCTGTAAATAGCAGCAGGAGGGGGTGCAGCTGCCATCCTCCCTATGGCAAAACCTGAAGGGCAGAGCATAAAGGTATGATGCAGGCAGACCACAGGAGATCTTCACTTTGTGTTTTCCCAGTGTGGAACTTCCTGCTCCCTTCCTGCACAAGGTCACTGTGTTGGTTAGAGCAGGCACAAACACAGAAGGGACTTGGCAAGAAAGTTTCTTCTGCTTGTGGGTGGTTTCTTCACACTCATAAATTGGATCCATCAGTAAAAAACCTGTCACAAGTAAACAGATACTTTTTTTCCTTAAAAAAGGAGAAAAAAAAGAAGCAAACCAGAAAACCCTAAGTCCCACCTTTTTTCCTGATAATAATCTTGACTGGGTTAGTGAGGATGTCTTGGGCTTTTTCCATCCTAAAGTAAGAACTCAGTGAGTTGTAAGTTCCTTGTGTTTCCTCCTGTAAAACAAAGAAGTAAAAATGCACAGGAGAGATTGTGTTTGGGCAGTTGAGATAACTTATGGTAAAACTTAAGATTTTATTAGTTTTCCTCCAAGGTGGAGGAAAAGTAGTGTTACCTTCTGGGTAGTAACACAGCTGAAGTTTTTGACTTAATAGTTTAATCATCTTTATTTCAACCTCGTTGACTCCTGGAACTGAATCCAGTGAAATATAATGCATATCATGTGATGCACTGAAAATATTTGTAAGTTTTGGTTGCTCTGGGGGAGGGAGGTAAGAGTTACCACTTGAAGGCTTTTCTAAATGTACAGCAATCTAAGCTAATTAAGTATGGATGGTGTCATTCCAGTCAGCAGCACAAGATAATGTCCATCCTGACTGCGATGATGTAAATGTCCTTCCATTAGATCTCTCAGAGAGTAATATGTGTCATTTGTCAGAGTAACATCTCAAATGATGAAGAAATTCTGTACAGGGTGTATGAGGTGAGAGCAAGTGATGGGTCTGTATGAAATTTCTTCCCCCCCTTAATGTTTTGCAGGAACTCTTTTTGGTTGACGTTATGTGTTTTGAGTTTCGTAGATAAACTATTGGAATCACTCTTGCAGGCACAGGGTGAGTGGATCCATTCTGCAAAAGCACAACGGTACCTCTCTTCAGGATTTAGGAACCACTTGAAATATCTCTTCTTTGTACAGGTGTTAGTGGGGAGGAAAAAAAGCAAATTAATTCCTTGCATTGCCAAGTTAATTTCCTGAATTATTTACCTCCACATTCTTGTGCAGTGTGTGCTCTGAAAGGTGTTGGAGCTTAGGGAGAAGTATTAGAGCACGTGGAAGTCCAGGTCACTGGTGCACAACATAAAGTGATGGCTTTTAAGTGCTCCTCATGAAGCCCATTTCACAGGCACCTAGAGTGCTCATTTTACAGTACTATGCTTTCCTGCCCTGGACTATTGGTAGCATTTTGGTTTCTGCATTGGCAGTCTTCCCATCCCAACCAACCATCAACAACGCTGAAGGTAGAACCAACTGACCGCTTGGTTTAATTGCTAGGTGACAGTTCCTAGCTTACATGTGTGTCTCTGCAGAAGTACAGAGGATCTTAAACCACAGAAGACAAGAAAAATGAAGATAACTTGAAGTTATTGACACCTTGACCAAAAAGATACCTTGGTTATCTCCTGCTGATTTGGTTGTCTCCATCCTTGGCCTTGACTTAGGCTAGAGTGAGGCTAACATTTTAAGTTAGCATCATCACTGAAACGCTGCTTATTTCAGCTGAGACCACCGTTGGATCCATTAGTGATTGCAGAGTGTAAACTAGATGCATTATTTATCCTGCCCTGAGGAAGAAGAAGAGGAGTTAACATTTAAGAGCTACCACTCATGGGCACAAGTGCTTACTAACGCTTACTATCTTGAGTACACAGAAATCAATTTGGACCTTGTCTGATGAATGCCACTGCTTTTTTTTTCCCATATAGAGCTATGCAGAAGAATCAAGAAATAAATGCATTTGCTTAAGATAACGTTGTGTGACAGCTGAGAACAATTAAACTCTTACTTGCAGCTATTTTTTTTCCTGCCTTTTTACAGCAGGAGGGTGGTGTCTGCAGCTCTGAGTAGTTGATACAGGGTGTTTGTCATTGGTCTGATCTTATCTACAACAAGTATCATGCAAAGTTATTTATTTTACAACCTTTTCTCCCAGTTTTGCACAACACACAGATCTTGGTAGATGGGAAAGGATTTTTGGGGTTGTTGTTTTCTTTTTTTTTTACTAGAGTCTTTTTGGCAATAAACACATGCCTAACTGTAAGAGAAAAAACTTTCACAACCAAGCTTGTTTTGTGAAGCCCAAACATTTGTGAAGCTTACAAACCCTCAAACTTTGCATAATGTGCCCATCCCTGGTCTCAAACATGAGGTGGCAGAAGAGGGAAGTGTTACTTTTTTTAACCAACAACTTATGACTGTGTCAACACATGACAATTTGTCAAAGCTTGCTGTAGCGGTGCTGTAAATTAATTTTTAGCATCAGTTGTGAGTGGTAAACACTTTGTGTGGTGTGAACAGCTCTTAGTACAGTGTGAGTTGTCAGCAGCTTGTGAGCTACCCTAAAAGAAAAAAAAAAGCACAGGAGGGAGGGATAAGAGCTCGTTTACTAGTAGAAAATGGATCTGAGTCTGCAAAAATTCAATATTTGATGGGCTTTTTTTCTCCTCCATACCATTTAGCTGAACCTTGAAAATTTGGTTATTCCATTTATAATAACCACCTGCAAAGCTGGGAAATCACAGCTCTTCATCCAATGCACCAAGTAGTGCCTGATATCAAAGGCTATGGCTCATGGAGTAGAGCCCTCTCTTTACTTCTGAGTTTTGCCTTTACTTGCTTGCTTAGAAAACAGAATGTGTTCTGCAAATGCAAGCATGCTCCTTTGTTGAGAAGTCTTGCATAAGTGACATAAAATGACTGGGGGAAAAAAAAAGGATGAAGGATGGCAGCCCAAAGAGAAGTCATGAGGGATGAGTGCTCTCTTCCTCCCTTGTTCTCTCACTGTTTCTCCTTTCCTATCCCAGCTGCTGCAGTGCAGCTGGCGGTGATGGTTCGTACAAGAGGAGTTGACGTGATGGAAGAACATTATTTCATCCAAAAAGTTGAGGAATATGTATTGTAGAAAACAACTTTGCAGATACAAACCTATTTTAACCTGTCACTTTAGCAGAACGAGCAGTAATAACCTCCCAACCTAACAATGACTGTTAAGTTGAACATTAATTTGCTCAGTCGTTGAATTGCTAACATGTCTACAACTTACAAGCGAACACCCACTCAAGAGAGAGAAAAAATAAGCCGGTGCCTGGAATTCCTGGCCTTGCTGAAATCACCTACGTTTCTCTGGCGCTAAGGCCCGTATTTTGTCTCGCATTTCCTGCAAATGTTTGAAGTAGAATTAGATGAGAAAAACAGCTGCACGGGGTTTATTTGTTGCTTTGATACACTCAGCACGGGGCTTTTTTTCTTGATATGCTCAGCACGGGGCTTTTTTCTCATGCTCAGTCACCCTCAGCTTCAGCACCTTAGGTAGGCCTCAACTGCGCCTCAGAGCATGCTCCTGTAAGCGGGCAGCGAGCGCACGTGAGGCTTGGCATGAGAACTTTACTGGGTCCTACTAAAGGTAGCCTTAACCTGGTTATGGTTTTAAAAAGAAATAGAGCTTTATTTGCGTATTTGCTCACAAAGAATTTTGGTTTTGTTTCCTTTTCTAGATATAACTGTAGGTGCTGCTTGTATGGAAGAGCTGAGCCACACCGTCCAGTAAACTGTCGAGAGCAGCAGTTGATTTGCTTGGAAATCACTTCCAGGACTGTGTTGTCAGTAAGTATTGTTGCAAAAGCAGCATCAAATGGTTTCTTCAGTTTTGGGGGCATTTTTTAGATGTTTTCATTCTTCCTTTTTATCTCATAGTTTTACTTGAACAAGCAGAAGACAGCAGCAATGCACATGGGAACACGAGCGCTTCCATGTTTGAAGCAATAGAGCTAAAGCTCTTCAAAGGGTCTTGACTGACTTGCTCTAAAACTACCCAGAACAATAGCTGAAAACTTCAGAGAACAGGCAGCTACATTTCTAGAAAGAAACTTGGCAAAATGTATATAAGTCCTATTTTGTCATTCAGTTTGTGGCATACATCCCTACCTGCATTTTCACACTTCAGCATTTTAGCTATGCAGGTATAGCCCTGATAGGAACTGGTTCTTTGTGGAGGTTTTCATAAACAGTAATCTGCCCAGCTCAATTTGAAGTAGTCTATGAATTGCTGCCCTAACTGATCCAAAAAGAGCACTGGTTTGTCCAGACATACTGTGGGTATGGCTAGGGATCCTTGCTAGGCTGTGTATGGTGGTGAATTTGGTCAGCTGCATCTGATGATGAGTCCAAGTCAATGAAAAAGACCTCATTTCAGGTTACAAGTCAATTGCATCAAGTATGTCATTGAGAACATGTTTGCATTTAAAATTAATAACATCATCTTAGAAAACCTGGAGATGTTCAGCAACAAAACTTCATCATACCACTTATACAGTTCCTTTAGAAAGCATAATCCATTTGGGGTTGGTTGTGACCTGAAATTTTATAACTTTTATTTGGTTTTATATTGCTTTCATTTTTATGCTACTGCTGCTGCATGTTGTGAGAACTCTGATATGAGAAGTATTTATGACTTAAGTGCATTTCCCTTGAAATAGCCTGTGATAATACAGTCACTTCAGAGAGAAAGGGTGGGAGGGGTAGTAACTTAGGGCTCAAATCACTTAGTTAAATATGTAATACAGACTGCTCACACTCCTCAGCACCTTGAAAAATATTCCCTACAGGTTAGATTTGGTGTACATAAACTAGTTTTAAAAAAATAGATATATACCAATCCCGTCATCAAGTCCTTCAAACCCAGTGGTAAAGCAGTTGAATCAATCTTCGAATAGGTTTCTTGATTGTGGATCTTTATTCTGACATACTCAGCTCACTCTTCAGGTGGGGTTGTGCTGGACAAAAATCTTTGTCTCAGTGTTGCCAGCAGTTAATCTGCCAGATACACTGGCCACTGTGTCATCCTTGCTCTGTGCATACAGGACCCATGGGGTGCTCAGCCCAAATCTGTGTGGGTGGATGGGAATGAAATGAAAAAAGGACCCAGTTGCTGTCAGCAGTGGGACACCTCAGCTGTGACAAATGGGCAGAGAATGAGTGAGGGGAATTGCTCAGGGGAAACGAGGACTTAGAAAAGTCTTAAGTTCTAAGAAAGTTTTCTAGTTAGAAATTTAGAACAAGGCAAAACATTTGTTTTCAGCATTCTGCCTGTAAATGATCTGCCTCCTTCTGGAACTGAAGTCCTAACCCAATCTGCCATTGCATTCATTGATCATAGAATCATTTAAGTGGGGAAAAAACCTTTAAAATCATCAAGTCCAACCATAGACCTTGCACCAACAAATCCTGCACTAGACCGTGTCCCTAAGCACCACATCTCCCTAGGCGCTTATGGATGGTGACTCCACCACCTCCCTGGGTAGCCCATTCTAATGCTTAACAACCCTTTAGGTGAAGAAATTTTCCTTGATATTTAGTCTAAACCTGCCCTGGCACAACTTGAGGCTGTTTTCTTTGATCCTATTGCTTGTTCCTTGGGAGAAGAGACCAACCCCCATCTTGCTACAGCCTCTTTTTCAGGTAGAGAGTGATCATGTCTCCTCTCAGCCTCCTCTTCTCCAGGCTAAACACTCCCAGCTCCTTCAGCCGCTCATCAGACTCGTTCTCCAGAGCCTTCCCCAGCTTCGTTGCCCATCTCTGCACACAGCCTAGCACCTCAATGTCCTTCTTGGAGTAAGGGGCACAAAACTGAACACAGAGCTCGAGATGAGGCATCACCAATGCCGAGTACACGGGGACAATCACGTCCCTAATGCTGCTAACCACACATTTCAATGTGGGAGCTTGTCTCCTCCAGGAATGACAAAGACTTCTGGTCCTTTCTGGCAGGGTGCTGTAATACTTGCCAGAAGGAAGCCGTGCTGTCACCCAGCCCAAGTCTGGCACTGCCAAAGAATCGCCCATAAGCCTTGCGGCTCTTTCAAGGGGAATTTTTTGCTCTGTTGCTCTTACCGCTGGATTTTCATCTAGTTTATGTCATGATGTTTGAATCACTGTGACATCAGGAGCTGGAGCTGTGTGCTTGTTTAATTTACCCTGGGGTAGCTGCTTCTTGTTTGGTAGAAAGGTTTGAGACCTGATGTTGCAGGGTGCACGCTGTTGAAACAGTCTCAGTTATACCAGTTTCTTGAAGGATTTACTATTCCAGAATTGCTTTCTGCCTCATGTCCTTCCAATTTAACTGCATTAGTCTGTTTAATGGTGCCAGAAGGCCACATATTGTCTCTCTGTGAAGCCTCAAACAGTAGATGCACGCTTCTAAATAGTTAAATACGTGTTAATTACGATTCACAAATAGTTTTTCTCCAGCTATTAACTAATATCAAACAGTGAATTTTTCAATCAATCGCTTTTTGCAGCTGCAGAGTCAGACCAAGTCTTCAGTACTTTTAGAGGGCTATTTTTGCAGCTGCTCGGCTGCTTTAGATGTAAAATTCTTGTGCTATTGCCTAGGGCTTCACAACCTTGGATGTACAGTGAGCACAAGTGACTGAAAGCCTGTGGTGAAAGTGGAATGATGACAGTCTTCTGATGCATGTTGGTTAATTCTGGATAGTTTGGGCTGTATCCAGATAAGCTGAAAATAGCATATTGGGCACTTTTGAAAGTTTGTGGTTTTGCAGCATTTTCTCATCAAAGTCTGAAGTCTTTTTCTTTCTCACTGTGTTAGTTATAACACAGGTGGAAATTAGGGGCTTTTTTTTCTTCTTTTTTTCCTCTCAAGGTCTTGAGACTTTCTGTAAGGGATTCAGACAGTGTGAATTATTTCACGAAACAACAGTTTGACTTGTTTCATCTCTTTGCAAAGAGTATAAATACCACAGAATTTTATCTTAGAAATAACACAGTATATGGCTTTCACTGGAAGGTCTTAAGATGTTTTCAAATATCAATTAAAACCACAGATCATGATGATAATGGAAAAGACTCTGTTCTTGCTCACCATGAAGACTACCCTGGCTGTGAGCACATTGCTCACATTTGCCCAGTGATTCATTAGCCAAGCCAATAAGATATTTTGGGTAGTCTGATGCAGTGGCTTACTGGTAACTCTTCTTCATCTGATTGCTCATTTTGACATGATAGCGTAGCAACGTCAGAGCATTTGCTTTGGAACTTACCTTTTTTGTGCATCTCATTTCTCTGGTTTTCCCACCAGATCTGCTCTGCTGCCTCCCAGTGCTGCCTAAGCAGTTGCTGTAATTACTTGAAGCTGTGAATGAGACATCTCCTCCTAAATAACACTGATGTGTCTTGATGAAGCCGTAGCTGTGAGCGCAGGAGGCACAAAGGACTCTTAACACTGAGAGCTAGAGAGAGGCTGATGTTTGATATGGGAGAAGACCAAATGGTGATGGTTAAATTGTTTAATGTTTAGTTGTGTTGGGTTTTTTTTTTTAAGCCAAAACAAAAAATAAGCAGAATAAAAAGCTTCCACAAAGCAGAAGTGTGAGTGAAATGAAACATAGTGGCTAGACAAATGAAAAAAACCACATTCATTAAAAAACCCACCAAACTTGAATTTCATAGCTCTGATAGAAGAGGTGATCTGTCAGCCACCCAGCTTGGACTGGGCACCCAACTGGAACTCTTGGTCTGGGTTCAGTTCCCCGCCTCGGTCACAGGTTTCCTGTGCGTTCTCAAGCAACCTCCTTCATCTGCCCCATGACCCACTTCCTCATTTGTACAGCAGAGATCATCTTCCTCCCATCCATCGTGGGGGTGAAGCCTACTGACGCTGCTGGAAGGCGTGGATATTGTGATGGGGAGAGCCACCTCAACAATTAGAGCAAGAGGGAGGCACTTCCTCATAGGGAAAATTACCTATGCTGCTTGCACTTCAATGTTCAAGAGTAGAGGAAATGATTTCCAGATCAAGAACGTGTTGGGATTTTTCTTTCCGAGTCTTTCAGGCCTGTTTCTTGTGGAGTTTGGCTGCCCCGGTGCAGCAGAAGGCATTTGGAGTATTCTCTGTCTCTCACCTTTCTCTCTTAGTCTGTCTACTTATGTCTTTGAGTCATTCCTGTCTGCTTAACACACACGACCCACACAAACCCAATGGGATCAGAAACACAGCTTCTCTCATCCCCTCAGTTATGTGGAGATCTCTTGACATTTATATACAGTTGTGTGTAGGAAAAAAATGAAACATGGAATGCTTGAGCCTGGTCAGAAGGTTACCAGTGGTCAGAAGGTTACCCTGGCAGTTGAGGAAGGTGATACGAGGGAGTGGGCCATCAGCTTCCTGGCCTCTTGGCAAGACATGCACTGGCACAATACTCCTGCACCTGCAGAGAGCATCCAGATAGCCTGTCACTTGCTGTTGGCCTTCAAGCCTTCTGCTCCTCCACTCAACCCCTGAGAGGCAAATACAAGAGGCAAGTAAGAGATTTTTATAGGATCTCAGGTGGTGCTGACGCTAAGTGTGAGTGAGGAATCAGAATTGACAAGTCACGTGCCTTTTGATATGTCCTTTGTCTCCTGTGGGTTAGTGGTTAAACTTTTCTCACTGCTTACAGGAATTGGTTTTTCTCTAGGAAGAGGACATGGAACCTCATACTCTTTTTGTTCTCCAGACTTTAGTAATGCACTTCTCCAACCATTCATGCTATCCTGAAGGACAGACAGGTTCATATTCAGACCAGAGCCACATTTTGTTTTCTGTTTGATTCTGCTACAACAGCTCTTGCTGTTTCCTGTCCTCCCACCTTCTTGCTGCCTTCCTTTTTTTTTTGGTCTTGCTTTCACAAACCTTCCTTTGACCTAATCTTCAACTTTCTCTCAGCTGTCAGGGTTAATTAGAGGTGCTTTTCTCTGGGACCTGCGTAGTGCTCCCACTCCTGACATATTTCAGTCCTCCTCCTCCTGCTCCTCCTCCTGTGGTCATAGAAACACTTCCCCAGCCTTACCTTGAGATCCATACTCACCTTGACCTCTTTCTGCCACTCTCTATCCTAACCCTTCATGAGAAATTTCTTCCCTACCATGACTCATGTCTAGTGGGATACAGAAGTGGCACAAGGTCTGTTCTGCCCTCCCACGTCCTTCCTTCTCTACTTGTTTCTTACTCCCAAATAGCAGCCAGCCTTTTTCTTGGGCAGGATGGCTTTTCTTCAGTAATTCCTCAAGTTACTTTCATGTTTATGTTTTCCTCACCATTTCTCTGCACCCAGTTTTTCCTCTGTCCTCATTCTCGAAACAGTTTGGTTTGATTCTGGTTTCTCACTTGGACCCTGAGGGTCAGACCAAAGGTCCACAAGCTTTGCCTCTCACTATAGCCAGGAGTGAACATCCGTGGAGAATGTGTGAGAAGGGAGAAGGCAGGTGTGGGTAGTGCGGGGGATGCACTGGAGGACTGTGACTGAGAGCCCTCCATAAACCTTGGTAGACCTGGGAGCAGCCCCATTGATTTTTGTTTAGTTATTGGCATCCTAGATGAATAAAGAGCTCACTTCTGACCTGGAAAGACACAGTGCAGCTCCAAGTTGACTGATGTGTTTAATCCTAACCTCAGGGGACTTTTATTACAAGCAAAACGATGTCTTGTCCCTTTCAAGGATGGTTAGAGCTTAGAGTCTCCTGCTATGAGAAAACAAGGGCGGTGTAAGGCATGGTGCTGCTGGCCCTAGATTGTCCCCTCTCTGCCTGCAATGCTTATCCTTTTTCCCAACTGGTAAAACAGTGAATTCAGTGATGTCTGCTTGCAGCTCTAAATGCCCAGTGCCTGAAAATACAGCAACTCCTTAGTTTTTTCAAGCTACAAGTAACGAGTTATTGAGCCAATTTGGATTTATACCAAAGAAGTGATTTTCCTCCTGCAAATCAGGAAGGCTATTTAATGCAGTGTCATTGACTTTAGCTGTAAGATTCAATATACTTATCTAGGATTACTGTTCAATGAAATTCAATTGTGCCAAGAGCGACAGGAATTGGAGAAGCACCCAGGGACTATTTTCCCCCTTTCTCCTGGATAAGCTGAGTTGTATGTCTTCTGCTCCTCATGGTTGGGGTTACGCTGCTGCTTGTCCTGCAGGCTGACAGGAGCAGCTTGAGGTGGCACCATTTGGCACGGGGAGGTGAAGCCAAGCAGCTGAAATGATGGGCAGCCTTCTTCAGTCAGTTTAACACGAGTGACTCTCTCGTTTCAGCGTGCCCTGCTGGTGTTGGGCTGGGGGACGGGAAGTAAGCTCTGTCTAGTTTCATTATGATGGTGATGATAATAGGATCCACGGGGCAGATGAGATTAAAAGCCCTAGAACACTGCAGGTCAGATTGTGTGCAGAGAACAAAACCTGAAATCAGTTCAGTGCCTAAACATCCTTTTGTCTTGCCTCACCCAGTGCAGAAAGAAATACAGGGAAACAAATATTTGTTCAGAATTTCCTCTCACTATTTACCAAGTAGCGACCTGTGTTAAACCAATTTCTACATAGAAAGATTCACTGGCCATCATGCATTGGCTTTTATAACTGGCACAGGCTGCCCAGGGAGGGTTGTGGAGGCTCCTTCCTTGGAGGTCTTCAAAACCCACCTGGACACGTTCCTGTGTGACCCCATCTAGGTGACCCTGCTTCTGCAGGGGGGTTGGACTAGATGATCTCTAAAGCTCCCTTCCAACCCCTAACATTCTATGATTCTCTGATAACTGTGTACTGTGATTGTGGAGACCATTTTAGCCCAAGTATTCATTAATAAGGTTTTTCATCAGCCACTCTGAATGAATAGGAAAGCATCAGATATGATTTTTCACTTGCTGACCGTCAGGAAAAAGCACATTGACTTTTTCAGTGGAACAAGGACACTGGGACAGGTAATGAGTAATTTGGGAGGATGGCTGAACAGTCAGTGTGGAAAATGTCCTTTTCACACACAGAGGCACAAACTTTTTTATTGTTTCTTCATTACAATCCTTGATTCAAATGTGAGCTTATGGCATTAGGAGTGCTTACTAGGTATAGAGAACATCTTAAAGGAACGAGCAGGGAGTGTGGATCATGATGGACGTCCCTGAAGCTGGCCCAGCCACAGTTTAACAGCAGAGAAGGGAGCTTACTATGAAAATCATTCTTTTTATTCTAGTTAGGGAGTTGACTTGGATTCTGGCCTAATATACTGGTTCTTACTGATGCCTTGGATGGTAGTTAACTGGGATGATGACAATACTGATGTTAAACTTGTGTTTTCATGTGGCATAAATCTAAAGAAGAAATTCATGTAGTGCATGAATTATCTGTTTGAGTTGAGCTGTTAGAATTAGACAAGACACTTAAAATCCAATCTTTGCTGATTTAGTTAACTCACTTTGTGAGGCGATGTGCCCACTTAGCTTGCATCAAAACACTAATGTATGTTTGTACACGACCTGTTGGTGTGCAGCGCCAGGCAGCAAACGGTTTGTTAGTATTGGCAATGCTCTTGTGGAGCCAAATGCAATTCTTTCACTTGCTGGCCTGAGAGTGTAAAGTGCTTTTAATTCCCACTCACTTGTTTTTCTCTGCTTCCTCTGTCTTTGTATTGTCATCCTTGTAGCTTGGAATAATAGAACTTCAAAGAGTTTATATAAGTTGCAGTCGAAAGTATGTGTTGTTGTTGATCTGGCAGATAAAACTAGTGCTGAGTGCAATCCATTGTCAAATCTTGCCCAAATGTGTGTCTCCTCACATTTTTTGGAGTGTATATGTGTTTATCTTAAGTAGTTTTTCAAAAAAACATGAGATTCCTCAAAAATATTGCAAGGTTGATGATACTCTTCAGCTGAACAGAGCTAAAGCTATATGCAGGTGAGATTGTTTAGTATTTTTTAGTGTTTTCGTGGGTTTGTTTAGTATTGTCATAGGTTTGTTTCATAACTGTAGCTCTGCATTCTTTCAAAAGAGCTGTGTAAATTGCTTATGTAAAGATTTTTTGTCATTGAAAAGCAAACCCTTCGTTTAAATCCACAGTCTTTGAAGGAGAAAGAGTACAATATTTTGCAGATGCTTCAGAGTATTATTTTCATGTCTGACTATCTACCAGAGTTAGGGAAATAAAAGTCTGATGTCATCTTCAGCCAATAAAGAACTTTCTTTTCCCTTTTTATGCCATTTGTTTCGCAATTTCTTCTCTTTCACAGCTTTGGATTTTATCTGTCATCTTGTTTTAAAATCAATCGTTGTATTACTCTCAGTACTTTAGATGGGTCCTCGTCCATCGTCTCCAAAGTATATCGATGTTCTCCTCATGTCTCCATGCCTTGTTTTCCACAGTTAGTAGCATGCTGTGTAAACCACGAGTTCACAGAATCATGGAATCACAGAATGGTAGGGAGGGTTGGAAGGGACCTGTGGAGATGATCTAGTCCACTCCCCTGCCAAAGCAGGTTCATCTAGATCAGGTCACACAGGAACGTGTCCAGGTGGGTGGACCTCCAGGAAGGAGCCTCCACAGCCTGTGCCAAGGCTCCCTCACCTCAACACTGAAATAGTTCTTCCTTATGTTTAAATGGAACTTTTTGTGCTCCAGCTTCTTCCCAATACCTCCTGTCCTGTGACTGAATACAATAGAAAAAAAGGATGCCTCAACCTCCTGACACCCACTATTTAGATATTTGTAAATATTAATGAGATCCCCCCTCAGTCTCCTCCAGACTAAACAGCCCCAGTTCCTGCAGCCTTTCCTCATAAGGAAGATGCTGCAGTCCCCTGATCATCTTGGTGGCCCTGAGCTGGACTCTCTCCAGCAGTTCCCTGTCCCTCTTGAGCTGAGGAGCTCAGAATTGGACACAGGACTCCAGATGAGGCCTCAGCAGGGCAGAGTAGAGGAAGAAGAACCTCCCTTGACCTGCTGCCCACACTCTTCTTGATGCATCCCAGGATGCCATTGGCCTTCTTGGCCACGAGGGCACATTGCTGGCTCATGTTCAGTTTATTATCAACCAGCACTCCCAGGTCTCTCTGCAGAGCTGCTCTTCAGCAGTTTGACCCCCAGCCTGTCCTGGTGCATGGGGTTGTTCCTTCCCAGATACAGGACTCTGCACTTGTCCTTGAGAATTGTACCTCCAGCAGAATTGCTGATGTGCTCCAGCTGCTGATGGGTGCTCAGTCTGTACCTACTGCAAGGCAAAATGCAAAACTGGGAATTATGTCAGTACTGGAGGTTGCAGTCTACAGAAAAAGACTAACATAGACATGGCTGTTAATTTCTCACTCATCCAGGGACACACTTCCATTAAAACCACGTGTCTGCCTTTAAATGTTTCAAATATTTTCTCCTTAATCTATAAATTATTGGTCCCTTTAGCAAGGCCCTGTGTTCAGTCCCAGCTCTTGACACCTGATTAGTACCCATTGACCCTGCTGCTTCTGCCCCCACTCATCTCCTCTACGTTTCTACACTCATGGCATAACCTAATTCTCTTTGTGTTAAAGTCTCACACCTGTTTTCTCCCTTTGGTTTCCTATTTGTTTTCCCCTAATGATGTTGCTATTCCAGGGGAGATTCCCTGGCAGAAGACTCACAGGATGGTTGTGTAGCATCACCCATATCCTGGTAGTAGCAACCACCCTGTTTTGTGATGCTTTTCCTTCAGAAAACAGGGCTAGAGGCAGTTGCCACCTCACTTGATCTTTTTCTGTTTAGAAGATATGAAAATAATTAATGAATCGTTCTGGGAGATGTGACTTGAGGGATGGAGATGAGTGGGAGTGTTTGGTTGTTGAAAGCATCAGGGTGGGGGGAATCATTCTGTTAGCTGAGTACTGCTGTCAAAAGGTAGGAAATCAGCATGCTCTGAAGTTTCACTGAACCTTGATGCTTCTCCTGTTTGCCTCTTCCAAGAAGGTACTTAATTTTGTAAAAGTGCAGAAAGAGAAGAGAAAAACTCTGCCCTCATGGGACTACATCTGGAATCTTGTGTCCAGTTCTGGGCCTCTCAGCTCAAGAAGGACAGGGAGCTGCTAGAGAGAGTTCAGCCAGGGCTACAAAGATGATGGAGTGGAGCATCTCCCTTATGATGAAAGGCTGAGGTAGCTGGGGCTCTTCAGCTTGGAGGAGACTGAGGGGTGACCTCATTCATGTTTACAAATATGTAAAGAGTGAATGTCAGGAGGATGGAGCCAGGCTGTTCTCAGTGATGGCCAGTGATAGGACAAGGGGCAATGGGTATAAACTGGAACAGAAGAGGTTCCAAAGAAGTACAAGGAAAAGCTTCTTCCCTGTTCAGGTGAGGGAGCACTGGAAGGGGCTGCCCAGATGAGTTGTGGAGTCTCCTTCTCTGGAAATATTCCAAACCCACCTGGATGAGTTCCTGTGTGAACTATTCTAGGTGGTCCTGCTCTGGCAGAGGAGTTGGACTAGAGGATCTTTCGAGGTCCCTTCCAGCCCTTGAGATTCTGTAAACACACAGAATTTCCTTCTGGGGGAAGAGATCCCACAGGGGAAGGAGGCAGCTCTTCCAATAATCTTTTCTGCGTTTCACTCCAAAAAAAATGCAACAAAATCAGTGCTTCGCTGAGAGTTGGCAGCGTATTTTTTCCTTAACAAGACCTGGTTTTGGTTTCTTTGTAGTGCAGTCTGATTCAGACTGCACCGAGGTGACTGAGGAGAGTGAAATCTGGTTTTGACAGACGTTTCCCGTGACCTGGTGAATACGAACACTCCGGAGAGATGACAGGCAGCTTGTTTACAGAAGCCACCTTTTTTTTTAATGTTGAATAAGAAAAAACCCCGATAAACACACACCAACAACAACATACAAACACAAAGCAACATTTGGATCAGTCATTCTGATCAAGGCAGTGTCAATTATTAGGCTGCAAAGGGAACTGATGACTCAACTTAGGCACAGCGCCGCGGCGGTCTCCGCTTTTCGGTTTCGCAACAGATTCTTTTCAGGAATGCTTCTCATTCGTACCCGACGCTGAAACGTGTCTCTGGGACCGTGTATCATCTCGTGATCGGGACGCGAGGGACGGCGTCACCGTGCTCCGCGGGGCTGTGCAGGGTTTAGGAGGCATCCCCGCATCTCGGTGGGATGATGGGACAGCGGGAGAGGGGATCCTCTGAGGGGGTTGCCTGGCCCGTACCCGCACACCACCAGTGTGGTCCGTCACCGCCTTGAATTCGCAGATAAGTTCACATCAATAAAACTGAGAAGCGCTTTGATTCGGAAAGCGCGAAGTGTTTTGATCAGATCCCGTGCTTAGTAATTCCAGCGAGCGCACTTGTTGAAAAGGGTGAGTCAGAAATGGAAATGCAAAGCATTTCTCTGAACGGTGGCCGGAAATTAGCTCTGAAAACTGAAACGAAGCCCAGACCGCAGTTTTATCTATTTACTTAACAGTTTTAGATCTGCGAAAATCTCTTTGTCTTTGGGAGACATTTTGATTCGTCTCTTGCAGTGCCGCTGCGTGGTCCTTAGGCTGGATGATCAGCCATGGCAGGGCTGTCTGACCTGTCTTTATTTTTCTTGGCTTGAAAAAATGAGTTCCTTGTAAGTGGCTTCGTTGCCTGTGGAACTACCAGATTCTCTCACAGTGTGTGGTAGATGTTGGTGGAAGTATTAGGCAGGATGGGATGTTGCAGTATTTAAGGTCATGTAGTACCAAGGAAGAAATCCAAAGGAATCAAGTGGAATCGCAGAATCTCAGGGGCTGGAAGGAACCTCGAAAGATCATCCCGTCCAAATTCTCTGCCTGAGCAGGACCCCCTAGAGTATGTCACACAGGAACTCAGCCAGGTGGGTTGGAATGTCTCCAGAGAAGGAGACTCCAACCCCATCTGGGCAGCCCCTTCCAGTACTCCCTCACCTCAACAGGGAAGAAGCTTTTCCTTGTGTTTCTTTGGAACCTCTTATGTTCCAGCTTCTACCCGTTGCCCCTTATCCTATCATTGGCCATCACTGAGAACAGCCTGGCCCCATCCACCTGATACACACCCTTTATGTATTTTTAAATATGAATGAGGTCACCCCTCAGTCTCCTCCAAGCTGAAGAGCCCCAGCTCCCTCAGCCTTTCATCATAAGGGAGATACTCTGCTCCCTTCATCATCTTTGTGGCCCTGTGCTGAACTCTCTCCAGCAGCTCCCTGTCCTTCTTGAACTGAGCTGCTGATTACCCAATACACAGGTTATATACATATAAGGCACGTCAGGCTATCTGACTATTCTCGCACCAAACACTCATTGTTTTGGGGCTGAGTGCTACCCAGCTTAGCATGGAGAAGTCACAGTGGTGGCAGCCCCTCTGTCCATGGAGAAAGAGCAGAGGAGGGTCACTGGTGTTTTGATGTTAGCATAGGTGATCTTGCAACAGGAGACTTGAAAATCAGCGTATCATGTGATAGATAGTTGTGTTCTGGTCCTGCACCAAAGATGTTGCTACTTCCTTCCCTACTGACGTCTGGGTAACTGCTGCTCATCCTTGAGTAAGTCTGGATGCTTTGTACTCATTGCACAGCCTTGGACAATGTAGAGACTGCTTTCCTGGAAGCTGTTGTGTAGTCTGAGGCCCGCAAATGTAAATGATTGTGGAGGAGGACAAAGTGATAGAAATGTTTAAGGGATGTGCAATTCCCCAAGGCAAGGCTGATAAAGTAATTCTCATTTCAAAGAGAAGACATTCTGGGTGATTTTTCTTAATTACTGTTTACCTAAATGAATAAATAGTGCATATTCATGGCTTTAACTAAAGTAACTCATGTTGAGATGTTTACCTTTCCCAAGGATAATTATTAGGGAAGGGGTGCGGGGTGCAGCAATTAATAATGAAACATGTCGATGAGATTACAGAACATTCTGTAAAAATATATAGAAGAGTATGCATTTTGCTAGAAATAAAAGCAAATACATGAAGCTGTTTTGAATTGAAAAACAAAACCCCACAGCAACTGAAGAAACACAGTTCAGGTGAAGGGGCTGCAGACGTGCAGCGCTTCAGTATCCCAAGGAGGTTTCTTCAGTGTAAAGTTAGATTTGGTGGTAGGTTCTCCCTCAGTTCCAGTCCAGACAAAAAAAAACAATATGAATGAATGAATGAATATTGGCATCCACACAGAGCAGTGTGGCAGCTGTAATACCCGTCAGCACCACTTCGAGGCTGCTGTGGTTTGATTCTTAGGCAGAGCAACAGAGAGTGTTTCGCCTGTTTAGATCAGTAGTAAACAAAACCTCCTTTTGCATTGTGAACTTTCTCCTCCGCTCCATTTCATACAGTTCTTCAAATTGATTTCTTTGCTCAGCAGATAGTTTGAAATTTGGAGCCATCCTTTCATGTCTTTTGGCTACAGTTCCTTATCTAGTTAATCAGCTCAAATTGAGCCAGTGATGTGTTCAAAGATTTCTGTGACAGCTGCATACCATTAGACTGAATGATTAAAAAAAAAACCCACCCGTAATTGTAGTTTAGTGCAGTAAATACAGATTGGTCTTTTGGTTTAGCATATGGTAGCGTGAGAACTGAGCCTTGGACAAGGGAGCTGCTGCTTAACATCGTGCAGACGAGGCTTGCAAGGATGATGGAGCAGGTCTGCCCTGTAGACTTCGCCTGCCTCCAGCTCTTTCAGACCAGCAGAGAAGGGCAATCAAGCAATATGGTATATCTGCCCTTTTGCACTGGGTTGGGGATGAAAAAGGGAGTAGACAATGGACAAAAAGTAGTTAGGAGCCTGCAAGGACTATAGCCTGGCACAAACTGGGTGTGTGGGCTTTCTTGCTACACTGGAGTGTCTCTTGGACATTTTTAGAACAGCAAACTGCTGTCATCTGCTGTTAGAGGGTTGGACTAGATGATCTCTAAAGGATCCTTCCAACCTACCATTCTATGATTCCATGATAAAATCATAGAATGGTAGGGGTTGGAAGGGATCTTTAGAGATCATCTAGTCCAACCCCCCTGCAGAAGCAGGTTCACCTAGATCGAGTCGCATAGGAACATGTCCAGGTGGGTCTTGAAGACCTCCAAGGAAGGAGCCTCCACAACCCCTCTGGGCAGCCTGTGCCAGGGCTCCCTCACCTCACAGTGAAATAGTTTTTTCTTATATTTAAGTGGAACTTTTTGTGTTCCAGCTTCATCCCATTACCCCTTGTCCTGTTGCTAGCTACTATAGAAAAAAGGGATGCCCCAACCTCCTGACACCCACCCTTTAGATATTTATAAATGTTAATAAGATCTCCATAAATGTTAATATGATCTCTGAGCTGTTCTCTAACTTAGATGTCTTTTGGGGATGAAAGTTTCCAGACTTCCTCTAGACCAAATTGGTGCCTTCTAAAGTAGCATCAGAAGGTCTCTGGATACTTGCTGGCACATTGTGTGCCTGGCATCCTGCTGGCACGTGTCCCTCAGATAACCTGTCATCTAGAAACCAAAAAGCAGCTTTTTTTTGACTGGAAGTGTGATCTGACTATATAAATGTAGTGGAGCCTTCATTCGGGGCTGTTGCTAGTGGAAGTCCCTGGCACTGCTCTGAAACAGAGCAAGATGTCGAGGAACAAGCACTAGCAGATGGACAGCCTCGTTCCCAGCACAGCTCGTGGGAACACCCAGTTGACTTGAGTCCTCACAAGGCAGCTCTGCAGCTGCTTCTGACTCGTGATTTCCTTGACCACATTTTCCTTCTCTGCTTTGGTGAGTCAACTCATTCCCTGACCAAAGTGCCTGTTCTGCAGGATCCTTGAGTGAGGGTGTCTACATCAGAAGATGAGGGTGCTAATGGTGGGACAAGTTCACGTTCAGCAACCATCCCTGTTGGTCCATTTCACATGTAGCAGGGAAGGTGGTTTTGTAAACCATAGTGTATTTTCCACATTGGGAAAAAGTCTTTCTGGGTTCTCCTCAGAAAGATTTCTGGGGAGCAGAATTATCCATCTCTACCTTGTGGGTTTTTGTAAGGGTCTGTGGGAGTCCCAGCCACAGCCCTCCTGGTGAATCCAGCAGCAGCAAGGCAGCCAGAGCCTCACAGGGTGTTTTGCAGGTTGAGAAGGCGCTGCACACGCGGAGCACGGTAAAGCCGATATCAGCTCACAACTAATTATCTGCGTATAAAAATTCCCCTGCTCGCCGTTTTGCCGTTAGAGGCTCGCTGGTAAGATTTATGACTCTGGCTAAAATGAAGTAGCATTTCCTTTTTCTCAGCATTACTGTGCGTGGCCTCTCTGGCTTTTCTTGTTAAACAGACTTGAGTTCACCCAACAGGGAACGTATTTTTGACGCTCTTTCCCATCACGATTCTGTCTTTCTCTTTTTCTGCTCATTACAACCAGTAAAGATAACCCACAAAACATTTTCATGTCTTTCAACATTCCCCTCCTTGGTGTGGAGGTGAATACAGAAGCTGAGAGGCAGCTCCTTCACATGAGACACGGCATTGTCTAACTGTCAGCCCCGCCTCAGCTTGCACAGACTTGTGGTAGATGTGTACCTACAACAATGTGGGCTCCTTTGTCACAGTTTGATGCACAACTGTTGCATTCAGTATTTATATGAGCTAAAGGATGATTCCTTCACTTCATGGCAGAGTGTGGGGGACCAGCTGTACGGCTCAGAGAAGGGCTGTATGTCTCCTGCCCTCACATTGCGCACGTGTGTTCTCATTTCACAGGCTGATGACTGAACTTTCTGAAGTGGCAAATACATCACTGACTTCATCCTGGTCTGAAATCACCTGAAAATTAGTTTGTCTGACTTTGTAAGATGGTAGGGGTTTTGTTTTTTCCTGAGTACAAAGGAGCAAAGGGAGCAATGTTGAGCTGCTGCCATCTCTCCCAGTTGCAGTTAGACATAGTTATTTTTGTATTAGAGTTCGGAGGAAAACCGATAGAGATGCCAGATAAACCTTCCCAAAAAAACCATTTGTGTTAATACTTAAATATTGTTCATCTCTCGCAGCATTTACTTATCTCTTTCCCACATGCTGAACCGTATGGGGAGTTTTTGTGGTTGACTGCGGCCCGTTCTTTCGTTATGTATGGTAACTGTCTTCTCAATTTGCATTTTTTAAAAGAAATCGGCAGTAAAAGTCTGACTGTGATAATTGTTCAACACGGGAACATCCGTTTGGCAGGGCAGGCGTGTGCTCTCGTGGTTCGTGTGTGCTGGGGCAGGAGTCCCGGAGCATGTACCCAGCGAGCTGCATCGTTTGTTGCCACGCCGGGAAGTGTCCTTACCCAGGAGACACAGCACTGGCTAGAGCAGTATCATCTTCCCAGATGCCAGTCTCAGGGGCAGTGGTTTCATCCTCATCACTGAACTGTTTTGTTTTCTCCTGTCTCCATGTGTGTTAACCAAAATTTCCAGTCCTTAAGGAGAAATAAGCCAGAGACTTGAATTTACATCAGGTCTGACACAAAGTATGAGACTGTGACTTTTGCTGTGCGTTGGTTTTACTGTGTGGTACAGAAAGGCTCGTCTTGCACCATTCAATAATATTCTTGTGGGGGGGGGGTCTTTCTCACGGCATCTATTTTACACCTGGCCATCCTTTCATGAGTCATACGACCAAGATCAAATAATTTCAACAGCAGTTTTATTTTAAGCTGAGTATATTCCAGTGATAAAGTCACTCAGATTTTACATAAAAAGATTTGCAAGTTCCTGTGGTGATGCTCTTGAACTAGAGTCTCCCGCCTCTCCTAGCCCAGCCTGGTTGATGTGTCACAGAGTGAACTGCAACCAGAGGACAAGAGGAGGTGGAAAATTTCCCCCACGCACATCCCTCAGCTCCTCTGAGGGTTTTCCGTTTAGGCCCAGTTGGCGCTGTTAAGTTGTAGCTGGGGGAAATCCAGTTTGCAGACCCTGGAGCTCTTCCCTGGCCAGTTCAGGGCAACAGCAGCTGCCTTCCCCCTTCAGTCAGCCAGCAGCAGTTATCTTGCTGCTTCTCTTGATGACTTGAGTCGTGGTTTCTAGCCAGACTGATTCCTCACGTGGTTTTGCCATTATCTGAACAAACAGCTCAATCTCATCTCCGCAGACCGTTGACAGAGCTCTCCCAGATAGGGACGTGCTGCAGAGCTGGTCCTGGGGGTGCTGGGTGGCTGCTTCTCTGCTTGTGGCCCTTCCACACCTCCTGTGTTGTGGTGGTCATCTGCATCCCACCTCAGGGCACCAAAGAAGAAGCTGCTGTGCCTTTTCAGACTCTGCCTCTGGCCAAATAATGCATATGAGAGACGGAACATGAAAGAGGAGTGAACTGAGCAGGTTATTAGGAGAAAATTAGATCCACTGATAGCAAAGCAGGCCGTGCATCTTTTCTGACTTAGATATCAGTATCATCTTGGCTTTAATTTACAGATTTCAGGGAGAGATCCTGTACTAGATGTCAGGAGCACTGCAAATGCCTTCTAAGCCTCAGGCGATCCTTCAAGCAGTTGCAAGCTACAAGTGTTCCAATGAAGCTGTTTCAACCAGAAAGAAATATCCTTCAGCTTCATGCAAAAACACACTAAAAGTAAAGAAAACACTGTTGCTAATCTGGAATGATATTGCATGTAAGAGTCTGGGATCCTTGACTTCACTGAAAGTAGTTTCTGCATACGTTTGTGTGGGAAGCATTGCACTCCACCAAGCGAGGCATCGCTTCAGAAAACACCATCTCTGTTTGCACATCTGTGCTCTCTTCTTCCTTTGGTATTTTTTTTCCCCTTGTCCTTGTCTCTGAGCTCACCAACTCGTCTTTTCTTGTGGGTTCATTTTACACAGCCCTTGTTTTACACACTCATCGTGAACACTGATGTGTTTGCTTGTTTTCTGTGAAGCAGAATCCAAGCAGGAAGGTGTTTTCTTAAAGTAGATCCTTTTTTAGCTTCATGCCTCCTTCTGCCGCTTGTGGTGTCTGATGCATCCTCCTTTCCATTTGTATTCTTCAGTGCTAGCTTAAGCTGGGAAGCCTTCAGAAGGGGAGAAAGAAAGGTAACTTGGTTCCAAAATGTGCAAGAGGTTGTTAAACGATGTAAGTTAAAAACAAGAGTGTTTGGTTTGATGTATTGTTGTTTTTCTAGCTTTCTCTGCAGCTGTGAAGGCAGATGCTTCTTTTTTAATATACAGATACTACTTAGGGATATGGTTTAATACTTAAGGATATGGTTTAGTGGTGAGCTTGGCAGTGTGAACTCGATTATCTTAAAGATCTTTTCCAGCGATTCTGTGATTGTATGATAAGGTTTATTTGCACCCTCCGTGACTCCAGGAGCTGAGTCTTCAAGTTCACATAGAGCAATGAGTTTTTTACGGCCTCTCATGAGTGTAACTGATTGCCCAGTTATACAGGTCTGTGCTGAGAGCTGAGACCTTGATGTGAGCAAGCCTTGGAGTGGAGGGTGTGTCTTCTCCTGCCTAGCGATCAGCTCTTCCCATGCTGTGAACTTGGCCAGTCAGCTTGTTGAAATGCAAAACCCATCTTCAATAGATGCACCGTCAGCTCTTCGTTTCCTCTAAGCTCGGTTTTCATGTATTCCTTGTAGATTTACAGCTCTAGTGACAGTTTTACTTTTCATAATTTGCCTGTTTCAGAAAGAGAGCAGAATGGAAAGCATGAAGAAACCCTCATGTTGAGCGTAGGCAGGGGGTTAGGTTTCATTCTACCCTAAGCTGACCTCCGGGCAGAGAGATTCCTGCTTTCATGTTTTAGATCATGTCTAAAACCTGATGCTGGCTGGACCGTAGTGCATAGAGCAAGAATATCTAAGGAACACGGGGCGAGATACAGCGTGAGACATTTACAGAAGGGAATGAAATGTTTGGGATGCAGCCTCATGCTTTCTGCAGCAGTGAACATCAATCACACTTTCTTGGAAAAGCGTGGCACTGAAAATCTTCCCCCCACTCCTTTTTTTTCCTTGTTTCCCTGATCCCCTCTTCTGTTTATCCTGCTTTCCTTCTGATACACAAGTGCAATTTTAGCTCAGAAAACTGACTCGGCCTTGAAAACACAGACCCTTCCTTGCTTCTATTCCTTCAGCCATTGAGTAAGCAACAGTTATTTTTGTTCTACCAGTGATTTATGACCCAACAGATTTGGAGTTTATATTTTTAGTTTTATAGGCAATTTAGATAATGTATATATGTGACCATAAATATTCAGTCCTTTTACAGTCAGAGAAAATTACATAAACTGAAGAGACACAAACATCTTGTTCCTAGTGTAGCCTCATGATTCTTTTGAAGTACCCATATAGGTAATCCTTAAAGGTGGCAGTAATTTGAGTATCTGTTGGTAAAACATCTAGGGGAATGCCATCCAGAAGAAATAACCTACTTTTTAAACGATCCAGTTGTCTACAAGGCTTGGAGTAAAATGCTGTAGCATCAGTGCTCAGAAAGTATTGAACACTTTTTTTAACAGGAACTGTATACTTACCAATAAAGCAACAACCAAACTTGTTTCATCTGCACTATTTTGTGTTGTTTTTTGACTTTTGTTATAGACTGTGCACATTTCTTGAGAAACCAGAAGTTTTTACTGCAGAGTTTGTTGGACTAGATGATTTTTCAAGGTCCCTTCCAACCCTTAAGATTCTCTGAGTCTGTGACTTTGCACGTTTCACTCAGGAATCACACAATGGGAGGGGTTGGAAGGGACCTCTAAAGATCACAAAAATAATAGTGGCTTTCAAAAAAGTCTAAACTTTATTATAGTCTTTTAATTTCCCTGATGTCCCCCTTTTTCATCTGGCTTTAGTTTGTGGTAGTTCTGCAGACACAGTCTTGGAGTGATCATACTACTGCTTGTAGTGCTGCCTTCTGTTCTAAAGAAAGTCATCTTCTTTTCCATTCCCAGTCCCCAGCTTTATTCAAGTTTACTTAAATAACAGTTAAGCATTCAAATGTGTTACTTTCCAGCAAAACAGTAAAGTGTTGGGCACTGGCAACTTTAAAACTTCAGCTTGAAAACACCTGTAACTCAAAACTAATTACTTCTTCCACAAGTTGTTTCCTTCACACCCTCCTCTCCAACCAGAGAGTCAGCGTGTGACTGCTTCCTTGATAGATGGGGAAAGCCTTTCAGGCTGAGCTTTGGGTGGGATCTGAGCCGGTGTGACACGTAGCTTTGATTTACAGTGGATGGGAATATATGGTGCACATGTCATCTGTACTGATAGTGTTTCTTCTCTGAAGCTCCTCAGAATAAAGTGGAAACGAACAAATTTGAAGTTCCTAACTTAAATGCCTTGATAAAATCCTAGTGAAGCTTTGACAGAAGACATTATTAATTGGTATTTAAGGTCTGTTAGATCATTTTACTAGTTTTGTTGGAACACCTTTCTGATGTGATGCACAGTTTGAGAGAACTTGGTCTTGGTTGTGCTTTAAAGCTCATTGAGTTCAACATCCCAGCCATGGGCAATGGCATCTTTCACTAGATCAGGTTGCTCACAGCGCCATCTATACTGACCTTTTAACACTTCTAGGGATGAGTTGTCTACAACTTTTCTGGGCAGTCTCTTCCACTGCCTCCCCATTCTCATCATAAAGAGTTTCTTTATAAGTATGCATGTACCTGGGGTATGATCTGATAGAATAATCACAGAAGTACTGGTGTATCTGTTCTGTAATTCTGCTCATGGGCCTCAGATGTCTGGGTGCTGTATGAGTGCAAGAAAAACATAGTCTTTGTTGTATATGTATACAGCTTAAAGAGGAGGTATGTAATGGGCATGATCTAATTGTCCTGTTTGACATGAAGACCTTCTGTGTCTAAACAAAAAGGACTTCAAACTGGTTTAGAATTAGAAGGTAGGAGGGAGGAAAGAAGAAGGGTTTTTGTGAAGATTCAGTGCTTGAGATTTTTAAAGCTTGCCTTTATTGGTTTTTTTTTTCAGGTTGCTATCGACTGAGTTGCCAGAACATTGCCCTGCAAAGCTTTGGAGGGCCACTTCTTAATGGATTGCTGCAACCTCTTAATTTCTCCATTGATCGTGTTCCCTGCATCGTGAGAACAATTTAGCCAGCACAAAACCTAGAAAAATTACATGTAAGTCGTGATTCAAATTCCTTTCTATTTAAAGGGGAAAAAAGAAGTAAAAAAAAGGGTCTTGGGGAGGCAAGTTGGAGGCAGTAAACATCATACTTTATGAAAAATACTGTAAAAGCTGTAATTCAACATGGTGATTGTCATTTTGAAGGCTTTTCTAACTGTTCTGCTACCATAGTAAACCATCATGAGAAGTACTTAAAATAGCTCTCTTCACCCCATTCCCCTGACTATGCTTTGCTCTCCTGCTCAACTGGGTAAGCTTACACTTACCTCAGGGTGCTGTGCCAAAGCCTTGTGTGCTCTGCACAGGTTTGAAGGCTGTGGTTTACTCAGCAGGATTGCAGGTATCCCATCATAAACCCCATATCCTCCTGCTACGGGGTTTCCAGAATAGCTCCCTTGGAGAAGCCCTGCTACTACTTATCTTTTCAGCCTACTCCAGCAAAAGGCTGTGTAAGCATCAGTAATCTTCATTACCACCTCCAGCTCCTTTCAGGTGTAATTAGTTGCACCACCTGGCTGTAGCAGGGTGGAGAAAGCCATGCTACTACAATCAAAGGTGACTGACTGGGCTGCAGACCCCGTCCTGTGTCCTCAGTCTGAATGTTAGTTCCTGGTATGTGTTGTATGCTTTGATTTTTCCTTCCCACAAAGGGGTACGGCTGTGGTGTTGTGCTTTGTCCTCCCTAATGGCTAAATCCTTCTCTGAAACCTCTCACAGCATCTGCCTGTCATGGAATCAGTGGGCTGTTATGGAGAGAAGAAATTGGTTTGACCCTTTTTAAGTTGTCAGCAGTTCTAACCCTAATTGTGGGATGGATCTGACTTGAAACTTGTTTCTATTGCTTGTCTTAAGGGAAGAAAACTTGAAAATAAGAATTGTAACAGCCAGGCAGACAGAAACAACTTGTTGTTCATTAGTCCTACTTAGCACCATTCCCTTGGGGTTTGGAAGCCTTATTCACTTTTTTTTTGCAGGCTTTTCTGTTTGAATGTTTGAAAAGCATATCATTAGGCATCTTGCAAATTCATTATTACAATCCCTTTCAGAGGAACTGACTTTAAAAGTGTCGTCCTTCTTAGGGTACTTGAAAAAGCAGCCAGAAACTGAATGAACGTAAATAGAAAAAAAACCCTCTCTTATTCCAAGAAGTACATTGGGAGTTTTATCTTGCCACTTCTTGTGCTGCCAATAACCAGAAGCTTCTGTTTCCAACAGCAAAACCAGGTCTGAGGGCCAAATAAACTTGAAAACCAGTGTTAGGGATATAGGAGTCATCAAACATAGAATCATAGAATGGTAGGGATTGGAAGGGACCTTTAGAGATCATCTAGTTCAACCCCCCTGCAGAAGCAGGTTCACCTAGATCAGGTCACATAGGAACATGTCCAGGCGGGTCTTGAAGACCTGCAAGGAAGGAGATTCCACAGCTCCTCTGGGCAGCCTGTGCCAGGGCTCCCTCATGGTGAAATAGTTGAAATAGGTGAAATATGTGCTTAACTTCATTTGTTTGGTTGGTTGGTTTTTACTACAGTTGTTTCCTCGAGATACACCAGACTTCTAAAACAGAGTGTGTAACACCTTGCAGGCTGTTGGCTGGGGTTGCACCCGTTATATGTGCAGGTCTGTGCTGGGACAGGCAGATACTAGGGCAAGCTTCTGGTTGCTTACTTAATTTCTCAATATTTGCTGCTGGCTGGCTGGGTTTTTTTTGATGGCAAACTCAGCTTGTAACAATTACCCTGTTACAGCAATTCCCATAGAAAGAAGCAAACTTTCCCTTGCTAATTAGCCCTGTTAGAAAGAGCAGTTGCACAAGATTGACCCAGCTGTAACAATCATATTCTTCTTGCCTTTCCCAGGGTATTTCATATCCATGCCCCAGCCACCTTCCATTTATTGTTTAGTTTTCATAATACTGCTAGGGTGCTGATCAGTGTGATCTCCATAAAAATAATACATGTTGATGTTTGAATTCAAAGCAGAAAAGTGTCTTCCTTGTTCCCATTTCTCGTCTTTGTTTTACCCGTGTGTTCTCCTTCAGAAGCGGCAAAAATAACATCCCAATCAATGGCATTCTGAGTCTAATAAATTGTTCCTAATTTGTACTGCTTACGAAGCATTGAGAATTCAGCAAGGGCCTTTAAGTGCTTTGTTCAGGAAATTAAAGGGGGAAAAAAGAAAAGAAAAGGCAACCCAAAACTCAGAAACCTCTGCACACAGATTTCATATTTGCTAGGTATGCATTCTTCAGAAGATTTCAAGGGTCCTGTAAAAAGAGATTGCTTGAAATCTGTCCTACGAGCATCTGTAGGCAGATGTAAATAATGTACAATTTAAAGATGCAGATTTTGGTGAATGTATGTCTGTCACCCGCCTACCACCACAGCCTGGGCAAAAATGGGTCTTTCTGTAAATCTGAACTGAAAGGTCAGGTAACTTGGCTGAATTAAGGGAGGAAATCAGATTTCTGAAGGTGAAGTCGCATTGCTTTGACCATTGACTTACCAAACACTCCTAACTCTCGGTACAAAACACACTTCTCAAGCACCATGGCCACACTTGAGGACATGGGTGGTTTTATCCGATTGGATTTTGGTGCAAGAAATGACCATGTCTGGATTTCATAGAATCATAGAATGGTAGGGATTGGAAGAGACCTTTAGAAATCATCTAGTCTAACCTCCCTGCAGAAGCAGATCCACCTAGATCAGGTCACACAGAAACATGTACGGGTGGGTTTGGAAACCTCCAGAGAAGGAGCCTCCTCACCCTCCCTGGGCAGCCTGTGCCAGGGCTCCCTCACCTCAAGACTGAAAGAGTTTTTTCTTACGTTTAAATGGAACTTTTTGTGTTCCAGCTTTATCCCATTACCCCTTGTCGTCTTGCTAGATACCATGGAGAAAAGTGCTGCCCCAACCTCCTGACACCCACCATTTAGATATTTGTAAATATTAAGATCCCCCCTCAGTCTCCTCTTCTCCAGACTAAACAGTTCCTGCAGCCTTTCCTCATAAGGAAGCTTTCATGATTTTTCTGGTAAATTTTCATGTTGGAGTGATGATTTTACAGTGCAGAGGTATTTTCTTACCCATTTTAAAGTACTGAGTTGTCAGGGCTCCACACCTCATGCAGCATCATGTGGAGCATCTCCCAGTCCAGAGAGCTTCACATCCTCCCATGGCATCCTGTCCTGAGCAACATGATTGCAACATCCAAAAAGCATCTTCCTGTGATCTCAGGGAAGTCTTCTTTGCCACTAATTAATCCGATTACTCCTGCTGAGAATACATAAAGCCAGTGACCGCTGCTAGCCCTGCATCAGTCCCTCAGCCTAATCAGGTGCTCCTCGACAGCATTCGTGCCTCAATACCAAGGCAAGCTGCACTCCCAGCCTGGGTGTTTTGGTGTGGCTTTTGATAAGTGTTTGCTGCAAATAAATCTGTTGAATAAATGTATTTTTATATATACATACCTCTGTGTGTGTGTGTGTGTGTGTATAAATATATATATATAAATACCTGTATTGAACAGGGAACTATTGGAGAGAGTCCAGCACAGGGCCACCAAGATGATCAGGGGACTGGAGCATCTTCCTTATGAGGAAAGGCTGCGGGACCTGGGGCTGTTTAGTCTGGAGAAGAGGAGACTGGGGGAAGAATCTCATTAAGTATTTAAAAGGTGCTTGTCAAGAGCATGCAGTGACCCTTTTTGCTATAGTGTGCAGTGATAGTGGACAAAAGCTGGAACACAAAAAGTTCCACTTAAGGAAAAACTGTTTTATGTTAAAGGTGAGGGAGCCCAGGGAGGGTGTGGAGTCTCCTTCTCTGGAGGTTTCCAAACCCACCTGCACTCATTCCTGTGAGACCTGATCTAGGTGGACCTGCTTGAGCGGGGGAGTTGAACTAGATGATCTCTAGAGGTCCCTTCCAACCCCTGCCATTCTGTGATTCTGTGGTTTTATATATGCAATAGTCATACGTACAAGTATGTATCTTCTTTAAACAAAAACTCTTTCTGAACAAATATATTCAGTATGGTCTGACAAGTGCTGGATGTTTCTCACCAAGAGGTCTATGCTGGAGGCATCCCCAGCCGGATACACACAGCGACCGCAGGCTGCATGGTCAGGAGTGGTGTCGTGCCTGTGTTTAGCTGGTACAAGAGAGGAAAGTGGTGGTGTTGGTGCAGGAGAGCACGCTGCACAAAGCCGAATTACGGTGTCAGCTCTCCCCTTTGCTGCCATTGACCACAGGTTTGTTTGCTCACGGCCCCGGCGGTGCGACAGGCCGCGTGGGCGCGCGGCCGCATTGATCTTTTTACTCGGCGTTCCCCACGTGGCCGCTGTGTTGTGGCGAGGACTTTTTATTTTGCACTGTGACAGGTGACAGCCTGGGTGCCTGCGTGTGTCAGCCCAAGGGACTGAGTCACAGCCCTCCCTCTGCCCAGGGCCCGTGGCACTGCCCCTCGCCGGGGAGGGCTGAGATGTCTCCACAGAGCACCTTTACCTGCCCACGCAGCGCTTTATTATGTATTTATTCTTACAGAAAAGACTGAGAGATGGTGAGGGCAAAATCAACTTTCTCTGTAACCCAAACCAGTGAAAAGTAAAATCCATCTCACCACATCAGTTTTGTTTTCACTGCTGGTTCGACCTATCCTGTCCCTCTGGCAGAACCCTGCACAGTCATTCAGTGCCCGGCTTGGGGGTGGTGTGGTTGTTAGCTCAGTGGTGTATGACCCATTTATTTTCATAATACTTAGATACCTGCATTTCTGTGTTCAGCACATGGGTCCTAACGACCTAAATCCGTGCCAGAAAAGTACACACCTGATTTCAGCAGCGTGCCCAGTGAGCAGCCGGCTCCCTCCGTGCTCGGCTCGCTGACGGCTGCAGGAAGGCAATGGGCTGTTGGGTCTGGCAGGCAATTAATGAGCAAGTGCAGGTAAAGGTGAATTTTCCCAGAGCTGACACTTTGTCCTGGGTTATTTTGTTGAATATTGATTGCTAGCTTACAGGAGATGTTTCCTGTTATGATTTGCAAAGAGTTGAGAAGTGAAAGTGTTATCAGTGGATGCTTTTCTGACTAGAATAACTCATATGTTCGGAGACAACAAGGTAATTAGTGACATGAGATTATTCACTCTCCTTTCCCCATCCCCAGCTCTCGTTGAGGCTGGTCTTCAGGTGGACCTTTTTTCTTTATTTCTTTTTGAGTCAGATGATTGAGTTCTCTTTCTGCAGGTTTCCAGATGATAATTGGGTTCATGCTTGTGTTGCTTTTGGTAACGGAAAGAAACTGGAATAGGACAGACAGGAGAGTAAACTGACATTGTAGCAGACCTGGGAGTTTCAGGTGTAAAATTAGAGAGTAATTTGTGAAGCAACTTGAAGTAAAGTGGATTTAAACACAATGAAATCATCCTTGACAGCAATTTGTCTGAAGTTCATCTACTATTATGAGTGTAAAGGGATTTTTTTGTCTAAATTACCAGTTTCTGGGTAGAGTATTCAGCATAATTTCTCACAGGTAAGTGAAGCATTAAGTCCTCATATCTCAGTGGTTTGGGCAGTAAGGGGAGAAACAGAGAGTTAGAGAGAGATACCTCCTCCATTTCATCGTTCTAAAATCAGTCACTGGTCAACTAACTTAGAGAAAGGCTTTACTAGGTAACTGAGATAAAGCAACTAAGTAAGTGTATGAAAACTGCATGCAAATAGCTGTCCTTGATGATTTAACAGAATATAATGTCATCCCAAATACAAACTGGAAAAAAAAGTAAGAGCAAACAGCTAGTTTGCAGCCCTTGCTCAGATGAGCCATGAGTTGTGGGGTTTTTGCATTTATATACTTTTGCTGTAGGTGTTGGAAATGTGGGTGGCCATGAAAAAGCAGTGGTTACAATAAGATTTTCCATTTATTGCCCTTTGTGTACAACTAAAAATAAGATTCAAATGCTTCAGAATTTGTAGAACACGCATAATCCTTCTCTTAGCTCTGATGACTGGCTCGCCTGCAGCTTCGGCTCTGTCTGGTGAGTCCTGGGCTTAAGGGCTTGTAAATGGGTCTGTGTTGGAAAGAAAGGCAGAGTTTACTTGCAGTGTGGTCTAGCTATCTTAATTCATCAACTTCTTATTGAAAGAAAAGAAGAAGAAAAAAAAGGAGTTGGGCTCAGGGCATAAGTAAGAGGTGGTGATGAAAGAATTTTGGAAGCAGAATTATGCTGCTCTCTGGAAAAAGCAACTTTGGAGAGGATGGAAAGATCTTTAAAATCAACTCTCCAAAACTTAGCTGATGTTAACTTGAACTGTTGATCCAGAACTTCATCTTCTGGCAAAGGAAAGGAAAGAAAAAAAGGGAAATCTGTACAAATCTGCCGAGCATCAAGAACCAAATTCTCAGGGTTAACTTTTGGCACATAAGATGCTTTTGGTTTGGTTTTTAAGCTGAGGGTATTGAAATAGACTGTCTCGGTAGCTTTTCCAGGTAGTTGCACTGGTTAGGAATCCACTAAATTAGTTGCAATATCTTGAGCTACTAAATCTGTTCTGACCACATTAATTGATACGTCAGCTTGTGGCCAAGAGGAACATTGAAGAGAGATGTTGTCAGCGTACGCAGGGAAATTCGTAACTTCATAGTGTCAGGTTTGGTGCTGTCCCAGCTTCACTCATTAAGTAGCCGTGGCATTTCCAGAGAATGAGTGTGCCTGTGCATGTCAACCTTCTCAGTTTGATGTCATTCTTGCAATGGATGAGTAGAGAGAGCATCTATCCAAGAGCTACAGAACCGAAGGTAAAGGCTGAAAACTTGTCTGCGTGGCAGTTGTGCTGCACCACTTTCTTGGCACTTTGTGACCTTTCCAGGTTTTCCAGGCTTGGCAGGGTGGCAGAGGTACTGGTCTTGAGAATCGAGCTGCATAAGGCAACAGGTTTTCGCTCTGAGTAATGCCGCGTGGCACAGAGGATGTGGGGTGTTGGGGTGCTTTGGGGCACACATGCTTGTTTCATGGAATAGCCATGCGGTGAGTCTTCTATTATGCAGTATGAAATCCCTTTAAATTAGCTTGCTGTAACTCTCCTCTTCATAGGTGAGCTCAGTACCTGTTGCTGCTTTACTTTTGCCTCTTTGCTGGAAGGCACCTTTCTACTTTTACACCTGTGCATGGAGGTCTCCTGCCTTGGTACAATGTATGAAAGGCAAGAGGGCTAATACAGTAATCAAGATCTGAAGTATTTCATATGGGAATGGGCAAAACTTCAGCAATAATTCGTTTCCACAGTAGTGGTTGCTGCAGGGAATTACATTACATCTGTTCTTATCACCTGCATGCCTCAATCCTGCAGGTGACCAGATGCTGAAAAGCAGCACAAACGTTTAACTGTCTTTTTTCTATGGAATTTCTCCTTTTTCAGTAGAGATGGGTAATGTCTGGGTGTCCCCCCTCCCCCTCCCCTTCTTTCTACTGCTGCACCCGATGCAGCTGAGTTCAAACTGATGGCTCTGAAGATAACGGCAGGAGAGAATGCGTCATGTGGCCACAGCCCATCCCGCGCCACGCACCGCTGCCGCGCTTTCCAACTGGATGAGACACGCTGCTCTTTGCCAGGGGTATCACCACACGGGCTATTTTTAGTGATGGCACATAGGACGCATTGTGCAACTGTCAGTATCCACTGCTGCCCGGCTCTTCGTTTTTTTCCCTTGTATGGTGATGAGGTTTTTAAGGTGTTTACTTTTTCTCTTGAAGAGGTAGACGAATCTCTTTTTGATTCTTTTTAACTGCAACCAGAGCCTCTCTGTGGAGTCATGTTTTCTGTACGCAGTCCAAAGGGAACAGTCCTGCATGTGGCCACTAAACTAGGATTAGTATAAGTGACCGAAGCAACGTGCTTGATATTTTCAGCTGAAGAGCTCTAACAACCTGTTGCGTTGTATAGCAGAAGATCTGCTACCTCAGGAAACCCCCAGCTTGTTGTTTTTGTTTTTTAACCTTCCCACAGCAAACAAGCTGCACTGAAGCATTTTTTAACAGTTGACATAACCCCTTTCCAGGGTGCTCAGTTTCTGGACTCCCTTAAACAGGTCCCAGTGATGCTCTCCCACCGGTGCTCAGGGCTGTGGTGCAGCCTCACGCTGGGGCAAGAGCCAGGCAGAGCAGTAAACTGCTGGCTACTGCCTGTGGCTTGCTGGAGGAACAGTGCTGGGCAGTCACAGGCTCCTTATTGCACAGCTTGAATAATGCAAAAACATTAGCAATGGAGATTTGCTGTAATGGTGTATTTTAAGCGCGTCTCCGCTCTGCCAGCTTCACTTTCAGTGCTCTCAGTTAAGGAATGCTTTGGAAGTTGCTGCTAATGGATGAATCTCCCAGAAAATTGGAATTTTCAAATAAGATTGACACTTAGGAGCGAGAAATATAAATCTAATGAGAGTATTTCAGCAGAGGTTTGTAATTAGGAATGAATGGAGGGAATTTGTACGCGCGGTCTGCAAAAGGGCACAATGGAAGGTGAAATTGCACCCTCTGCGCTGAATGAGGGATGAAAGCCAATGTATCAGTGTCATGGCATGACAGTGTAGAGTATAAATGATACTGTCACTGAGTGCTGCAGAAGGTATCAAGGGAATTCCACTCCAGTAAATTACATTACTTAGACAGACCTGAAGGCATTGTGTCTGAATGATTGGAGGGAAAAAAGGTTGTCAGCACAAAGCAGAAGATATTATGGAACAACTGGCTGCGGGGTTGGAAAGTGATGTTTTTCTGATGTTTACCATGCAAAACTCTTCAGATGCTTTTTAACATTTTTTTTTAATTGAATTACAAAATGTATTGATGAGGCAATAGTATTTTTGGAGATGGTGTTTGGAGTGGTTGCCAGCCTGCAGCAAAAGGTTGAGCATGCACAGCTCCCATTTTTTCAGTTAGGAATTGGGATTCCTTCAGGCTTGGGAAGAATCTCATCGTGTGTTCCCAGATGAAGCAGTGATCTTTATGCATTGCTTCATTTGACTGAAGACTTCCTTTTTGGGCTGGATTTTGGCTACGGGGCAATTCATGCTTAGATTTGCAAGGCAAGGAAGATTGTTGCCGTTCTCACTAGCAGTCTCTGGGGCTGGATTGTGGTGTGCAACCGCAGATCACAGGACACAAACTTTATGGTCTCATTCAGAGGCATGGCAAGGTGCACGGTGCCACCTTGTTTCCCTGAGCCACAGTGATGGTGTTGAGTGGAAGAGTTAGTTCTTGCCCTGTTTTTCCTGCAATGAGCTATTACATCCACCCTCACAGGAGTGATACCTCAGAGATGGGATTTAACTGCTTCTCTTTCTCCGACCTTACACGCAGACAACACCTACAAGCTCCTGTTGTTTCCCACTTGGCTTGTGGGTGTGACACAGCCCAGCTCCCACAGTTCTCCCAAAGTGCCACTTGGCAATGAAACGGCTTCTCCCTGAAGATGGTAAGTTTCATTCCTGTGGTGCATCATAAGCCTTGCCTGCCTTGAGGCTTCTTGTAAAACTCCAGCAGACTTTGTACTGCTTAGAAACATATTTTTCCACTTAACTACTCATGAAAAGCACCACTGAAAGTGCATGCTGTAAATAAAGATAAGGGAGCAGGCTTCTGTGTTTCCTCTCTGAAACTTAATTTCAGCAAAGCCCATACATGGCAAGAGGATGGATGTTGTGACACAGTTCAATTAACAGTCCTTAGTGTAGGCTTCTTTACCTGGGCTGTGGGGGCATTAACCAGGAAATATGGCCAAACTGATGGGGTGCTGACTCTGGGACGGTTGCAGTTCAAGTGCTTCCATGGAAATGGCCCAACCTCCTCAGGATGTAGGACTCAATCCTTACAGCCCATAGCTGGAAAGCACAGCATCAAACCTACAGGCAGTGTAAAAAAGTAACGAGGCTTCCATGGAAAAGAAGGTGCACTACATGGGATGTGATGTGATAGTAGAGAAATTTATTAGTGGATCCTGATGATAGCCAAAGGTGAGTGGGAGGAAGCAAGGTGTAATTTATAACACACTGCCCAGGGAGGGTGTGGAGTCTCCTTCTCTGGAAGTCTTCAAAACCCACCTGTGTCACCTGATCTAGGTGGACCTGCTTTGGCAGGGGTGTTGCACTAGATGATCTCTAAAAGTCCCTTCGAACCCTTCCCATTCTATGAGTCTATGATACTTCTCACATTGGAGTGGCTGAGGATATAGGACTGTTTCTGTGTATCTGGATGAAAAGGAGAGTTAAGGTGCAAAAGATTGTAAAGTTCCTCTGTAGATGGTCATTGCCATGGGAAACGATGATGCACTTGCCTGTAGTATTGTTAAAAATCTGCCATCGCTCACTTCTCCTGAGGTGTTTTGTGTCAAAAGCTGGTATTTTGACACATCATCTGGGGGTTTTTTTGCATGTTGGGAAAGCAAATGCTTTTTCTTATATTCAGTGTCATTCCTGTGGTCACGATCAAGCCACATTTTCAAAATGTGGCTCTTTGTAGTCATTCATCAATCCACAGAAGACCCATTTGTTCTCTGCTGCCCTGACCATCCATATGATGCCGTTTTCCCACGCTGGTCCCGCGACACTAACGCCTATAACCGCACCTGTGAAGTCACCGGGGTCACTCATGGGAGTGCTGGATACAAGGCTGTACTTTAAATGCTGCAAAGTACCCTGATTGTGGGGTAGAGTGGGAGAAAGAATGACCAAAATCTCTGCCTTAGGGAAGACTGAGAGACTAACCAGTACAGCTTTAACTGAGAGAGATATTGAGCCTGCTCAGTCAGATCTGTCTGCCTTGGCAAATGTGTTTCGTTGTGTAAATGGCTCCCTGCTGTCTCAGAAGGCTATCACTATCTCTTCCTATCTCGTACAATGGATTTCTAAGTAATCAATCTTTGTGCAGGAAAGCTGTGGTTCAGTAAGCCCAGCTTGCTAACGAGTCAGTGGTTTAATCTTAATCCTCGCTGCTAGTGCTTTTGATAACACAGGGCTATAAAGTTTGACATAGCAGAAACTCCTCTCTAAACTCTAATTTGCTTGCCAAAAAGTCAACCCGTTACTGCTAATTCCCCTCTTATCATTAGTGTTATTAAATTGACGATTGATGTGTAAAAACTGTCATTTGCATGAAGTTCCCAAAACTGCAGTACAAGAGACTTTTGTTCTGACTTGGTAAGGAGAGGAGAGGGGGGGGAGACAAAATAATGCTAGTTCTAACAGCAGAGATGTTCATATAAAGACATGTTCTGAACAATAAGATCGTTTATCCATCTATGACACAAATACATTGGAATTTAAATAATGAGAGAGCTTGTGAAATGCAGCAAAATGCACACCACTGGCATTGTGAAGTTTCCCCTCTCTAAAGCCCTATTCTCAGGGAAAAGCAGCTTTACTTTTGCTTTGAAAATCCATTATCATAAGCAGGGCTTTTTATTTTTTTTTTAAACACTTGTCTTAGTGCAATATTAAAGCAATTTTATATCCTAAGAGCAGCTCTTTCCAAAGGGAAATTACAGTCCCGTGTGTGTATGTAATTGCAGTTTATCACACTTCTCACCATCCTAATTTCCCCAAAATTAAGAAAACTACTCACCTTTTTAGGCTTTCCTTTGCCTAATTATTTTTTGTTCTCCCCAGTTTTCTTCCCCAAAATGATCCTTTCTTTGAAAAATCCCTTCTTGGAAAGAAAACAAAGGGGAGGAGGGTCACAGAACCCTCTCTGCATTCTTAGAATCATAGTATGGTAGGGTTGGAAGGGACCTTTAGAGATCATCTGGTCCAACCCCCCTGCAGAAGCAGGTTCACCTAGATCAGGTCACACAGGAACGTGTCCAGGCGGGTCTTGAAGACCTCCAAGAAGGAGCCTCCACACCCTCCCTGGGCAGCCTGTGCCAGGGCTCCCTCACCCTCACGGTGAAATAGCTTTTCCTTATGTTTAAATGGAACTGTTTGTGTTCCAGCTTCATCCCATCACCCCTTGTCCTGTTGCTAGATACCACAAAAAAAAGGGATGTCCCAACCTATAGATATTACCATTAGATTAATTGCAAAACACTGCTTGATGGAAGCATTTTAAGAGTTCAGGTTACAAAGTTTCTGCCTTTTTCAAATTGCATGGGTGACATTGCTATTTTGAGAGGCAGTGCCATCTGCTTGTTCAACCAAAAAGCAGGGAAGATGTTCCTAGCTCTAGCATAGGCTTTTGGGTTGATTCCACATAAAATTCCCAACCCGTCTTCATTTGTACTTGCCCCCTGTATAAGCTGGGGAGAGCAAGGCCACTCACTTCTTCCACTTCCACAGCCCCCAGGGGAAAGCTGCACAGCTCATGGTCTGTGAAGAGTAAGAGATGGTTGTTCACAACAGGCACAGTCCTTCATGATGTGCGAAGTCCATAATTGTCCCCTTGGGAGTTCATATCACAAGAGCTTTAAGGAGGAGAGAAAGAGAGCAACGTGGTGCCCAACACCTGACGTGGCTGCTACCTGCAGGTGAAGAAGGTGTTTGTTGGAGGAGTTGTGGTTTTGTTTGCTTTTGAATAAGAAGGAGGGAGGATACGTTTTCTGGGGTCTGAGTAGTATGTACTGTGAGTCCAAGGGAATAGGACAGGGGAACATGGCAATGCAAGAGAGGTTACTTTAGTCCTCCAGAGGTGATGAAGCATTTCTCTGAGATAACAGAGATTGAAGTCTGTGTTACATTGCTGGAGCATTTGCAAATATATATGTATCATCTTTACAGTATCTTCCTGACTGGCAAAATGTTTCATCCAATCTCTGTTGACAGAAGAGATTGCCTACTGATAATTGCTTTGCTTAAGTGTCTGATAATATGCCAGAAATGAGAGCATTCTCTGTTAGGTCATCTTTAATTATGTACGTACCACCTGTCAGCTTTAAATCTGGAGATTAGTTTTCTCACTGGATTTAGAGCAGGGAAAAGAAGAGAGCCTTCAACAAGAGGGCTAGGCTGTTGCAAATAGTGTGCCTATGGGGGAGTTTCACAGTCTCCTCGTCTTCCCTAGTCATGGATATCGCTGTTGGCACATGCGGAAATATTTGAAGTATTGCCTAAGCTAGCTGCCACAGTGATGGTTTTCACAGGAAGAGGATTTCAGACCATCTGTTGCATTTCCTAGTTTTCCTTTTTCTCCACTTCAAAGGAGTGCCAAGGTGGGGGAGGGCACATGGCAAGTCGTGGCTTCTTTGGCAATGCTGGGAGGAAATCCCCCCCAAAAGCCTTGCGAAGGAGTTATTCACTTGCCACCGATTAAACCACACCATAAAACTAGTCATGGTGATGGAGACATGCCAATGCAATAGGAAATTAAGGACTCAAAAAACTGAAAACCTGTGAGGATGAGTTCTTTGTGGAAATCCTCAAGAGGGAGTGATGGTAAAGGTCTCTGAGGATCTTAAGTAATGGGGTTGCCACTACTAGACCTACTTATGATATTAAAAATTACCTTAGAGAGGAAATTTGTACAGAATGAGGAGGCAGTAATTGTTTGGGAATAGTTCAGAGGATTTTCAGATCACAGGAGAACACTATTATTTGGTACAATAATAAAATCCCTTGGAGTTTCTGGTGTCCTTTACTCCAAGGCCAATCTACAGAGCAGAGGATAGTTGGTTGTCCTCTGAAATGCACCAGAGGACATTGGTTGGTTGGTTGGTTGTCCTCTGAAATGCTTTCCCTTTTGTATGGGAAAGCAGGAATGGTATTTCTTAAACTTCTCACCTGCTTTTGGCAGAACATTTTGCTCTGTGAAATGTTGGTTCTGCTGCTTCTTGCCAACGTGTCCAAGTGGCCCGTGCTTCTCCCTTGCTGGGATTTTGCTCTTCCAGCTTCTGCCATCACTGCCTCAGCCTCCTGCAGAGAATTCCTCAGTTACACTGGTTAGCTGATGCTGATCCTTTTTCCTGGTAATACCTTCAGCCAGTACTATTTCTGAAAATCTGGGATTTGGAACAGTAGGTCAATTTGTGAAACAGCAAGAACGAGCAAAGTGGGACAGATGGCTCTGGATGTGAGAGCATGTTTCTCTTCATCTCCTATTTGGCTTTTGCAGATGCTTTGCTGTTGCACGAGCATTTGAGGCTGTCGTTTTGCATTGGCTAAGCAGTAGATGCTTCTTTTGCTGCAAAAACTGGCCTATGGCACTTGTCATGTCCTCTGCTCCACTCCTGTGGGTCTCCAGAGCAGGCTCACTCTGCAGAAGTTGGCAGTGCTTTTGCACCCAAGGACATGGAAAGAAGAGTTTAGGAGACGAGTGAATTTTCTGCTTGGAAATCTGACTGTTTTTGCTGACTTTTTCTCCCAGTGATTGTGCTGGACAAAGCTTGCCAGATTATTCCCTTGCTCTGGATAAGGTTACCAGACTCACCTTTCTTTGTTGTTCCCATACAAGTGTTGACAATTTCTGTCCTCTGTTGTACTGTGGGATTTTACTCAATTCTTAAACAGAATCTGAATAACCTGGACATGCTCGCTTCTCCCTTTCTGGATAAGTGGTTCTAGTGGCATCACCTGAACGTAGCTGAACTTTACAGAGCTGAAATGGAAAAGTGTGGGGGAGTGCCATAACCTTTTTTAGTCGATCATGATTCATTCAGCCTTCCTTTCCACCCTCCTATTGCGTGCTAAAGGGCTCTCCAGTCTAGCTGTGATCACTGGAAGACACCTCAGACTCCTTCGTTCAACACAAGGATGGACGCATCTCGTTATCCTTGCGCTGCTGCTGAGTTTTGCAGCACCACTGGGCATTGAGTTGTAGCAGCACCCAGCAGTAAAGCATTTGAACAACCAACATGATCCAAATTCCAGCTCCCATCTAGGCCATACGATCAGAAAAATCACCTTGTTCTGTAACTGATTTTACAACAAAACTGAGCAAGTAGATGAAGTTTAAGGGTACCTTTAAGGATTAAAGAAATATTTACTTAAAACCAGACTTGAAATAATGAAGCAAACTTGCCAAAACAAAAAAAAACAAACCCACAGCAGCGTGTGCCAGCAAGGATTTTTCTGAGGTCTTCTGGCTGTGAAATGTGGCTTACACAGTCGCTAAGTCCAGTCAGTCCTGAAGGCACTTTCTTGCCCTGTGCTTTACAGGTGATTACTTAAACTACCCAGAACAGCTTTTCTGGAAAGCTTTTCTACTCAAACCCCAATGGCATCAGCTTCCTTGTCCTTTCTTACGCCTTTTCTTTCCTGGACTCTTTGTGGGAGCTTGGGACACTTGTTAAACATTTCTCTTGCAGCCTTTGGTGTGTGGCTGATATAGGCTTCAGGCTTTTTCTTTCTTATTCCACTCTTTTAAAAACAATACAACAAAAGTTTTCACATATCAGATTTAGTATCTGTTAGAGGCTTCATACAGGATTCCAACTTTTCTGTCCATAGGAGTGCAACAGTGCTTGATAGTGAGGCTACTGAAATTCAGAGCTATGTGTTTACATTGAGATATCTGACTGTATACACTGCTAATTTTTAGAGGAAGGGGAACCCTTCCTGGGGTAATTAGTTTTGCCATATTTATAGACATGACCTCTTGCTGAAGCATGTTTTTCCTGACTCCAAGTGGGCTGCTGACAGCCAGTATTACAAGAGTTCATTGTGAGTCTCATGGTGTGTGTGTGCTTGTGTTATCCATAGCACAGACAAGACGAAGCCACAGAGAGGTAATGGAGGCAGCAACGCCAAACCCAGCAGCAGCACCCAGTAGTGAAGCATTTGAACAACCAGCATGGTCCAAATTCCAGCTTTCATCTAGGCCACAATGATCAGGAAAATCACCTTGTTCTTTTAACTGATTTTACTAATCTCGATGAGTAGCCAAGAAGTCAAGGTGATCACCTCTCCCTTACCTGGCTGTGTCATCACAAGCATCTAAATCAGGTGGTTTGCCTGTACCCCATGGCTCACTGGTGAAATGGCCACACTGTCATATCTCCCCCCACAGCCTTTTGAGGTGTAGAGGCACAGTGGCAGCGTGTGGGTCATGTAAGCACCGCAGTCAGGTTTTGCAGTCTCTCTGACACGAGTCAGTTGGCAACACAGTACTTGCAGATGGATGGTAAATACATGCAACCTTCTAGAAGAGTTCAAGTGGGCAATCAGAGCAAGGCAAGTGTTTGCTTTTACTCTTTGGTTACAGGGCGTTTGTGCAGGGATTGCAAGGAAAGCTCTCTGTAGCAGCAAGCAGCTGCTGTAGGCGTTCAGTGAACAAGCTGTGTAGTGGTCTTCTGCGCCTGGTGCCTCCTTCACCCAGCTGCTTAATAAACATGTGAGCGTGGCCTCGAGTGAGGAGAGAATGCAGTGATACAAAGTGGTGTTTTCCCTTCACTTAAATAGGGTTGATGGCCATAGCTTAACAGCATTCCAAGAAAAAGACATCTGATTGAAGGTGACCAGAGCCTCCCCTGAGATGTTGCATAAGGACGTTCATCCTGATAATGACTTGCCCTTGCCATTTTCAGAGCAGACATTCCCGTGTTAGTTGACATGCATGTGCATATACAAAGGTACTTCTTTGATTTCCCTCCAGGCTGCCTCCCCCAACATCCCACACAAGCCCAAGGGCTGCGTGGGGTGCCTGTGCCACCGACAGCTCCATCTCAAGGGGATTCCTCCAACAGCACCCACTTGGTGCCCTTCGATGCCCGAGCTGTGGGGGATCTACTGTGCTGTGCAGGAGCAGTGGTGAACTTTCTGCACGCTGCAGGCTGGAATTCCCTGTGGGCTGCTGCGATGAATATTGCAGAAACCTCGACACACAGGAGAAAGCGTCGTGCTTTCAGATGCAAGGACTTGCCAGTTTGAATCACATCTGTTGTGTTGCGGAGGGGGATATTGCTCTGGTTGCAGTGGGTTAGTGGAGTACTAGCAAGTCTCATTTGCAAGGGGTCCCGGGCTTCAGTCTCATCTCATCTGTCACCGACAGAAGGAATCTACTCTGACAACTTCTGCAAATACTGGTTCCACTTTTCGTTTTTTGTTCCCCAGCCACGTCCTTTGTTTCTGAAACGCTCTTTACGTGTCACAGATTTTTCTATGTGTGTAAATCGATTTCTTTCTCAACTACCTGATTTTTATCCCATTGCTTCACAGGCATCCTGTTGTTAATTTGCATTATATGTGATAATGTGATGTGATATCCCTCGCTAGTTAGCAAAATGCTAGAATAGCTGTTGGCAGCTTTTGGAGGAGTAATTAGCAAGTAGGAATTACTCAAAGATGTGCACACTAGCCTAAGCAGGCATTTTCCAGCTGTCTGCAAGTTCAAAAACTAGTAGGGACTTTTCAGGCTCTAACACAAGACTAATTACTTGCTACTAGAAAGGTGCATTTACAAAAAGGTGTTGCGTGCAATTAGGGCTACTGTGCTTTGTTCCTTACTTTGGAAGTGGGTTTCTTTGTCACAAAGAACAGGATTTTCACAGTCTTTGGTAGTTGTTTTCCTGAGGAGGCTTGCTTTTTCCCTTCCAAGGGGATACCAAGCTCAAACCCCAAACACTAAGCTGTCTAAGAAGGCACTTTATAAGCTGGAACATAAGAGGCTCCAAAGAAATACAAGGAAGAATTTCTTCACTGTGAAGGTGTCAGAGCACTGGAAGGGGCTGCCCAGATGGGTTGTGGAGTCTCCTTCTCTGGAGACATTCAAACCCTCCTGGACGAGTTCCTGTGTGACCTACTCTAGGTGGTCCTGCTCTGGCAGGTTGGACTGGATGAGCTTTCAAGGTGCCTTCCAGCTCCTGAGATTCTGTGATTCTGTGCAGGTGGATCCTCGCGCTGCTGGGCGTTAGCGCTGCCTCACCTGGGGACGGCACCATGCGAGTGCCTTTGTGCTGACTGCAGAGCCAGGACCCCTGGCTCCCTGTGCATCCTGGCCTAGCCCAGGACATCAGCCATTCCTTTCTGTCTTTCTCATCTGCGGGAGTTTCTGTCCATGATGCTTTCTTTAGAAAGCCATTTGCACTGCTGTGCCTGTTTTGCATGAAGAAGCCCACGTATATCAGCTATAGCAGCACAGCTGTGCTAAAAGCCTCCTTCTCATCCAAGGGCAGCTATTGTCAGCCAGTTTTTATTTATCCTCTTCCCTAATCTGTCACCCCTCTCAGATCAGCCTGAGAGTGGCTGGATTTTTGTTTGGGAGGGCAGGCAAAGGGGAAGCGTATGGTTAGTGAGTTCGGACTGCTTGACGGTTTTATTCTAAGCTCAGGCTCCTCTTGCTGCCTCTGTAGCCTCTTCCTCTCTCTGCCTTTTGCTTGATACCTCTTCTGCCTAATTCTCTAATCAGCTGGGTTATTCTCTTGGCACTGTGTCCTTAGCCACTCTCGGGCTTCTCACCAGTGATTACCTCTTCCCTCTATTCTCCGCTCTGACGCTTCTCCCTGTTTGCTTCTCTGAGTGCCTGACTTCCCCTCCCCGCTCCTCTCCTTGACAAATCATCATCCCACCTCCCAGTGGGGCAACAGACAATTTCCAACAACTTTTTCTCATGGTGTCACCTCCCTTGCCACTGCTCTTTGAAGCTCCTTGGCAGTCATTCTTCTCACTGTTCTGGGCAGTGCAACCTCTCTGCTGCCTTCCAAATCTTTGCTGCTCCCTACCAGCATCCTTACAATACTCACTGTAGTATGCAAGGGCTTTGTCTCTAACTTCTTCAGTTTCTTTTTGCTCACTGGAAACATTGGAAAATTGCCATTCTTTCCCATGGTTTGTTCCTTTGTTCTCTCTTCTGCCTCTCACCCTCACAGAGGCAGTTGGGATAAGACTGGGCTCTCCCTCCCTTACTACAGACCTTTTTCCCTTGAAACTGCTCCAGCAGTCTCTCCTTTGCCATTCCCTCTGTGTAACTCTTTATCTGTAACCCCCAAGCCTCTTCAGCCTCCTGTCTCTCCAAGGTAAGCCCCATTCTTTCTTTTATCTTGAACCTTTCCACTCATCAATAATAATGCAGTTCTTTGTGAATGTTGCCCTTGGCTCTTCCTCATCCCTTCAACTTTTCACCGCTGCCTTTGGATTAGTCCCATTTCAGAACTTTTTCAGACACCTCTTTCCTCTTTTATTATTACTAAAAACACTTACATAAACGTCCTCAAGATTTTAATTTCTCTTCTTGCTTATGCTCCTGATGGAAAAATTCATAAACAGAGAAGGCTGTGTATGTGCATCTGTACTTCAGGTGGAAAATGCATAGAGTGATGGCTACAAATAATGCTGTGAGGGAGGTTCTCCCCCTCCCCTCTTCTATTTGAGGCCTCATCTGGAGTCCTGCGTCCAGTTCTGGGCTCCCCAGCTCAAGAGGGACAGGGAACTGCTGGAGAGAGTCCAGAGCAGGGCCACCAAGATGATCAGGGGAATGGAACATCTTTCATACGAGGAAAGGCTGTGGGACCTGGGGCTGTTTAGTCTGGAGAAGAGGAGACTGAGGGAGGATCTTATTAACATTTATAAAAATCTAAAGGGTGAGTGTCAGGAAGTTGGGACATCCCTTTTTTCTATAGTAGCTAGCAACAGGACAAGGGATAATGGAAAGAAGCCAGAACACCAAAAGTTCCATTGAAACAGAAGGAAAAAGTATGAGGTGAGGGAGCCCTGGCACAGGCTGCCCAGGGAGGGTGTGGAGGCTCCTTCCTTGGAGGTCTTCAAGACCCTCCTGGACACGTTCCTGTGTGACCTGACCTGGGTGAATCTGCTTCTGCAGGGGGTTGAACTAGATGATCTCTAAAGGTCACTTCCAACCCCTGCCATTCTGTAATTCTGTGTGATTCTTAGCAGCTTAATTTGTACAGGGTTAAAGGAATATTTCCTCATTGATGTAAGTCTGAGTAGCTCTATTGATAGGACTGGCCCAAGGACCCTTTTAATAGAGATTGTGTCATTTTTTAACCTATTTCATCAACCAACAAGTAATTTTTAAAGCATTTTAACATTCCTTTGGGCATATAACCAAACTGTGTCTCAGTGGGACTTAAATTCTTGAAGTATTGGCATGGAATCTGTGGATAAGCATACCTAATCTTCTGATAAATTAACTGAGCCTACTTCTGCATGACTTGAATTGTGCTAATGGCCAAGTCTTCCATTTAGTCTGAGGGCAGAAAATTATCTCTTCCTTCCGTGAAGCTGTCGCTATGTGGTCAAGTTTGTCTGAAAAGACTGGATTTGGTCCTGCATAACAATACTTGTATTCGTCTGACAGTCCAAGAAACACAGTACATTGATTTAGTTACAAGATTTGTGGAGTGATCACTTGTATTTTATTGCAGCCTGCAGAAGAGGTTAGGTACAGTTAGAGTAGGCAGAAGTTGAGGGGGAAGGAGTAAGAAAAAAGTATGTCTGTTTTTGCATTGTGGACTGTTCTCTTTTACATGTATACAAAGAGACAAAGTCCCTGTCAAGCACTAGAGTTTGGTCTCTAGGCTGGTGCCCTTTTTAGCACAAAAATTGCTGTGGGAGTTGCAAGCCCTGGGAAGCACTGATTGTTGCTGAGCGTGCTGTTTGTTTTGTATATTTTAGTTAATAATTACTAATGCTTTTAGATAAGTGTTGTTTGAAATACTAATCAATGAGCTCTATAGATTCCCTGCTTTGTACATAAACATGTCAGACTCCAGTGGAGAAAAAGGGGTTTATTTTATCCCAGATTTTTTATACAGTATGATTATTAACCTGTAGTTTAATCTCCTCATCTTCATGCTTTTATGGCTTGATCCTGCTTTTTGCAGGGGATCTACAATCTCATTAAAGGGCACAGATTAAAGGCACTCAACACCTTGCCAAGTGCTGGGATATGCCAGCTAATTTCTGTTGCATGTAGACTTTCCAATGCTTCTCACTCTACACGTGCATTGTAAATAAGGCTGCCTTGTACCTTATCATTTCCCTCTACAGAGCCACATTTGGAACCACAGTAGGTTTGCCAGGCTTCAGGTGCATAGGGTCAGTTTTCTCAGCCTGTAGTAGGAAAACCACTACCAAAATGTTTCAGATGAGGGGGAAGCAAAAAGGAAAATAAAGCTTGGATTTATGTGTGGATTATCCAGTGCTCAACAGGTTTCTTTGAGCTCTTCTAAAGCTCTGGTGCCCTCATGCTGTGTAGTAAAGACATGAGATCTCAGATGGAAAGTGGATTTGGGGCCACAGGTGCAGCCATTGCTGTTGCTATTCCAATGGAAATCATAGAATCATAGAATGGTTGGAAGAGACCCATCTGATCAGCCAGGAACTTTAGAAGAGAAAGCCCAGGGCGGCTGATGGCTTCTGCTTAATGCTGCCTTGGAAATCTTGTTTCTGATAAAATGTGCAAAGCTGCACTCTGCTCGCTCCATCTATGTTTGGTGCAATGTTTGGGCTGCTCATCTGTGCTTTTGCAGACCAGTGGTGGTCAGCCAGTGCCACTTAGGAAACAGAATTCTGTCTCATGGCTTCTGCTCTCCTCCTGAACACCGTGGGCTCGAGAGTCAGGTTACACAATGGCACCTTTAGTTTGTTTAAGGTATGGAAATTATGCACAGGAGCTCTTAAAAGAATATAAGGTTGTCAAGTGAAGTGAGAAATGTTGTAACATCGCCTTCTCAGCCTTCAATTGGATCCTGTGTGCATGCAAATTTGACAGTCTTTAATTGCATGTCTCCCGGATCTGTGGTGAATATAGCTTCTCAGTTCACATCAGAAAAAGCACTTTTTACTTCTCAAAAGCATTTTCTTGCACATCAAATATCATTATCTCTTAAAGATTGTCCAGACTGTAGGTATGGAGTACACCTCATCGGACAGAAAAGGCTTCCATAGGTTTTAGCTGCCTGAAACACTGCCCTAAGCAAACCTGCCCTTGGTCCTGAAAGTAGGATGGCAATGGTGAATGCCAACGTGAGACAAGGTCCTCACTGATTTGGTTTGTGTTGCCTTCAGATATGGTGTAGTCAGGCATCCTGGCGTGTCCATCCCCTTGTGAAAGGAGAAGGAAGGCAGGAGGTAGCAACAGGTTGCACTCGCCATATTGCGAGGGTGGAGAACTGCTTGGGACTTTGTGGGTCTCCAACCTATGGTCTGCAGACACTGTGCAGAATGCCTGATTGGCAGCCTCTTTCTCTACCAACAGTACATTCCCTTTGAAGACAAAGGAGCAAATGGGGGCTGTAAACTAGCCATAGAAGGAGAGAGTGACATCAATGAACATTCAACCACATAAACCAGCCTTACAGTCCAATGATACAAGGGGCAATGGGTACAAGCTTGAACACAAGAGATTCCAAAGAAGAATTTCTTTCCTGTTGAGGTGAGAGAGCACTGGAACAGGCTGCCCAGATGGATTGTGGAGTCTCCTTCTCTGGAGATGTTCAAACTCACTTGTATGAGTTCCTGTGTGACCTACTCTAGGTGGTCCTGCTCTGGCAGGGGGACTGCACTGGATGAGCTTTCAAGGTCCCTTCCAGCCCGTAAGATTCTGTGATTCTGTAAGTCTGAACCATTAGGGTTGTACAAGAATCGCATTGTTTGACTTTTTATTAGCCACATTCTTAGCATTATGGGAGAGGCACTGGAGAGAGTGGCACTCTGAGTCCAAAAGAGTTTCATAGAATCAATGGGAGTGGTTCTCTTAAAGACGGGCTGGAAAATAACAGTTAACAACTTGTTGCATGAGAAAATGAAGCAAGAGGGGAAGCAGTTTGTCAAATGCTATTATTTGTGGATAGTCTTAAATAAAGTGAATCACGAGGCCTCAAAACCTGTGGGGTGACCTTGTGCAAGCAGAGTACACCACCTACCAGGAGATGATAAATTTATGCGTGCACTGTACTCAGAACTGGAAAAGATGTTTTCCAAAGTTAGAACCTGTTGTGTTGGCACAACATTACATTCAAAGTAAAAAGCGTTGAACGCACTGGGAATTGTTGAAGAATATTCTGCCAGCTGCTCTAAATTATGATTTTACACTGCCATCAATAACAAAAAATGTTACACTAATGAGAAGCCGTTCTGTTGAAACAGAGAAATAGAAGTCGTGATAAAACATTAATTAATTGAGTATCAAAAAAAGGGAAAATAGAATAAGGCAGAAATGTTCCCACAGTGGTTTTTGTTCTTGAAACGGGGAAGAGGATGTGTCCACACTGTGCCGTGATCTAGAAAGGAGAGAAAGTTTGCTGCTTATAGCAAAGGAGGCTCTGAGACAAGCAGGAGTGATTGAAATTAAACATCCTCACATCCTACCAACTTCTACATCCAGGAATCTTCAAGGAAGTAGCTGAAAAGCTCTGTTAAGTGGCTGTTAATTTATAATAAATCTTGGGAAACAGGGGAAATTCCAGAAAACTGGAAGGCTGCCAATATTTCAGAAAGATGAAAGGGATGTCCCGGGGAACTGAAGGCTGGTTTAGCTTGACGTCAGTCCAGGGTAAAACAACGGAACAGCTATTTCAGGGTCTGTCAAGAGAGAACTTGGAGGGTAAAGGTATAGATAATTCCAGTAACAGTTGAAGAGAGAGCTTGTCAAACAAACCTCTGGTTTTCTTTGCTGTCGGGATTGCAAGCCTGCATGATAAAGGCAACTGTTGATGTTGTCTTTAGGAGGCCAGATTAGGTGATTCTTTCTGCCTTTTAGGTCTGTGAATTGAATAAGGAATGTCCCAAGATTAAAACTCCCCTGACAGAGTGTGCTAATTCAAACAGAAATAATCAAGTCTGTTTTCCTGGGATAAAGTGTGACTTAGTTTTGGGGTTTGCATGTGAATCTCCTGTTTGATTGTATTTGATGGCTTTTGCAGCTTTATGTGTGTTGGGTACACTGTAGTTCTGTGGGGGCAAAGAAACCAAACTTCAAAAAGCTGCATGGAAAGCTCAACAAATAATGTAAATATCCTCAAAGAAAAAAAATCTATCTTCTTATAGCAGCTTTTGCAGCTTTAGTCCCCCGTTCTTTACCATGGCAAAGAAGCTTTCATAAGCTCCTTTGGATCTTACAGGAGAAGGGAAGCTTGTCTTTGCCTTCTGCTGCCTTTGCAGTCCTCTGATAGGTAGGTGAAGATGCTACTTTTGGAACCAGGACCCAAATACATCATTTTTTTTCTTTCTTTCTTAGGCTGCAGTTGTGCTTAGTCAAAATGCCCATTTCTATCTCACATCCTCCTCTTACCTCAGTTATAGTCTGGTAGGTACTGGCAGCAAAAGTGATTGCTTTACATGTGCTTTTTTGTCTGCCACAGGAAAGGCAGTTTAGTTCCAGAATAAGGGCTGCTCCATGGATGATGGGACTTTAAATAGAAATCTAGGCATGAGCCAGACTCTTAGGGTGGTTGCAACTCTTGCTTAAACCTTCTGATAACAAAACGGCAATTCTCAGATCCTCCTAGGATCAAAACCATTGTCAGAAACCTCTGGTGTGGCCCAGCCATCCTCTTGCCACTTGCTCTGAGAATTTCTCTATGGTAATTTCAGTGATATTCTGATCATTTGATGGTTAGACAAACATGTGAAAACGGGATTTTTTGCATGTGTTGATAGGCCTTCCAAGGGCTACCTGTAAATCTGTAGATCCTAATGCAGCAATCACTAGATCTAATTTAGATTAGTAAAAATCAATGATTTAACCAAAAGGAAACATTTTTTCCTTCAGTACATGTGTCATCAAGGGAGAACATTATAGTTGGTATTGGTTTGGTTGTGGAAAGTGCTGCATGAGCAGTCAGCGGCCTGGTCTCTGAGGAGAAGGCGACACCTGTATTCATTCCCAGGAGCAGAAGGTGTGAAGCTGTACCTTGTGAAATTCAGTCCCAGATTTAACCCAGTGACCTGCTGCATGCGTTCCTACCCTTCACACATTAATCACAACAGACGTGTTCCAAAGGACATGCCAGTTTGTGTCCCAAGGAAACATGAAGGATATTCTGAACACCTGCTAACTTGCAGCAAAAAATGAAGAGCTTGCATTTTATGGGAAAAAAAAGCCCAAAAACAAAAGAGTGCAGATTTTTTTTTTCCCATAACAACTGTGTAGTATGACGGGAGAAAATGGACTTTTGTCATTTTTGCAACGTCTACAATTTGAGGAATCAAAGGTGTTAGCAATGGTTTTGACCATACCCTCCCATGCAGACAGAACTTCTTCCACCAGTTCTGCAGGTAGACTGGAAAAGCAGTAATTAGTACAGCCTGAAAAATGAAGAGAAAGTTAAGCAGGAGGTGCCATTTTAAGAGAGAACTCTGGAAAAAAAAACTCTAAAATAGTGCTCATTTGAAAGCAACTAAATTTTTCAAGTGCAGAGCTTCAGCACTGAACTCTACTGGAGTTTTTAAAGGCTGGGCTTCCTTGAGAATAACATATAGAGGAAATGACTAGCTTTTACTCAGATACCTTGTTGACATAATCTTTTGTATTAAAAGGCTTCTAAAAGGAGCAGAGCAGTGCCATTGTTCATAATTTGTAATTTCCAGACTGGTGGTATTGGGTCGATATCAGCCTGGCCTTTGTTCTCGTGGTTGTATTAGCAAGAGAGATTTCAAATAGAGACACAATCTTTGCTATCCTGAAGTGCTGTCATACTGGTAAGTGCCCTGTGTACTTGACCAGCCATTTATGCTTCAGCAAGTTTATTGTTTCAAACAGCATAGCTGTGCAAATTAGACATACATGGGCACATACAGCTATGGATGTACATGTAAATTGTTTAAAGATTCAGACATTCCTCAACCAAAACCTCAAAATACTCTTTTTAAAGCAAGGAGGGCAGAACCTAAACCTAGTGGGCCTTTGCCAGAATTTCCAACTTCTGTTTGTGTGGAAATCTTAAACCTTTTCAGAGAGCTCATCACACTGGAGGGCAAGATAAAAACAAATCACTAATTCATTTTGCCCTGTCAAATTCTTTATTCTTTCAATCCAATTTACCCCAAGGTCCTGAAGCTACTGACCAGTTCAGAAAGACATAATGTGTTGTTTGTTTTTCTTGGTGGTTTCCTGGCACTGTTTCAGTGTTGGGCATTCCCCATTCTGCTTTGAATAAGCTATTTTCGGTAGCAAACTTGGTTCCGGTCCCCTTCACCATGGCCAGCTACTGTAAAAAGCAATGTGAAAGCCATGAGAAGAGACTTTATCAGGGAAGAGTTCAGTACTCCTCAGTTTCCATGTACATATATATCAAGTGAGAGAATTCTGAGAAATAAGGGTAGTTGGTGGGTCTTCTGTTGTTCCTCTTCTTTTCCCACCTGGTTTTTCCCCCTCCATATCTACCAATGCTTCTGCCCTGAAGGCACCATCAGTTACATTTAAAGTACATTGCATGTTAAACCAAGCCTGACTTACTGTGTGTAGGAGAATTAGTAGTATAATGATATAATTTTTCCTGAGTCATAAAAAAGTGCAAGTGTATACTTTGCCTAATAAGCCTGTATAGGATGCATATGTCAATACGTGTACTACATGTCAACATTACTTGCAGGTTAACTAAAGCCTCTAAAGACCATGAGCTGTTACTACCTTGTTCAGCTGAGTTACATTTTCAAAAAACAGTAACAGCATAGCCCTCTGAAGTCAGGAAATGGGTTTTATCTGTATGTGAAATCTAAATTTATTTGGACTTTTGAAAGCAACCTCCAGTGGGAATCGCGGCTTCCTTATGGTACCAGTCTCTGAGCAACCTGAAGCATGGCTTCTTTAGAGTAGACACCTGGAGATTAAATCATAGAATCATAGAATAGTAGGGGTTGGAAGGGATCTTTAGAGATCATATGGTCCAACCCCCTGCAGAAGCAGGTTCACCTAGATCAGGTCGCATAGGAACATGTCCAGACGGGTCTTGAAGACCTCCAAGGAAAGGCACTCCACAGCAATATGAATTCTTGCCTTTAGATGTTACCAAATGTCTGTAGGACCCTGCTGCGTGCCCAACCAGACCTGCCTCTCTAGAGGGTGCCTGGGTAAATCCTCTCTTGGGTAAATCCTCTCTTAGCTGTTCCCCTTACTACTCATGGTCAATTGAAGGTCTTGCTTTCGGGTGGCAGAGTCAGAAGCATGAGCCATAGCTATCGCTGCTGGCCAAGAATGCTCTACAATGCCTTTTACACTTTTCTTAGAACAGAAGTTCCTTGAACAGTGGGAAAAGCTCGTTTCTGAAGATGTTCTTGCTAATAGCCCTGGCACCCACAGTATGTTTGTCAGGAGGCAAACTCGTGTAGCCTGCTAGTCTATTTTCAATTATCTGGGGTGCTCAGAGAAGAAGACATTAATATTTCTGAGGATGACATAGCAAATTACTACTGCTCCCTAACCTTTTTAAATTGCTAACACTGTTGTAATCTGTAATTACAGAAATCAGTGTGAGAATTGTGGCACATTATAATTATCTTTCCTGATACTTTATTGCTGTATGAATTATTAATCAAAATCACTCTTGTATAGTATTTGCAGCAACTAAGAAGAATAATGTATAATTAAATTTCGTTATTTCTATTTTTGTGCTGGTGTTTTATGATGTTGTAATTGATAATTAATTGGTTAAAAATTCACGCAGTTCTTGGGGGTTTCATATGACGGTGACTGCTCGGTATTCAGCATTTATTAATTGAATAATAGGCTCACTGAAGAGACCTTTGTATATAGTCTTCTGTCATTACAGTGAGCTCTCAAAAACGGTGAATTAATCATTAGGCCTTTCAATAGTTTCCTTTTAAAGGGAAGCAGTGACAATATAATCATATCCTTTGTTATTGTGGGTATAATTGAGAGATCGTAATAACCAATTATAAGGATGGTCATTTTAGGAGCTCTCAAGTGTCAGTGATTGATAAATCTCTTTAAAACCAAAGTGTTTATTACACAGAACAAGTCTTTTGATAGGAAAAAATATTACAAGATGGGGAAGAAAGCCTGGAAAATAATTTTCCTCCCACTTGCCATTTAGAAACAGTGCATGTTTATTCCTAAAAACTGTCAAGTCTGATGTGCTTTTGCTGGCATTTCTCTCAACTTTTTCATTATTTTATCATCATCCTCCCCATTTTTTTTTTGTAGTACCTTGTGCTAAGTTGTTAGGAGGAGAAAAAAAAATAACTCAGAACAAAAGAGCTCTTTTTTTTTCACACTCTCTGCATCGGATTGAAGAGAAATAGTCAGCTGTACACACACAAATCTGCAGTTCAGATGCTCCAGCTACCTCTGACCAACGAGTCCTGGATGCATTCAAGCTGATCACTTCAGGTTACTCCTCAGTGTCCTGTTTTTTTACTGTTAGTGGAACTGATTGGAAGTGTGTGAACAGGAACTAAAAACAACCCCCGTTCAGTATTGATCCTCTCTTAAATACATGATTCAAATAATGTGTTTCTGAGACAGTGGTTAGGAGGTCAATAAAGATGGATAATACAGACACATTCCTCTGCCCAGGCGGTTTGCTTTTAGCCAATGTGCTGGAGCATGTGAATATTCATCCCATGTAAACTTGTACCTTGAGTATTGTGGGTATTCTTATTAGGAGTGACTAATCCTTTTACAAATCTGGTGAGCTCCGTGCCCAGTAACGTGCAGCTGTGATCAGTTGTACAAATGGTTTATTGCAGTGACTGTGAAATCTCTCAGGAAAAACAAAAGAAGCGTTTTCCTATGAGTACGGGGAACAATTTCAGTTCGTTTCCACGGTCAGGAATCACAGCTCTTCTTCTTACAAATTCCATTGTCTTACTGCTTTTTTTTTTTTTTACTTTCCTTGCTTTTTTCCTGGAGCATGTCCAGAGACAGACACCAGGGCTGGTGAAGCATTGTGGGGACCATCTGAGGGAGCTGGGGATGTTTAGCTTGGAAAAGAGGAGGCTGAGGGGACACATGGTCACTGTCTACAACTACCTGACAGGAGGCTGTAGTGAGGTGGAGGTTGGTCTCTTTTCCCAAGTAACAAGTGATAAGACAAGAGGAAACCGCCTCAAGTTACTCCAGGAGGGATTTAGATTGGATATTAAGAGCTTTATCACTGAGAGAGTTCTTAGACACTGGATGTTTGGCAGTGTTGTGTTAGTGGCGGGACTCAATGATCTTAAAGGTCTTTTCCAACCAAAACAGTTCTGTGATTCTATACTTGGGTGCTCTCTACTATTTGTGACACTAGAAACAATGCAGTGCTGCTTTGACCTTTTTATTTTTTGTCATTTGTATAATATTCATTGAATTGATCCTGCATGTTGAGGAGGGCTTTTTCTCTTTCTTTGCCAGTAATCTTTTTCATTGCTCTCCTGAGAATTTCGTTTCTCCCTGTTTCAACATCAGAAGTCAGACACAGATACCACACAACAGTGTATTACACCAGAAGTAACTAGGAAATACATGTCTTTATTAAGATATTTATATCTCTCTCTAAAATCTGTCTCTAGGTGATGACAGTTTGTCTGTCTCCAGTCTGTCTTTTCACGAGAGACTCCAAATTGGAAGTGAGACTCCAGGTCAATGAGTTCCCATTTTACTGTGATGGTGGTCAAACACTGCAAAAAGTTTGTCCAGACATGGTGTGAGGTCTCCACTGTTGGAAGAGGCTCAAAACCCTACAGCACACAGTCCTGAGCAGCCTTCTCTCTGTTTTGAGCAGGGAGGCTACACTAGATGATATCTAGAGCTCCTCTCCAACCTCAACCATTCTATCTCTAATTGCCACTTGTGTATAACAGTGCCCTGGGTTTAGCATGTCACCCTGTTAGCATCTAATTCTTTTTTATATTCTTTTTTAAAAATTCCCAACAATACCTATCATCTTTTAATTCTCTTTTGAACACAGAAAGTTCCACTTAAGGAAAAACTGTTTTATGTTAAAGGTGAGGGAGCCCTGGCACAGGCTGCCCAGGGAGAGTGTGGAGGCTCCTTCTTGGTAAGTTTTCAAACCCACCTGGATACGTCTGTGGAATTCTAGGTCACTAATCAGTGTAGATTCATCAGACAATTCATGTTAGAAAGGACTTGAGGAGGTTCCTATCACAGCCTCCTGCTCAAAGGAGGTCGGCTCTGAGATCAGAGCAGGTTTCTCAGTGCTACATCCAGTCTAGTCTTGAAAACCTCTAAGGATGGAGAGGAATCAACCTCTCCAGGCAACCTGTTCCTCAGTTTTTCCTTATGTTCAGTCTAAATCTCTGTTGCTTAAAATTGCTCACAGTGTCTGGCCTCACCTTCTCAATGACCTCAAGTGGTAGGCTGCTGTTTAGACCCTGGTACACCCAGGCAGTCTCCCATCAGTGTACTAAGTTGGCCCAACCGTGCTTTAACTTCAGAGAGAGAGGAGCTCCAGTGTGTTGCATGGCATAACTGTGGCCAGATGTGAGCCAGTACTGTTGCCATTTGGAGGAATTTTACCATTAACCTGCTGAAAATTACCCCTGAATCACTTCTCTGCTGAACAGAGTTTAGCCTAAGTGATTTCCAGTCTGACGCAATGTCTCACCTTATGGCCACTGAGCTTTTCTAACAGCCTTTTGTAAAGGTTTTGTCAAAGGATTTCTGAAAGTCAGCACTAATTACATGTACCAGTGTTCCTCACTGCTAATTTGACACACTTCAGGAATTCTAATAGAGCCCATCAGAGACATGACTTCCCCTTGCAGAAGCCATGCTGCTTTGTCACGATGATAATTTGCCTGGTTAAGTGCTCTGTAGCTCTGCCATGACTGAGATTTACCCTTTCATGTAATTAACCCAGTTCTGATGCAGGACTTTCTGGTCTGTCTTGATAAGATTTTCACTCCCCTAATGTTTCCCTTTAAAAACAGACACCACATTGCCTGCCCTCTAGCCTTGTGAGGCAAGAGCTGGCTTTTTGGTGATTGGTGATGTATTTTTGGTAGCAGCTCAGGCAATGCATTTATGAGTTCCTGGAGAGTTTTGGGTGAGCGCCAGCCAGCAGAGACAACGTGCTGCAAACCAAAGTGATTTGGATGTTCCATGAGCAACTTCTTTGGTCTCCTGAGGTTTCACGTGCCTCCTTCATGCTGCTCATGCAAAAGGACTCGGTAGGATCTCCCATCCATGGCTGTGGAAGGATGGTGTAAGCAGCGTTCCAGTTCACAGTGGCTGGCCTTTACCAGCAACTTTTTTTTGGCACAGTTTCAATGGTGCTTTCCTTGCCCACAATAGTTCGTGCCAGTTTCTGGAAACTTTTGTTTCAGAGGCTTTTTCTGGCAGTATGGTGACCTATATGCAAACAAATACACAGCATGTCCTTTTGAGAGGAGAAAGGCTTGCTAAGACATTCTCTCTTCAGTTTCAAGAAATACCAAGTGTGTAGCAATGATTTCCATGAAGAACGTTCAGCAAAGTCAGCATAATACTGAATTGAGCAAAAAGCTATGTGGTTTGAATTAACACTGTATAAAAGACTTTCAGCCTTGTTTGCCTCAGAGTTCTGAGTTAATACCCAATCCCTGCTTTTCTTCCAAGGGGGGGAAAAACCCAAAGTCCAATTCTGCTCATTGTCTTGCTACTACATGCCAACACCCTACAGTGACCTTTTCTCTTTACACTCTAAACTCTTCCCTCATGAAAATGAACAGTATGCTTCCCAGCACGGGCTTTCACCATCTTGCTCCTATCCTGCAGGATAAAGCCCTCTTGGAGAGGAAACACCTCGTGTCAGGAGGTCATTCAGTCGATGGCAGATAGTGGAAAAGGGAAGATCGTAAATCACTGGTGTTGAAACATTAAAAGCTTGAGGGGGTTTTTTTTGGCCTAAGTGGTCCTGAGCTGCAGCCCAGCTCTGGCTTCCCTGTGCGCAACACAGGGCTCAGGGTGCTTCCTGGAGCAGCCAGGGGCACAGCCGGGGGAAGTCTGTGTCGGGCTGAGATCGCAGCCGCAGGCCAGGGCATCCACGCAGGCTCTGTGGCTGTGGGAAGGGGCACAACACAGATCTGCTTTTGGGAAGCCCACGAGGTCATCGCAGTGGCCCTGGGAAAACACAGCGACACAAGCAGCTGGGTGGACGCCGTGGCCGGGGACCTGCTGAGAAGGACAGGGCGATTCGCAGCCCCACACCTCAGTACCACGTAGGTCAGGTTTCCTAACATAGAAGGCAGGCTCGTTAGCCAGAGGGAAAACACACCGTGGTATTTTCAGCACTTCACAGGGCATGCAACATTTTTATTTTAAAAGAGAAACCACACTTGATGAGAACTGCAGTTAAAAAGTGGGAAATTACTAATTAGCAACCGAGTAATTCAGGGTTTGATTCACACAAATTGCCCTATTACTGTAAAAAAAAAAAGGGATTTCAATTTCAGGCAAACATTGGGGTTCGGGTTTTTTTTAAGAGGCATTGAAAATATAATTGATGTTCTGTTCATTACCTGCCAGGTTTCAGGTTTCTTGTTCAGTTTTTCATCCTCTGAGACATTACAGACATAACACAAGTTTGGAAAGAAAAGGGAAGAAAAAAATTAACGCTTTCCCCTTCACATTGTCATTTGCAACTCTCAGGTTTTCCCACTAGATTGTTCTTGTAAACTCCTGCCTTTCATAGCACGCAAGAGTGACCGCTTAGAACATCATTACAACACTATCGTTAGCATCAGAGCTCAGTTACACAGAAAGCTGTGAGTGGGATGAGCTGAGTATCGTTTTCTCTTTTACCTTACTGGAGTGCTAATAAAATGATTGCTGTCAGTTCTTCTTATTAGTCTCAGTTTATGGAGAGGAAAAGAAACGGAAATTAAGCCTGTTCAAGAAATCCAACCAGTAGCATAAAAAGCCCCAAGGTGCCTCCCTCCTCTACCTGTATGCAGATCAATAGGCAGCTAGGTATCTTGTCTCTGGATATAAAGTCATTGAATCACAGAATCTCAAGGGCTGGAAAGGACCTCGAAAGATCATCCAGGCCAACCCCTCTGCCAGAGCAGGACCAGCTAGAGTAGGTCACACAGGAACTCATCCAGGTGGGTTTGAATGTCTCCAGAGAAGGAGACTCCACACCCCATCTGGGCAGCCCCTTCCAGTGCTCCCTCACCTCAACAGGGAAGTTTTCCCTTGTATTTCTTTGGAACCTCTTCTGTTCCAGCTTGTACCCATTGCCCTTGTCCTATCATTGGCCATCACAGAGAACAGCCTGGCTCCACCCTCCTGACACCCACCCTTAATGTATTTCTAAACACCATTGTAACAAGTAGAAGCAAAATTCCTCCTCTACTACTTTTTAATGTGGATGTTTGCAGCATTTTTCTTTGCTAGTACAAAATACAATGTTGTGTGCTATATTGTTAATGCGTATAGATGAGTAGACAAAACATGACTTCAAACTATTTCTCTTGCCATGAGTTCAAAACAGAGTACAATTCTTCTACAGTGTCATTCAAAATATACTAATCTAGACAAGAATGGACTTAAGAGGACCAATTTATTACTTGTAAGTATTTACTAGACTTCTTATTGGTAACTCCATCTCCTCACCTTTATAGGAGTATTTTTTAACCACTGGCTATTATGACTCTTCCTACTAAATAGTTACTCTTGTCAATGTTACAAAACTGTAATATTACTGGAAGTCTCTTAATGGGATGCTTATGGTTTCTCTTTTACCGGTACTTTTAATATATACTGCTGACTCATGCTACATTTCTGAGTACCCAGCTGAAATGCCTACATGGGCAGAAAAAGACCCAACCAATCAACCCAGATTAGCCCTTCCCCTCAGTTCAAGAAGGACAGGGAGCTGCTGGAGAGAGTTCAGCACAGGGCCACCAAGATGATGAAGGGAGTTGAGAATCTCCCTTATGATGAAAGGCTGAGGGAGCTGGGGCTCTTCAGCTTGGAGGAGACTGAGGGGTGACCTCATTCATGTTTACAAATATGTAAAGAGTGAATGTCAGGAGGATGGAGCCAGGCTGTTCTCAGTGATGGCCAATGATAGGATAAGGGGCAACAGGTACAAGCTGGAACAGAAGAAATTTCAAAGAAACACAAGGGAAAACTTCTTCCCTGTTGAGGTGAGGGAGCACTGGAAGGGGCTGCCCAGATGGGCTGTGGAGTCTCCTTCTCTGGAGGCATTCAAACCCACCTGGATGAGTTCCTGTGTGACCTCCTCTAGATGGTCCTGCTCTGGCAGAGGGATTGGACTGGATGATCTTTCACGGTCCCTTCCAATCCTTAAGATTCTGTCATTCTGTGATTTATGGTACAGCACTATAATGCCAAAGCACTGCTGCCTGTTGCCCGTAGCCGTGTATGCCTCTGAGTCTACCTCTCAGAAAGCAGAGACTGTTCACAATAAGGGAAAGCAATTCCCTAAAGTACTTGAAGTTAATGCATTTGCATGACTTTCCTTTCAGCAGAAGGTAGAATAATATATACAAATTATCTTTTTTCTCTTGTAAGCCCTAAACCAAGCATGTTTGGCTTGTTTTGGGGTACATAGTGTGTTCAGACAGCAGCATAAGCTTTTGCACTTTTCTACTTAGAAAAATTGAAATAAGGCGAAGAGGATTCAGTCTGATACTGGGCTGAAAGTTTTGGGTGAAAGAATTACTTCAACGTGTTTAAGTGGAAAGGGTGTTTATGTGGTGCTGGGTGATCTGATCCCTGCCACTATTATGACTGCGAGTCCTGTCCCTGTGTTTAGAGGCATTGCCAGTTCTGCTTGTGTTAGAAATTGCAGAGCACCAACCAGAGAACTCCCTGCCTCTGGCACTTGTAATGAGTGTCTTACATCCTTCCAACCTCTGCTGTGCGGTCAGGAGGGGTAAACTTACTTGCAGGCACAAGCAACCCCAGCACCAACGTGCTGCCCTGCTGCCTGAGGCTCAAGGGATTTTCTTGCATCTGTGGATCTGTAAATGGCATTAAACCGCTGGTGAAGGCGTGGGCTTTAGCCATACCTGGAAACAGATTTCATCTGAAGCCACCAAACATCTTTCTCTCCCACTTAAGGCTTAAAATTGCTCTTATTGTGATTGAGAAATGAAGAGGCTGTGGTTAGTGGCTTGTCTTCATTGGGTAGGATTCCACCTTGCCTTTCACTTGAGCTGATGCATTTAAGTGTAAACATACAGTGCTGCCTGTCCACTGGAGAACAGCCTGGGGTTTTGAGGGTTTTTTCCCTTCATCTGAAATTCACAGAAGCAAGCACAAAGCCATTTTTTTCACTGTTATTAAAAACAACAGGCACTTTTGGGTTTTTGCTAAAAACCTTCTAGAATTTCCCATGTCCCCATGTTACTGCCTCTACTAAATTGAAAATCATAGATGCATAGTAGGTGGTTGAAGGAAAGCACTTTGCAGTCCATCTAAACTCTATTTTTGTTTTGAAGGGGGAAGTTGAGGGGCAGTAGGTAGTTGAAGGGCAGTGGAATGAAAGCTGGTGGCAACAAACACCTTTCCTGATAACTTTCCTGAGCAATTTGCCCAGAGTTGAGTTAATGGGCTGCTTGACAGTGGTCCCAGAATATCCAGGAATCTGCCCTGCTGAGGCCTCATCTGGAGTCCTGTGTCTAGTTCTGGGCTCCTCAGCTCAAGAGGGACAGGGAAGTGCTAGAGAGAGGCCAGCACAGGGCCACCAAGATGATCAGGGGAATGGAACATCTTTCATATGAGGAAAGGCTGTGGGAACTGGGGCTGTTTAGTCTGGAGGAGACTGAGGGAAGATCTCATTAACATTTATGAATATATAAATGGTGGGTGTCAGGAGGCTGGGGCAGCACTTTTTTCTCCAATGACAGGCATAATGGAAAGAAGCTGGAACAAAAAAAGTTCCATTGAAACATAAGGAGAAACTATTTCCCTGTGAGGTGAGGGAGCCCTGGCACAGGCTGCCCAGGGGAGGGTGTGGAGACTTCTTCTCTGGAGGTCTTCAAATCCCACCTGGACTCATTCCTGTGTGACCTGATCTAGGTGGACCTGCTTTGGCAGGGAGGTTGGACTAGATGATCTCTAGAGTTCCCTAACCCCTACCATTCTACGTTTCTGTGAATCAGGCAACACCCCAGCGTGCCACATTTGCTCGGTGGCTGCGTTGCTCCTCACCACCTTGTCTGTTTTCTTCCTTCCTTCTCCCCTGCAGGGTGTGAACGGCATGTCTGTGGATGAGAAGACTGACTCCCCCATGTATGTGTATGAGTCAACGGTGCACTGTACCAATATTCTCCTCTGCTTAAATGACCAGCGGAAGCAGGACATTCTCTGTGACGTGACGCTGATCGTGGAAGGGAAGGAGTTCCGCGCCCACCGGGCTGTGCTGGCTGCCTGCAGCGAGTACTTCTTGCAGGCCTTGGTAGGGCAGACGGAAAATGACCTGGTGGTCAGCCTGCCGGAAGAGGTACAGTATGTCGCCGTGCCCCTGCCCTCAACACAAGCCCTTTCCATCCCATGCAGTGAGGGCTCCGTGGTCTGCTAACATGGCAAAGGGGAGCGTGGCGTGGCTGTCAGTGCCTGCCCTGGCATGGCTCTGGGTGTGGGATTTATGTTTGGGTGGGTTGCAAATCCCTCCTCTCTGGCACCTCATATCCCCGTCTATCTCTTTCCCCTCCTGCACCTCATTCAGCCTTGCTTCCTCTCACCTTTGTTCAGCACAAGTCTGGGATTGAACTGCTTCAGGTCATGTGTTTTCCACCAAGAAACCATGAACACGGTCTGTCAAAAAAACAGGGTTTTTCTCATGCAGCCTGGCTTCCACAGCAGGAAGCCAAGGGACCTAGAAAATACATACCTCACTGGAAAGTTTACTTTATTTTACCACAGAATCTCACTGGCTGGCTTCCACCCCCACTGTAGTTTCCTCACAGCCGTAGGGCCGTGACAGCGCAGCTCCCGTAGGTCACACCGGTGGCTTTGCTGCCCACAGACGAGACATCTGCCGGTTGGCCAGGCCTACCATCACCCTCCACCTCTGCCCAGCACCACCAACTGGCCAGTGCAGCATGGGAAGGGTAGCGATATTCCCAGGGCATGCAAAGGCAGTCACTCAGTGGGAAGGTACTCTGGCACAAAGAGGGGTTTTCACCATCATTTGCTTAATGCCCATGAAGAAGCATGGTGTGTGGTTTTAAATGACAGGTCCCAAAGTGTCACACGTTTTTTCCGCCTCTGGTCTAGCTCTCCAGAGACCAACAGCATCATGATGTTGTCACAGCATGAGTTGGAGAGCATTTAGTAGAAGTAGGTCACCGGGTGTGTCTTCTTGAGTCTTGACACTGAGTGTTACTCATTAAGATGTTTCAACCCAGACATTTTGCATAGGAGCTTAGAGAAATTGCAGAGGACGCACTAGGATGCACACTATGATTCTACTGCATCCACTAATAATTTCCAGTGGAAGAACCAAGTCTCAGTCAGTGTTGCATAGTTTTCACACCACAAAGCAAGGATAGGAGCAGAGAGGTGACAAAACATGTCCAGGGGTGCATAGATACGAAGAGACAAGAGATTGTCAGCGTTGGTGAGGCCTCCATGTATGATTCAGGTGCTATCAGACAAAGAAAAACAAAAGAAATTCAAGTAAGCACAAGGAGTGACTGAGATGTTCAGAAGGAGTCTGGCCCAAAGGAGGAGAAGACAAGACTGCCGTGACATGCTGCAGCTCCATGTAGGCAACCAAGATATAACAACTGAGAGGGAGAGTTTTTCTTTAATAGTAAAAGACCATGTTTACACAAGCATTGATTGGTTTCAACTGGCTTTTCCTAAAAGTAGACTGGAAATTAGCAGATTTCTAGTCACAGCAGCAGCGAGGTGCTGAGCCACAGGCCAGTAGGAGGAGCAGGGTGGTGGAGGGATGATCATCTCTCTGCACTTGGTGACCAGTCCTGCGTTCATATGGCACGAAAGAGTTAAAAGTCAAAGGTTTGCCTTTCTATGTGTTTTATATGAGATACTACATCAAAATCTTTTAGTCCAACAGTAAGTTATTTCTATGTAAGTGAACCTCATGAGATGCAGGACAAGTGCAGAGTCCTGCATCTGGGAAGGAACAACCCCATGCACCAGTACAGGCTGGGGATTGACCTGCTGGAGAGCAGCTCTGCAGAGAGAGAACTGGGAGTGCTGGTTGATAATAAACTGACCATGAGCCAGCAATGTGCCCTCAGGGCCAAGAAGGCCAATGGCAGCCTGGGATGCATCAAGAAGAGTGTGGGCGGCAGGTCGAGGGAGGTTCTGCTCCCCCTCTACTCTGCCCTGGTGAGGCCTCATCTGGAGTCCTGTGTCCAGTTCTGGGCTCCTCAGCTCAAGAGGGACAGGGTACTGCTGGAGAGAGTCCAGCACAGGGCCACCAAGATGATCAGGGGGCTGGAACATCTTTCATGTGAGGAAAGGCTGCAGGAACTGGGGCTGTTTAGTCTGGAGGAGACTGAGGGGGGATCTCATTAATATTTATAAGTATATAAATGCTGGGTGTCAGGAGGTTGGGACATCCCTTTTTCGATGGTATCTAGCAACAGGACAAGGGGTAATGGGATGAAGCTGGAACACAGAAAGTTCCATTGAAACATAAGAAAAAACTATGTCAATGTTGAGGTGAGGGAGCCCTGGCACAGGGAGGGTGTGGAGTCTCCTTCTCTGAAGGTCTTCAAGACCTGCCTGGACATGTTCCTATGTGCCCTGATCTAGGTGGACCTACTTTAGCAGGGGGGTTGCACCAGATGATCTCTAAAGATCCCTTCCAACCCTACCATTCTGATTCTAAGTGAATCCTCTTTGGATAAATGAAGTATTGTAGTTTGACAGTTCAGAATGTATCTCAGCGACAGATCAAGAAGTTGTAGTGACTTAGGATTATGCTGACTGCTGTTAACAGCTCCAGTGAAGCCCATGGATTTGCAGAAGCAGTGAATCTAGCTCTTCAGGTTTTTCCCAGTCACACTTCACTGAAGATCACCACCACTGTTGTTTTGCCTCGTGCTTTTAGTTGCAGAGCATCAGGGCTGTAACTTTCTCATCCTGGAAAAGAACTCCCTTAGCCTATTAAAAAAGGACCTACAGTTACCAATACTTGCCAATACAGATATTTTCCACATGCAAATTAATTGCTGTTAACTACATTGAATGTAATTTGTTCAGTGGCTACTGTACTTGAATATGTGAGGTGATCAGGTAAACAATTTCCTCACAAATGCTAGTCACTTGGGGTAAAGAGAACTGCCTGACGCACTTCCCTATTTCACAGTTATTCTTTGGTTAAGATGCACATCTCTACTCCTGGCACTGCTCTGCTTCAGAGTGCTGGGCAGAGTGTGTGTAGATATGGGAAGTGCCTCCAACAAAGAACAGTTCTTTTCACCATGAAAGGAACTGAAAGGCTCCTGGTTTTTAAGAGGGGAAACACCATCTTAGTTACATTGCATTAAAAGAAGTTAGCAGAGTCTTTTTCAGTTCACAAGCTCATGACTCTTCTCAAAGGCTATTGCTTTTAGTTTGTGGTCTGCAGAGTTCTGGCAGCCAATGAGTTATTTCTAAAAGTGTCTGTGGAAACTGATTTAGTCTGTTATGTAGGGGCTTATTCCTCCAGTGGAGAAATTTCAAACAAAAGTTGAAAGTTAATATCCTGAGCCAATACATTTTTCAAGCTTCTAGACAATATCTGTTGGCACATAGTTGTGGCAGAAAAACAGAGGCTGAAAATCATTTTTAAATGTAGTCTTCACAGTTCAAAACTTTTCCAAAGGTGGACATCACTTGTAAATTAATAAAGCTGGTTTTAAGTAGCCATACAAGCATTGCATTTTAAATTCTGCTTGTGGTCTGTAAACTGATAAAATACACAATTCTGGAGAAAAGGCATTATTATTGCTCAAAGGTTCAGTGTTGGAGATGGGTAAAACTTTATATATATGTATATATATATATATATATAAAGCTTTTACACTCATGTAGTCTTGGTGTGAGGGACCAAAACAAAAGAACTTACTTTTGATTATTCAAAGCAACAAATCTGCCTCTGAAGCCTCTAAATTGCAGACTTTTTTTTGTTTACTTTGCAGCATGTTGGTATCTTTTTGTTTATCTGGCATCCAGACATTGTTAACCATTGTGTAGCTAAACAGTGAACAGATGTTTTCTACATTATTTCTTGTTTATATCCAGTTACAAATGAGAGCACTCTTTATGTTACACCAGTCATTTCGGTAGGGAGACACTGTGCACACACAGAATTGGGACCAGTTGCATTGACAGGGTTTTAAACCTCTGCAAAACTTTGTCTTAGACATTTCAGGTCAATTCAAGTGTGATTTGATGTGCCTGAGTTCAAATCTTTCCCTAATCAATTTAAACTAAGTCAAGTATGGAACTTATTCTGCAATGATTGAAGAGTTTCCATAACAGCTTTTGTGCTAGCCTCAGTAATTTGATTTCATACTACACCTTTTGTTAAAGCAGGGTTTTTTAGTAGATAAGTGCTTGGAAAAACAGCCACGTTAACAACAAGGGCTCAGATGTGGCCGTGATGTGTGAACTATCAGAGTTAGAGGAATGGAGTGTGTCAGCAGCCTACAGCTAATAAAGACAGACCCCATTAGCTCTTGATTTCTATGCTTTTTCCCTCATTTGCAGTTTTTGATAAACAAGTAGAAGATGGCCTGCTTTTCACCCAGGGTAGTTTTCAGCAATTGTGCAGCTTTCCTCTAGCAGCTGCTGTTAAATGCAACCCAAAATTAATATTTTCTGAGTTTAAAGCTCTAAAGTTAGTAATTCACTCCATACCCCTAACTGTTGTTTTGTTTTATTTAATCACGGAAACCGGTCTTCTTTCCTTTAACAAGGCACTTAATTAAGCTTTTAATTCATGATAAGAAGTTAAATGGCACTTATGAGGCTTTTTTTAATGGTTTCCACTTCCCATCCAGATTACAAAAAAAGGTGTGATAGAGAGAGAAACAGGGCTGTCAGCCAGGGGTATTGTAGGTCATGCCAATATTAGCTGGCAGCAGGCCATTATCCAATTAACATTGCTTCATCGCTGCAAGTAATAGCTCTTGAGTAGATGATTGAGTCATTCATGCTGTAGTGGTACTCTACTTGAGAAGGAGCCAGTGCTTCGTCAAATAGGCTTTTTATTCGCTATTGTTACCTGTCTGGCTTTGCTAGTAGAAGTGCACAGTGAGTCTACACGGGCAAGCTGAAAGCTGGGCACTGGACAGGGGAGCAAACACCTTATTCGCTTGGTTTTCTGAAAGCCGAGGTTGCAATTAAACGGTGAAAAGACAGAAAGAGCAACAATAAATAAAACCCCCCAGTTGCATTAGATTCTTACTGCTTAGAAACGCCATTCCTGACCTTGCTTGCATTTTGTTTTGTTGACTTTGGGCTGTACATTTGAAAAATCCTTCACCTGGTCGTTCCTGCCATGACAGCACCAAATGCCTTTCTCTCTGGTTAAATTAAACACGGGTCTTCTGGAGCAGTAGACCAAGCTTTCTCTAGCATTGGTCTGATACTGTCCTTCCTGTTCTAAAACCAGCTTGCTTCTCAGCTAGGTTGTTTAGTTTTACCTGTAACCCTTGGTTTTCTTGGACCTGTTTCAAAAAGTGACTTTTGTGTGCAATGAGCTGTCTGCTGGAAATGTTGCCTTCCAAAAAGAGTTGAACAGAATTGTCTGTGGCTTAGAAAGTCTTCTGAAAGGCAAAGGAAAGCAGCATGTCTTTTAGGAAGAGGAGGTGAGATGTGCTTGGGGAACTTTTTTGTTTGTTTATCCACACTGCTCTTTTCTCTGCTATTAAGAGAATGATGTTCAAAGTAGATGTTAGCACACACCACAGGCTGAATTTCTCTGCCTTCTCACTGCTTTACTGCTTCTTGATGGCTGCTGCAAAACCTGCCATTCCCCCACAAGGTCTCACCCTATGAAATCTGTCATCTACTGCTTCTGTTGACGCTGGATAACTCCCTCACCTGGTTAATCTTTGCAAAGAGAAAGGCAGGACGGGACCTCAATTCAGATTCAAGGCTGGCAAAAGCTGAGTGTGTTGGAAAGTGAAGGTATGCAGCACTCTGGGTGGGACCAAGCCAGGCATCTAACATTAGTACAGCTCAGAGCTGACAGGGAGGAGGAATACTGGCAGCTGCTAGCCATCCGTGCCAGCCTGCCAGCCTGAGGGAAATATGCTGGGAATCAGCCAAGGAAAGATGATTGTTATGAGAAAATCAAAGCAGGATGCAGGAGGTCGACTGTTACATATCCTGCTGGCTAAAGGCAATTGCTATTCCTTATTATCTCTCTAGAAATAAACTGTGTTCTTGTACTTTGTCTCTTTTCTTTCTGTGTACTGTGTATCTGTATGAATATAATATCTTTAAGGAATGCGAGGACTGAGCTGGGAGTGCTCTGCACAGGAGCGTGGAGTGGAAGAGGTGATAAGTGTAGGAAAGAGGAGCAAGAGGGCAAGAAGAAACTGTCTGCTTGGAAGTTTGTTTCCCAGATGGAAGGATGTTGTGACACAGTAGGGATACCAGAGATGTATTAGGAGTAGCTAAGGTCAGTTCCTAGAGAATGGGGAGCATTAATGTGGTTTTCATTTTACATGACTGTATCAGCCATTGATGTTCCTCACAGATTGCAGCACTGGACAGAATTGTTTCTGCTTTGGCTCAGGAGGCAGCAGTGACCTGAAAGCCTTCCTGAAAGCCACAACAACTTCATCTGCAGAGCTTTTTGTAGCAGCAAGAGGTTGTACCCTTCAGGCTTCTAATAAAGTCAGGCTTCAAATTCATTGGCACTTCAACCTTACCTCTGCAATGCCACTTCGGTGAATCCATATGAATAGAAGTTGGGTCTCTGACTTTCCTAAATTCCTCCTAGGGAATGTGTTCCTTTATTTGTGCTGATTCACAGTGCTGACACTGACCACACAGAAGGGTGACTGCAGGCTTCAGATCCGTAGTGAGAGTAAAAGTGAGCATTTGGGTACTTTTAGAGGTCTTATGTGACATGATACTAGTTCAGGAGAAACTATAAGACAGAAATGGATGTTGTTTTATGTATATTGATTATGTAGCATGGTGCAAGCTGCAAACAGTGTATTTTGTTTCTAGCAGGTGAGCAATAGAACAGAAGTGAGACTATCAAGATGTGATATGGAATTCCATCCATGCCTCACTGCAAAGACTTCCAGCACTGTCTGATTTTTCATGCCTCAAGTATGGTGAAGAAACTAGCCACATGCTTTTCATTCCGCATGGTGTAACTTCCATTATTTTCTGATGAGGGCTGTCTTGCCATTGATAATGCTTCTCTGTTCTTTTCCAGCGGAGAAAAGCAAAATATATCTCAGCTGTCCTCTGTGGAGAGCCAGATTTAAAAAAGCAAAACAAAATCCATGCACACATGTATGTTAAGGAGAGAAAACCTTGCAGTAATTCCCTTCTCTCCCTTTGGCACTAGCTGTACTGTTCATCTATTTATCCAAGTAAGCATATAAAAGCGTTCTGTGGAAGGGGATATGGAGATGAATGCACAGAGTGAAATTCACTGCTGCGATAAGTGGACTCAATTTTGTGGCCTTTGTCAGACTTCTGCCTGCTGCTAGTGCTCAATTGGACTGAATGTGATTGCACCCGCTGTTGAAAAGGCGGTTTTTGTAGTGTGGAAACTTTCTTGCTCAAACATGCCAAACGTGATCTCAAATGTAAAAGGTGTCCCAAAGAATAAGTCCAAGAGGTAGACTATGCTAAGGGCATGAGCAGAAGCAATAGGGATATGTTATAGGAGATGGGTTTGTTTGTTGGTTGGTTTTTAGTTTGTGGGTTTTCTTGCTGTATTCAAATATGTATGTGGGCATGACTGCTCCCCCAACACTGTGAGCATCTTGCAGGATGAAAGATCTCCTTCTGTCCACCCCCTCGACCCTTTGAGTCTCTTACCTTTGCTTTTTTCTCCCTCTAAAGAAGCTTTGAGTTTCTTTAATGATGGCAAACTAAGTATCTGCTCTTTTAAGAGTCCAGAAATACAGGCTGAGTGTTTGCCATTTGAATAAACAGGCAGATAAGGCCCGGATAAGATACCCCTCAGCTTCACCACATGAGACACCACAACCTGTAAGGTACTTTCTGATCTCAGTACCAAGCTTTGTTTCACTAGCCTTCTCAAGACCCAAGAAAGATAAGGTTTTATCTCTGTTACAGCACTTTCTGACAAGGATTCCCCTGTGAATAATGTCAAACTGACTATTTTTCTCAGCTATCGGTGAAACTGAGCATGTTATGGGGTGGAATATGGCATGTATTCAAATGATGCATTGCAGCAGTCAACAAACATTAAGGCTAGGAGGTATGGTTCAATTTGGAAGTGAAATACACAGTTTAGGTGAGCAGAAGGCAGTTGAATCATGTTAGGATTTGGGAATGAGTTGCTCTTTGTGAATTTTACGGGCAGGCTGCTGGGTTTTTTAGAGGAACAAATAGGACACTTCCTGTTACATGTTCAATGCAAGCTCTGAAGAGAGCTGGTTTATTCCAGGACTTGTGTGCAGTGCTGGATTTTCATCTGTCTCAATTTGATGGGAGACCACCAGCAACCACCTACGAGTCTCAGTGCAGGCTAACACTACCAAAAGCTGTGTCCTTTCCTTAATAAAATAAACAGGAGCAGCTGTACTTGGTCAGACTACAGATCTGACTAGCTCAGGCTTGGTTTGCACAAAAAATGAGATTTAATTTCTCTAAAACAACACAAGTGTGGTTGTTTAAGGATTTACATGAAAAGAAAGTATCGGGCGGATCTCTAGAAGTGTGTTTTAATTTACTGTGGAATGATATCATGAGAGCCACTGGCAGTTGTTTTGAAGCCAGATGAAAATCAACTGAAAAATTTGGCATGTGTTTTTAGCAACAAACTGCTCAGTGGAGTGTGTGACTGGATGTTGTTTCATAACTGTAAGGCAAATGGCCTTGGAGAAGGATAAGCTTTAGACACCCCTTGATGAAGTTTGGTGGTCAGTACAGATGGAATATAAGGTCCTAAGATAACATAGATCAGACTTGCTATTAAACTTTACTGCCCTTCATTCACTCACTTAATCTGACCTTGTAAGAGCAGATGGCGTCAAAGTGTGTAGTTAGGTGTCCGTTTCCCACATACAGAAGTAGTTGAAATCTTTTCTTTTTTCTAAGTTTTGGTTTGGTTTGAGATGTTCTTCCTTTTTTTTGCTTAAAGTTTGCCTGATGCATGTTTTGGATCACTTAAGAGTCAGTAATGGAGGCTTAATCCCATAGCTGGGATAAGAACAGCAGAGAATTGCAGTACTAGCGCTTTCAGTAAAACCAGTATGTAAACAAGGTGTCACCAAACAGCTGGAACTGAGAGGTATCAGCTCTGAAGTTAAATAATGATAACATGAAACCTTCAGCAGCAGATTTTGGAGAACTCCTCTGAACAAATAAAACACTGTCATCACCTCTCTGCAAATGGCGGGGTGCGAGCCGATGCATCAGATGGGAATTGCAATGCAGGCCTGTGCATCAGGTCAGTGATGATTAAATCACCTTATGTGAACCACTCAGCTGTTTGCCTCTCTCTGAATGCTCCAGTTCATATTACCTCACACGGAGGTGAACAGGCTGAGCCACAGCTGGCCCAGCTGCTTGTCCCAGAGCAGCCTATGTATCTGAACCCAGAGCTTCCAGCTTATCACTTCTCAAGAGCTGCAGTCTCATTTTCTTCCCTCTGTATATTTTAAGCATGCAAAAGGCATTGAGGGAATTTTCAGACTAGTTGCAGCACTTCTCAAGGTGACTGGGGTAGGATGGAGATGCTTGCTGCCTTACGTGGCCAGCTGGTCCTGGGTGACCAATGGTCTACTCTGTATCCTCTGCCTGTTTTTCCTGCATCACTCCTCAGGTCCTGTGCACTGCCATCAATAACAGCTGCTGAGACTTACTACATTCAAGGTGAAAGCAGACTTGGAGACATTGAGCAGATCAGAAGGAGTCTGTGAATTGCTACAGACTTCCAGCCCCTCACTAGGAGACTGAGGTGCTTTGGGAATGCTCAATTATGAACTTTTGCATAAATGACAGAGCTGTTACAAATACAGGTTCAAAAAAAAAATTCTTAATGTAAAAAAAAGCAAACAAAATCTTGATATTTAGAGTAAGTTGTAAAAAATTTTTCCTCTGTTATTGTAGCTTTTGGGCATCCCATTTATCCCAAACAATAGGTGAGTAGGTATCTAGCAAGATCTCTTCCACAGAGAAATAATCAGTCTTGGCAGATTGGAGCTGTGTGTTGGCGTTGAAGCAACAATACGTACTTGAGTATATATTGTACCTGGTCCACATTTTTCCCTGCAGCAGCTGCTCATCATTTAGAACATCACTTTAGAGGAATAGAAGTCTACAAACTTACAGGAATGACTGCAGAGGACAGATTCAGTGGCAGCATTGTATTCTCAGTGTTCCCTTCTGCACCCACAGTGTCAGATGTACTTCCCAAAGCCAGGCCTAAAGTGAGTTTATTGGGCTAGTAAAATAGAAAAGAGACCATCCAAATAAATGAATTGACTCAGAAAGGGACCTGACCAGTGCTAGTAGTTCAAAGAGAAGTGGGCGTCCAGCGTCTTACACATCAAACACTTGGTAATGTGTGTATATACCTCTTACTCTGTGTTCCCAGAATGGGTGGGGATGCAGTCTGTGGTACTTTCAAGGTGAAAAAAGGGTAGAGTTAAAGAAAAAGAAAATGTCTCATGCAAACTTTACAAGTACAGTTTTCAGTTTCAGGGGAAAAAATGCTTGATGAAGTGCTGTGGGATTTTTGTCAGAGTGTCAGCTAGAAGGCCAAGGCTATGTTTTTGGCTGCGTAAAGCTTTTGCTTGTGGGAAATGTGTGGAGTTTTTGCTTACTTTTGAAATTCAGACCTGTGGTCCTCTGTTTCAAGGGCCTGCAGCTAGTAAGAAACAAGTCTTTAACAACTCTGAAAGCAAAATATCTTTCCATCTCTGACTACACTACACAGTGTGAGGCTAGCCGCCTCTCTCCCCACTTACACAGGCAGCCTTCAGAGAAAATTTCCCTGTCAGGGGATTCTTGGTCAAGTAAAAACAGAGTAAGCTCAAGTTATTTCCTGTTTCTTTCAAAGGACTGGGTTAGTGCCAGTAACCTTTCAAGGCAGGAAAAAGCTGGGGAAAGACAAATCCTGACAACTTCCTTTCTGCTTTCCACAGAGGCCTAGCTCTCGTTTCTGCTTCCAGAAGGGGAAGCTGGACTCGAGGTGGATGGATCTCCAGCCATTCCGTCTGCCCATTGAATCAAACTGAGCTTTAGCCTTTTTTTTTACTGCAGATTTCCATGTTTCCCCATGGATAGCTTTCTGCAAATGGCATTTTTGTCTGGACATAAGGCCAAATCAAGCAGTTTCTGTCTATTCCTTGAACTCGTTAGTTTTCAGGAGACTGGACACATCAAACCAAGGCTACATCTTAAATGCCTGAATTAATTTGTCAAATGCAAGGCACAAAAAATAGAGTTGACTGTCTTTTGTAAGAGTCATCTATGCTTGTCATTTTTGCCTGGTTTATGTAAGCAGCAGCCATTAAGGAGAAATAATACCTATACCGTTGTCCAAGGAAGTAGTGTCCTTGATGTATGTAGGCATTGGGGCATTCTACAAAGAAACTTTGTAGAAGTCACCACAGCATTTGGAAAGCAAAGTTGCTTTGAGCAGTGGCAGAAACCTTTAAATTAGTAACTACTTTTCTTCTTTCCCTGTCTTCAGTGTATCTTGCAGTTGGAGGACTGAGAAGATCATGCAGTAAGAGCTGCCTCAAGTCTTGGTTTAGTTTTGTTTTCTTTTTAAAGATGAGCCTAATCCTTCTCTTATGGGAGTTGTTTCATTGTTGCACATTAACTTTCCAGTTGGAAAGCCTCACTTGGGAGGGCATAGGCAGGTAAATTGTTAAATACAAGGATTTGATCATGTTCTGGCCTCTGCCTTCAACTGGTGGTGAACAGGAAAAGATGACTCTAGTGGAAGACACTGTCAGACTGCTGTGCTGGACCTCCTCCAAGCAGCTCTGTAGAGCAGATGGGAGCTGCACACTATAAGCTGCTCATCACAGCAAGCTCCCAGGGTTTCAAGACAATCCCAACCTTGGGGGCCAAGACTGTTTGCATCATCTGTTCTCACGTTCTCAGCTTAGTTCTCCAATACAGCTTTAATCTTAAATTTTCAGTGAGGTTACAGTCAGGTTCTGAAACTGGTTTTCTAAAGAGGAATTGGATAGCTGCAGAGGTGTGAGAACTCGTGGTCATTTTTTGTCACTATGCTTTCTCCTTCTTGGTTGAATGTCGAGGCGGCAGTAAAGACCTCTCTAAATTCTCTTTCAGGAATGGATATTTTACTCTAACTAGGCTTTACTTTTCCCAAATTGCTTTGATTGCAGGTACAGGAAAAGAAAGGGTTGAGTGTCATATGTGTTCTTGAGTGACTTCAAAGGTGTCTACTGTAAAGTGCAGAATAAATCAACATCTTTATACAACTATTGGAGCAAATTATTTCACTCCCTAAACTAAATTTTTTTAAAGCCAGGGTTTTCATTAGGCATTTTTGTAGCTAATTGTCTGTGGTATCTTTGTTGGTGTTTTTTTTTTTACTTAAGGGAAGGGGGAAAGTGAAAAAAGCAGAAAAGGCATCTGAGCTTTTGTTACCAAGTTGAGATTCCAGTAGTGATCGAAGGAACAGAAGATTTTGAGGTTTGGAGGCCTGTTCACATGGCTAAAACTCTGTTGAACCTCTACAGCAGCCTGCTGCAGAGTGAATGGAGAGCTGTGCTCTGTATTGTGTGCTCCCCGTGCCTATCTCTTGCTGGGGTAAACCAGCTTCTGCCCTGCTGCTTCTGAACATGGGGTCCTCCAGTACCAAATGCGGGAAGTGCTTGAACTCTACTTGTTCTCTAGGAAAGCAGCCACCCTGGGCAGGCTGGCATTTCCACACCTTCTTTATGCATGTAGTACTGGCACATAAATGCTCTTGCTCAATCCTGTCAGCTGCGTGTCATTCTATTCTGGGGAAGGTGAGAGCAGTGCCGAAAGTGACACAGCTCCAAAAGTTATCAGCTTCCCTCTATTTACCCCTCAGAGTTAGTCCTTGCTTTAGGTTTGTATGGTAGCTACCATACAAGGGGGAAGCATCACCTCATCTTAAAAACAGGGCATGATGAGAAGTGCCATGGCTCCTCATCAAGTGAACGTGTTTGTCGTTTGGTGTTTGCATGACTTATGAGCTCTCTGCACTTCACCAGCACCCTGTTTTGCCAAGGTTTTTTAAAGGTCTTTGAGAAGCCTTTACAGCAAATGAAGTGACCTTGGCAAGACTCTGTGTTACACCGTGCCCTGCCCAGCATTCCTGTAGTTCTTGCCATTTCCTTCCCCTTACAACACGGCTGTGGCTTTGGGCAGCGAGCGCGGCTTGTGTTTCCCAGACGAATGATGGCTTAAATGTCTTTATCTGCGAGGGTTTTTGCTGCATGCTGTGGATTTGAAAGGGGTGAGGGGATTTTTGTTTTGTGTGGTTATATGCTGTTCTGTGGCTCTGTTTTATTTCCTCTTCTCATCCTCCTCCCCTCTCTCTTCTATCTGAAACATTAAATTAAATCTAACATAGCGATATGTTTAGACAGAGGTGACACTTGGCTATGCCAGCTCCCCAGTGGCTTTAAACTGCTGGCTGCAGTACTGCAAACAAATTCAGACCCTGACTTGGCCAGCAGTTACCCCCCAGCTATCTGTATGTTCACTCTCCAGGCGTCATTTTACCTACACTATTGGAGACTGCAGAGTCACAGCCTATGTCTCATTGTCATGCATGGATGCGAAATATTCCTGTACTTATTTGCATTCATTAACTGTTGGTAGTTCCTCTGTTGAGGTCTCTAGCCTTGTTTTTACAGTGCTTTTGGCAGTGTTTCTGCACTTGGTGTGTGAATTTTTATGATCTGTTGCATGTTATTCATGCAATTTCCTGCCCTGTAATGGTATCAGTTTTCCAGACACAGAGGAATACAAACGAAAACCCAGGAGCCTGCATTAGCATAAAATGTCCCAGTTCTGTCACTTTGATTAATTTGTCTCTTTGTCTCCACTCTATATGATAAGTGCTATTAATGGTTGCAACACTTCATATGTCAAAGTCTTTCTTCCTAATGACTTGAAAATGTGGTTTATTTCCCCCTTTTTTGTATTATTTTCCTCATTTAGCATTCCACTCAAGTATAGATTTATGCCATGCTCTTTCATTATCTTACTGGTTGCAGCACTGGAGTGATTACATATGGTGTAGGGTATGAGCAAAGATGCGATCCCAGGGGCAGCAGCTGCTGATGCAAGCTGAAAATAGATCCAGCGTATGCTCAGCACTTTTCCCAGAGGTCTTTTATTTATTAGGAACAGTCTTGGTACAGGACAGCTCGGACCCTCATTTAGCAAGATGACTTTTTGCCTTTCAAGAGCAGTGCAATGACTTTGCTCTATTTACTGGCTGCTGTGTAATTTTTTTCTCACTGCCTCCTATCGAAGCAGTGACTTTACCTAACATAAATCGTCATATAATCCTGATTTATAACAAAGTCAAGAAATGACAGGCTCCATTTGAAGTAATGGAACTTGACAGACCTAAGGTTTAAATTAAATAATCCTATTTGTAAGACAGCATTTGTACATGGTACACTGGTTTGGAATGAACTTGAGTTCTTCTTCACTGAATCTTTTACCATTCTCTCTGTTTTGCCTTCCATAAGAGATTTTTGGGGAACACAGTTCATTTGGACAGAGAATGGTTTCTTCTCGTAAATGTGTGTGGAACAATGCGCTAGTTTCTTTCCCTTAGCAAAGAAGTTCTCATAAATTGTTCCACAGAAAAACTCTTTAATTAAAGAGGAAAAATTAATGTAGATGACTTATTCAGGGTAAGCCATGTCTAACCTGCTTCAGTAGCCAGATGAGGCCAACTGCTGAGAAGGAGAGGGAGGACGCTGGAGGGAAAATAGTGAGGAAGGCTGTAGCTTTACTCTTCCTCTCCCAGGAGTGGAGTTTAATCCTTAACAGTGATTTGTATGGAGAGAGATGGTCACCTCCTCCAGGCTGTCCTTCCCTCACAGCTGGCAGAGGGGGATGGCATTTCCTCCTGCCTCCGCATTTCTTCCTCTATCACCATTTCTTCCTCTGTCACCATAGTACCAGTGCAGGCAACAAGAGCCCCGGGGTCAGCAAATTGAAAGGTGGACCTGCTGCGACTGGCTGCTTGGAGCTGGCAGCAAGCACAGAAGTGGGGGTTTGTGAAACAAAAGGCTTGTAGATGAGGAAAAAAGACCAGGCAGGGAGCATGAGATGATGGAGAAATGATGGGAAAAGGCACAGAAAAAGGACAGTGGGATAAAAGCACTGAAGGTACAGTGCGGGATTTTTCTAGCCCAGATTGAGGGAAACTTAGAAAATGCCCCTTGTCTTTTATCTCACTCAGCATTGCATTTTTGCCTTCTCTTCTGGCTGCATATAGTTGCTGCCGCCTCTGTCGGTCATCTTTCTGGTTTTCCTTCATACCTGGCTGGGATGTGACCCTTACCCTAGGAGCCTGACAGATGCTCTTACCTTGGGCTCAGCTTGCCTGTTCAGCTTAATAACATGCCTCTCACTAACCATGTCACCCTGCTGTCACCCCGAGTCATCAGCTTCCCTGCAAGCCCAGACACAGAAAACGTGGCTTTTGCATCTATTATGTTTGAGCGGTGTCTGCTGCCCTCAGCCCCGGGGACTGGGGCCTGCAAGCATTCAACCTGTCCCACACTGCTTCTCTGCCACCAGCCTGTCCCACAGCCTGTCCCACACCGCTTCCCTGCCACCAACTTGTCCCACAGCCTGTCCCACACCGCTTCCCTGCCACCAGCCTGTCCCACAGCCTGTCCCACACTGCTTCCCTGCCACCAGCCTGTCCCACAGCCTGTCCCACACTGCTTCCCTGCCACCAGCCTGTCCCACAGCCTGTCCCACACTGCTTCCCTGCCACCAACCTGTCCCACAGCCTGTCCCACACCGCTTCCCTGCCACCAACCTGTCCCACACCGCTTCCCTGCCACCAACCTGTCCCACACTGCTTCCCTGCCACCAACTTGTCCCACAGCCTGTCCCACACTGCTTCCCTGCCACCAGCCTGTCCCACAGCCTGTCCCACACTGCTTCCCTGCCACCAGCCTGTCCCACAGCCTGTCCCACACTGCTTCCCTGCCACCAGCCTGTCCCACAGCCTGTCCCACACTGCTTCCCTGCCACCAACTTGTCCCACAGCCTGTCCCACACTGCTTCCCTGCCACCAGCCTGTCCCACAGCCTGTCCCACACTGCTTCCCTGCCACCAGCCTGTCCCACAGCCTGTCCCACACTGCTTCCCTGCCACCAACCTGTCCCACAGCCTGTCCCACACCGCTTCCCTGCCACCAACCTGTCCCACACCGCTTCCCTGCCACCAACCTGTCCCACACTGCTTCCCTGCCACCAACTTGTCCCACAGCCTGTCCCACACTGCTTCCCTGCCACCAGCCTGTCCCACAGCCTGTCCCACACTGCTTCCCTGCCACCAACTTGTCCCACAGCCTGTCCCACACTGCTTCCCTGCCACCAGCCTGTCCCACAGCCTGTCCCACACTGCTTCCCTGCCACCAGCCTGTCCCACAGCCTGTCCCACACCTCTTCCCTGCCACCAGCCTGTCCCACAGCCTGTCCCACACCTCTTCCCTGCCACCAACTTGTCCCACAGCCTGTCCCACACCTCTTCCCTGCCACCAGCCTGTCCCACAGCCTGTCCCACACCTCTTCCCTGCCACCAACTTGTCCCACAGCCTGTCCCACACTGCTTCCCTGCCACCAACTTGTCCCACAGCCTGTCCCACACTGCTTCCCTGCCACCAGCCTGTCCCACAGCCTGTCCCACACTGCTTCCCTGCCACCAGCCTGTCCCATAGCCTGTCCCACACTGCTTCCCTGCCACCAGCCTGTCCCACAGCCTGTCCCACACTGCTTCCCTGCCACCAACTTGTCCCACAGCCTGTCCCACACCTCTTCCCTGCCACCAGCCTGTCCCACAGCCTGTCCCACACCTCTTCCCTGCCACCAACTTGTCCCACAGCCTGTCCCACACCTCTTCCCTGCCACCAGCCTGTCCCACAGCCTGTCCCACACTGCTTCCCTGCCACCAGCCTGTCCCACAGCCTGTCCCACACCGCTTCCCTGCCACCAGCCTGTCCCACGGCCTGTCCCACACCTCTTCCCTGCCACCAGCCTGTCCCACACCTCTTCCATGCTGGCAGCCTGTCCCTGACCCCACTGGTTCTCAGCTCTACTGTAGTCTCCTGGTAAGGAAGAGCTGAGCAAAGTGGGGGACTTTCCTTGGCACTTTCCTGTGAAAGCATTAAAGACATCTGGTCTGGGTGGTTACTAATCCCCAGGGCGCAGCTTGAAACAGGGTAGCCTGTCCCACATTGGGACCATGAGAATGAGCTGCCTGGCCTGAGGCTTCTGTGTCGTCTCTGCCCTGCACTGAGTGGTTTCAGGCCCAAGTAGCTTTTTTTCTCCTAATTTTAATGAGCTCCACTAACAAGCTGACAGTGAAGAAGACAAGGTGACTGCTGAGGAGAGTATTGCTTGGAGTGTAGGGGATGGAGGCTGGCCTGAGCACATGAGGCAAGAGGCTCCTGATCCCTAAATGATAAACAACTTTTTTCCCTAGTGCTTGCAGGGAAGCTGTAACTTCTATTAATTAGAAACCAAGCCTGAGTTCCCCACTGCTGTCAAAAAAAAGACAGGACTTGGGAGTTCCACTGGAGAATGTGAGGGAAAATGAGCTTGCAAAGCCAAAGCTGTGCAGGCCCGCAGAGAAGGTGAAGGCGAGGAGGATCCATGGCATGGACATTGTGTGGGTTATTGCTCCTCATTTGGGAGAAAAAGCCATGAGACCCAGGAATAAAAGTCCAACAGGAGGTTTTAAGAGTTTAAGAGACACTACTCCATCTCCCTCCTCCGACAGACACGCGCATGGCTACGGGCACCACTTCCATTTCGCTTGGAATTAATGGGATTATGTGCAGTGATAAAGGAGGCAGGGTACACTGAATTCTGCAAACACAGAGCTTCACCCTGTGCTGCTTGATCTTTAGGAAAATAAATAACATAAAATAGCAAGAACCAATTCCAGGATGATTCAGTATGCAAATAAACTGTTCTTCATTACTCACGGCACACATAAATGCACACTGCTGACTGAGGCAGCAGAATAACACTTCACTGTTCATTATTGTATCAGACAGTGATAATTGCAGTTAATATTTTCTTAGTAGTGTCTCTGAGAGTTTATTTATACTGTTAATAATAGAGCAGCTGTAATGATGCCGACTGCCAGAGCTGTGGCCTTTTAGAAGCACTGTAGTGTGGCAACGGTATGGTGGTAATAGAAATCCAAGGAGAAAATGGTGTTTTCAGAGCAGATGGGGCTAATTCAGTCCCTTTCACACACGTTCACATTCTCTAGTCTCTTTCTCACGCTAGCATGCGTGGGTACACGTGAGCATATGTAGACACGCACACACACAAATAGCTGTAAAGCACTGACTTCCACCCTCCCAGGAAGTCACATGTCAAGCTGGAAATGCCATATTTTTTCTAGGGCTCCTAGGGTAGGTGGCATTTTCTACCCCTCATTTTCTGGGTAGATATTTAAAAATCTCACATATAAAGTAGAAAGGAGGATGTCAGTTCCTGGGCACGACCTGGAGCCGTGTGCGGGGTTGTGGCTATGCTGGAATACCTTTGCCCATCCTTCCCTGGCTTTGTCCATTTGACTGCAGGGCACTCCTGCTGAGCCTGTGCTTCTTTAGGGACTAAAAGAGCCGTTTACCTTTGCTCACAGCAGACATGAAACCTCAGCAAGAAGGCAAATGCCTCTGACTTTTTCTGGTGGGATTTAGGGAACCTAGCTGCTCTCCTGCCACCATGAGAGGCGTTAACTGCTTCTTGTGGAGGACAGGAGGGGACCAACTTTGCCAGATCAGCTGTGACTGGTTCTGTTCTCCTTGCAAACCTGCTTTGCTGGGCTGACCAGACACCGTTGGTGAAATATGAACACCAAGCAATGGGACAAAAGCCACCGAACAAAACCGATGCGAACCCAGAAAAATTGTGTGTCCAAAGACCGGAAATTAAAAGGCAAGGCAGGGAAGGAGGGGAAGGAAAAGTGGAACAAATGCAGCATTTGGCAGGTTTTGTTTTAAAAATACTATGCCTGCAGGAAGCTGGGTTATTTATACAGGGTTTCAGCCTATCAGTTAATAACTGTGATTGCCCGGTTACCTCATGAAGCGCAATAGTAAAGCCTTTGACGTTTGGTTCTTTCCACAACCCAACAAAAGCATCTCTGGATTGGAAATGTTAGAGTATTGACTGGGCTGCACTCTCTGCTACCCCGGCGTAAGGATGCCAGTGATTTTACGTGCTGTGCCATGCCAGCGTGCAGTCACAGGCAGTGCCAGAATCGTTGGCATCATCAGCCCTGTGGAAACCGCGGCAGAGTATCCATGAGCTGTGTCGGGTGTTATCCAACGCTGTCTCCTGAGCCTCTCTTCTCCAACTCCTCTGTCTTCTGATGAAGTTCTGTTCCTCAGAGTGCAGCCTTGTGTTTTCCTAAATCCTATCTGACAGAGCCTGTTTCTTCCTCTCCTACGCTTCGCGAAGTGTAATAGTAGGGCTTGGAGTGAGATTCCTTGCTGTGAAGTACTCCTTGTTTGTATAAAGTAATTACCTTGCATTTAATGCACTGTGTATTTAACACACTGTATTACACAGTTTATTTGCATAAATAAATTCTGCCACGCTTAGGAAAGGAGAGTATTGGTGTACTTTACAGGTCTTTGTGTAATTTTTCTGTATTGTTTTGTTTGCTTGTGTATTAGTTGCAGTTTTGGAAACTCTGAACCACTCCTCTAAGCACCCTTCTGAATTAGCAAATTCCTTCACACATCTTCATTTTTTGCCTGTTTTGATATTTCCTAATGTAACTCCGAAGCTTCTAGAGTTCCTTTCTTCATTCTAGAAGTTCTTAAACTGCTTTGTGTTTTCCCTTTTTCTCCCCATTTTGGCTCATGACGTGCATCTAAACAGATCTTTCACAGGCTCTTCTCTCACAATTTATATTCTGTGAAAGCTTTCCCACTCACTCCTCGCTGCTCAACACTTTCTCTCTCTTTTTTTTCCCCCCTATTCTGATGGAGGGGTCAGCTTAGTTTTCTTTTTGCAAAAAAATAAGGGACTGATTTTAATTTTAAATTACAGTTACACTTCTGATGATGCTCCTGGGTTAAAATCTCTTTGTCTCTGCCTGTTTCTTCACCATCAGTTTCAGCACGGCTTGCAAGGGCAGACAAGGAGAGAAGGTGGCACTTCTGCTGAGCCATCCTCCTGTGTCATGCTTCTTTACTGAGTTCCAGGTTTCTTAAGGTGCAAGTTGCATTGGAAACACAAGTGTGTTGCAAACTGTTAGATATCACAGCCCTGTTTCCCGTAGCTTTATCTTCCATTTCATGCCTAAGTCTTTAAACCACTAATTAGAGTCACTGGTTTTTTATGTGTTCTTTGTTGATTCAGTCATGTTGTAGCCGAGTTGTTCCTTCAGAGAACAGGTTATTTGAAACATACTCATCTCTCTTTCTAATGCCTCCACCTGGAGTCTGACCTCAGCAGCCTGAAAGTTCTCCATTACTTGCAGGGGTGTAAGGACTTCCCCTCTCCAGCCTAAGGGCAATTTTGCCCAAGGTGCTGCATGCCAGCGGGGATGCAGAGGGAGGTGAGCCCCGGTGCCAGCATGGCTGCCCCTCCAGCAACTCCACACAAATCTGCTGGCTTTAGCTTTTGAGCTTCTCCTGCCAGACCATGGTCCAGAGCAGCAGCTGCAGGAAAATGTTGCCTGACGCTCAGCAAACTGCTGCAGGTGGTGAAGCCCAGAGCTGCCCAAAGGGCTGTGCCAGGGGACATCTGCCAGAGACCAATAGTTGGAGTAGATGTTATCCAGCTGGTGCATCCCTACATTGGAAAAGCATTGGACCTTCCCAGTCCTGTAGCCTTATGGTTTTGCAAGCATATTCGTTTCTTGCACTGAAATGTGTTAGCAGCAAAGTATTGGCACTTGGGCCTCATTTCTGTCTTCCTTCTCGATAAACAGTGTATTTTGTGAAAGACATGGGAAATTCAACAACTGAACCATAGAATCATAGAGTCATAGAATGGTAGGGGTTGGAAGGGACCTTTAGAGATCATCTAGTCCAACCCCTCTGCTCAAGCAGGTTCACCTAGATCAGGTTGCATAGGAACATGTCCAGGTGGGTCTTGAAGACCTCCAAGGAAGGAGATTCCACAGCCCCTCTGGGCAGCCTGTGCCAGGGCTCCCTCACCTCAGCACTGAAATAGTTTTTTCTTATATTTAAGTGGAACTTTTTGTGTTCCAGCTTCATCCCATTACCCCTTGTCCTGTTGCTAGCTACTATAGAGAAAAAGGATGTCTCAACCTCCAGACACTCATTCTTTAGATATTTATAAATGTTAATAAGATCTCCCCTCAGTCTCCTCCAGACTAAACAGCCCCAGTTCCCACAGCCTTTCCTCGTATGAAAGATGCTCCTCTTAACAGTTTCAGGGATGGGAAGGATGCTGAAAATGCCCAGGGATACTGTCAGGATTTCCAAAAGTAAATTCTTCATTTTGATTTTAAGCCAATCTCACTTTTGAAAGGTCAAAAGAGCTTCGATTGGCATTACTGTTGGAAAAGACCTTTAAGATCATTGACTCCAACCACTAACCACACACTGCCAAGCCCATCACTAAACTAAAACTCATGTATCTAAGTACTTCATCTACATGTCTTTTGAATATCTCTAGGGATGGTGACTCCACCACCTCCCTGGGCAGCCCCTTCCAATGCTTAACAACCCTCTTGGTGAAAAAGCTTTTCCTAATGTCCAATCTAAACCTCTCCTGATGCAACTTGAGCCCATTTCCTCATGTTACTAGAGAGAAGAGATTGACTCCCACTTCCTCTTCAGGTAGTTGTAGAGAGTGATCATGTCTCCTCTCAGTCTCCTCTAGGCTAAACATCCCCAGCTCCCCCAGCTGCTCTTCATCAGACTTGTCCTTGTAGTGAGGAGCCCAGAACTGGACACAGTACTTAAGGTACATCCTCACCAGTGTTGAGTACAAGGGGACAATCACTTCCCTGGTCCTACAGGTCACAGTGTTTTTGATACAGGCCTCTCATTAATATTTACAAATATCTAAATGGTGGGTGTCAGGAGGTTGGGGCATCCCTTTTTTTTTGTTGTATCCAGTGACAGGACAGTAATGGAAAGAAGCTGGAACACAAAAGGTTCCATTGAAACGTAAGGAAAAACTATTTTCCTGTTGAGATGACAGAGCCCCGGCACAGGCTACCCAGGGAGGGTGTGGAGGCTCCTTCTCTGGAGATGTTCAAACCCACCTGGACATATTCCTGTGTGACCTGATCTAGGTGACCCTGCTTCTGCAGGAGGGTTGGACTAGATGATCTCTAAAGGTCCCTTCCAACCCCTACCATTCTGTGATGCTGTTGGTGTTTTTCGCTGCCTGGGCACACTACTGGCTCATATAAATAAGTCTTGAAGCTTTGGATTAAGATAAGCATTGCACTTGGATCAGAGATTATTTTTACTTTTTTTAACTGTGATTTTTTATTATTATGATTTCTTGGACATCTGCTGGTTCTGTCTCCCTCTGTGGTCCATGTGACATTATTTGCCCCATGCTTGGGGACCAGCATTTTTGAGAATGCTTCAGAGTTGAAGCCATTAACCACAGTGAATTTGATTTGGGAAAACCCAGCAATGCCTTAAGTCTCACTCCCCAGCCGTAGGTTACATGCCATCAAGCACTGGCATAACCAATAACGTGGGCATCGATCTGTTGACTGTTTACACCATCTTTACGCTCGGGAATCGATTGCAAGCCGCTTGCCCGGCCGTCAGCACTGACGCACTTCTCACGGGCCGATGGACGCAGTTTGCAGTGATTGTTTCCCATCCCTGAGGCGAGTCTAGCGGGAGGGACTTCTCCTTCCTCCCCATCTCACCTCCCGTGGTCGCATCTGCCACCCAGGAGCATCATGATGATGCTCTGAGAGCACCGAGGCATGTTGGTCTGTCCACCCTTCGAAGTGGTAAGGAAGGAAGCCCTTTGAAGTGCTGCCCCTGGATGTGTTCGTTATGTCAGAGGGAGGGAAATGAGAAGTCACTTGGTTTCCTCCTTTGATTTGTAAGTGCTCTCACATAGGCAGAGTGTCTGGCCCAAAGCTGGGATTTCAAGAGGGAAGGTTGAGGGGAGCACCTGTGCTTTTTGGGGTTTTTTCAAAAGCACAAAATTGGAAGCTGGACAAGCACTTCCATTGCAGCATCTTTTGTGGAAGCAGCGCTGAAGGGGGTTAAGCATCTCCTTGAAGCTCTCAGCCTGACGCCTCAAGAGGCTGTTGTGGAGAATGCACTGAAATGATACCCAGATGCCCCTTAGCCCAGCTTCGGGGTGGCTTTGCTGCTGGATATTTCTTCAGTGGGACTTTCTGCTAAAAATAAAACTAAAACAAAAATACATGAGGTATATGAACCTCTCAAAGGAAGGAGCTGTGTGTCTGGGTTCTTGCTTCGCCCACCATGGCCACCATGCATTTGTGCCCAGAGTTGTCTGTCGGGGTGGTGGTGTGGTGACCTCCCACCTCTGTGATGAGATGCCAGGCTGTCACTTGAACTTTTGACCACTCTTCTGCCCAAATTTGCATGCACTACCTGAAGTGGCAGAATGCTAAACTGGATCCTGTAAGGTATCTGCTGAATTACAAAAAGTGGTTTTAGAGTGAAAACAAGGGCCTCTCTCCTTCACCCTTCTCTGTCAGCAACTTTTACAGTCTTTTCTTGTTTAAATGCCCAGGTTATACAAATATCTGCATCTGATGCTTCTCACCTAAGTTGAATTTTAGAGTGATTACTCATTTTAGGAGTTTCATGGCATTCTAAGCAGATAGGGGAAATACATCTATAAACTGCTGGCGAGAGAACATTTAAATGCTGTTAAAGAGGGGAAATTACAGTAAAATACAGGGATGGCACTGGCTTACAAAAGTACTCTGCTGTTTATCATCTCTTTCTCTGGCTTTTTCCTGCCTCTTGTATGTTCCCACCCTATGTATCCTGACTGTGTACAGGCTTGCTTTGTGCATATTTAGGGACAAACCACGTGGTGTCTAGTACCATTGACTTGTTTGAGCCTATCAATACATTTTAATCGTTCAGAGAGTCTCCCAAAACCAAGTGAGCGCAAGCTAGGAAAAACAGGATCTGCCAAGCTCCACCATCCCAAGTAAAAATAACTGAGTAAATAACTGGGAAGTCTCTTAACTCTTAATGGAATAACAGCTTTGGGGACTGGTTTTGGTTATCAGATTACACTCTGAAAATAACTTCTGCGCTATACTTGCAACTGGCTGTAAAAGAAAAAAATACAGCGTGTGCTAATTTTAGCAAATAAGATTAGAGTTAATATTAAATCCCAGAGACCTTCTTTGGGCTGTGGAAAATAATAGCAGCAGTTAACTGTCACTAATCTTACATCCTATTTCTAGCATGTGTTTGATTATATAAGTTGTAGTGTTAGGCACACGCTGGCCGAGTGAGAAGTTAGTGTGTTTGCTACGTCCATGGACTTACTAGACAAACTCGAGGGCTGAGCTCGTTATAAAAGCTTTCCACATGTGCCTTTAGCAACACTGAAAGGTTAGCAAAACGAGTACCACAGTAGGCCCACTACAAACCAGTATGCAAATAATGGATTGATTTAGAGTGCTGCAGGAAACAGTTGCATTTCTTCTATGTTTCTATCCAGTTGTTTTAAGTTAATGTTTAGTTTGGGATTTGATCTTCAGCATGTGAGGTTTGATTCGATTTTCCTTTCTTCCCCACAAAATGCCTTAGTAATTAAATTGATGTTTAGAGATTAGAGATGAGGGGTTTCTAACTGTTTGTAGGTACCTGGTGATTAATTTAACCTGAAAATCAAAACACTAAAAATATAATCCATAATCCTGCAGGCAGCTTGCATGTTTCACAGAAAACCCGTCAGTACTCTATTGATCTCAACGAGACTACTCAAATGCATAAAGAGATGGTGAGGAATTTCTTTACTCAGGAGAAATTTCTTTGCTGCAAGGGTTGTCAGGCATTGGAAGGGACTGCCCAGGGAGGTGCTGGAGTCACCAGTGGATGTTGCACTGAGGGAAAAGGTCTAGTGGTTGATAGGGCTGGGACAAAGGCTGCACTCCATGAAATTAAAGGTCTCTTCCAGCCCAAACGATTCTATAATTCTATCTGCACCTGTGGTACTCTGTCAGGACTTCTGCACTCTCAATGGGTCTGTAGTTCTGACCATCTAATTTACCCTCAGTTTGATGGGATTGAGCACCTTATGTTCTGCATAACATAACACGGAGGGGAGGAGGGGGCTCTGCCCTCCCACACCACCTCACATGAACTTGTGCTTTGAATTTGCCCCAGATGTGCTTTATCTGAAAAGGAACAATTGCACATCTATTTGCTGTTGAACTTGGATGCTGCTTTCTAGATCATCGGCACCGTGCCCTCGTTAACACAGAAATGAGGGATGGAAAAGACTACTAAATTACCCAAGCCCACCTCACCAGAACAAGGCTGTACTTTGTTAAGTTTGACGTTACAGTACCCAGACATAAAGTATTCATCATCTTCCCTGGAAAGCTTTCCAAGATGGCACTGAATTTGCTGTTAAGCTGAGCATCAGGAAAAGATCCCTGTGGTTTTAATTTCTTCAGTTTCTTCTCACTGTGATGGGCAGTAGCACCCCACAGCAAACTAGACAATTCTTCTCTGTTCTTGATGTTAGTGTGCATCAGATTACTGTAAACATTCTCTCGCTCCGTTTTAGATATTGCCTTGCCAAGATTTACATTCCTACATGTTTACAGTACTCTTTCCTTGCTCTTCATCACTTTTCCCCTCTTTAAACTGAGTTCAGATTTGCTGGCATTTTACATGGGTTGACCTTCCACACTCCAGATGCAGCTTTTCATACAGATGCCATTCTGAGCAGAGTTACCAGACATCCATGTTTCCTTTGGAAATAACCTTTTCTCTTTTTTTTTTCCCCCATAAGAAATACTGTCTGTGCAGAATTGGAGGATCTTGTCTATTTGTCTGGAATTTTGAGACATCTGGAAGTCTGGGCAGACAGTTAATGAGCGTGCACTGATGAACTTTGCAGTGCACAACCGAGTCCAGACCATCCCCAGAAATGTCAGACCTCTGCATGTGCTCTGAGGCCACGTCCTGTGTGTCCAAAACAGCGTGGAGGCCTCCACGGCATGCTTGATCAGCTGTTGTGGAGGAGACCCGATACCACGGGGAGCTGGAGGGAGTTCACCCACAGCACTCCATCTCCCGTGGTGCCTGTGGGCGTGTGTACAACTACAGTAAAAATAGAATTTCTGCCCTTGAAGTCCTTTATGAAAAGACAGCGTTCCTGACAGGAAAGTGAGCTAACTCTCCTCCTAATTTTGGAGTAGTGCGTGCCCGGTACTGGTAAAATGCTGTGCTAAAAGGGCTTTGTGTTTGCATCTGTCCTGCTGCCTCCTTTACTGGCATTTCTCATTGCAAACTCTCATCATAGCTTCTAATTCTCCCATCTGGCAGGGATCAGTATTATTTTCTGTGAATTAGTCAGTTTTTCAGTAATGATGAAACCAACCAAAAGAGGAAGGAAGGCAGAGACTATAGGGACACAACTTTTTCTCCAGAAGGAAGCAGCATTGCCCAGAATACATCGAGGAAATATAATGAGAGGCGATGGAGGAAAATAAGGGAAGGAAGGTTTCCTCACAGGGAGGTTTTAAGTAGAATCTGGCAATGATCTCCCAAAGGAAGCAGTGGAAGTCTGGCCACTTAAATCAATTAAAACTAACCAGAGCATCGCACTCCACAGGACTCTGTAAGGAGAAAAGCGGTGTTGGGCTGAACTAAAATAGATTTCACGTGCTTATTTTCTGCCTGTATGTTGCCAGTAAATTCAATATGGCTCATGCTGATTAACAGCTCTCTTGGTGGTGATTATATCATTGCATGATATCCAGCCCATTCCTCAGTATCGTAAACTCATGGGGGCATGGACATACAGAACATGTCCCCTGGCTCGACTAAGCTCAGTCTGAAACACAAGCAGCAAATGAAGGGCTGGGGAACTTTTGTTTCTTTCACTTGAGCACTGGTCAGGCTTGCAATGGCCACAACACTGAAGTGACACAGACACCCACGCCATGGGCTGCACGCACCGTGTCTGTGGAGGCAGGAGCTGCACAAGGAGCCCCAGTGTTTGATCTCTTGGATTCCTGTAGAGCAAGAAGCTGTGCCAGAAGATAACTTCAATGAAGCTGCAGTACCCATGTACTCTGTGCACTAGGTGTATGGAAGGGTTTTTTAATGCATACAAGATCAGCTGGTGCTCGGAGCAAGACAAAAAAGTGACTCATCCTTAGACTTGAAGAGGTTTTTGGTATGTTTCAAGTCCTTTCCTGGTCTACCTTGAAAGATAAGAGAAAACAAGTCTCCAAAGAGATGAGATCTTTGCTTTACTTTGCTGTGAGGGTCTCTGTGAGAATTGTTTTGTATGTACGCTTTGCCTTTTTCTCATATCTAGTCAATTACATTTAAACAATGGGGAAGGGTAGAAATTGGAATAGGACAAACAGTCCAAGAGCAGGGAAGTGGGAACTTGGCTTGGACAAGGTGCCCAGCAGAGATTCCCACAAATTGACCTGCCTGCTTAAACATTGCTTTACATGAAAATAAGGTTTAAAAGCAAACAAATCTTGGACATATGTCATCTTATTTACAGGAGGGGAAAAAAGTCACCAGAGATTGCTGCTGGAGTGTGTTTTACCCATCCAGCAAAGGTGTCTCGCATGTAAATGGAGACTGTTACATCAGAGATCCCTTTCTGCAAACACAGATCAACTTGATTTCATTAACTTTTCCTTGGGATGCATCAGTCAGGCCAAATAATTTTAAAAGACTGGTTTTACCTCTTCCTACATAAATGCATGTGATGGTGATATACACACCTTGGAAGCCTTTTCATCCTCAATGCTCCAGCACCTTCTTGCCAGAATGCATCAGATGTAGGCAAGTCCCAAAGCTCATGGGGCTGAGACAAGGGACCCTCCAACCTCGATGAAATCAATATTTAGACAGCTTGAGGCAACAGAGATTGCACTGGCTTTCAACACTTGTCAGCAAGCTTTGCATCCATTTGTTACCAAAGTTATTGTTTGTGCAGTTTGAAGCTTTGGCACTTGAGAGATTCCTCCCTGAGGGCAATGGCAAGCACCGGGTTCTGGAAAGGAAACTTTTCCCCTTTGGATCTAAAGAGTATGAGGGTGAGGAAGGCTGTGAAATCGGGCAAGATGTCATAATAAAGTCAGTGTGCATATTTGATCAGTGTTTTAATCATCATCCATCACGGAGGCATCTCCAGGCGTCGTGGGGAGCCTGCGATGCCATCTCGAGCTCTGTTTATGGTACATCCAGTGCAGAACATCTGTAACAACTGCCTTGCTGCAGTCTGTTACCACGGTGGTTTATTGGGAGTGAAAACCTGAGTCAGCGTGAGAGACAGCCTTACTGTGGGTTTGTATGAGTCACCCCGAGGCTCTGCAGCGTGCCTGTGCTGGGGACAGCCGACTGGCAAGTGAAACCCTGGCCCGGCACAGAAAGTCATTTGAATTTGCTTTCCAGTCATTCCACCTAGTGGCAGATTGACACAACTGCCGGGAGAGCTGGGTTTGTGCTCCAGCGTCCCCTCTCATCAAAAGCGACCCAAAAACCCCTGACACTTTACGGCTGCTCCTCCAGACCTACGCTGCTGTGATTTATGAGATATGTAGGAATATGTAAGCCCCTACACTGAAGATCCTTATCAAAGGGAAACATTGGCATGCAGGTAGCTCATTAAGTTCCCGGGCAATTTTGTTAATCATGCTGCATAGATAAAATGCAGATAGGCCTTTAGTGAGCTGATAATCTAACAAATAGGCAGAAAGTGTAACACTGATAAAGCAGAGATGGGTTTAATAGCCAGCTGTAAATCTAGGCAATTCTATACCAGAGGCAGATCGTAAAAGGGGAATGTGCAAGTGTATAAGTGTGAGCATGAAAATGCACTGTTTCCTAAAACAGCAGATACAGCGGTAATGTTATGTGTGGAAAAGCTATTGGAGCAATTTCAGAGGTGTGTTAAAGTATTTTTCTCTCCATCAAAGTCTGCACCACTTGTGGTGTACTTCATAATCCAGCGTCACAAGCACAGATCTGTGAATAACAAAGGCTTGTTCCTGGAAGTCAGGATTTTCTATTAAAATGAGCTCTACCACTGGTCCTGAGGTGGTGGAGGGAATTGATAGTCTTTTCATTGTGGTGGAGTAAGTTACTCACTCAGATTAATACCAGTCACGAGTAAGACCATCACAAATTCATAGCCTGATGTCTCACTGACCTTTTGAGCAGCATCTTGCTCAGTGTTGTTAATTCAATTGGAAGGACAGGGACAGAGCAGCTCACTCACCTTCAGAGTATCCCATACCTGCTGGATAGGATATCCTGAGGAGCTGGGAAATGTGAGTGTGAATCCCCAGAGCCAAGTGAAGGCACATGGTATCCGACTATAGGTCCCTCATCTGATCTTTAGGCCGTTTTGTGAAAAGGGGACACCTCTTGTTTGTTTTAAAAGAAGAAACTTACAGACTCCTACTGCCAGAAGGAGGCTGCAGGCTCTTCATCCCACTCTCACACAGGCATGCAGGTTTTGGACTGCTCTGAATGCCATAGAATCATAGAATCACAGAATGGTAGGGGTTGGAAGGGACCTTTAGAGATCATCTAGTCCAACCTCCCTGCAGAAGCAGGGTCACCTAGATCAGGTCGCATAGGAACGCATCCAGGCAGGTCTTGAAGACCTCCAAGGAAGGAGACTCCACCTTGGTAGGCAAAGCACAGGGGGCTCAGATTTGTGAATACCACTTATAAGCAAGGGAAGAGGGTGTTTTGGTGAATCAAGACTTAAATGGCTTACCAGGGTCATGTAGAAGCTGGTTGGTGCAATGGGAAATTGAGTTGTGACCTCCTAAATCTCAGTTTAGCAGCCAACCCACTGAATCTCCTTTATCCCCAGTGATGAGCCCTGGTCTCAATGCTTCATGAAGAACAGTTTTTTCCAATACCTTTGTTTCCTGCCCATTGAGGGAAAAAATGCAACAGAAGCTTGTGCCAGTGCGTTTTTTGGCCAAAAAAAAAGAGACAATATCTATAGTTACTATGTGGCATAGCAGGTTATTTGATAGTTATGTGGGAAGATACCACTATAAAATATCTCAGGGAAGAAAGTGTGTATTTTTTAATATAGGATAAGTGAATGTAAAATACAGATGGCATGATGAGAAAAAAGAACGAGTAGTTGTGTGCAACTGAATCCTGGAACAGTTGGTTGAAGATCACTGTCCTGGAAACAGTTGTTACACTTTCTACGAAGAAAATGGTGGAAAATTAAGTATTGAGGTGGGACTCAGAGTGATTTGAACTATGATTATGGATTTCTTTCCTGTTAGCTGTACCTTAGACTTACCAAAATCAGGAACAGCATGAGGAGAGTAATCTCTATGGGATGGAGAAAAGAGCTGTGCAGTCAGTCCTTACCTGTTATTTATTCAGCAGTGGCTTGCAAAAATGTGAGAAGAAAAAAAAGAACCAGTTTGCTCTTGAAAGAGCCAGAAAGATATTTTCTGTTGAATGTTGCTATAATATTAAATGATTCCTTCTCTAAGCACTTTCAGGATTTAAGCAGTATCTTAAGCTTGAAACTGCAGTTTACCAGAGCTTCCCATCAGGGCGGAAGAATCAAAGCTGAATTGGTATTTCCACGGCAGTGTGCTGCATCACAGTTAAAAGAGAATCACAGAATGGTTTGGGTTGGAAGGAACCTTAAAGATCATCTAGTTCCACCTGCCCCTGCCATGGGCAGGGACACCTAACAGCAGACCAGGCTGCTCAAAGCCACATCCAGCCTGGCCTTGAACACTTCCAGGGATGGGGAATCCACAGCCTCTCTGGGCAACCTGTTCTAGTGCTTCACCACCCTCACAGGGAAGAACTTCTTCCCAGTATCTAATCTGAATCTACTCTCTTTCAGTTTGAAGCCATTAACCCTTGTCCTATCACTACATGCTCTTGTAAAAAGTCATAGAATCATAGAATGGTGGGGGTTGGAAGGGACCTTTAGAGATCATCTAGTCCAACCCTGCTGCAGAACAGGTTCACCTTGAGATCAGGTCCCACAGGAACGTGTCCAGGTGGGTCTTGAAGACGTCCAAGGAAAGAGCCTCCACACCCTCCCTGGGCAACCTGTGCCAGGGCTCCCTCACCTCACAGTGAAATAGTTTTTTCTTATGTTTAAGTAGAACTTTTTGTGTTCCAGCTTCATCCCATTACCCTTTGTCCTGTTGCTAGATATCAGAGTCCTTCTCTGACTTTCTTATAGGCACTCTACAAGATCCTTCCAAAAATTAGCAGCATCCACACCAATTTGGTTTTTGCCAGTCTTTCATTAGAGCAGGTCCTTAGATCATAGGTCTTTGGGAAAAACAGTGCTCAGCTCAGCCTGTACAATGATGTACAGGAAGCAGTGCTAGCTGCTGGATGTGGCACCATTGCTGGTGTGGTAGAAGAAGAGCTGGTGCTGCACAGAATTTCTTTCTGGACATTCAATCTGTTAGATTAACTACGTGGTGAAGGACTTGGGATGATAGCAAGAGCTGATGGTAACACTGGCAATTTCCCTCTCTTTGTTTTTTACAGGTCACTGTCAGGGGATTTGGTCCATTGTTACAATTTGCCTACACTGCTAAGCTGTTGCTCAGCAGAGAAAATATCCAGGAGGTCATCCACTGCGCTGAATTCCTGCGCATGCACAACCTGGAGGACTCCTGCTTCAGCTTCCTTCAGACGCAGCTGCTGAACAACGAAGATGGCCTGTTCCTGTGCAAAAAAGACACCACCTGTCAGCGCATGCACGATGAGGAGAACTCGGATGGAGACGAGGAGGAGACGATGGAATCGGAGACATCAAAAATATCTTGCCCGAGAGAGAGGATGCACCAAGAGCCCTTCAGTTTTGAAACCACTGTTGCTGGAGCGGACAAAGGCGAAGGGATGCTGCCTGACTCTGACATGCTGAGAGACAGCAAGGACAATTTGGACAAAGATGCAGTAACACGGTACCCCAGATACAAGAAATACCAGCTTGCTTGTACCAAGAATGTCTACAACACATCACACATCAGTACCTCAGGTTTTGCAAGCACATTCGGCGAAGAGAACTCTGGAAATGGCCTCAAATCAGGACTTGCTATGGGGCAGATAAAAAGCGAGCCTCAGAACGAAGAGAACGATGAAGAAAGCATCACACTTTGCCTGTCTGGAGATGAACCTGACATCAGGGATAAAGAAGGGGATGTTGAAATGGACAGGAAACAGCCCAGCCCCACTTGCGTCGACAGGCCAAAAAGTGGGTCCTCTCCTTCTTGCTTGCGATCTTTCTTCAACAGAACAAAAAGCATAGATTTGGTTGGCTTCCCCAGCACTTCCCAACAGCACTTTGGCAGGAGTCCAGCGTGCCCTTTTGAAAAGGGGACAACTCAGGGTGACCACAAAACTGATTACGTCCCTTTCACGGGGAACTATGGGCAGTCCCATGCCATGCAGAAAGATGCTTCCAACTTCACGGTGGGATCGCCGCTCAGGGGGCCCGGCTTTGAAACTCTCTGTAAGCAAGAAGGGGAACTGGACAGGAGGAGTGTTATATTCTCTTCGAACGCTTGTGACCAAGTAAACACTTCGGTGCATTCATACTCTGGTGTGAGCAGCTTGGACAAAGACCTCACTGAGACTGTGCCAAAGGGTCTGTGGGCTGGCGGTAGCCAGTCTCTCCCCAGCTCTCAGACCTATTCGCACAGCGGACTGACAGCTGATCACTTGCCGGGAAGGATGCGGCCGAACACCAGCTGTCCGGTGCCAATTAAAGTTTGCCCTCGCTCTCCTCCTTTGGAAACCAGAACCAGGACCTCCAGCTCGTGCTCTTCCTACTCCTACGCGGAGGACGGCAGCGGCGGCTCTCCCTGCAGCCTTCGCCTTTGCGAGCTCTCCTCTTCCCCTTGCTCCCAAGGCCCCCGATTCCTGGCTCCCGAGCACCAGGAGCCCGGCGTGGTGGGGGATGGATTGTACAACCCGGTCCGAGCCCAGATTAAATGTGAGCCATCCTATGGAACAAACTCCAGCGATGAGTCTGGGTCATTCTCAGAAGCAGACAGTGAATCATGTCCTGTGCAAGACAGAGGGCATGAGGTAGGGATTTAAGATAAGTACATATATCGCAGTTGTTGTGACCCAATTATCCGCTCCTTGATTCTCTCGATTGGCTTGGCAATTCCCCAGCATTTCCTTTGTTTGTAGAGGCAAAGAGTAACTTCTGTTTATTCCCTCATCAGCTGAGTGTGCGTGGTTGGATTCACGTAAACAGGTCTGCTTGACCTCCGAGGTGTTTGACACTTACTAGTGTTTGGGTATGGGGCAGCAGCAAACTGCTGAACGATGAGAGCACATCACTGCGCTGAGGAGTCTGCGAGCAGTGTCCCGTCCTTCTCCCTCCCTCCCTCGCACACTTGCACGGCACAAAGCACCATTCCTCATGCTTAATTTGCTGAGGTGGTTCCATCCACACTTGTTACTGCTGCTGATGTGTTTGAGCTGCCTCAAGCCATGCCTTTGCTGACACCGAGGGTCGGGCAGCCCTCTCAGAGAGCCCCTGCTGCACATTGCTAACAGAGGAGTAGCGGAGGCAGACAGAGTGGGAGGAGAATGACCTGTGAAGTGACTTGAACAGTTGCATAGCTGGCCACCCTCAGCAATAGGAACAGCATTCAAGTCAAATTCCCTCTGTGTGTACGTATGTGCAGATGTTGCCTTGGTTAAGTGTCAACTGAGATGAGATTTGCTGCCCAAGACCCCACTCTGTTGGGTGCTGAGCTCTAGCAGCCCTTGCATAAATGTTTTCAAAGAGAAATTAGCCTTTCATTTCCAGAACCGTGGGGAGAATGGCAAGGGGACAGTCTGGGGCTGAAGAGCAAGCTGTGAATTTCCATGCAGCTTTCTCACGAGAGGGAGGAGAAAGAGGGCCTGCCCTAAAACTAGAGATAGGCCAGCTGGAGATGCTGTGGTGTTAGCTGGCTAACCATGATTGAATAAACAGTCTATGTGAAGCCACTAGTTTGAGGGAAGTCTTAAATCACAGGGATGTATTTTGAAGCCTGGGAACTGAAAAAAGACTGGATGCTTTTGTAGAGTTTCATTAGGAAACTGCGTGACCTGCAGAGTATACGAGTGAAATCATGCATCTGCCTCCTCCAGTAAGGCTGAAATGCTCTGCTATGAGCACCCAGTTCAGAGCAGGTGGGCTTATTTGTGGTCTAGGAATGAAAACAGTGAGCTTTGTTTTATCCCTTAGTCCTTATTCCAGCTACATCCCAGGCTCTGGAAGATACCTTTCAGACAGATGTGAGTGGTTCCTCTAGTTGGCTGCTTAGCTCTAAGGAAAGGCTGGAGAACCCAGGGAGCTTCTGGTGTCCCAATCCCTGTCATGCTCTACCAGTGTGGTTTGAGAGGACAGTTCTTGTTTGTCCCTATAACCTGAGCCTGGGAGAGTGCAGAAAGGAGAGGAGACTCCTTGGGAAGCTCCCTGGGATGCTCTGGGTAGGACCTCATTTGGGGAGCCCTGCAGCAGAACCTTGCTCACTCAGCAAGGGCATTGTAAGCCAGCAAAACGGGCAGGAGGTGAGCCTTTTGGGGCTTGGTGATTAATTAGCTGTCATAATTGGCTAATTGTGTGCAGCAAAAATGAGCTTGGAAGAGCCAAATGGAAAAGGCTATAGGGGACTGGTGGTGGTTTCCTGAAACAGAAGTAGGGGAATGTATGCAGGAGGCTGTGTCTGAGAGGACAAAGAGGCTGTCTTGGTTTGCCACTGGCAGGCAGATGTGTCAGGCTCTGGGGCAGAGCTAGGAGAGGTTTGCTCCACTCCTGGTTTTGCTGCTGATTTCCTTCTGGGAAGATTTTTTTTGCACAAGTCTTCTTCCTGGGACTGTTGATAAGTTGGTGCTTCTTGGGGCTTTTCCCCTCAGGCATTTTCCTGTTAGGCATTAAAAATGTGATGAGGAAGTTGATGCTCTGTGAGGATGCACTGCATTGTCCCGAGCAAGCCAAGGATAAACGTCACCCCAGTGCTTCAGTACAGGTTTTGTCTGAAAAATGAATTTGCAAAGGTTGTTACCAACACAAGAAAGGACACTGCAGCCTCATTAAACATTGCTGTGCTTATACAGCGCCTTGGGGTGTGCATCCTGCAATCCTGCAAGATCCTCTGCTGAGGAATACGTTGAAGGATATGTTAAACTAGATGGTCAAAAACACCTCACAGCAGCAGGAGGCTCTTGTATACGTCTCTCTACCTACTTTTAGCAGTTTGACTGCCATTAAAACAGCAGGAGAGGCTCACAGCAGTCTGAAACGGACTGCTTTCTGTCCTTCACCTCTCTGCAGGCTGCATGGGAATCTTTCTCCCTTCCTGAAATGGCTGATTTGTTCTTGCTGTCCTCATGACTTCCCAGATGGGTCCCTTGCCCACTGACATATCAGATCACACAGTGTTTGCTGGGCTTCTCTTCAAAAAGCACCTGATAAGATAGCTGTGGGCGACAGGCAGGCGCTTGCCCTTCTGGAAAGTGGCTGCACAGGCTCTTCTGCTGCGTGTGGGCTCTTATTTGGGTGGGAAGGCCTGATGGGAATAAGCCTGATGGACTCTGACCCTCACTTATCTCACAGAGCTGCTCAGTTCACGTGAAGTTTGGACCTTGTTGGTCTTAATTTGGGTCCCAGAGTGCTGTCAGTGCCAGAATTGAGGTCACAAAACGTCATTTGCCAGGGTATTGATTGATTGAGAAGCAGGTGAAAGGTTTCTTCTCTCTGCTTTTTTTCTGGCACTCTGCTTTCTCACAGATGGATGCCATACAGGAGCACATGCCCAAGTTGTTTGGTGCCAAAAGTGGGGTGTTTGGGCTTGACAGGAGTGCTATGTGGGTGTGAAGGTGACCCCACTCTGGCCAACCTACCTGTCCCATCGCAAGTGAAAGACTACAATCATGAGCATCAGAGGCTATGTAGATCCCCATAACACTGCTGGTAAATCCCCTTCAGGATGTCTTTGCCTTTTGTTTCCTTCCTGTTAAGGGAACTACCCAAAATCTTCTGAGATTTCCCTTTCTTAAGGCTTAGTAACAGAAAGCAGCAAGTGCAATGTGGGATGTCCCCATGTTAAAGAACTGAAGGAATGAAGCTGTTGAGCTGCTGGGACTTATGTAAAGTCTTTAACAGTCTATGCTGCTCTTTTCACCCAGCTCCCTCAGGCCTCCACAGGTTGTTAAAAATCAATTATTGGGATATAACACTAGAAAGAAGGCTTCTGCTCAGTACTTGCAGGCAGGTTCTGACAGTCCTGCTTAAAATAGCAACAACAAAACAATAAGCCCTGAAATAATGAATTGTTGAGAAGGAAGTAATCTGTCAACCTGTTAACCTACTTGGGAAGAGAAACTTCAGCTCTACCTATTTTTCTTGATATTCTTCAGTGGATATCTATTGGGGGGGGTTCTGCTAGAAAACCTGTAAAAAATATTGTACTGCTAAACCAGTTAAACAGAAATCTCAGCTCAGTCTCATTTAATGAGTGAGTTTTCTTAGGAACACAAAATAAACAAGGGTAGGAGGAGGCAAGAGGTGGAGTTTTCCAAGAACTATTACTGTCTAGAGAATTGCATTCAGAGTGTCTTTTATTTATACTCCAAAAGAACTTCCCACCTGGGTTAGTGAGTCACTTTTCAAAGGGAATTTTCATAAAGGCAAAGCTAATGCAAATGGACCACTGAGGATATTGTAGGCAAATAACCTCGAGGGAGAGCCCAAACCCCTCCATGTTAAGCAACAGGCAGCCACCGTTTCTCTGCTCATCTGCTGATGCTTAGCAAACTGCCAGAAGTCAGAGCCCCAGTAAAAGGGGCTCAACCAAAGTTACTCTACCAGAAATGGACTGGAGCTGCACTGAGTTACCTACGCTGAGTCTTCTTCACTGCTTAAGAATTCTACTTAGTGAAGAGTATTGCACAGAAAAAAAGACAACCAAGAAAAACACATGTTAAGGTGTGAACTTGCTTTTATTTGTAGTTCCTCCTCAGAATTTGGTGATCAGTCATAGAATCACAGAATGGTAGGGGTTGGAAGGGACCTTTAGAGACCATCTAGTCAAACCCCACCTGCAGAAGCAGGGTCACCTAGATCAGGTCACACAGGAACATGTCCAGGCGGGTCTTGAAGACCTCCAAGGAAGGAGCCTCCACACCCTCCCTGGGCAGCCTGTGCCAGGGCTCCCTCACCTCACAGTGACATAGTTTTTTCTTTAGTTTAAATGGAACTTTTTGTGTTCCAGCTTCATCCCATTACCCCTTGTCCTGTTGCTAGCTACCATCCAAAAAAATGCTGCCCCAGCCTCCTGACACCCACCCTTTAGATATTTATAAATATGAATGAGATCTCCCCTTAGTCTCCTCTTTTCTAGACTAAACAACCCCAGTTCCCAGATGCAGGACTCTGCACTTGTCCTTGTTGGACCTCATGAGGAGGTCCCTCTCTGGCCAACTCTCAAGCCAGTTGAGATCCTGCTGAATGCCAGCACAGCCTCTGGGGAATCAGCCAGTCAGCTTTCCCGATCTTATTAGCTTTACAAGTTAGAAAATGAGACAGTCACTCTCCACATTCTTCTCTGTTGGGTTGTTCTCCTGACCAGGATTCTCAGCTGTATCAGCAGAGCACTGAGAGTTTTGTTTGGCAACATCTGGTTCAATGGAGTCTTGTCAAACATGGTTCTCGCAAGATAACACTTGATGGCAGTTCTGTTTTCTTTCCTCTCTTCAGGAAATTAGAAGTGGTGGTAGCAGAGAATTCCTGGATTACAACAACCAATAAGAGTTCTCTTTTACATGCTTGAAATGTCAGGGAAGGCCTTTTAAACGTGATATTATTTCATTGCAGCCTACAGTCAATTCTGTTATCCCCTGAGCTGAAGACCTTGGTGGAGCTATTGAAGGACTCTCCAGTTCTTGGGGTTTTTCTGCATAAACAGATTTGTCAGTGAAATACTGCACTTTTCCCCTCCTTGTTTCACTGTCTAACCTGCCCTTCTCAAACTCACCTTTTGTCAGGGTTTCTGTGCTATCTCTGGTCTCAGAAAAGCCTGTTAATGGGCAGCACTATTGTATTGTTGGGCCCTTTGAAGGGCTGGAAGCTGAGGACACTGCAAGCAGTGAACAGGAAGAGGTCAGCCCAACATGTTAAGCACCAGCGGTGCGCGATCTGAGTACAAGCCCAAGTCATAGGCTAAAGGATGAGAACTCCCATCCACATCTCCTAATTGCTGGGTTGAAGCCCTCAGCCATGGGACTAGCCCCTTCCCTCAATTCTCTAAGGCAGGTGGCAAATCAGAATGTTGCTCAGGCAACCTCCACTAAGTGCATAGCAGTGAGCTCTCAGGCAGTGTTTGCTGAGTCAAGCATCTCTCCGTACCCTCAGGAGGTGATGCTGGAGGTGACCCTGAGCAACTCCGTGGCCATCAGTTGTGTTGTGACAAACAGGACAGGCTGTTTGCAGTGGGACTTGCTGATTAAAGCCATTTCAGACCTGGTAGATCTACTCTTCCTGGGCTCACTATTCTCCTCTTGTAGTCCTCTGCCATCTTGGTATGATTGACACCTGAAAAGAAGAGGTGATCCAAAGGCTTTACCCATGCCAGTAGACAGAGGGATGAGGAAACAAGTGAGAGGGCATCCTGCTCGTCCTCTGTCTTCCACAGAGTGTGACCCATTGGCTTTGTGGTTCTCAGATAGCCTCTGTCCAGGTTAAATCAGGTAGTTCCCTATGTAGGACTGTGAGTGGTGTCTGAATTGGTGTGTAGGCAAGCGAGCCCCTAACACATGTGGACACGCTACCATTCCTGCCCTGGCATGAAATCCAACATTAATGTATTGTGCTCTTCTATGGGAAGCAAATTAACCCTTTCTACATCAAAAAAGCATCGATATGATTCAGCCCCTATGTTGGATTGCTCTGGTGGGTCCTGGGAGCTTTCCAAGGGCTGGGCAGTTTTAGGTGTCAGAGACTTTCAATGACTCTGGCTTTCAATTTAAGGGCATTCAGGCAACGGTTTTGCTTTTTACAGCTCTGGAGCACCTCATCAAGTTTTTTGAACCATTTACAAAGGTCAAGCTGGTACCTTTGAGTTCCACCCTCCCATGCCAAATACATAGTGATTACTTTTTCTTATGAGTAATGCATGAATGCTTTTAGCTAATGCAATGTTAAGCCAGGCTTGGGAAGCTTGTTGTCTCTCCTAGCAGTTGGCAGCACAAGGAAGGTGATGTTGAAATTCAGATAGTGAAAAAGCTCATGAGGTAAGGAAATTTCCAGCACTTCACATTTATGGGGAGTGAATATGAGGCCTTGGTCCTTTCCTTTATTCTGAAGAAAAAGGGAGGGTGGAGAGCAGCAGCAGCAGCAGTAACTAGTACAGTCTGTGAGCAGCACAGCAGCAGCTGGCGTATGATCCAAGCTGGCACTGACTAGTGAAGCTTGAAGGAATTAATCGGTTATATATTGGGCCTTTCATGTGCTGAGTCAGTGGCTGTCCCTGTCTGTCTAGGTTGCTATTACTTAGCCACTCAAAACAATGACATTTACACTGATATCCTGATGTTAATAAAGGGAGGGGGGAGGGAAATGCTGCAAAATCATAAACCACTTTTCTTTTTCACTGGGGTGGGTTGATTGAATCGAGGGCGAGGGGCTGCAGCTGTGGCAGAAAGTGCCAGTTTCTTTGTTGTGTGGTGGAAACAGAGCTTGGTGTGAAAAAGCAGGGAAAGAATAATGATGCTGGTAAGGAAGATTTTAGAGCTCTATGAGGTTAGCTCTGGCTGGAGTAACTCCTGGAAGGAGCAGGGATCCTGCTTGCATTTCCAGTTTGAAGTAGTCGCTTCCTGTGTAAAATTCATAGTTATTGAAGAGAAAAGTTCACAAGAAGACAAGCTTGCTGAGGTTTTTTTACACTTCTTAGAAAAGACTGACTGTCCCTTTTCAGACCCCTCAGTAAGGTTTCTCTCACCTACTTTAGATGCTGTAAGATGCAGCATCTTTTGTAAGTCTCCTCCCCTCAACTCCTGCGGCTGGGAAGAGGGAGAAGCCATGTGGGATACGTTCCCATCCAAAGGGCTCGCTGTCCTCAACGCCAGCAGCAGGAGGGACCTGGACACCAGCTAATTCTAACCCCTCATTTCAGACAGCTCTAAGTGGGTCAGATGAATCCCACCCCTGGCACAGTCGTGAATTGACTCTCCTCTCCGTTGTGATCAGTAGCAGCCGAGAGTCTTGCCCTGTGCCTGTGTAAAACGCTGTGAGCGTATCAGTGCAGCAATACCCCAGCACAGCTATGCACTCTGTCCCTGCCAAGGGCTTGGTGGGGTTTTTTTTCACTTGACAGCTAATTGCAGAGAGGGAGACAGGCAATAAAAATGCCGTGAATGGTGAAGGAAATGAGTCTGACTCACTTCCACTCTCCCTTTCACGTTTTTAATCCTGCGCAGCACTGCCTGTGACAGGAGTGGGATTATGCCAGGTTTACTGGTAGCAGTCTCTGGCCTGCTGTGTAGATGGTTTGATTTTCAAGCTGTTATTTTTTGTTATGATTCTGTTTCTATTTATTTTCCCATTTCCCTTCAGCTACTTCTACCTGACAGATTGAAGTTACTTCCCTTTCATTCTCATTCCAGCTGCAAGCACATCTCCTTCCGAGTAAATATGTTTACAAAGGGAGAGGGAGGGAGAAATCAAGTTAACATTGCTTTCTGCTTTGGACTTACAGAAATAAGGGAAAACCAGGACCATGAAAGGACTGTTTTTTGCAATGAAACTGGTGTCTTTCAGAGGAAAGCACAGGCTGGTTTTCATTTTCAGAGCCTGGCTGAGGCTTGAGAGAAAAGCAGGTGACGCTGAGTTCATGTTGACCGTCCAAAGGCTGAGGGGAGCGGAAACCAAACAGGTTTCGTATCATTAGTTGGCAGTGTGTAAACAAGGTAGTCCACATCACCATGCCTAAGGTCAGCCTTTGTGTGTTGCAAGCAGGAATTTGAGGGGGATCCTGGCAGTGTTTGGCATTTTTTGCTGGTTTTCATTGACCTATCAAGTGTTAGGAAGCGGTGCCTGGACACATGGGTTAAAGGAGCAACATTCAGGGCATGAAGTCATCAGAAAGGACGCACAGAAGTGTACATGCTTCAAGCTTGGAGATGCAGGGAGCAATGGTAAAGAGTGTGATAAAACACATGCTCACAAACAGAGGCAGCAGCTGGTCGTGAGCAGGTCCAGGTGCCCAGCAAGAGTCCATGACCATCCATGCCAGAGGCCACCACTCCCTGTTCCTGTATATGTGTCCTCAGCAAACTATTAGGCAGAAACAAACTCAACTCTTCCATGAATGCAACTTGTTTTCATTATCAGAAGACAATGACCATGTTTTAAATATAGAAGTAATCTTTTCAATCTATATCTTTTGCTTGACTGTGTCAACTTCAGTTGGATCTTCATCGGCGGCAGCCTCCTTGTTCGAGAGGGTGGATGGCACCGAGTGGGGACAGAAATGCAAATATTTACTGCCATCTTTTGGGCACTGTGGGTATAACTCAAAAAAAAAGACGGATCAGTCGAGTTACTCAGCTGTCATCTTCAGTTTTGTCAGCAGGTCCTTGTTTGAGCACCAAACACAGCAGTCCACCAAGGAACATGAGGGTTTTTGGTAGTGCTGTTATCTGTCCCCAGCTACAAATGAAGAAAGGTTTGTGAGGAGATGTGCTCACTTTGACTTGGGGGAGAAAAGCTAACAGAAGTCTTTGAGCACATCTGCCATTCTGCAGGTTTGGAGACAGTGTGTGTGTGTTGCTTCAGGCTGTCAGGAGTGTTGTGATTCACTTTGCTTTAATGACTAATCAGTTGGAGCTGGAGCTACTGTCCCGTGGTGTAAGGTCAAAACAGGATGGCAGTTTGTGGCCCGAAAGAACTATGTTTTACTGCAATTAACTGAGGTTTTTGGACTGTTAGGTTGTGGGGTTTTGTGGGGTTTTTTTTCCGAAGAAATACCTTTTTTTGTGCTTGTCAATCTACAACAACACTAGAGTGTCAGCAAATGCTGGCTTATTTCAAAATGTGTGTAATTTAGCAGGGATGGGTATGTTGCATCACACTCCTGACCTTCTTACGTGGTGTGCTGCTCAGCTGAAATGCTGATTAGGCAACCTTCCTTAATTGCTATACGATGTTTTTCATCCACTTGAGGTGTCAGGTTGGATTTTTAACCTCACATCTGATCAAACTTTCAGTCCTGCAGGCCATGCAGAGACAAGTTTCCTGCTGTGGTAATAGCCCCATCCTCAAAACTAGTTTGAAATTAATAGCAGCGAAAGTACTTCCCTGTTTGCAAAAGGCCGTGTCTCTCAGTGGACAGAGCCCTCTTTTCATGCAACGAGATCTGTCATGAGAGCTTTTTAGAAAGGTGAGCTATTCACCTGGGAGTTACTATGTGACCTACTCTAGGTGATCCTGCTCTGGCAGGGGTGTTGCACTGGATGAGGTGCCTTCCAACCTTTAAGATTCTATGATTCATCCATATTGCTGAGTTCAATACAATTATAATCTGATCCTTACCAGCTGGACCTCCACAGTGTGCCACGAGGGAGTGTTAAAAACTTGCTCAGTGTCAAACTGTAAGCCAGTGCTGTTTATTTTATGTAGGAGGCGGCGGAACAGACAATCGTCCTGCTCACTGTTGTTGGGCTTGCATTCAGCAAGCAAAATATGACTCTTTGCTCTTGTCTCTTATTTGTTTGTTTTAGGTGAAACTTCCTTTTCCTGTTGATCAAATCACAGATCTTCCAAGGAATGATTTCCAGATGATGATCAAGATGCACAAGCTAACCTCAGAGCAGCTCGAGTTCATCCACGACGTCCGCCGGCGCAGCAAGAACCGAATCGCAGCTCAGCGCTGCCGCAAGAGGAAACTGGACTGCATTCAGAACCTAGAATGTGAAATCCGCAAGTTGGTGAGTTGGCTGCTCTCTCTGCAGTGGGCAGGGCACTGACAGCAGAGCTGAGTGTGTCCAGATGGTTTATATGGAGGGAAGTGGAGCCACTAGTGTGAAAATGTAACATGCAGAAATGTATCAGTGTCTGTGTGTGTGTGTGTATAATATAGATATAGATATAGATAGATAGATAGATAGATAGATAGATAGATAGATAGATAGATAAAACACAAAATTCCAGGGGAAGGAAGCCTAAATATCTCTTTTGTTTGGATATCTGAAGAGCAGATTGTTGAGTGAGTTGGAAGAGGAGGAAAGCCTGTGTCACAACTCCCTTCTTACAATTTAACTTATCCCCCGTACTTACAGTGCACCTACAAAGGTCTTTCCTCACCTGGATCCCATTTCCATGCCTCACTGCTGTAACAGTCTGTTGGTTGGGGATTCATGGAGTGCTCAAAAGAGACATATATGTTATCTAGTCCAAAGTGGCAGGACAGGCTTCACCCCTACACAGAGATTTTCTTTCTCTTTGGTGTGCTAGGAGGCAGCTCAGCATTTTCAGGACGTTTCAGCTCACTGTGCCTTTTCTTCACCTCTTTCATTCACTGATCAAGTGGCAGGAATTACAAGGGAAGTGAAAAGCCAGGAGTGTAAATATCCAGACAATTGGGCATCCTGTGGTTTAGGTCAGTGAGATGGCTAGCCTATGTTCCTCCTGTGCTCCTGCTGTCTTCTTCTCTCTAACACTGCTGGTGGGCCATAGACTGAAACACCCCCATGATTCAAGGACCATCTGACTGAAAAGGCCTGTTCTCACTCCATAGTGGACTGGCCTTCACATCCTATACACCTGGGTCAGGTGGCAACTGCTGGATTTCCCCAACCCTCCTTGACATGTGTCTCTGGCAATAGTCTGCTGCAGAGAGGAGAGCAAAGTATGCCCTGCTCACTAGTCTAGGGTGGGAACTCCTGTGTGCCAAGGAGTGAGTGGACAGTGCTACCACGTTTTAATCTAAGGGACTGAGGTGACTGGAGCAAGGCTAAATGACCGCTCAGGAAATTCCCCTCTCTTTCAGTCATGGTATGGACACCTCAGGTGTGGTTTGGGTGAGTAAACACAGATGTCTGCAACATAGGCACCTAAGCTTGAGCAAGTTGTCCTGATTTCATTTACAGTCAGTGAAGAGGAATGGATGGATACCTGTTGAGTTTTATTTGTCTCATCCTACAGCAGAGGAAGTGAGATACATCTGACAAGTGCCTGTTCCTCTCCTTTGCTGAACAGGCTCACCCAAAGAGCCACGTCAGGTGCAGACATCTTAGCTATAGGCACCTTGTCTGAAAAACTGCCCTCGCTTGTGACAGTGTCCTTGTGATCTGAGGGCCCTGCTCCTCTTCCCCTGCCATCTCTTGACCATTGAGAAAGCAAGCTGCTGCAGAAAGCTTGAGGCAAGGGTCATGGAGGATGACATGTCTACAGCTTGTCACCCAGCAGGAGAAACGCAACACTGGAACTCCAAAATGGGTCAGCACCTCCTCTTGTCTGTTCAAAAGTCCTAAAAGCTTCCTGAGATCTCAAAAATAATGTAATAGTCCCAGCTCAGCTGTTCTGAGAAGTGTGAATGTGCAGCCTGCAGGACTGGACAGTTTAATTGCATTATCCAGCATAGATTTAGGAGTCCAGCATTAAAGCCCACCTTTGAATATCCAAGGGGTTGAGGGATAACTTAGTTCATTCACACAGGTAAAACAAACGAGCTGAAGCTGATTTCCTTTCTGAGATCCCTATGTACACAGCTGCCATTCAAATTAGTTATTTGGATGGAGTCTTTGATTTAAATGTCTATGTGCAGACCTAAAATGTGCTCAGTTGTAGATTGAATGTGGTGAGTCTGGGCAACAGGATAGTTCTTGTCCTTGTCATAACAGCTTGTGTGTTCAAAGTGGCCTTTAGCATAGGCTTCGTTGTGTTTCATTCCTTGCACAAGCTGTATTGCAGCAAGCACAGTGTGAAAGAGGTTTGAGTTGCCCTCACTCCCAAATGGCAGAATGCCACGTGACTGTGGGTTACTCACTTACTGCCAGTGCCTGTCTGCTTCCCGTCTGGAACAGGGAGGGGATGCTGACCCCACAAGCTGGTTGGGAGGCTTAAATCATTGAGGCTTGCGAAGCCTTCGGATGCCATGCTGCCAAAGCCCTGGGGAGTGGGGGGAAGGAAACTAAAACCAAAACACTGTTCAGAGTAGTGCTTCACTGATGCAGAATAAGCAAAACATCCAAGTACACAAAATAGTGAGCAGTTGCTTCCTGCATCCAGCTAATCCACAGTGCAGGGGGAGGAAGGAGTCAGGCTCTGCAGGGTTGGAGAGTGATTCCATGTCCAGGAGGTCAGGAGAGGCAAGTCCAGTCTTGTCTGCACATGCCAATCCCTCTACACTGGGTTGATGACGAGGTAGAGTGCACATCTCTCATTCTCCAGAGCAGAGCACCGGGGCTGGATTAGCAACAAGCAAGAGTTGAGCTTCACTTAAAACTTGGTTGGAGTTGACTGACTTTAAGCCATTGTGACGTTACCATTGTGGTCTAACGTAATCAACTGTGTCTAGGCAAAGTCAGCTTTTAAAGTCTCTTGTCTCTCCCCAGCATGCACACACATCTCAGGAAAATGAATGAAAGGCATGTGACTGTTTGAGATGCAGGATTCTGTGAAAGAAGTGTTGAAGTTTCTCTTTAGCAAGATGGACTTGAGTACAGAACGATACATAGCGAGTGAGCTAAGTGGGGAAGGCGTGCTGCTGGACCCGCTTGTGAGCAGAGGAGGACTTGTGGGAGATGGGATGGTTGGGGCTGTCTCGGGCACAGCGGTAAAGTGACAGAGATTTCAAACCCTGGCTGACAGGCTCCCTTGGGAGGCAGTGCTGAAGGGCAGAGGAGTCCAGGAAGGCTGGACATTCTTCAAGAAGGTGCAGGAGCAGGCCATCACGTGCCAATAGATGAGCTAGTGGGGAAGAACAGCCTGGCTGAACAGAGAGCTTTGGCTGGAAGTCAGGTACCCTGAGGACAACTGGTCTCACTGTTAAAGACTGAGGCAAAGAAGGCATTAAGTCCCTCAGCCCTTTCCTCATCATTTGTCACTATGTTCCTCCCTACATCCAATAAAGGATGGAGATTCTGCTTCACTCTCTTACAGAAACCTTTTTTATTGTCTTTCACAGCAGTAGCCACGTTAAGTTCTAGTTGAGTCTTGGACCTTCTGATTTCCTCTCTGCATAAGCTCATGACTTCTTTGTAGTCCTCCTGAGTTGCCTGACCTTTCTTTTAAAGGTCATGAACTCTGCTTTTTTTTATGAAGTGCAGAGTTTAAGTGTTATGAAGGATGGCTGAGAGAGCTGGGGAAGAGGAGGCCAGGGGGAGACATGTTCACCCTCTACAGCTACCTGAAGGGAGGTTGTGGCAAAGTGGGGATCGGTCTCTTCTTCCAAGTGACAAGTGGCAGGACAAGAGGAAACAGCCTCAAGTTGCATCAGGAAAGGTTTAGATTGGGTATTAGAAAAAAAAATCTTCACCAAAAGAATTGTCAAGCATTGGAACAGGCTGCCCAGGGAAATGATGAAGTCACTGTGTAGATGTGGTGCTCAGGCACATGGTTTAGTGGAGGCCGTGGCAGTGCCGGATTAACAGTTGAACTCAATGACCTTAAAGGTCTTTCCCATCCTAATCAGTTCTGTGATTCTATGGGATCTGCTGTGTTGTTCTGAAGAAGGGCATTTGTAAAAAAAGACAATCAGAAGGTGTGTAAGAGTATGAGATGTAAAATAAAACTCATGCAACTTTAACTTTGCCTCTGAAGCACTCCTGCCCTCCCTGCAGACACATATTGTCTGCTTCAAGATCTTATTTCCACTCTTAGGAGACCTAGCAGTGAAACTCCAGCTGACTTCACACAATACATGGCCACTGGGAATTCCCGTGTCACCTTCTGCCCCCCTTTGTGAACAGTAATTTCCAGTCTCCTGAATTTATGTGATGGTCCTAGGGTTTAAGGGTTTTCCACTCAGATGGGTGTTTTTTGTGAAAGACCCCTTTCCCCTCCTGCACTTGCTTCCTGTAAGTCACCCATCTTCTTGACACAGATGGTTTCTCAGCAGACAGTGAGTGAAATGATTGTATCCTCCGAGTTTGATAGGTAATTTTTTCTTGCCTGCTTTCCCTCACTCATCCATCTACCCACTCACATTCCCTTTTTTCCCTGCAAGCTCACAGCATATTCTCTTCCATAATTCATTAACTCAAGATGTACTCGAGCATCTGTTTATTTTTTTATTATTTTTATGCTTTCTTGATAGATTTATCAATATTTTAGCAGTTGGCTCTTTTCATGTGCACTGCTCTCTTTCTTATTTGCACAGCTGTATGCTTCCAGCATAGGCTTTGAACCCAGGGCAAGACTATCAGCTGTCAACAACCACCCACATTTGGATTATCTGAGTTGTGGAGCTTTTTTCACACCTCAGATGCTGAGGCAGCTTGGGTTTAGCAGTATTACTAGGTGAGGTACACGGCTGCGCTGCTTTTGGGGCCAGCTCAGCTCTGCAAATATCTCTGGTACTCTAGAAAATCTCATCTGCTCCTTCAAGGTGCGTGTTCACACCTTTCTGGGACAGAAAGTGATACACTGGGACCATCCCAGTGGATGTGTACTGAGTCAACACTGAGTTTAGAGGTGTAACCCCAGGCTGAGTCTGCCTCTGTGCGTGAGCAGTGCTCACCCCGTGGGGGGTTCACTGGCCACCTCAGGTCTGAGCTGGAGATGGCTCCCACCACAGCACCTCACACAGCACCCTGTGCTGCCTGGGGCTGGGAGCCTTGCTGGTGCAGAACTATGTGAGCTCCTTTTCCCAAGTGTTGAATCCTGCAGGTAAAAGTAAGTCCCAGTGGACTCTGTTGCTCTCCATCCTCCCCGATACTGTCCCGCCTCTCACCTGGGTACCTCCTAGAGCAGCCCACTGATTCAGCAAAGCCTGAAAACACTCAAGTTAGATGTTGGTAAGGGGAGATATTTGGGGGTGCAGGAGGCAGAGCCTGAGCAGAACAAATGAGAAATGACCTTAAGCTTGTTGCACTGAGTGTTAAGAAGCCCCCCAACCTTCAGGGTTTTCACACACATCTTTGTAAAACTATCTTGAATAGATCGAACCCATTAAGCACGAGGACACAAGAAGAGGAGCCATGGTGCAGGCTGCAGAGCACACACTCAGATCCTCCTCTCTGAATAACACACCTCTCAGTAGTAACAGGGATGCAGCTGGCACACAGGCCAAAGCGGGTTCAGCCAGCCTGACCAGCTGACCAGGCACCTAGAGGGGGAACTGAGCTTCTGCAACACAGCCTGGCTTCAGGGACTAAACCTTGTTTCCTTGTTGTTTGGATGGTTAATGGCTTTTCTCCATCAGAAAGTATATTTCAGAGTTGTTTTGTATTGTCCATCAAGCAGCCTTATAAAGGAAACAGTCTCTTGGGAATAACTTGTGACTCTGTCCTCTTCCAACTCACATGTTTTTCTCGAGGTATTTCTCAAAGTGCAGTCCACACAGACCTCACAGCAGCCAAATACCTGATACCTTTGTGACTTTTCCTCTGCCCATATGAAAATAACTGTGACCTGTTGGTGTTGTTCCTGGGGCACTGCTGTGGACGTGCCTGGAGTGTGCAGCTGGCGAGTGGCCCTTCCACAGAATCACAGAGTCATTGTGGTTGGAAAACACCTTTAAGATCACACTAACCTCACACTGCCAGGCCCATCACTAAACTAAATCCACAACCCTCAGCACCTCATCTATGTGGCTTTTCAATATTTCTAGTGATGGTGACTCCCTACTAGTGGCTTCTTACTTACTGGCTGAGTGACAGAGCCAAGAGGGTGGTGATCGATGGCACAGAATTGAGTTGGAGGCCTGTGGCCAGTGGAGTTCCACAGGGATCAATTCTAGGGCCAGAGTTGTTCAACATCTTCATCAACCACCTGGATGAGAGGACAGAGTGTACCCTCAGCAAGTTCCCTGCTGGCACCAAACTGGGAGCACTGGCTGATTCCCCAGAGGCTGTGCTGCCATTCAGCGGGATCTCAGCCAGCTGGAGAGTTGGGCACAGAGGAACCTCATGAGGTTCAACAAGGACAAGTGCAGAGTCCTGCATCTGGGGAGGAACAACCCCATGCACCAGGACAGGCTGGGGATTGACCTGCTGGAGAGCAGCTCTGCAGAGAGAGACCTGGGAGTCTTGGTTGATAATAAACTGAATTTGAGCCAGCAATGTGCCCTCGTGGCCAAGAAGCCAATGGCAGCCTGGGATGCAGCAAGAAGAGTGTGGGCAGCAGGTCAAGGGAAGTTCTTCTCCTCCTCTGCTCTGCCCTGGTGAGGCCTCATCTGGAGTCCTGTGTCCAGTTCTGGGCTCCTCAGCTCAAGAGGGACAGGGAAGTGCTGGAGAGAGTCCAGTACAGGGCCACCAAGATGATCAGGGGACTGGAGCATCTTCCTTATGAGGAAAGGCTGCGGGAACTGGGGCTGTTTAGTCTGGAGAAGAGGAGACTGAGGGGGGATCTTATTAATATTTACAAATATCTAAATGGTGGGTGTCAGGAGGTTGGGGCAGCACTTTTTTCTGTTGTACCTAGTGTTAGGGCAAGGGTAATGGAAAGAAGCTGGAACAGAAAAAGTTCCATTGAAACATAAGGAAAAACTATGTCAGTGTTTCAGTGAGGGAGCCCTGGCCCAGGCTGCCCAGGGAGGGTGTGGAGGCTCCTTCTCTGGAGGTCTTCAAAACCCTCCTGGACTCATTCCTGTGTGACCTGATCTAGGTGACCCTGCTTCTGCAGGGGGATTGGACTAGATGATCTCTAAAGGTCTCTTCCACCCCCTGCCCTTCTGTGGTACTGTGTGACTCCACCACCTGCCAGAGCTCAACCTAAGATGCCTTCTTTCCTTTTTCAGGTGTGTGAGAAAGAGAAACTGCTCTCAGAAAGGAACCAGCTGAAAGCAAGCATGGGAGAGTTGTTAGACAACTTCTCATGTCTTTCCCAAGAAGTGTGTAGAGACATGCAGAGCCCGGAACAGATCCAAGCTCTCCACCGATACTGCCCTGTTCTCAGACCCATGGATCTCCAGCCGGCCACCACCCTCAGCCCATCCCCCGCTGGCGTGGAGCAGAGCCTGGTGAGCTCGCAGTGCGTGGGGGAGAGCATGCAGTGCTGCTCGGAGCAGGGCTCGGTGCCGCTGGCAGCGCCCTGGCTGCCCAACAACATCGCGGAGAATTGTTCGGCCGGCGGCGGGTTGGACGGAGCCGACACAGGTACTTACCCCGAGAGGGAGCTGCCGCCGGAGCAGAGCAGCCAGACGGTCACGGTAGACTTCTGTCAGGAAATGACTGATAAATGTACAACAGATGAACAGCCTAGGAAAGATTACACCTAGTGACTTGTAACCTTAACGTTACACCTGGTCAGGTGTTCTTCAGTCAGCCAGTGGCAGTGTTCATTTGTTGTCTAGAAGAACGTATTTGGTGCACACTACAGTGGTCTTAGCAGCAATACTGTTTTTAAGTATTCCCTCCTCCTCTCTACAAGCAGGAGTTCTCTTCACAATGGTGCTATCCCTTGCTCAGGCAGGGAACGAAGCAGTGGCAACACTGTCTGTTTTTGTATGTTGATTTCAATCTTAACAGGGATGGACATAACACCTCTGAGGACCCAACCGCAGCTTTTTTCTCAGTGGCCCATGTCACAAAACCCTAACTCAGGAATTTCCTCTGAATGTTCAATTTTTCATTGAAGACAGCTTCTTTACACATCAAAGTTTTATAGCTAAACTGTACATATTATATATAATATATATATAAAATATATATATCCATATGCAAAAGTCCCTGCATGCCTCAATTTTTCTCATCCTACAAACTGGAAGCTTTCATTTCTCTTGTACAAACAAGTTCCAACATTCCTTTTTGTCTTCGATGCTAGATCTAGTTTGGTAACTTGTTACACGTTAATTTGGGGTTGTTTTGTTTTTTTTTCCCTCAGTTCACAGTTCAGCAATATCGTTGGATTTGTACTTATTTATGAAAGTTTAACGTTGGAAACTTATTTGAGATTTTATCCTAGACAGGTTGGGGTTGTTTTTTTTTTCTCTTGGCACAGCCATTTCGTGCCACTTGAGCAATGTGGAGTTATTTTATTTTCTTGCAGATACTGTACAGTAATGGTCAACTTTGCCACTTGCACTGAGTTTCTGGTCAAACCTCTTCTCGTAAATGAAGTCGTGACTTCAGTATAACTTGAGTATATGGTTTTCTTTGCTTTATGGCTTAAAGGAAATAGAAAAGTTTTAGCTAATAGACAAAACACTCAGGAGCTCATTACGTAGTAGAAAACGGTCTTGCCAAATACTGAATTCACTATACAGTTTGTAAAGAGAATCTGCTTGAATTATTTTTGTATTCAGACTTCTTTCTGTTTCACAAACCAAGTTTTAAGTGCTGTTAACGACGCTTTTGGATTCTTGTAGGGGAAAGTATGTTTCACTCTGTAGAGAAAAAAGTAGTTGACAACTGGATCGGTTCATCACACGTTCCACGAAGTAAAGCAAACGGAGATCACACCAATACAGTTGGGCGGGGGAGGGGGCTCTTTCTCCAGCCCTGCTCTGCGTCCTTTACTCATGGAAGCGTCTGCTGCTCCGGCTAGTGCCCAGAGCCTCACCTCAGCTGTCCTCAGACATTACCTGTTCTCCTCACCAGACCCCAGGTGCCGAGGTGGGTCTGGTGAACTCAGTGATCCTGCCCGAGTAGGTGGAGTTGCAGGATCCAGACCCCTAGTTGTTGGTTTCCTTGCAGAAGTCAAGTTAGCGCTGTATCCTCTTGAGAGCAAAACCTGCGTCTGCCAACACCCGATTCGGCCGCTTGCCCATCAAATTGTTGTGTTCCAGGATCCTCTCGGCACAAACCGCAGCTAAAAGAGCGCTGTCTCGAAGGAGGCTACTCAGTGAGTTGGCTTAGTTGTAACTGCATTGGATTTGCATCTTCAGCAATGTTGACTCGTGTTATGACTGTGTGAGACAGCAGCTTTCCAAGCATAACATCTGTATGTACAGTGTAGACAGGAAAAAGAAAAACAAACAAACATCCTCCTAATGCTTTTTTAATTATTATTATTATTATTAATTATTATTATTATTATTCTAAGTGTACTGAGTTTTTATTTTGTGGTTCTTTGCCCTCCGTTGTGCCAGGTTGCGTGGCTTTATCGATGACAACTGTCATGTGCTTTACTGGCTGATATTGTCTGTTCTCGCTGAAAAGAAAACAAAAATGACCAGCTGTTCACACCTATTTAAAAACAAAACTAAACACAAAACAAAGGCGTGGGGAAGCAGCTTCTCAGAAGCACTAACTGATAATGTGGTCTTCTGGGCTAACGTTTACACTAGAGGTGTGCGCTGGTGTTTTTGAGGCACTCAGTAGATCAGCATCTCTTGACCCAGGAGGAGGAATCAGCTCCCTCTCTCCCACTTCTTCCATCTGTGCTCATGGACCGTCACCCACTCACCACAAAGTCTTGCTTTTATCCTCTTCACACCCAAACCCTTGTAGCCAAGCTACCGAGGAGGAGATGCATATAGCATGTGCCATGTTTGTTGAAAGTACCTTTTTTTCCCCTGCCCCCCTCCCCCAGCATGTACAAAGGAAAACTAGTATATAATGTAGGAGAATATTTATGTTTAAGTATTAATCATTACTGTACAAAATCCTTACCTTTAAATGTTCAAAACCGTACAAATGCCATAAACTCCTAGTTCACACGGTTGAAAGAGGGGGAGGAGTCATCCTTTCTTTTTAAAAAGCTTAACCTAAAAATACCTGAACCCTCTCCCAGCCATCTTTTGGCAGGTAACTGACTGACTGAGAAGTTCTTTGGCGGGAGGGAGGGGAATTGATTTTCCTTTGGATTCGTTGACGTTGCAAAGCAGTTCTGTGCTTCGCAGAGAAGTTTTGTTTCTATGAGACCATGGTGAAAGCTAGAGTTTAAAACTAAATGTGAATCACATTATAGAGTCATAGCTACTTGGGGTGGGGGGTTGGGGGGAGGCTGGGGGCGGTGGGTGGGAGGGAAGGGTCAACTGACACAGTATTTTAAAGATGTTTTTTCTGTTGCCTTTTTATTTTTAAGTGACCTCCTATATATATATGAATAGATAGAATGTTTTATGAGTATAAAACCGAGTTTTAACTTGCTTCCTGACATGAAGATTTACTCTGCTAACAACTCATGTGCAACTGGTACTCTTGACCTCATTCCAACACCCACACAAACCATTGCGCTGCAGCTCTTAGGTTTGACCTGGCTTCATACTGGTGCTGGGTCTCTTGATCTCCTCTACCTTGGGAACTGATGTTTAAAACCACTGCTCAAATAAGTGTCTCTTCCTCAAACCTCTCTCTCATTTCTCCCCCTTTCCCTTCCCCACCAGCTTTTCTGGATATTTGATTTCATTCTTTCCCATTAGAAGTGGCTGATTTCGTGTCATTGCTTCCTATATTTACATGTTATCATGGTTTTTTCAGTGAGGTTTTTTTGGTGGTGGTGGTGGTAGTGGTTGCTTTTTGTTTCTACTTTGTTTTTGAGGTTTGTTTTATTGCTCTTCCAAACCACGCGGCTCTCGAAGCGGTTACTGGGCTAACGCTGAAGGAAGGCATTGGGAGGATTAGTTTCAGACCTGGACACCAGCTGGCATACTCCCCCCCAAAAAAAAACCCCCAAAAAAACCCAACTGAGTGTAGTATTTATGCATTTGGCCACGATCTTAAGTAAGAATCTCTTTGCTTTTGTCAAAGAAGATGTGCACAGCAGCAGAGCTGCTCAGGAACGGTGTGGTGAGACCCCCATTCCTCTCCCCGCCGGGCACGGCACCACTCTCATGGGCCTGCAGGGCCTTGAAGCTTTGTCCAGTCTGGATCTAGCCCTCCTCTTCCTTTCCCATTGCTGTACTTGTATCGCCAGGAAACCTCATTTCATTTAGGCTTGTTATGCTTTGTCAGGTGAGTACTACACTAGATAATGTGTTTGTTTCTCTGCGTTCTCTGGGGGTGCCTTGAACACAATTAAAGCTCATTGCAAGCTGATTCTGGAACAAAAAGATAGTGAAAAACAAAAACCACATAAAAAACAAAAAGGAAAAAAAAAAGGAAAACCAAAAAGAACCAAAAGAGAGAAAACAAAAGGGGAAAAGAGCAAAACAAAAGCAAAAATGTTGGCTGTGTTATCAGGAGATCCCAGTATTTATATCACAGACTTCCTAACGTGATGACTCAGGCGTCAGAGTTTGATGCTGCAGTATAAAACTATTATTTTATATATTGTACAAGTAATTTATTAAATGTCTTTCTAAGGGTATATGCTGCTTTTAAGATGCACTATATTTTTGGATCTAATCCTTATATTGTTTTGGGGTTGTTTTGGTTGTTTTTTTCCCCCGAGGAAGTAAAATGTGCTGCAAAGGCAAGCCACAGTGATTAGTATGCTAGCTGCTACTTCTCTTTAAAAAGGAGAGTGGGAACTAGATATGTAACTTTGCTAAATGGATTAACTGCTGCCAGAGAAATGATGAATGCTGATAAGTGTGTTCGTTCATCTGGAGCCCAACGTTTTGTGGAGTCTGTATCCTAGAGAGCGCTTCAATAGAACCTGAAAACCGCCTAGGTAGAGAGTTAGTTTTTGTAACGTGTGACTTCATGATTGCCTAATCAATGAGACGAGTCTGCATGCTGGAATCACTGTAACCCTGTACTCAAATGAAATCTGACCCAGCAGGAGAAAGCACGGTGAAGCGTTGCACTTCCAGAGTCGACAACACATCCTCGCTTGTGTCTTGCAGCCCACTGCTGTGGAGGCGAAGAGCGAGAAGGGGAGCTGGGAGGGGAGGAGGGTGTTTGCAGAGTAGGAGACTGGTAGTGAATTTTGCCATGAGGCAAAGGGATCCTTTGCCAGGCTTCCACAGGCTCGCATTTTGCTCCGCTTCACGTCCTCTCGCGACGAGGAGCGCTGCTTCCACCCTATTTTAGGGCTGCCTAGAGAAGGTTGAGCTCGGTGTGAGCAGCAGAGCTGATGGCCCTGCGTGAAAGAGGGGATCTGCCGAGTATGGAGTGGTTTATTTTTATCAGAAGCGAGGCGAAACTAAAACTATTAACATAAAGAACTTATGCTCTCTTTCCTGCTAGAAGTTTTCACAACAGATTTTGACTTCGTTTCAGTTTTGCCTCTGCCAAACACAGTCCAAGTTAATTTTACATCCGTGTAGCTAATACGGATGGATGTATACATCTACCATTCTAGTCAGAGTGTGTGTTTGTGTATTTCCCTGTTTATAATACATATCTGTATATTTATAATACTCCCCGGAGTATTTCGTGACTCAGGCGTCAGGTCTGATGCCGTAGAATACAATATATGTGTATATGCATATGTTCAAATACTGTGTGTATATTTAAAAGATCTATTGTTGGTGGTCTGTAGAATAACTATTCCCTTTACTCTCAAAATCTGAATGGCATTACTTGCAGAGACTCAAGTGTACAGTGTTTTCCTACACTCCACCGGGAGAGGTATTATTTATATCGAAGTCAAACATGGATGTGCATTTTAAGGTATTACGCAGAGAACGTTGCCATTTTTGCAAAGAACATCACTTTTGAGCAGGAAGGAAGGCTAAAAATACCCTTTTTTTCTAAGGTCTTTGCCCCAGCCAGATAACTGCTAAAAAGCCAGTCAGGCAACTCCAGTTCCTGTATGAACTTTAGTGACTGTGTGGGCAGAGCCCTTTCCGTTGGTGAAAGTCACGGCGTGGTTCGTGCCGTGCCACCCTCATCCCTTTTGGCTAATTAAGGGCACTCAGAAAGAAACGAGCATCCTAAAATAGAAATGGCAACTGTCAGCATTTGATTTCATTGATTGCTTACAAGCAGAGCCAATCCCAGGCCACCAACCCAAACAACCCCTACGTGGTGGAGGGAGGGGAGCCGGGCCTGGCTGGGCCTGTGCCGCGGCCTCTGGGCCTGAGGCATTACCCAGTGTGGCTGCCGTGTTACCCTGTGGTTTCAGCCCTTTTCTCCCGGGTCCATTACCCAGTGTGGCTGCCGTGTTACCCCGTGGTTTCAGCCCTTTTCTCCCGGGTCCATTACCCAGTGTGGCTGCCGTGTTACCCCGTGGTTTCAGCCCTGCTCTCACTGGGCCATTACCCAATGTGGCTGTCATGTTACCCCATAGTTTCAGCCCTGAGCCAACGCAGCCGTCCTGGCTCCCTCAGAGCGGCAGGAGCGATACTAAACACTCTGGTGAGTTCCCACGCCTGGCTGTTTACTCGGTAGTTCAGAGCATCGCCTTTGATTTCGAGGGCAGGGATGCCCTAAGAGTTTGTTCCAGAACCAGTTGGTTACAAGTGCACCTCTTTATATATGCCTTACAAACTTCAGAGGCCATATTCAAAACAGGGTTTTATCAGTGTATGCAAGGGGGTGCAACCCCTCTTCTCTTCCTCCCCAGGTCAAACAGTATGGACAGTTTTCACACATATCTACCTGTATAACCCTCTGTACCTCTCATAACTGGTCAATGACTGTAACAGGTTACATCAGGTGTTTTTTCTACATACTTTTTACACAAATTCTATGCGATTAATGTAACTTAATTCAATGCATCATTTTATTGTACTAGTTCTTAAGCTTGTCTTTTATTTTTTTTCTAGGTGACTGTGGTTTCTTGTGATTTTTATTGTATAAATAAATGAGGTGGCTGTTGATGCTTACTCTCTGTTACTAAGAATTTTTACCTTTTTGGAAGAAAGCATTGCTATGAACTAATGAATTTAAAACGTCATTTACTCATTGTAAATACAGTATTGTGCAAAAACGAGAAAAAGAAGAAAAAAAAAAGAAACCCACCCGACCCTTTTCATTCATTTGAATTGCTAGTGTTAACTGAATTTTGTCTAGACACCATTTCTGTTGATGAAATAAAGACATATCATGATGTATTGTAAACCGGCTCCTTTTGACTCTGAAATGGATGTTAACATGTGGGTGAGCTTCGGGAGGGTAGGGTGGATGTGGCTGATGCTGCTCGGCAAAGTTTGGGCTGTGGTGAAGAGCTTTCCACTCGCAGGGTCCCATGTCTAATTCAGTAGTCATCTTTGATCCAGGGATCCAGTTCTCTTTGATCTGCTGCAGGAATGGCCGAGGGTATTTCGTTGTGAAGATGAAATAAGCTGTTTGGGGAGATGAAATAGGCTGTATCTATACCCATTCCCTTAGTGCTTGACTTCAGGTAATTCTGCTAGGTTTTTGGCTTAGTCTTTAAAGTGTCAGTGTACATATTGGGAAGCAAGAGGAGAGTCTGGGCTTCGTTTCCCCTTTACAGAAAACCTGAGAGGAATCAAGAGACGTTTTTGTAGAAACAAAATATTGCCCAGAATCTCTGTGTAACCCAAATACAAAACATTCCTTTCTGAGGGAGGAACTCGTGCCACAGACTGTTAGCATCACGTACACTGCAGAACACCCAGAGAGGAAAGAAATCCTACCAGGCTGTTCCCACAAGCAGGGGCCATTTGCTCTCTGGGACTCCCAAACAGCCTCCTCTGTCCTTGGGTTGCGTGCAACCTGAGAGCCTGCCTGACAGCTTCTCAGGAGGGGAGAGACCTGGCAAGCGGGGAGTGGCACGACCACTTGTCCTACCCTGCTCCACACACTTGCTGGGCTGCTGCTGTGGGCAGCAGGGAGGAGGGCGAGCTGCTGGAAAGAGGAAATTCTAGATGGTATGGCCTGGAATACCCTCCTTAAGGATGCAAACTGCATCTTCCTCCATCTGCAGGAGTGAAAGTTGCCTGTGATTTTTTCAGTCTTAAAGTTCTCACGAAAGAAAATCAGGCGTGTTGGTTTCCAGAGTTCACCAGTTTTCTGAATCTTCCTGTTGAGCATAAATGAAGAAAGCTTCCCACCCCCTCAAATCTGTCACAAGAAGCTGCATCCGTCGCATCTACACAGAGCCTGGCAGTAGAAGATGTACTTCAGCAAAGCTGTTTCTCCATCCCTGATCAGTTGTTGCTGGCACTTAATGGCCACCATCTTAAGTGTTTCCTTTTGGGGTGTTTTTCTTGCTTTAAAATACTAAACCCGATGCACAGGCAAACTGTCAACGAGTTTGCAGTGAGGCAGAGCGGATCATGTGCGTTAGAACAAAACCACTGTTATCTCAAGCAACCTTTGTGCTTGACTCTTTTTTTTCTTTCCTGCTGTCCTGCTTTCTGCTAGCTCTGCCTTGGAGTTGTCCAGTCCTAGAGGACTTTTGTGCTTAGGGAAACTGGCACAGCAAACGAGCTCGTTCTAAGCATCACCTGCTGTTGAGGTGATAGCAAATGATAAGCTTGACAAACAGAAGCAGCCAAAAGCATGTGGCCAGGAACCAGGGTCAGCGACAGTCAGGGAAAGGTACTTTATTTTCCAGATACACAAGTGGAAGGACTGCTTTCTTGGGCTGCATACAACCCAAAAATCCCTAGGCTGCCCTAGCAAACTGAAAATGAGCACTTTTTGCCTTTGCTTGTCCTTCAGTTCCTCTGCGGGAACTAATGAGACAGCAGAGGGAATAAGATTTTCATGACCTTGAGGTGATACCTTGCATATCTTCCTGAACAGCAAGCCTAGGAAAAGCACAGATGTTTTGCACTTAAAATGAACCACCTGATTTTACTTTGGTTCCAATTTTGAAGCCACAAGTATTAGCTCCAAGGAGGCTGCATTAGCATGGGAAGTCTCTGTCGAAGCTCGAGGACTGCATTAGCACAGGCAGATGAGCAGCAGCATATTCTTCAGCTGTTGCTTTTCATTTTATCTTGAATTCCGTGTCTTTTCAGATTCCTTGAGTGTTTCAAGTGTTTCTCCCATCTTTTATTCATCAGTAGCTGAATCTTGGGTAGACAGAGGCCACGTAGCCTTCCAGGTTACTTTCAAATCAAACTAACCCTTTCTTGTAGGTGCCTTGGGTCTTCTGCTACCTTGAAGGTCTATGGATCAGGCTGCTCTCTGATATGAACACTACTAGCATGCACAACAAGTTACACATCCCAAAGTGTTCTCCCAAAGACACAAAGCTGTTTCTGCAGTGGCAGCACACACTGACCAGATCCGGCGCAATCTACGTGAGAGAAATCTTGACTCGTGGAGAGAGCTACCCATTAACACCTAAATTCATAACACAGTTTAAGAAAGCATTATAGCAGTGGGAGAGGGGAACCTAACAACACATAATGGGCTTTTTATCTCTCTGCTGAAGGCAGTTTGTGCTCAATCCCTTAGTTTATTTCTTCTCCTCAGAATGTCATTACTTTTTCATGATAGATGATAGTTCTAGGAGCATGCTCTGAAAGATAACAAAAGAAAGCATGGAGCTGAGTTGGCTTAAAGGAGAAACAGAAATGTTATCACAGTAAATAACCTGAACACATACATCATTGGGAAGGTGGAAATCTGCTGTTTAGCTGACAACATACTTACTTGTAGGGCTTTGTTCAATGCTTAAGGGGAGACAGAGAAGACCCTGCTTTTAATCCATTAATCCCTGAAATAACTTGCTTAAAAACAGTGGGCCCATCCTCACACATTAAGGGGCTTTGTGTGTTTTGGATTGTCTTAAAAACATACAAGGCAGGACTCAATTCAATGAGTTCCACTTTGTACAGTCCAGCTTATGTGCTTGCTGCTGCATCCTCAGAGGGGTTCATGAGTTGTCAACGTTTACTGACCCCCATAGTTCATCTGTGTTGTTTCAACTGGTGAATGGTCACCTCTAGGTGACTGAGTAACTATTGCAGGGCAATTTGTACACTGTCATCTCCTGAGTGCCCTGGGGCAGAATAAAATACAACTACTGTGGAATTTGACTTTTTTCACAGAATCACAGAATGGTGTGGGTTGGAAGGGACCTTTAGAGATCATCCAGTCCAACCCCCCTGCCAAAGCAGGCTCACCTAGATCAGGTCACACAGTAATGTGTCCAGACGGGTCTTGAAGACCTTCAAGGAAGGAGCCTCCACACCCTCCCTGGGCAGCCTGTGCCAGGGCTCCCTCATTCTCATAGTAAAACAAAAGAAAAACAGGCATTTGCATAGCAAAACTGTACAGAACCAGCAGCAGTTACAAGCAGGTGTAAATGTGAGTACCTTGAGAGTAACGGAGCAGTGGAACAGGCTGCCCAGGGAGGGTGTGGAGACTCCTTCCTTGGAGGTCTTCAAGACCCACCTGGACATGTTCCTATGTGACCTGATCTAGGTGAACCTGCTTCTGCAGGGGGGTTGGACTAGATGATCTCTAAAGGTCCCTTCCAACCCCTACCATTCTATGATTCTATGATTCTCAAACACTCTAGAGGAACATGAGGTTTTACCTGTAGATTTTCCTGGTGGAGCTCAGCAATGTAACTCCCTCCTCTGCAGTGATCAGGTTTGTTATTTTAGTGTACATTCCCTCTTATCAAACTGTTCCCAGCCCCAGGAGTGAGAGTGGGTGAACAGCTAGTTAAATGAGTGGATATTTATTCCTCAAGTGTTGTTGATAGGGTGAGTAAACATGCCTATCCAGGAGAAGACTGCAAGCATTCAGGCTGAATAACAGCTCTCTCTTTTGGATCCTGCTCGCTGTGGAGTATTTTCCCACTGGGTAAAAGGCTCAAAGCTGAATGGAGAATTGAGAAGTAGAAAAGGAATTGAATGGCACTGAGGACCGGAGAAGCAATGCAGTGAGGGATGCTGGACCCAGCAAGTCATAATACTTCCCCAGCTTTGGCAGAGCCAAGAGTTCAGCCCCAGAGACTTTATTTTCTGCAAATGAATAAAATCAGCAGCCCTATCTCAGTCTGATTCTGTGAGCTGAGAGTATCAGCTTCACCAGCTGCTTCATTATCAGCTTTTTTTAACTGACCATGAGGATAGGGATCTTGCTTCCTTTGTAACTAAAAATACAGACTTGAAGGAAAGACACTCTGGAAAGACTCTCTGAAGAAGGTGAGCTAGAGAGTAAGGAAAGGATATGAGGAGTTTATCTTGACCCAGTGAAGGAACAGGACCATTAAATAACATCAGTTCTCCCCATCTTCTTGGTATATCTTTGTGTACTCTAACAAGATGACTAGCACAGTAGTTCTCTCAATGCAAGTTCAGCTCTAGGTGCAAATTTGATAGATGCAACCTGAAAGATGGTGCCTTTGTGAGAAGAGCTGCATCCAAACTCACGGGTTTTAGCACATACTTCAGGATAGTTTAGAAAGCTATTATCTGTAGGCCAAAAAGAACCGTGCTGGATATGTTCAGGGAGCAAGCAACTGCAGTCCTCTGCTTTGGAGAGGTGGGGAGAGACAGCTAGCAAAGGAGAGCGAATGCAGCTAGCAATGAAATACCACACAGCCTCCAGACTTTGCAGAAATGTTTGCCTTCAGCTTGCCGAACTGTGATGACACCAGGACCCTCTGAAGATGCAACGCCAGGCTGTGGCCGTGCAAAGCTGAACTTTCTGCAGTTGTTCTTTGGTTTGTGGAAAATGATTGAGGAAGAACATTGCTTCATTCTCACAAAGGGTGACTTATTTTGGAAGTAAAGCACTCCTCTTCTCTGATTGTTTAGTTGGAGTGCTCAGGCCTCTCATTCTCATCCCCCCAGAGATAAAAAGAGAGTTATTTGATGGCTCTGCTGAAGAGCACCTCTGCAGAGAGAGACCTAGGAGTATTGGTTGGTATCAAACTAACCATGACCCAGCAATGTGGCCAATGGCACCCTGGGCTGCATCAAGAGTGTGGCCAGCAGGTCGTGGTTCTGCTCCCCCTCTACTCTGCCCTGGTGAGGCCTCATCTGGAGTCCTGTGTCCAGTTCTGGGCTCCCCAGCTCAAGAGGGACAGGGAAGTGCTGGAGAGAGTCCAGCACAGGGCCACCAAGATGATCAGGGGACTGGAGCATCTTCCTGACAAGGAAAGGCTGCAGGAACTGGGGCTGTTTAGTCTGGAGGAGACAGACCGGTTTTAATGCCCATCTGCAACATTTCTATGGTGCACCAGCATATCTGTGTCTTGAAAGTGGCATTTATAAAACACCCTGAGGTGCATTTGCCAAACTTGTCTCAGCTGTATATAGAAGCACTTTTACATTAAAACATCACCTGCTGTAAACAGGAAACAACAGGTGGGACACCTTCACTAGTCCCATTTGAGCATGGCCGTGCCCAAAGGCAGCAGGCTGGAAGAGTGTTACTTACAAAAGCAATGATGACATTGCCTTGCAAGCTGTGTTTCTCTGCAAGGCCTCCCCTGGAAGACAGTGTCATTGTCAGCAAACACTAGAAGCTGCCAGGCGACCCCTGTGAGTTCTCAGCAGGAGGCTACTGAGATTCCCTCTTGCTTGAATAAGGTTCTGCACTCCGAGTTTGTAAAGGGGCTTTTCATCTGAGTATCAAAACCCAGCTGAGTGACAGATTGGACTCAGGGCCTCTCCATGTATTAGAAACATGGAAAGGGAAGGTGGTTAAATTGCATCCAGGTGGCAGTTTAACACAGCTTGTGCTGACTGTATGCTGTAGGGACTGTAGCTGCATGAAACCTGGAAGCCACTAACAGGGTTTTTATGGGCGATATGTAAAGGTGCCTTCTGCTTCCTACTGCAAAAGATGTGAAGTTGTTTGGTTGGGGGTTGTTTCCTTTGTTTTGTATTTAGGGAAAGTATTTCTTTTTAGGAAGAGTGGGAAAAGAATTTATCAGAATCTTTATCTCCTGTGAAGTAATCTTCTGTTTATCACACGCCCTGTGAAAAGGTATTTAAGGGCTTACTCCTGCAAGCATTTTTAAAGGAGTCCTTTTGCTCTCAGAAGACAAATCCTGTGATCTGGGGAAAGGAGAATTCACATTACTTTAAACAATCCCTTGTTGGTGCTTGAATGAAGGCACTGTGTCTTATCAACAAGGACTGTAAACAAGTTTAGAGCTGTGGCCACAGAACAGAAACAGCTGCTGAAAATGCAATTCTGTAGCTGCTGGCTCTGGCATTGCAATTATTGAGTGTTCCATATGTAGATCTTTTGATTTATTCATTGAGCAATTATTCAACTCGGTTACTGCCTCTGGGGGAAAGCCCCTGAAAGCAGAGGGAGGCTGAGCCATTGAGCTCAACACACTTGAGACTATTCTTTCTGAGAGAGTTGTGCGGGCTGGAGCTGAGCGGGCTTCCCCTGGGACAGGCGGTGATGGTTCTGCAGTGACTCGGAGATCCAGGGGACCGACAGTGCGGGAGCTGAGCTCGACCCGAGAGGGTCCAGGCTGTGCCGGCAGCCTTGCCGAGGCCTCCCTGCCCCCGCCTCGCCCCCTCCTCCCCGGCCGCGCCCCCAGCCGCCCCCGCCCCGAGGCCCTACTTGCCATGGACACGCGGCGTCCGGCGGCGGCTGCGGGCGGCGGGCTGCCGGGCGAGCTGCCGGGCGGGCTGCCCTCCTCCCGCCGCGCCCCCTCCGTGCCGGGGCCGGGGCCGCAGGAGGCGGCGCCGCTCTCGCTGTCGCTGTCGCTGCCCGCGCGGCTGCCGGGGACGCGGGAGAGGCCGCTGGAGCGGCGGGTGCCCGGGCCGTGGCCGCTGTCGGCCGAGCCGCCGCGTTCCGCGCTGCCCGGGCTGTGCGTGCGGCCCGGCCCCGCCGCCGCCGCCCCCGCGGGCCGCCCGCCCGCCGGCCGCGCCGCCTCGTCGCTGCTGGAGGAGCGCGGCGGCTGCTGTCCGCGGTGCTGCGGGGCGGCGGCGCGGGGCCGGGGCCGGGGCCGGGGCCCGCACGGCGCGGCGGCGCGGGGCTCTCCTCCGCGGGGCGGGCGGCCCGGGGGCGGCGGCCAGGCCTCGGTGGCCGCGCCGGCCGGCGGCAGCACGGAGCTCTTGGTGCAGTTGTAGAGGCTCGTCTCTTCCTCGGCGGGGCCCGCCGGCCGCCACGGCAGCCCGGAGAGGCTCTTCTGGATCTTCCTGAGGCCCAGGTGGGCGATTTCTAGGATGCTGAGGAAGAGGGAGACCGCGGCGATGCTGTTCATGAAAACCATAAAGATGGTCTTCTCTGTGGGTCGGGACACAAAACAATCCACCGTGTTAGGGCAAGGGGGCCGCGTGCATTTGTAAAGGGGGGACATGTGAAAGCCGTACAAGAGATACTGACCTATCATAAAGCCCACTTCGACCACAGACCGGGTCAGGATATGTAGGATGTAGGTGCGCAGCAGGGACCCTCTCAGGGGTGCCTTGTTCACTTTCTTCTGCTCCTCCAGCTGACGCAGTTCCCTCTCCACCCTCCTGTGCTCCTCAGGCACGGGCTCCGGGTCTTCCAGCTGAGCCCGCAGGTAGGCTTTCCTCTTCTGCCTCTCCTTCTCCAGAGCCCTTAATCTGTAGAGAGCGTGGCCCATGTAAACCAGCGACGGAGAAGAGACAAACACGATCTGCAGTACCCAGTATCTGATCAAAGAGATGGGGAAGGCTTTGTCGTAACAGATGTTGCTGCAGCCGGGTTGCTCCGTGTTGCAGATGAACTCGGACTGCTCATCGTCCCAGACATCTTCGGCAGCCACTCCCAGCACCAGCATGCGGAATATGAACAGGATGGTGAGCCAGATTTTGCCAACTATGGTGGAGTGGATGTGCACTTCTTCAAGGATGCTGCCCAACAGGTTCCAGTCCCCCATGGTCACAAGTTCATGTCTCAGATTTAAAAGAAAAGAAGAAAGACAACAACAACAATTAAAAAGCTGTTTTAATACAACACTGGGTTGCCTTTGGAAATGGCCTTTGAAAATATCCTGTAAAAGATAACCATCTTTCACAGGCATTCTTCTGAGAGAGAGAGAACTTCTTAGAAGTTCATCACTATTTTCTACTTAATGGGTCTTTAAAGGAAGGCAGACTTTGTGATTGCTTGAGAAAGATGGGGGATTATTTGAAGCTGAAGCGAGGCTCATTTCAGCAGTAAGCAGCAGTACTGCTTCACTGCAGTTTGACATTATTTCCTTCCCACTAGGAAAGAAGACAATTATTTTCCTTTTCACTTTGCAAATCCTTTGCCAACTATAGTTTAATTTTACACCCACCCCATTCCGCTGTCTGTGCCTTTGCCATAGTTTCGGGTGAAAAACAACTAGAATAATATATAACACTCATGGCTTTAATTTGTTTGACAAGATTTTGTGAAGTACCCCGTAATTGTGACAGAAAAATGGTTCCTTCTGTACCCCAAGGTAGCAGCGTTATTAGTGCCATCCATCCAACATTTTCCCGTCTGTCCACAAGTCTCTCCCTCAGGTTTCTAAAACTACAAATACATAGCTAATTTACATGTAGCTGTACATATCATAGAAGCATAGAATGGTAGGGGTTGGAAGGGAACTTAGAGATCATTCCCCCTGCAGAAGCAGGTTCACCTAGATCAGGTCACATAGGAACATGTCCAGGCGGGTCTTGAAGACCTCCAAGGAAGGAGACTCCACAACCCCTCTGGGCAGCCTGTGCCAGGGCTCCCTCACCTGAACAGTGAAAGTTTTTCCTTATGTTTAAGTGGAACTTTTTGTGTTCCAGCCTCATCCCATTACCCCTTGTCCTGTTGCTAGCTACCATCCAAAAAAATGCTGCCCTAGCCTCCTGACACCCACCCTTTAGATATTTATAAATATTAATGAGATCTCCCCTCAGTCTCCTCCAGACTAAACAGCCCCAGTTCCTGCAGCCTTTCCTCATATGAAAGATGTTCCAGTCCTTTGATCATCTTGGTGGCCCTGTGCTGGACTCTCTCCAGCAGTTCCCAGTCCCTCTTGAGCTGAGGAGCCCAGAACTGGACACAGGACTCCAGATGAGGCCTCACCAGGGCAGAGGAGAGGGGGAGCAGAACCTCCCTTGACCTGCTGCCCACACTCTTCTTGATGCAGCCCAGGCTGCCATTGATCTTGTCCACGAGGGCACATTGCTGGCTCATGGTTAGTTTTATATCAACCAGCACTCCCAGGTCTCTCTGCAGAGCTGCTCTCCAGCAGTTCAACCCACAGGCTGTCCTGGTGCATGGGGTTGACACATATATCTATATCTATATATGTAAACATATACATATATGTGAACAGTCTCATTTCTAGGCTACTGTTAATAAATTAAAAGTGATCCTTGGATTAGTATCTTTAATTTTGTGCATTTAAATTCTTACTGAATCACCAAGACTCATCTTAATCATAAATTTCAACACACAAGATAAATTAACCAGGGGTTACATAATGGAGAGATGTGGAGGTCTTTTTTTTTAGCTGTGAGTAGGAGATGATATTCCTTATAGAATCACAGAATGGTAGGGGTTGGAAGGGACCTTTAGAGGTCATCTAGTCCAACCTCCCTGCAGAAGCAGGTTCACCTAGATAAGGTCACATCACCTCTCTCCCAGAAGCTATTTAAGGTGGCACCAAACTGACCTCTGTTCTGCTGCCAGGTGCTTGGTTTCCAAATTGTTTCTCTGGAAACTATTCAGGTACTGTGGAGGATTGGAATGTAAGGTGTTTGCCTCTTTCTTTGTGAATGCACTGCACATTTGGTGTTGTGTCTCTGGAATTCTTTCTGCTAACGTGGTGATAAAATATTGAAAGCAACTGGGACCATCTCTGCCTTAGGGTTCACACTTAAATTTTATATGCTGATGAACTCTCAAAATGTCCCAAATTCCACTAAACTACAACCTTTAGTAAAGTCTCATGGTTTTTTGTGTCTCAGGGGTTTTTTTACAGTGGCTGGCTGCAGTGCCTAAAACCTTACACAGCTTCAATTGACAGCACAGCTGTATGATCTCACCATTATCAATACAGAGTGGTTATGGTTTATGATATGATCCCTCGTAGCCCGATTCTGCTTGGAGGCTGTATTTATCCACACTGCAAGTAAAGATTTTCAGTTGTAGCCAACAGTGCTGTTATTCTCTGTGTAGGCATCCTACAGACTTTGTTATTATATCTCTGTTTGGTTTGTTTTTGTTGGTTTTATTTGTCTGCAAGTTTGAATGTACACAATGAACTTCCCTTTTGGCACGAGGAACTGGTTGAGGAAATCTAACCAACTGAGCAATTTCTTAGGTGCTGTGATGCACCTTCAATATCTTCTTTCCCCACTCCTTCCCTCCCATGTATATCATTGAAATAAGCTACATGAAAAACAAGTCAGCAAGAATTAATGTAGCCCATTTTCCTCATCTTTAAAGAACAATATCAGGTCTTTCTTCTAACTTCATATGGATTTTATTCAGAGCAGCCAGCAAATTGTTGTAGTGGCGTAGGTTGGGTGAGTGGAAAGATGTTCATGTGTTGAAATGTTTACTGGAAAATGTTACCTCTCAAACTAACAATGTTTTTCCAAGCTTGGCAGTGCTGATACAGGATAATTCACCTTCAGTAAAGTGAGTAGAGGTTTACACAGAGCACGCTCCCAAGCCCAGCCTACTCAAGAGGCCAAGTACAAGCAGGTGACACTTGCTGATTGTTCTGTGTCACTTCCCCTGAAAGGTGACTGAATGACTGCAAGGCAACAGCTAAGCAAAGGAGCTTTGAGTTGTATTTACTGCCTTGCAAATGGCTGATCCTCCACTGAAAGTGACAGACTCTGTAAAAAAGAAACCAAAACCAAGATGCTGAAGTGTAAATGTGGGACTAAAAGAGGAAGGAGACATGTTTTAACCCCAAAGACGAATTGTTAGCATTCCTCTAGCAGTAGGAATCCTCATTGCCCACCTTGGAACAGAAAGCAAATGTATCCACTCAGGGTAAGAGAGGACAAAGAGGAGTATAAACATATCACTGACTACAGACATGATTGTTTCTTAAGTTGTTTGTCCTCACCTCTCCTTTATAAATGCAGAGGGTTATTATAGAAGTGGTTTAACTCACTTTCGAAGTGAGCTTATTATACCAAGACATTTGCCCTCAAATTTGCACTGGTAGAACAGCAGAATAAACACTGGCATGGTGAACACTGTGTATAAAGAAAAGAGGTTAGCCTACAGCCACAAAAGAGGTTCTAGGAAATCAACCAAAACCGCTTTAAAACCTTGTCAGAGCGATGTGCTTCCAATCTTTCCCTTCCCTTGTCTTATTTGAGTTCTGTGTAACAGAGTCATTTCAGTTTAGGGTAAGAGAGCAATCTCAGATACCAGCAATAGCATTGTTTCCAGTATACTAACAGAACAGAAATTGTAGTATTCTAGTATGCTAGCCTAGTATCCTAGAAATACATCATTTTTAGTATAAATAGTACATACCTGAGACATTTCTCATTATACCAACTACCTTTGTGTCTGCCCAAATATAAAAATACAGTCATTTCAAATAATTAAAGCTCTTGCAATGTAACCAGTTATAAGCAGGTGGAAATCCACCATTTCTCTTTGAGGAAGTTTCTTTATCTCTCATTTTTGTTGCTGATTTAATTTAAAGTTCACTTGATCATTTGCCACTACTCAAACCACTTCTCTATTAAATTTATGCCAGGTTTTCATCATCTGTGATGTGAAAAAGCAGACTTAAAGCTTAAATTCCTTGTTGGAAGAAGCTGAATGCCAAGATGCAAAGTACTCCTGAGTTTAATTCTCGTTGCTTCAATTGCAACAGGGACCTGCCTGCTCTGTACTGCCCAAGGAAGGATTATATTTCTGCTGCTTACCTTAGCACAAAGCCCTTGGTTAGTCTGTCTCAGAGCATTGCAGAGGAGCACGCAGCGCTGGCGATTGCGATAGCTCAGAGACTTTCCTTCAACAGTGCTAGGACATCTTTCAGTTTCCAAGAGCCAAAGCATAGATGTGGTATGCTGAGTGGACTTCTCTGTTCTTTGTATAGCTGGATGCCAAGAACACTCAGTCTAAACTATGCGTGCATGGTTTAAAAATCATCAGATGATAGGGTGGTGCCTCTGGCCAAAATGATCATGCAATTATTTGAGTCAGTGGCATCTAACCAAGCCATTCCCTCAAGGCTCCATCTGTACAGAGACCGTTTGCAGCATCCCTATGCCTCGTTTTAGCTGGTTCTTTCAGACATTATACCTCCACCCAGTTCCCACATGCAACTTTGCTTTGTAAAACAGCTAAACAGGCAGCCTTTGCAGTACAATAGGTTCTTACTTTTCTTTACATGCCATTAGTTTCGCTTTGAATCGATGCCTGAGGATCGATCGGTCACGTCCGATTTCATACCCTGTTGCCTGGTGAGTTAATTCAGGGTGCGTTAGACCCTTTGAAAATGGAGGCTGCAGGAATGGACACTCAAGGCTTCAGAGAGAAACATGGGCTTTTGGCATGGTAACCTTTCTTCAGCTGGGTTACGGAGCCACTCACAGAATTGCTCTCCGTGAGAGACAAGGTTTGAAAAATGGAGGTGAGTCGCCAAAATGGGATTTTGTGAGAACTCTGGGCCACCAAAGCTGAGGTGCTGATACTAAACCTTCTGTTTAGACCTGTCCAGGCCTCAGTTGTATGGAAATTCCAAATATCCATTTTCTGCTCTTGCTCTGGAAATTCTGGGTCTCTTCTTTCTTTCTTTAAGGTGTGTGACTGCTTTGCACTTTGGCCTCTTCTCTCTCAAGGTATTCCCACTGGACTAGTGGCCAGTCCTCAAAAGACATGAGCCCTTCTTCTTCTTTGGGATTATCTCAGATTTATGTACCAGTGCACCCTTCTCTTTCACACAAGCTGTACTCATCTGCCTCAAAGTCCTGTTTCAATATGTCTTCACCCTGAGGTGACTACAGCATTTCTCCCCTAGTCCCAGTCTAATGCAGCAGATGTGTGGTTTATGCACGTATTACAAACACACCAGGGACAGTAGCACTACACACACACACACATTTACACTCCTGAGAACGTATTAATATGCATCCAAACCATTCAGATCTCCACCAGTCTTTCTCACCCATATGCTTTCATGCTCTCTTTCAAGCTCATGTCCCCTCACGTGCCTGTCACTGGCAGTTTATTCTCATGTCTCTTCTTCCCAAGTTCAGTCACAAAGTCCGTAAGGCTTTACCTTGCTGCTTCAGTTGTCTCAGAGCTGCAGCTCAGTGCTGGGTGCCCTGTGCTGCCTTACCAGAAGGTAGGGTTGACCCAACATCTCCAGTGGCTTCCATATCTCCCTGGTATTTTTCAGGAGCACACTTTTCAGCTTTGTTCACTTCAGAACTGTGCAAGAGCTGCAGCACCTGGGATTTATTTGTCCCATTGAAGAATGTGCTTTGTCACTCACTGCAGAAGTGGCTTGTTCTTGGCCCAGCACATTTCTGTCCCACCTCTTCTCCTCGTTGGCAGCTCACAGCAGCAGAAACACAGGCTGCCTGTCCCTCTCTACCCTCAGAGTTAAAAAAACCAAAACACTTGAAGGTTATGGTTTTGTTGGGGAACAGGAAAGGTGCCAGTACGCTGCTTAGGGACAATTTTCTGTGTTTCTGCTTCAGTAGCAGAATGATTGGTGGTGTTAAAGGACTGCTCCTGAGAGCTTGTTAATGCCCCATACAACTGATTGTATGGGGAAGGAAAGCAAGGCAGGGGAATAGGGGTAGTGAGAGGAATATTCAGGATGAAGAACAGGAGAGTGATGTAGTCCTTTGCACTTGGAGATGAGCAACAATCTGTGGTGGCTGAGGAAACTTCTTTGCTATAAGGGTCTGCCCTAAGTGAAAGTAGCTCTCCATGAGTGCTAACAAGCAGCAGATGAGTGTGTGTGCCTGTGTGCACGTGGTAATGTTTGGAACCAAACTTCTGAACTCAAGCACAAGCACACTTGCTAGCTGCAACCAGTACAGGCTCATTACAAATTGTGGCAACACCTGGGCTAATCAGAAGTGACACTTCTGAATCTTCCAGGAGATATATGATAGAATTATCAACAAAAGATAACACCTAATAACACCTCATGCTTTTGCGTATAGACCACTTTAATTGGAAAAACTAGAGTGCTGGAAAGAAGAGGTGTGAGGGCTGGGATTTGGAAGCAGTTTTGGGAAGAAGGGAGCCTGGAAAGAAGGTGGTGAAGATGGTGTCTGGGGGAAAGATCCTGGAAGTGGGGAAAGATCTTGGAGCCCAGAAATAGGTGGTGACAAATGCCATGGGATGCCCAGGGACCTTGAGATGCAACACCTGAGATGGGTAACTGCAAGCAGTGGCACAGTGGGAATCAGCACAGCTTCATCTTCCTGGATCAGCAGAGATCTCCCTCCTGAGCAGCAGGGACACAGGGAACATAATGCTGGGGCAAGAGTTGGAGACAACTAAGAAGAATAGAAGCTCTAATCTTCTTGCTTCTTCAATAAACCCCAGTACTCAAATCCAGTATAGGGTGTTTTCTTTATATTACCCATGACAGCATCTAAATCATGTGTGTCAGCTATTAGAGAATAAGTTCTCAAAATATTAGGTCCAAGACCACCTTTTACAGCATTGCAGCTTCTGATATTATCATGCCATGGATTCACAGATTTGAAACCCAGAGAACTGTGTACACGGGAGCTAACTGTAATCTTCATATAACACAGTAGCATTTCCTTGTTGTACAGAATATTCTGACATTCATAACAGCTGATATTTACAGGGTTGTCATGGGTTTGTGTGGAGCTGCTTTTTGCTTGGCAACAGGGGGAGGGGGCTGCAGTGCTGGCCTCTGTAAGCAGTTCTCAAAGCATCCCTGATTTCTGAGCTGGACCAACCTGCAGCCCAGCTGGGCCAATCTAATGCCTCTGCCATCATTATTTAAGGAGGGAAATCTGTGGCAGGGGGAGGTGGGGGGTGTGATGGGGGTGGTTGTGTGGATGTTGTAATAAGAGAAGGAGGAAGGAAGGAGCAGTACCAGGCCAGACATCCCCCTGCAACTTGTGGTGAGAAGGCAGCTGTGCCCCTGCAACCCATGGAAGGCAATGGCAGGCCTCAGAGCCACCAGCAACTCTGTGTGAGTGCATTCAGACAAGCAGGAGACTGTGTGAGGAGGGGCCATGGTGCAGGACATGCTGGAGAGCCTGTGGGCCCCAGAGACACACACAGGAGGGGAGAGGAGCTGCAGCCCTTGGGATGAAGGCCCATTGGAGCAGCCCGTGCAGGGCTGCCTGGCCTGTGAGGGACTCTGCACTGGAGCAGGGAGGCCCAGCCAGGAGCTGCCTGCCCTGAGGAGAGACAAGCGGCAGGAGCCATGGGGAAAGGACACACTGAAACCCACATTCCCTTTTTCCCCCTAAGGCATTCAGGGTGGAGGAGGTAAGGACCCCAAAATCAGGGCTCTGAGCCTGGGAAGAGGAGGGGGGTGGGAGGAAGGTGGTCTTAAAGGGCTGGTTGTGCTCTTCATCATTGTACCAATCTGTGTTGGGTTTTGTTTATGTTTTTAGCTGGTGGTGGATTAAATTAGTGTTTGTTTTCTTCCCCAAGTTGAGCAGGCCTGTCTGATTTGCCTGGGAGCATAAGTGGCAATTGAATCTTCCCTGTCCTTAAGGAGTTGCAAAGGCCCTTGTTACTTATGGTTGATTGTGGTTGTTTGTTCCTGGATAGGCCTTCTGCCATCTCACTAAATCTGTCATAAAACTCTGAAGCCCATGCCTGCAGAACTGGGAGCTGGACAACTCGCTGTAGCTGGAGCAACTCAGATATAGGCATACTGAAATGCCACAATGAAACTGCAGGATTTCACCTGCCTTTAGCCAAAACTACTCCACATACAGTGTAACCTGCCTGGTTAAACCCCTTGGTTTACTTTAAAAAGCCACCTCACTTGAGCTTGCAGATTCTTCCATTTTATTACAGAGGAATCTTAACAGGATGAGACTTGCCCCTTCTGGGACAAGTTACCTCCCCCAGGAAGATGCAGGTTACCTCACCTCTACAGTATGAAATGAAACAGGCCAGGGATGTCCTTGCAGCCCTCAGCACTGGCACAGCTATATCTTGGATGCCCACATCCAAACTGCTTACTGAGACCTGCCCCTGCTCCACACTGCTGACAGTCTTGGACTGAGCAATGGCCATACTAATTCATTTAATAATGTGGAAAACTAGGTTCTGGTTTACAGATTCAGACCACAGACCTGTGCAACTTCTTTTCTGCTCAAGGATTTCTCTGGTTTTGTTATTCCCCATATTGTCTCTCGTGACTTGGACAGGTGGCATGGCAAAGTGCTTCAAACTCTGATGGGAGACGATGTGTCAGCTACCATTGAGACTTTATCCATCTTTCCCATCAAAGCCAATTTTGTTCCTGGAATGCCTCTTGGTTGGTTTCATAGATTCTTCTAAGCAACCCTTAAACCTGTTTCTAGGCATGCTTTATTACTGCTGCCTCCCTTCATGAAGACAAATTGCTAGACTGCTGCAGCTGGTTTTAGAACACAGACAATTAAAGACTCAGTGGAAATAGCTTTGGGTTGCTGGACTGACACCTAAAAGAAATGTCTCTGGTCCAGTCAACTGTTACATGTAGACAGTCAGTTGACAACAGAGAATGCCTTAGAGAGAATCCCTCACAACCCAATACCTGATGTTCTAGGATTTCACTGTTAGGCCTGTCTCCCTAAACCCTGCTCTCTGAATTTCCACTTTGGTAAATTTTCCAATGCTTGTGTCCTGTGAGAGATTTAAAATAGAATCCTGAAAAAATATGTATGTTGGATATTGGGGTAGGTTTGTGTTGGAGTAGGAGGAGAAGAGACTATTTGTGATTGACTGACCACAACTCCCTGAGGGGGGAGGAGGTGGAGGTAGCAGCAGGTAGCTGAGCCTGGGAAGAGGTGAGGGATGATGGAAGATCTTAAAGTGCTGATTGTATTTTTGTCATGATTCTGCTCTGGTTTTGTTTCTGTCCTGTTTCTGGTTGGCAGTGGATTAAACTGATCTTGTGTTCTTCCCTAAGGAGACCAGTCAAGCCTGTTTTGCTCGGAACCATAAGTGGCAGTAAGCTCTCCTTGCCTTGGCCCTTCATTATCTTCTTTCCTTCCACCTCCCTGGGGCTTTCACCATCCCATGGAAAGAGGGGTTGTGTGGGATGGTGAGGGAGCAACTGTGTGGTGCTTCCTTGCTGGCTGGGCTTGAACGGTGACAGAAGTATTCCACAAGAGCAAAGTGGAGTAAGGCATTGAAAGAGTTGCCAGCCTTGGATACAAAAAGGTCTTTGTCCTTTGTAATAATTCACTCAACACTAACCCAATGTTTCCAGAAAAAATGGAGGAAAGGTGTAGGTGCCAAGTCATGAGGGCTTTAAAGGTTTTCATAGAATCATAGAATGGTAGGGTTGGAAGGGACCTTTTGAGGTCATCTAGTCCAACCCCCCTGCAGAAGCAGGGTCACCTAGATCAGGTCACATAGGAACATGTCCAGGTGCGTCTTGAAGACCTCCAAGGAAGGAGCCTCCACAACCCCCCTGGGCAGCCTGTGCCAGGGCTCCCTCACCTGAACAGGGAAATAGTTTTTCCTTATGTTTAAGTGGAACTTTTTGTGTTCCAGCTTCATCCCATCACCCCTTGTCCTGTTGCTACCTACTATAGAAAAAAGGGATGCCCCAACCTCCTGACACCCACCATTTAGATACTTGTAAATGTTAATAAGATCTCCCCTCAGTCTCCTCTTCTCCAGACTAAACAGCCCCAGTTCCCACAGCCTTCATAAGGAAGATGTTCCATACCCCTGATCATCTTGTTGGCTGTGCACTGGACTCTCTCCAGCAGTTCCCTGTTGCTCTTGAGCTGAGGAGCCCAGAACTGGACACAGGACACCAGAGCAGAGGGGGAGCAGAACCTCCCTTGACCTGCTGGCCACTCTCTTCTTGATGCATCCCAGGCTGCCATTGGCCTTCTTGGCCAAGAGGGCACATTGCTGGCTCATGGTTAGTTTATTATTTTATGTAGCTTGTGAAACTCTCCAATTTCTGATCCAGCCCCATCCCCTAAGAAATAAGCAGTCTGTATTCAGAGCAGTAATTGCATCAGAGCAGCAGCTGATTCCTTCCATGTTTATTTTTATTGCCCAGAACATCAACATAGCTACTCATTTCTACAGACTAACAGAAGTCAATTTGAATGCTGTCTCACAGCACGTGGAGTTGTCAAGCCATTAGCCACCAGTTCTAGGAAATGTTTTCATTTACCTGAGGTTTCACAACTGAGACTGTAGATTTACATACAGTACATTTTGCATATATGTATAAAAACTCTTGCTGGAGAAATACATTAGAAACAATGGTACAAAAGCACTCCAAGCCACCCTTTTGTTCAACAACGACATCTCTGTGAATGTTACAGTTTTATTTGCTGCCTTATAGTAAGCAAACTGTTCAGTTTATACAAAATAAATCTGGAGTCTTATATATATATATAGTTAGAAAAATCATCTTTGGCTAAACAAAGCTCTATTTTTATACATATATTTATATATATACACAGATCAGATATTTTACATGACCACATAGGAAGCTGTACACGTACTTACAAGAAAGGGAGGTTATTTACACAAAAGGAATCAATCAATAAAAAAGTCAAACCCTTCCCCCTCCCCCCATCACCTGTACAGGTAAGAAAGTAAATAAATGCAGGCAAAGAATAAAACAACAACTTTGTAACAAAATACTGCCTGCTTTTAGAGACAGAGAGGAAGCACTTAAGCTGAGAGAAGCTACTTCCCTCAGTGCCCTCAGTACTGCACACATTGATCTCTAAGCATATGGTTAGAAGAACACTCTTAGTAGAGTCTGGGTTTTTTTTCCACAAGTATTCTGCAAGCTGTCTATTCTGAGACCAGGTTCAGATAGGTTTAAATCTCCCATCAGAAAACAACCATCACAAACGTTTGTTCGAGGCGTCCCCTCAGCAGGCGCTGGCGTAGCACACACAACCTGACACTTGAGCAGCAAAAGCAAACCTTTTAGAAACAAGCACATCAGCTGGAAGACTGCCAGAACTGGCATCATCACCTACTCAAGTCTTGCTTGTAATAGTTTCCAGAGCACTGCCTAAAACAAGGATGATGCACTGTTTGGCATGCACTCCCCAGGTCACATCTACAACACTCCCAAGGTGCCATCCCTGACAAATTATCTGCTGGTTTGTGAGGATGGAAAGTGTGTCCCATTAGCTGGAGAGGGAGTAAAAAGCCATTACAATGAAACAGAAGAGCTGGTCACTGGATTCTGCAAAAACACTCCCATTTAATCCAAGTTGAAAGGCAATGCACTTAGGTTGGGCTTTTAAAGGCCAACTAAACTCAGCACATGTTCTGACTGAATAAAGCCTACAGCAGTTCTGGCCCTCAGTAAAGAATAAAACTTCAATCCTCAATGAATTCTAAATACAAAAAAAACCCTGTGCAACTTCCAGGAATGTTTTTCAGGAGGAAGGAAAAAAAACCCCTAGCAAGTGTGTATGTGTACACATACATACATGGACACTTCTAGTATGTACTGCTAAAACTGGAAGCAGTTAGAAGAGTTCTTTAAAATAGAACATAATGAATTTCTAATGTACTAAACAATTTGTAAAGATAGATACAATTGCTGTCAAAACATGCCAAGTTGACAAGCTTTTGAAACTGCTTGTTTTTTTACAGGGAAGTTTTTCTCCTGGTTAGCATTTAGGAAGCCACATTTTCTAAAACTGTAACAGGTCTGTTTCCCAATTCATTTGAAAAGTCACTTGTCAATTTACTGCTTTTCCTTTTTTAAACAAAACAGAATGTTCATTATGTGCAAGACCTAAAGAAGGACCTTGCTCAGATGTGGTTTGAAACAGAAAAGCATGTTAGTCCTTTCTGAAGAAAAAAAAAGTGAGAACATTCCAGAGCATTTCTCAGGGGGAAAAAAACCCCAAACCCCAACTACTATTCAAAATTCAAAACTAAGTCATTTTAACTATCATCATAATTGTGAAATGTTTGCAATTACAGGACAGTTGTTTGTAAATGAATACTCATGACAGCATCTGACAGTGTAAAAGAAAGACTGGTCACTGCGTTGATGACTGGCTTCACTCTCCCACAGAGGATGGGACTCAGTTTATTTCTCTTCAAGAACCAGAAAGTTAGGAGTCTAGTCTAGACAATCAGCTTAGATTTTCTCCATTGTCAATGAAGACAGGTGGGAACCCTCAAAGAGACATTCATTCATCTCTGTTGAACACTGAAGTCATTAAGAAATGGCTTAGGTGATGTGCTTAAAGTCAAAGACGTGCACTCAGTGCTAGATTCTCTTTGTGAAATCCACTAAGGAGCAACTGAACCAAGAGCCACTTATTCCTTACCAACAGAATCCAATTGCTAGATAAGCAGTTTTTGGAAACACTGCCATCACTGCTCTGCTTTATTTGAAAAGAAAAAGGCCTGACTGCTTAAAACAATGTTTCAAGGTAACCAAGATGAAGCACCTGTCATTTCCCAGGGTTAACTACCAGCTGGACTCTGAAGTGCTTTGGCAGAATAACATAGAGGGAACTTTACAAACAAACTGGGCACACAGGAACAGAGTAGAGCTCTCTTACTTTTTTAAATGGTAGTTTTTGTGTGGTAGGCACTGTACAAGGCACTCTTACTGTGATGTGGCTGCACATCACAACCTGCAGTGCTTCTGACAAGTTAAGGGAGAGCCACTGTTTCCACTTGACTGCACGCCCTGGTCTTTGCTTACAGAACACGTTTAACCAACAGATTTCACCCCCTTAAAAGGCTGCTGCTCCATTTGTGTGTTCCCAGTTTGGTTGTAAAGCTCCCTCTCTGTTATTCTGCTAAAGCACTGCAGAGGAAACATGGCCAGGAATGTAAGTCATTAACAGTGTGTCAGATTTACCATATCTAGTAGTTTGATATCTCCCACTAATCCCATCATCTGAATGCAGCGCTTGTAGTCCACTGTTGCTGGTAATGGCTAAACCCTGTAGCCATGAAGCAACTCGCAGGTAAGTTTACTTGCACTTGGATTTCTTGAACAGCTTCATTAACTGCTTGAATCTTTCTGCAACCTAATGGAGGGTCAAAAAAAAGAAGACATATCATTAAGGCCCCAGACACACACACCAGCCAAGACAGACTGATCTGACAGCACAAAGACCACTATTTTGATCTCTATTTGCTTCCAATAGATTTTAAGAGGAGAAACTTAAAAGCACCATTAACAGGTTATTTGGGTGTAGGAAGTCTTTCTATACTTTTCTTAGACATATGATAGCTTCCAGATTAATAACAGAGAGCTAGAGCCAACTTCTGGTTTAACACAGGTTTCCTTACAACAAGGAGCAATAGCCATGAAGACTTCAAAGTCAATTAGACTTTGAATTTCTGCCAGGTATAACTAGCTGTGAGTAAAACCCAAATGTAAGGACAAAAGCTGATTTTGCACTCCCCAAAAAGCAGCCATTAGGGGTTGTTTTCCACCCCCTTGTGCAACTGTTGCTTCAGGTAATAACCACTCATCATGGAGTAATGTGCCTACCTGGCATTTCACTAAACTGGTCTTTTTGTGAGTTTAAATAGCCACCTCATTCAACTGAAAGTCAGCAATTCTTACTGCTGTGTGCATATTGCTACAGTGTTATCTCCCATCCACCAAAGAGCTGACTGGGAAGAAAGGCACAAATAACACTGTTTTAACCCACCCACCCACCCCAGCTGCTTCTAAACCCCACAAAGACTCTGCAATCATACAACACAACATCCCAAAAGTCAAATCCCAAGCGTGCAGGACTTCCTAACTAACTCAAATGAGTGTTTTCTCCCTTTTTAGACTGGCAGGATAGAGATGAAGAGAGCAATTCAAGACAAGTATGAAGTTACACACAAAGCTCGGAAACGGTTGACTCAATTTGACATCTGTTGTCTGAAGCTTCTTAATTACAAAGTGACTGAAAAAGGGAAAGATTTTCATGATAAATGTCCTTTCTGCAAATTCCAGAGTTGGTTGGGTTTGGGGTTCTTTTTAGCTCTAATTTGAATCCTTTTCTAATTTATTAAATGTGTGCAAAGGCTTTGGGCCACTACTAACTGCTTTTCTTTATCTAAGTGCTGATTCAGCATTAGAAACAATCCTCCCTGGCTTGACATAGTAGTTTCAGGGTCCCTATCCAACAGGTACTGAAGAATCCCTGGACTATAACATCCCTATAATGTGTATTTTTAAGAAGCAATTGTGGAGATCTAAGATTCTTTTTTTCAAGGCCATCCCAACAAAAGATGTGAGTTAAAAACCAACTTCAAATCAGCAGGTCTCCAAAGGTTTTTCAATTGCTACCATAAATGTAACAGCACAGTTGTATTTATCAAGTCTAAGGATGATAGCACCTACCTGATTAGGGCTTTTGTTCAGCCTAAAGGCTAAGGAAACAAAGGTTTTGCTTGATGGTCCTTTTCTCTGACATTCCAGCAGAATTTCTCGGTCATCATTTCTAAGCAAAAATGCATTTTTAAAGATGAATACATCTAGATGTGTACATGCACACAAACAAAACCCCACACATCCAGGCACATGTGACATCCTGAGCAGTTCCACAATACGCAACATGAGTTTAAACAGCAGCAATGAACTTATAAGGATCCTTCCCTCTACCAGCACAGAGTAACAGAGTTGGTACAAACACATAGTAGTGGAGATGATGTTATTAGGAGAGCTCCTACTCTATTAGGAAGGGCAGGACTGTTCCAATAGAGTTAGCCCAAAACAGAAGTCACTAAGAAGAGCTTTAAATGCACTAGATCAAACACTTAAACTTGAAGAGGATTCATAAATTCAGCGGGGGCCAGCAGTTCCTGGTGGTCTCGCCTCAGTCAGTGCAGTTAAGCAGCAGCTCCCATAGAATCACAGAATGGTAGGGGTTAGAAGGGACCTTCAGAGATCATCCAGTCCACCCCCCCTGTAGAAGCAGGGTCACCTAGATCAGGTCACACAGGAACGTGTCCAGACAGGTCTTAAAGAGCTCCAAGGAAGGAGCCTCCACAACCCCTCTGGGCAGTCTATGCCAGGGCTCCTCACCTGAGGCCCAGACCTTCAAAGGTTAAGCACAGAGGTGTTTGATTTCTCTAAGTGGCTTAATATAGCAAATGGTACTCAGAGGACATCTACTGTTCACTGAGACAAAAGGACCAGGAATCTGTTCTTAAGTGTGTCACCGATTTGCTGTTTGTCTCAGTGATGACTTTAGGGATGTAAATTGTAGATAGACACAGTCAAGATACACTAGCTGCTGGGTACCTTTGGTTGAAACCTGACATATCCCAATACACTGTATGGAATTTCCTCAATTTCAAAGAAAAATGTAATGACTAGTTATTTAAAACCTGCAGGGTTTTTAGGCCTAGTTCCAAGATGGACAGCCTGTGACACAGGAAACCTAGTCATATTCATAAGGAAAGCTGTAATAGTCGCTTCCTACCTCATTGGTTTGCACACTAAAAATATTAGCTTTAACTTTTTTGCCATGATTTTCATTTAAAATGCTCTCTAGAAACTTACTTTATACCTGAACTATCACAGAATCACAGAATGGTAGGGTTGGAAGAGACCTTTAGAGATCATCTAGTCCAACCTCCCTGCAGAAGCAGGGTCACCTAGATCAGGTCACACAGGAACGTGCCCGGGGCGGGGTTTGAAACCTCCAGAGAAGGAGCCTCCACACCCTCCCTGGGCAGCCTGTGCCGGGGCTCCCTCACCTCAACACTGACATAGTTTGTCCTTATGTTTCAATGGAAATTATTGTGTTCCAGCTTCATCCCATTACCCCTTGTCCTGTCACTAGATACAACAAAGTGCTGCCCCAACTTCCTGACACCCATCATCTAGATATCTGTAAATATTGATGAGATCCCCCCTCAGTCTCCTCTTCTCCAGACTAACAACAGTTCAGAAATGTTTGCCTTGAAAATTTTAAGAGCCCCTTTATTAAGTGTTGATTGTATCAAGCTGTAGCAAGAACAGCCAAATCAGCTAACTATAGTTTCTTAAGAGTGAGACTACACAACAATAACTTTGTGTCTATCTTTGACAGGTACAGTCATCTCATTTTCACCCACATCCTACTACCCAGAACACATGGGCTGAATGGTTGACTTGCACATTTCTGCAGATTGAGCAGCATAGACTTCAAACCAGAAAACTCTTTGCTCTTGTGTCTTCACTCAGTGGGGAAACTCTTTAGCTGCTCCCCTTTACCCAGTCACCAAAGCTTCCAGGCCTTGTAGGAACATCAAAGATCTCCATTGCCCTACTGAGTCCAGCTGGACTTTTTTGGACAAGAAAGGAAATGGGCAAGGGAAAAGGAATTACAGACAGTGCAATAAAGGAGGTGTTGTCACCTCAGTACATAAGCTTTAACATCAAAAGCAAGAAGCACTCCTGTTTTGGGAGATCTGTGATTAGTTATGATGTACAGAAACTACCATTCTTAAGGCAAATCTTGTTCTCTTCCAAAGGCTGCTAATGGGATAACATGGAATCAGTTCACCTCTTAAATTTGTTTTTCCCTGAACAACTGTTCCAGAAAAGGGACAAACCCGACTTTGGCACCTTTCAGTGGTACTCTAAGTGAAGACATCAATCTCATAAAGCCATCCTGCATGGATAGAAGAAGACAGCTCCCACTCCACTATTTACAGAAGGATGCAGAGCTACCAAATAACTTCAGCTGTCAGCTAAATATCCTTTGCTTCCCATTTTTCAGTATGTCACATAGTTAACCAACCCCCAAACACAACCAAACAGATCAAATCAGAAATTACCTCGTCCAGGACACTACTACTTCTCCCTTCTTTTTAATGATGTTTTTGGCATACAGACTAGGTGATGATGCAGATGAAGTCAAAGGAGAAGAGTCTTTGTTCTGTTGCAACTCATTCTTCTTACTGGAACATTTTTTGGGTGTTAAATTCACCTCTTCACACTTCACATCACTTGCATCGCTCCCTTCACCTGATGATTCCGTTTCTTTTCGTTGCCTTTTTGAGTCTGAATTCTCTCTGACAGTCTCCCTTTTCCTTTTTTTACTAGTTCTGTCCTCTATAGTCATCTGGCATCCTGCATCAGTATTTGAAGCGGGTTTTGTTTCAAGATTACATTCACCTGCCACCATCTCATCGGAAAGGTTTTCTGTTAAGGCTCTAAATGCGTCACAGCACTCTTCCAGCTCTTCCTTTCTATCACCCAATTCTGAGCTTCCTGGAGAAGCTTCCTGAGTCCTGTTCTCTGCAGTTGATTCCACTGCATGACATGAAGTCTCACTAACAATGTCACCTGTTAAGTGCGTGTATGACTCTATATTGCATCCAGCAGGAAAAGAAGCTTGAGATTTAACACCCTTTTCATTTATGTTTTCAGATGCTTTCAGTTTGTGTGCTTGAGACTCCTCAGAGCCTTTATCTGGGCCTTCAGGGTCACAACTCCCTGTGTTTGAAGATTTTCCACGGGGTCCAAGCAACCCAGCAGTTTCTTCCTTTCCAACACTGTTATGGGAGTCCTTTGGAGGCTGAGGTAAGGCAGGATTTTGTTCTTGTCCCGCGCTGACATGAGGCAACTGATCTGTCTTAACCACATCCGGTTTGAGAGTTTCTTGCACGGTGCCTGCTCTGGCCCTCTGACCATCCCTTTCCTTTTCCCCACTTCTCACTTCTCCTTTTTCAGCCTTGGTTGAGGATGCCCGTGCCTCCTTCAGCAACGGCACCTGATCAGACGCTGGCGAGGCCGACGGCAGCGCACGCCTGATCTTCACGATGAAATGATCGTTGGATTTCTCCATGATCACTGCTTGCATTGGCAGGCTGGGGCGACACTGAAAGCCAGGAGCAACGGGCCGGCTTGGCCACGAAGAAGAACAACTTGATTTACTGCTCGAGTTATCAGACTCTAAAGCCAAATGGATGTCTTGTTCAGTGGCATCCTCCTCTTCCAGAAGGGCGTCTTCGCTGTAATGAGCACTGAGAACGCCCTCGGGGGCTGAGCTGGAACTGTTCTCAGGTTTTAGGAAGCTGAGGTGAGCATCCGATTTCAAAGGTGATGGAATGGTTAAGGAAACAGCCAAATCTTCAAGTAGGACAGAAGGAACAAACGATTTATTCCTCTGTAAACTGCACTCGTCTTCTTTGCACGGAGCTGCGTTCGTGGGAACCTCAAACATACAGCTTTCATCTAGTACAGCTGGATCAACCGACATCTGAAGCCGAGACGCCAAGGAGGGAGCCCTTACAGGCGAAACAATAGGCCAGCTGATATCCTCTACCCCTCGAGATTCCACACAAGCCTCCTTTGGAGCAATCTCTTGCACCAACCCAGCAGCGTTACCTTTGCATTTATGACTGTCTAAAAACTGTTTTTCTGGAGTCCTGAATTCCCACTCGTTCCTGTCGACGCTGCCGCCGTTTTTTTCCACCAGATCAGAACCTTGCAATAAGCTTTTGAAAATTTCCCCCATTTGAGCATCACTCACAAGATTAAATGTAAGACTGGATGCCTGTTGTTCTGTGAGAAGCTCGTAGCTAGGATCAGACTTGTTAGATAGTTGGAATCCTTCCTTCTCATATTTTCCACCCTTCAATGGAGTGAGAGTGCTTTGCAAATTACTCTCTTTTGAGAGGTGCACTTCACTTTGGGAGTTCCTGGTGTTATCAATGGAGTTGAGACACTTGGTAAAGGCAGGTTTTGGTGCATCTGTTTTATTTTTCTCACGGTGAAATTTTGGCCGTTGATGCTCCACAGTTTGCTTCGAAAGGAGATATCCTTCAGGCTTCTGAAACCTGGCCTTCAGGGACTTTCTTCTAGATCTTTGCACATCATTTTTATGACCGAACCTGTGCTGTTGTTGCTTCTCTGCACTCTCAAACTTCCCTTCCTCACTCTCCTTTCTCACATCAGCTAGCTTTATTATAATCCTTTTTATCTTCTCAAACAAGTAATCAAGCTGCTCCTCCACAAACTTCCACAGCTGTTTCTTCATGTCTGACACTTGCTGTTCAAAAAGACGCTCCACTATGGCGTTCTTTTTAACCTGCTTCAGTTTGGACTCCACAGTGTCACAGATATGCAACTTCAACGTCTCACCTAACGTGGACATCTTGGAAAAGTTCAAGTATTTTATTAATGATGTAAAATGGACGATAAGAGACTCAATGATTCTGTGAAAATGCTGAACCGGGAAGTGCACCTTGAACTTCATGTAATTTTTCCTCATCTGTTTCCGTATGGCTCTTAGCATCTGCATGATCTCTTGTACGTTTGAAGGTTCCACGACAACGTGAACTATTTTTTCAAGACAAGCAACACTCACAGTTTTATTTTTCCTCACATCCTTTGAAGATCTGAAAGGCTGACTTTTGTGCCTCTCTCCATTCTTCTTCGTACTTAATTTCACAGAAGCAAGTTTTCCACCGTCCTTGTTGCAACGCACGCTTTTGCTCTTTTGATTCTGCGGGCTCCTGGTCAAATTTCGTGTCTCGGGAGAAGCTTTTGGTCTTGGCTTTTTTGTCTTTTCAGAACCTCTTTCTGGTTTAGGTGTCTTATCGTCTTCATCGCTACTTATGATTTCTCCTTCTTCTATTTCATCTGAAGAGATGCTCAGCTGGGACTCTAAGTGCTCATCAGACATGCTAACTGGCTTTTGGTTCTCTTTGTTTACTTCCTTTGATAAACTCTTTGAGGGGCAGACCATGACCGTGCTTTCAGGAATTAAATCTGTAAAAAGAAAAGAGTTTACTAAACACCATAAAGAATGTCATTATAAACAGACATCTTCAGAAAAATCTGGAAGATTCTGGGGGTGCTGGTGGGCAGCAGGATGAGCATGAGCCACCAATGGACAAGAAGGCCAATGGCATCCTGGGCTGGATTAGAAGGGCTGTGGTTAGCAGGTTGAGAAAGGTTCTCCTCCCCCTCTACTCTGCCCTTGTGAGACCACATCTGGAATCCTGTGTCCAGTTCTGGGCCCCTCAGTTCAAAAAGGACAGGGAGCTGCTGGAAAGAGTTCAGCACAGGCCACCAAGATGATGCAGTGAAGCATCTCCCGTGTGATGAAAGGCTGAGGGAGCTGGGGCTCTTCAGCTTGGAGGAGACTGAGGGGTGACTTCATTCATGTTTACAAATACATAAAGGGTGAGTGTCAGAAGGATGGAGCCAGGCTGTTCTCAGTGATAGCCAGTGATACAACAGGGAACAATAGGTACAAGCTGGAACAGAAGAGGTTCCAAAGAAACACAAGTTAAAACTTTTTCCCTGTTGAGGTGAAGGAGCACTGGCAGGGGCTGCCCAGATGGGTTGTGGAGTGTCCTTCCCTGGAGACATTCAAACCCACCTGGATGAGTTCCTGTGTGACCTATTCTAGGTGGTCCTGCTCTGGCAGGGGGGTTGGACTGGATGAGCTTTTGAGGTCCCTTCCAGCTCGTAAGATTCTGTGATTCTCTCCTGTAGAGTGACTGTTCAAAACTGTTTGAAACTCCTAAGGACAACTCAGACAATTTGAGCTATAACAAGTTGGTGTCAGTAGCTTCTAGTTAAAGGATTTTTCTGAGCTGTGAAGGGCAAATAACATTGCAACATCTCAACAAAATCATGTGATCTCTCTCACAAATACATCAATGTATTTGCTACAACAGAAATGTAGCAGCTTCCATCAGTTTTGAACTTCTTCCCACTTTCCCATTTTCTGAACACTGCACAAACTAAAGTTTAACATCATCAGGAACTAACATTTATATACAATACATGGCTTTTCCTTTATCAGTTTTACAACACGAACAAATGACCTATTAATGTTTGCACTCAACTGTCTTTTCCAGGGCTGATAAAATGTTGACTCTTTCAAATTAACTGACTTACTAAGCAAAAGAGAGCATTAGGCACTGCACACATGATAAAAACTCCTGCTTGATGTATTTAAGATGTTGTGCAACCAAGCACAACAGTATAAAAAGCTTTTTCTTAAAAATTTTAGAGAAAGACTCCAGTTCAGGATCCTGAATGGCAGGAATGAGATATGCGAGAGGAAAGGCTGAAGTTCTGCCAAATGTAGGATGCCTTTTCACTGCCTCACAAATGAGTTTATGAAATGTTTCCTATTTTGAGATATCACTAAAATACATATTTAATCATTACTTAAAATTTGAACCAAATGCTATTTTGTTAAGGAAAACAAGCAATTACAGTTCGCTGCAAAGCAACATGTTACAAAGATGAAAAGGCAATCTCATTTCTATTGTACAAAAACTCCACTGAAGTGCATATGTATTGATTAATGAGATTTGCAGTTAATTTTAGGCTTGCTGGGCACTCTAGTTCAAAGCACTCTTATGTTCAATTGCCCATAGATTATACTGCTTAATGACCTCTAACAAACATTTCATTCACAAAAGATCACATCTAAAATTGATCTCTATAAAATATGGGCTTGTGATTAACACTTTGAAGCAACATTTCAAAATGTTTACTTTGTACAGACTCTATGGGAGCAAAAACATATTCCATGACTGCATCAAGAAGAGTGTGGGCAGCAGGTCAAGGGTTTCTTCTCTCCCTCTACTGTGCCCTGGTGGGGCCTCATCCAGAGTCCTGTGTCCAATTCTGGGCTCCTCAGCTCAAGAGGGACAGAGAACTGCTGGAGAGAGTCCAGCACAGGGCCACCAAGATGATCAGGGGACTGGAACATCTTCCTGATGAGGAAAGGCTGCGGGAACTGGGTCTGTTTAGTCTGGAGAAGAGAAGACTGATGGGGGATCTTATTAACATTTAGAACTATCTAAAGGGTGGGTGTCAGGAGGTTGGGGCAGCATTTTTTCTGTTGTATCCAGTGACAGGACAAGGGGTGATGGACCAAAGCTGGAACACAAAAAGTTCCATTTAAACATAAGGAAAAACTCTTTCAGTGCTGAGGTGAGGGAGCCCTGGCACAGGCTGCCCAGGGAAGGGTGTGGAGGCTCCTTCTCTGGAGGTCTTCAAAACCTGCCTGGACACATTCCTGTGTGACCTGATCTAGGTGACCCTGGTTCTGCAGGGGGGTTGGACTAGATGATCTCTAAAGGTCCCTTCCAACTCTACCATTCTGTGATTCTATGATTGTCATCATTTCAGTTTACAAGGACCAGTATCTTCTCAAATTGATCACTTCAGTATTTTGAGAGAACAAAGTATAAAATGAAAGTGGTCAAAAGAATCAGTATTAATATTTTAATATCTGTCCTGTGGAACAGTAGAAAGGTGAGGACTGAACTTCAAAGCCCAAGGAAACCACAGCCTCCTCTTGGTTTAAGAGATGCAGAACATTTGACAGGCAAATCGTTACTCAGATCACAAAGACAACTCAGGCATCCAACTTCTGAGCTGAAAAGCACTGCTTTGCAATTCAGTAGCAAGTTGTGGACAGGATGGATTCCTCTAATAAGTAACTTGGAGAAACATTAACAAAATTAGAAAAGTGCTTCTGTTTCATGTCATCTACTCTGATGCCAAAGCTCTTGTGTCCCCCTGGGTATTTCAAAGGACATGAACTGCTGCAGGAATGAAATATAAACGGCTAAAGGAATTCACACTTAAGAGAGCAGCTGTCTCAAGCCAAGAAACAGAATCCCAGAGTAAACTACTCTAAGATTTGCAAAAAGACTTCAGGATTATGCTCCAAAACATAAGAAAAAGGATTTAAATGCCACTTTCCCATTCCTCTTCTCATAGGAAAGCTAAACTTTATCTTACTTGCAGCAGGACATTACAGGCACAGTTACACTCACACAAGTTAAAGATTTAAACTTTCTGTCACCTGTTTTCTCTTCCTGTGAATGCTGTCATCACATCTTATCTCCCTGACATCTCATTCAGGAGTTAGCTCTTACTTCATTAATGACAAATCCTAATGTTCTATTGTCCTTTTTTTCCCCCACCGACTCACAACTGTAAAATACATATAAAAATGACACCAAAATCGACTCAGATGGAGAGCACTGTCTTCCCTTTGCTGACATTCCTAGAAACTAAGTCTCAGGCAATCTCTCCAGCTTTCTCACAAATAAATAGGTGAAAGAATAAGTTCTTAAGTAATTTTTGCCTCTACGACTTCAGAGGGAAACCTGAAGAGATCTCCTCAGAACTAATTGCAATTAAGAAACCTCTATGTATTTTTCTTTTTAGAAGATAGTCCATAACTCTTATTTCAACCACTCCTCTGTCAGGAGTGACAAACTCCAGTTTTTATAGCTCTAAGTTTCATTTGGCTACAGTCTTGGCTGCACTGTTACATGGTTCCACTACAAACAGAAAGGCCCCTTATGCAGCTTAAGAAACCGTTTGTATTTTTGTGAAAGCAGTTCCAAAAAAAGTCATTTCTGCTTTCTATGAACAGATCTTCTAAGCCTTTATATTGAAAAGAAATTATTAGATTACACATAGACAAATACCTTTGTTGTAACTCTTCACAAGACCTTTGCAGGGACTTTCCATCTTAAGTGCTTTAGCCAAAGGGCGTATTGGACTGTTCAGTGGGCTGATTGCCTTCGGAATATACCTCAAGTTATTGAGATCAATGCTCAGTATTGAGCTGTCATCATCAAGAGGAATTGGGTTACCTTCTCTCTCCTTAGTTCTAGGATACATCTCACCACTAAAAGATGCCGCAGTACTGATTTCAGTTGGGTCTGGGTCCAGATCACAAGCATTCTGGTCAACTAATGGCTCAGCCTTATCACTTAACATAGTTCTGTCAAGTGACTGAGATGTACTCATATTAATTTCACAGACAGTCTTTTCCTCAGTGGAACACTCAAGCTTTTCTGCAGCCAAGTGATCATCACCCTTCACTACTTCCATTAAAGAGTCTGGTTTTGTTTCACCAATGTCATCTGCAATGTCACAGGACTCCATGTCACCACAACTTTTCACTTCCGAGTCATCTAAGACAAGGTTTTGAGGGCCACATTGGTCTGTTGAGCATTGCATGTCAGCAGATAGACATATTTTATCTTCCTCTTTCTTCTCTGCTGTTGGCTCTGGAAGGACTTCCATACCCTCACCAGCAGGTTCAGACTGTGCCACTGGTACATTGTCATCTTGCATCATACCCGCTGCCACAGGCAAGTTTTCACACTCTGACACACTTCCTGCCACCTCCAGGGGCAAAGATTCAGGATGATTCAGATCCAGCACTGCCATTGCTGCTGCTGAGGCTTCTGATGCAACCAGATCACAAGACTCTGCTGCTTCTGACAATGTCTCAGTCTGCATCTCATCAGGAACCGGTACCTCTGCTGTTCCTGGCAAGGCTTGGGGCTGTACCTGACTCACTTCTGCTTCTTGTAAGGTTTCTGAGCTCAGTTCACCATTTACCACTACTGGTAATGCTTCAGATTGTGCTGGATCTGCTGGGGTTACGTCCAAGGCTTCATTTTCAGAACTGCCAGAAACAGGTAGTGCTGGTTCCACGTCGCTTGGAGCTGCGCTGTCCGGAAGCTGTAGTGTTGAACAAGTTTGCTCTGTGGGACCAGAGTCAACAGGGAGGGCAGAATCTAACAGCTCTGCCTGCAGCGTGAGCTCTGTATTTCCCTCATCAGTGGCCTTTTGAGAAAGTGTTTGGAGTCCATTTGTTGAAGAGACACATTGTTTCTTAGCAGGAGAAAGAGTCAAATTTAGCTTCTCCATAAAGCTAAGCTTTAAGTCTTTGCTTTTTGTCCCAGCGTGATTATCTTTACTTTTGGAAACTTTATGGGATTTTAAGCTATTTGGTACTCTGGATGTTTCTTCTAGCTTGTGGGACTTGTTTCTCCCACTTTTTGTAACATCTGTACCTTTCTTGGATTCTTTTGGAGACTGGTGATTAATGTCCTTCACAACTTTTCTTTCATTCCTAAAATGTCTGCTTTCATCCTGATTCTCTCTGTCTCTTTTTCTTTTTTCTTCAGTTCTGTGTCTTTCCAATTTAGAATGTGCTGTTTCCCATTCATATCTACTACTGCTTTCCTTCGAGTGTCTGTGTTTATGCTCTCTGCTGCTGGAATTAGAAGGTGAAGTCCTTCCTTCTCGAGAAGGATGATGATCACTTGTTCCCCTGTCTCTCTTGCAGTCCATGTCTTTTCCTTTTCTAGACTCTTCTGCATGACATTTACGTGACTCATGCAGACTCCTTGAATGTTCCTTCTTTGAATGTGGACTACTCCCTCTACCAAACCTCCTTGGTTGCTCTTGGACTTTTTCATTTGGTTTATTTTTCTGGCCAGTGTTCTTTTCATCTTTATCGTGTGCTTTAATGTCTTTTTTAAACACAGTTTGTGATCTCTCATCAGCACACAATTCACCTCGTGGCTGAAATCTGTCTTTACCAGCAGTTTGCTTCTCCCAGGAAGAAACACCTCTTTCTGCTCTTCTTTCTACACCTGGACTGCATTCAAGTTTTATGCCCTGGCTTTTTTGTTGTGGCTCATTTCTACCAGCCTTCTCTGAAAGGCTTTTCAGCTTTTGCTGAAGATCTGAATTCCCCTCTTCACTGTCACCGTTGTTTCGGCTGCTCTGGTGTGCTTCTCTTTTGAATTTGTTGACATTTTCCTTACTGTACTGTTCATTACTTCTAATTTCTTTTCTCTCCTTCCTGTTGTCCTTATTGGAACTATGGTCATAACTCTGTACACATGTAGGAGTACCATCATTGCAGAGCTCTTCAGGAGGGTACCTCGGTACACATGGAGTATTTCTTTTTTCAGAGACAGACTTTCCATTGTCTGTATTAGGAGATGAATAACTGTGATATGCATCTTTGGAACAGTCATTTTTGATTCTGTGCTCTGCCTTTATACTGTCACTCGAATCTGAAGGTCTGGATCTGGAATCTTTTGCTTTACACATCTCAGAGCACCTTCCATTGGTTGATCCTGGAAGGTATGTTCTGCTGAAGCCACTTCGACGACTGGGGAATTCTGACAGCCTATTTATAAAAAGAACAAACAAGGATGTTATTTTAAAACCCACTTATACGTAATTAAAGCCAAATTGCAATGAATCTGTGTATCTCTCAAATTTTTCCATGCTTAATTTCAAGTTTAAATAAAGCTGGGATACAAGTTCAATCATTTCCATTAGCACACGGCAAAAGAACGTGATTTGTATATGTATTTTCCAAATTAAACTTGTCTAAAGGAATTGGATCTGTGGAATAATATTGTATTGGACCTAATTAACAATTTCATAGAATAGTAGGGGTTGGAAGGGACCTTTAGAGATCATCTAGTCTAAACCTCCATGTTCAAGCAGGTCCCACCTAGATCAGGTCACACAAGAACATGTCGCGGGGGTTGTGAAAACCTCCAGAGAAGGAGCCTCCACATCCTCGCTGGGCAGCCTGTGCCAGGGCTCCCTCACCTCACAGTGACATAGTTTTTCCTTACGTTTCAATGGAACTTTTGTGTTCCAGCTTCTCTCCATTACTCCTTGTCCTGTCACTAGATACAACAGAAAAAAGTGCTGCCCCAACCTCCTGACACCCACCCTTTAGATATTTGTAAATATTAATAAGATCTCCCCTCAGTCTCCCCTTCTCCAGACTAAACAGCCCCAGTTCCTGCAGCCTTTCCTAATCAGAAAGATGTTCCATTCCCCTGATCATCTTGGTGGCCCTGCGCTGGACTCTCTCCAGCACATCCCGGTCTCTCTTGAGCTGGGGAGGGAGACAGGACTCCAGATGAGGCCTCACCAGGGCAGAGTAGAGGGGGAGCAGAACCTCCTTCAACCTGCTGCACACACTCTTCTTGATGCATCCCAGGCTGCCATTGGCTTTCTTGGCCATGAGGGCACATTGCTGGCTCAGGGTTAGTTCATTATCAACCAGCACTCCCAGGTCTCTCTGCAGAGCTGCTCTTCAGCAGTTTGACCCCCAGCCTGTACTGGTGCATGGGGTTGTTCCTTCCCATTTGCAGGACTCTGCACTTGTCCTTGTTGAACCTCATGAGGTTCCTCTCTGCCCAACTCTCCAGCCGGCCAAGATCCCGCTGAATGGCAGCACAGCCTCTGGGGAATCAGCCAGTGCTCCCAGTTTGCTGCCATCAGGGAACTTGCTGAGGGTACACTCTGTCCCCTCATCCAGGTGGTTGATGAAAGTGTTGAACAAGACTGGCCCCAGAACTGATCCCTGTGGAACTCCACTGGCCACAGGCCTCCAACTCGGTTACGTGCCATTGATCAGCACCCTCTGGGCTCTGTCATTCAGCCAGCTCTCCATCCACCTCACTGTCCACTCGTCCAAGCCACACTCCTGGAGCTTTCTGATGAGGATGTTACGGGAGACAGTGTCAAAAGCCTTGCTGAAGTCAAGGTGGATGACATCCACTACTCTCCCCTCATCTAGCCAGCCGGTTATGAACTCATAGAAGGCATCAGGTTGGTCAAACAGGATTTCCCCTTGGTGGAGCCATGTTGACTCCCCCTGATAACCATCTTATCCTTCATATGTTCAGTGATAACATTCGAGTTGTTCCATCACCTTTCAAGGGATGGAGGTGAGACTGACCGGCCTGTAATTTCTTGGGTTGTCCTTCCTGCCCTTTTTGCAGACTGGTGTGACATTGGCCTTTCTCCAGTCCTCAGGCACCTCACCTGTCCTCCATGTTTGTTTGAAAACAACGTAGAGCAGCTTAGTAATTTCAGTAGTTCAAATTAGTATTTCATTGCCCAGCAAAAAAAAGAGCCTTCCCATAGAAAAAGAGAAGTTGTTCTTTACAGCATTACTGATTTTAGAAGTAATAATGAAAAAAAGAGCAATTCAATAGTATAATGCTTAGTAAACTGGCAACCAAAATAGGTATAACATGACTGTGTTTGCTCTATTGTACCCAATAAGCAAATAAGCTGTCATGTCTGGAATCTGCTGCAAGCTACAGAAAACAAGTAGTAAATAACAATAATCAAACCTCATTAAGGCCATGTGCTACTGCTGCAAGGTCATCATAATGAAAAGAAATGAATGTATTGAAAAGGGCACATGTGGTCTCTAAGGCCTGAACTCCTACTCATTACTGATAAAACCCCAAGTTACCTCACTAGAAAACAATCCAACAGAACAAATAACAGTAACTCCAAAAAGAAACAGATTCTTTCATGCAATATTCAACAAAATATTTCATTAAAAATAACATGATTACAGATAATGGCAACCTTCTTAAATCTCTCCACTATCTAAAAAACATGACTGTGTCTAATCTAAGCAGAAGGAAATAGAAACAGAAGTCACACCAACAAATGAGGGCAGCAAACCACCAAATGCACGGCTCCATTTTAGAGAGGGTCAAGGATGAAGTGGGTGTTACACAGATTCGATGCTGACTCGGTGTTCAGTTGTAAGGAATCAGTTCAGGTGTGAAACAATTCTGTATTTATCTCTATTTAAATCCCTTAATGATCAGCTTACACAACTGGCTCTACTCCAAAAATGTGACACTGCGATGTCAACTGAATGTTGAATTAAAGCAAAGCTGCAGCTGTTGTAAATCCAACCCCCTTCCCTATATTGTCATTTCATTGCAAACTATACTGACAAGTTTTTGGTGTGCTTTAGGTTGGCTATTAAATCTGCAGACAGAATGTAATTGTACTCAAGGCTTTCTGGGGTGGTTTTTGGAGGTTTTTTTGAAGCTTTGGGGTTTTGTTGATCCATTTTTTTGACATAAACACTAACAGTTTCCCTTAAAGATATTACCTTTGAAGTAGTCTTTACAGATAGGTAGCTTGCTTAAGGTAAGCTAATTCATTCTAGCAGCAGAAAAGGCATGCTTGTAAAACCTCAAAGTGTCAATTGCCCCACAATTTCCCAAGCAAGATGCCTCCAAAATACCCGGATCAATACCTTGTTCATAAATTTCCATCACCATCAGAAAGTATCACAATGGAGTTTGCAAACACTGTAAGTTTGAGTATTCAAAATAAGAAACTATTTCTCAAAGAATTTAATGCCAGATCCAGACTACTATAGTCAAAGGTGTGAAAATGACAGCTATGGTGTCAAAGCAAATCAAATGAAAGAATGGCAAATGTTAAACACAACCTCTTGATCCCTGACAGATCATGTTGGGAAATTCTTGTACTTAGGGAAAAAAAAAAAGACATAGTTATCATGCATATAACCTCTAGCACAGTAACAGCAGATTAACCTTCATCCTGACACCATTTAGTGCAAGAAAATATCAAATAGTCAGACTGAAACACAAACAAAACAACGACGTGGCTGATGTCACAGAAGTCACAAGCAAGTGATCTTGTGATAAAGCTAGAAGTCCTGAAACTTTGACCCCTGCTCTGGTTTCAAGCAGCTCAGAAACCTCACACTTACATACTCTCACATCTATACCTTTGTGTTTCCAGCTTCTTGCAGTAAGATTAGTAGTACACAGAAGTCACAAAGAATTCTCTAGCAGCTGTCCCCCACTGTGGGAGACAGGGCTTTCATATCTTGCCATGAAAACACTTCATTTTCATTTGTTGTCTGAAAAGTTCTATGGAATTCACACCTGAGACAACTTCAGAACTAGTCTGTTTTAATGAGTTGTGTAGGATAGTATCTGCTTTGAAACGTGCAAGAGAGTTAGGTAACTTCTAAGCTGCAACACAAAAAGTTCCATTGAAACAGAAGAAAAAACTATGTCAGTGTTGAGGTGAGGGAGCCCTGGCACAGGCTGCCCAGGGAGGGTGTGGAGGCTCCTTCTCTGGAGGTCTTCAAAACCCTCCTGGACACGTTCCTGTGTGACTTGATCTAGGTGGACCTGCTTGAGCAGGGGGGTTGGACTAGATGATCTCTAAAGGTCCCTTCCAACCCTTCCCATTCTATGATTCTATGACAACCCACCAGGAATGGGTGATTAAACAAAACCAGCAAAAAAAGAATTCAGACAAATGGTAACCTTTTGGATTCCTTGTTTCCTTAATTTGAAACCAAAGACCTCATCAAGCACAGAAGATACTTACCTATTTCATCTCATTGTACCAGTACTAAATGACACAAAGAATTATTTACAAAGTAATTATTGTCTCCATTATTTTTTACTTCAGATACCCACAAGAGTTGCTTAAAAGTATATAAATGTGGTCAGACATAAAGCAAGTTTTCAGTTCCACTGTCTAGCTGTACCTTTGATGGAGATTACTGATTTCTTCATCCTTACGTTGAATTTCCACTCTTGCTGTTTTGAGAAGTGTTGAAATATTCTTTTTGAGAGATAGGTTTTCAGTCTGTAGCATGACATTCTATTTTAAACATGTATGAAAAAGAGAGCAAGGTAGAGAGAGAAAAAAACAAGAATTATCTTGGGCATGCAAACATGTAATGAACAACAGTGCAAAATAAGTCCTCTCCTATGCCAACTGTCAGTGGAACACATAGAAACTGTTTTGCAGAGGTCAGGATTCCTGAGTTCCAAAGGAGCTTTGCTTTAAAGAAAATACTTAAACATAAACTCACGTTTATGCTTCTGTTTGTGTTCCTGGAAATTACTTAAGATGTTTTAAGCATACAATTTATTAAACATGAAATATGCCATAAACCAATGACAACCCATCCCTTTGCTTCATTCTTTTACTGAATTTATTGCTTTCCTGGTCCCTGTGTCAAGAGGGAGATGCAGCCTTCAAGCACCTTCTGACAAAGACGGTAATTGTATTTCTTTCAAGCTAGAAAAATCAACTTTGTGTGTTCTATCCTTCTAATCTCTCTAGACTTTATGGTCTAGAACCCTATCTGTCAATCCTAGATATGGTCCCTTCTCTGAATAATTGTCCTCAGCAAAGCCTGCTCAGAAAAGCAGACAAGTTTTGCAGAATAATGTCAGAGGGCAGAAGTTGCTTACCATTGCAAAGCATGGAACCCTGGGGACTTATCTGTAACACACAGTACTGCATGCTGCAGAGTTGTCCAAGATAATCTAACTATATAGAATGGCATAGAATGGGGATATTAACCAGCTCAAGTTGAAGAATAGTTCAGCCTTGGGCCCCTCACTATGAGAAGGACATTGAGGTGCTGGAGCATGTCCAGAGATGAGCAACAAAGCTGATGAAGGGTCTGGAGAACAAGTCTGATGATGAGTGGCTGAGGGAGCTGGGGATGTTTAGCATAAAGGAGGCTGAGAGGAGACATGAAAGGAAGTTGTAGGGAGGTGGGAGTCAATCTCTTCTCTCCAGTAATGAATGATAGGACATGAGGAAATGGCCTCAGGTTGCACTAGGTGAGGTTTAAGTTGAATGTTAGGAAGAGCTTTTTCACCTAGAGAGTTCTTAAGCACTGGAAGGGGCTGCCCAGGGAGGCGGTGGACTCACTATCCTGAGAGATACTTAAAAGACACATAGGTGAGGTGCTGAGGGACATGGCTTAGTTTAGCGATGGGCTTGGCAGTGTGAGGTGAGTGGTTGGACTTGATGATCTTAAAGGTCCTTTCCAACCATGATGACTCTACGATTCTCTTCCAGTTCTAATGACAGCCCAGATACTTTTGTAACCCTTTGCATTAAAGACCCATTAAAAAAACCCACAACAATAAAACCAAATACTTTTCTGATAACTACTCATTTGATATGCTTATGTTCTAAGTTAGGAGCTGGAAGATAGCTTTTAAGCAACTAAAGCCTTACTGTATGCAATGTTGTAAAACTAGTGAATTTACCTACTGATTTCCCTACCGATTTTATCAGCTAGGCTACCCTAGCAACTACACTGGGTAGAACAAGCTCCTAGCACCCAGAGAGATGCTTTACATACTATCCATGTGGTGGATCACTCTGGAAAGCATATGAAATTAACTCTCTCTCAGAGTAACATCGAGTTGGCTTTACATAAATCTTGACAATGTAACCCTTTGAACTACAGTACCTGTGCCTGTATTTCCTTAAATTTCTTCATCAACTCCTTAATTTGCTGCTGACATTTTCCATATTCTGTCTGCAACTGTCAAAAGAGAGAAGAATTCACAGCACTGAAGTGGACTTAATTACACAGACAAGTAACTCCTCTAGATTCCTAGGTAGTTAACACACAAATGTATATTACAAACCTCTGTTTGGGGGTTGGTTTGGTTTGTATTCAAAAGTAACATATTAAAGCCATATTAACACAAAGAGCTTCAATATACTCCAACAGGTATACAAATCTCTAAAACATCACAAACACTCAGAGAAGAGGAAATTTATGTCTGCTTGCCCAACAGTAACAGGCTAGAGAGGAACAGGAAGCCATATTATTGTGAAAGTGAGGATGTGATTACCAAGGAGCAGGAGTTCTCAGAGCCCTACAGATGGGGACTTGTTTGTCAGATTTTATAGAACACAAAACAAATAAGGAAAAACACAACAAAAAGTTACTACAAACAAACCTGGACTGTAAAAATAGACTGCAAAGGACATGTTCCTGTGGAGATCACAAAATCAAATAAAATACATTTGGCATGAGCCTTTCTTTAAAAGCAAATGGCAGCAAAAATTTCACAGAGGAATGGGCAACCTCCCTATTGTTAAACTTGTCAACTGTTTTCAAACTGTCAAAGTGACAGCTTTATCACTTAGTAGACTCCTGGAGGTTTCGTTCCATCTTATTCTACAGTACAGTATCTATGCTTATCTTTCCTCACTTTTACCCCAAAGCTCTAGTTATTTAACATGTGTTTTAGTCTACTTTTATTCTAGGTAAGTTTTAGTCTAGTTTTAGTCTGGAGGAGACTGAGGGGGATCTCATTAATATTTACAAATATCTAAGTGGTGGGTGTCAGGAGGTTTGGGCAGCAATTTTTTCTGTTGTATCCAGTGACAGGACAAGGGGTAATGGAAGGAAGCTGGAACACAAAAAGTTCCATTGAAACATAAGTTGTGGAGGCTCCTTCCTTGGAGGTCTTCAAGACTTGTCTGGACATGTTCCTGTGTGACCTGATCTAGGTGAACCTGCTTCTGCAGGGGGGTTGGACTAGATGATCTCTAAAGGTCCCTTCCAACCCTACCATTCTGTGATTTTATGATAAGGAAAAACTATGTCAATGTGAAGTGAGGGAGCCATGGCACAGGCTGTCCAGGGAGGGTGTGGAGGCTCCTTCTATGGAGGTTTTCAAAACCTACTTGGACATGTTCCTATGTGACCTGATCTGTGTGAACCTGCTTTTGCAGGGGGTTGGATTGATGATCTCTAAAGGTCCCTTCCAACCCTACCATTCGATGATTCTATGTATCTCATGGACCAGGATAGGTGATGCTATATGAGTAAGTATCGTGTTGATTTGCTAAATGCAGTTATCTACTGTGTGGTTGTCTTCAGTCTCAAGGACAAAATCTAATGACATAAAATTAATCCATGACCTACTTGCTTCAATCTGATAAAATTTCTTGGGAGAAATGTCGAGATTAGCTTTGTGTCAGATGTCTGTGCAGATATTTAACTAGAAGGAAGTTATGGCACATTTTCCCATAATGTTGCTGATACATGAACCACACACAAAGGATGTTAAATCACACACACACAATGGCAGGGGTTGTAAGGGACCTTCAGAGATCATCTAGTCCAACCCCCATGCAGAAGCAGGCTCACCTAGATCAGGTCACACAGGAATGTGTTCAGACAGATTTAAGAACCTCCAGAGAAGGAGCCTCCACACCCTCCCTGGGCACACACAGGTCATGACACAGAGTGAGAGATTCACTTACTCTGATAAACTTGTTGACATAATTTATTAGCACATTCTTGGTTTTACTTATTTAAAAAGTTTCCCTATTTTTCCAATAATCTGAGCATATTGCAACATTTTTTTTGCACTTCACACAGGAAAATTTGGAACAAAAAACCCCTCCAAAACATCAGAATTACTTGTGTCACATGAACACACACCTCATTGTAGGATGCTTCCTTTGCAGTCCCTTCTTCAATCAGTATCTCATCAAATAAATTCAAGCTGTTTCCAACTGGTGTGGTATTTCGAAGAGAATCATCTGTAGAGAGAAAAATCAATTGCATAAAGGAAAAGCTCTATGTGTAGGCAGGTTGCATTGTGTCACTGAGGAAAACACACAATCGTATCTGGAGAAATTCCTACCCTGAATTTCAATGTTATTTTAGTTGTGTTGGAAATACTTGATCCAACTTACATCTACTTGAAATGATGAAAAGTTCAACTGAAAAGCTTATGTTAGAAAAATTAAGAGATATACAAGACACCTACATTATGAGTGTCTGATAAATTGTTTGAAGTCAAAGGAGAGCTAACTCATGTTAAATCTACCTAATTTACCGAGCAAGAAGAGCTACACCTTAGCAGTGATCTGAGGTTACTCAATTCCAGAACCTACAGCAGACAGCTAGAATAAATATATGCATCCTACAATCCATTCAGCTTTTGGCTGGATGTCACCTTGGAAATATTTAGAGTTGAAAAAAAACCAAATCCCTTGAGAAAAAGAATGCTCAGATGGCAATGAGCTACACACTCACAAATTCATCAGTCGTGTCAGGCCCCAGCTTTAGTGCCAAAGAAATCAAAGAAAACAAAAACCAAAACAAAACCCTCCCAGTTATTAAAAAAATTGAGGTTTTTTTCTGAAATCAGCCCATGTGCTCTGTTCAACAAATATGCATTACTGACAAGACCTGACTTTTGAGCCCTCTGGAATACAGACTCATTTTCAGGCAAACAAATGATAGCCAACAAAGCTGTGCTTTCATCCTGTGGACAACACCTTAACACAAGCAGTATTAACAACACGATGACAACATGCAAATAACACCGTACAGACCAAAAACCTCATCCATCCTCTTTTCAAACTTTTTGTTTCAAGATCCCTCAGAACTAGGCTATATAAAATGTTTGTGTTGCAAGAAGTTATTCCTCCTTGCATCTTTTACCTGTACTAAACTATGCATCTCAGTACGTCAAATGTGGACTTAGAGAATACTCTTACATGCTGTAACAAATGCAAAAGAGAAAGAGGCAAAAAGATGTAGAGATGCTTTATGTCTGTGGGATATAGTGTAGTCCTTCCATAAAAACTAAGCAGCCTTACAGTAGTGAAAGCTGTAGAGAATCACTTGTTTAAAAATTATGAATAACATCTCATTAAATGGTACGTTAAGACTCCTAAAAAAGAACATGTGCTGGGATTTCCTTCTTACCTTCAAAGAAGTTAAAAGAGGAAATTAACTGACATCAGCACATGAAATTACTGAGAAAGTAACAAAAAGGTGAAGAAGATCTGCTCAATGTACTATATCAAATAAAGTATGTTTTGGACCTCTTACTGGGAATTCAGTGATCACTGACCATTGGTTCTGGTCTTGGAGCTGTTTAAAACCCATCAAATAAAGGTGCTTTTCTCAAGGTGAAAAGTCCTATATCAAGGCACAGACAGAATAGTTAAGGTTTTTCTGCACTCTTTTATGTGCCCAAGTCTCTTAGAGTAGCCAGTATCACACAAAAACTTTCTATTCAATTCCTCAGCTAACCGATTTAAGAATTCTCTGCTGTATTGATACACAGTGTAACATACATGTCTTGAATATGTGCTCACTACAGCCCATGTTATACCAGCTAAATGTGAACTTAAAGATAACTGTTGTATTACTTGAAACAAACCTAAGTAGCACAAAGACTCTATAAGGCTCCAAGCCAAGAAGCGAGATTCAATCAACCTACCAGGAATTGTTGAGCCACTGTCCAAGCCATCATAAATATCCACTGAGCTCTCATCACCTTCCCTGAAGGGGGAAGCTTCAGCTAAAGTCAAAAAAAACAAAACAAAAGGCAAGCCAATATAAACATCTAGTAAACTCCAATCCCTAGCTTTCCCACAAAAGAAGTGTGACTGTGATCCTCACCCTGTAGAGAGTAGTAGTAGTAGTATCACAGATTAGTAAGAGACTGGAGAGTTTTATCTGGGAAGCTACTGCTCCTGTGGAGTTTTTAGTAACTAAAATCTTTAGTTTCCAGGGACAAAGACAATCACGTAAGATCAATACCTAAATACCATGTATTAAGCAAATTAAGTGGTTTTAAATACAAATAAACTTTAAAATTAAGTCAATTTGACCTGAACTTGAAACTGTTTTCTAAAATACACTGAATATAAAGTTATACAAGACAGAAACAAAAGAATTAGTACAAGAAAACCACTACTGTTAGAAGAAACATTTCTCATTAACAGAAAGAACTGTAACAGTCAGTACTATAATTCAAAGAATCTGCTTTAGTATTGTCATCTAGTCACGTGCAACTGGTCCTGTAAAAGTATTCTAAGCTAAATCTCCACAATCACTTCACACCTTTTCTCAATGTCTCTTACCACTCTTATCTCTTCGATGTGATCTGTAACAAATATTGTTACTATAAACATAGCACTATGACCTATATTGTTACTGGCTGATTCCCCAGCGGCTGTGCTGCCATTCAGCGGGATCTCGACCGGCTGGAGAGTTGGGCAGAGAGGAACCTCATGAGGTTCAGCAAGGACAAGTGCAGAGTCCTGCAGCTGGGGAGGAACAACCCCATGCACCAGTACAGGCTGGGGGTTGAACTGCTGGAGAGCAGCTCTGCAGAGAGAGACCTGGGAGTGCTGGTTGATAATAAACTGAACATGAGCCAGCAATGTGCCCTCGTGGCCAAGAAGGCCAATGGCAGCCTGGGATGCATCAAGAAGAGTGTGGCCAGCAGGTCAAAGGAGGTTCTTCTCCCCCTCTCCTCTGCCCTGGTGAGGCCTCATCTGGAGTCCTGTGTCCAGTTCTGGGTTCCCTAGCTCAAGAGGGACAGGGAAGTGCTGGAGAGAGGCCAGCACAGGGCCACCGAGATGATCAGGGCACTGGAACATCTTTCATATGAGGAAAGGCTGCGGGAACTGGGGCTGGTTAGTCTGGAGGAGACTGAGGGGAGATCTTATTAACATTTACAAATATCTAAATGGTGGGTGTCAGGAGGTTGGGGCAGCACTTTTTTCTGTTGTATCCAGTGACAGAACAAGGAGTAATGGAAAGAAGCTGGAACAGAAAAAGTTCCATTTAAACAGAAGAAAAGCTATGCCAGTGTTGAGGTGAGGGAGCCCTGGCACAGGCTGCCCAGGGAGGGTATGGAGGCTCCTTATCTGGAGGTCTTCAAAACCACCCTGGACACGTTCCTGAATGCCCTGATCTAGCTGAACCTGCTTCTGCAGGGGAGTTGGATGAGATGATCTCTAAAAGTCTCTTCCAACCCTACCATTCTGTGATAAAAAAAAAATCTCACAAATGTGTATCAGATCTGTGGATCTGGCAATAATGTTAAGAGTACCTTGGTTGCTGGCACTACACCAGGCGATAGCACATTTGCTCTTACAAATTCCAAACCCTCTTCAAGCACCCAAACACACGCTTCATTAAGACAGAGCAAAGTTAAAGTTGTACACCCTAAACCACGAAGGACAGAACAGTTCTGGGCATCCTCTCATTTTGTTTTCTAAGTCATTTTTTGGATGTATTTATTTTTGTAAGACTGCTTGTGTTATTTCAGTGCAAAGCTGAGAGTAATTCAACACATCTTACCATTGTTGTGGATATCAAACAGTCCCAGTTCATCCTCATCTGCTGCCATGATACAAACTCCCTATGGCTTCCCCATCTACAAGTAAGATATCAGAAGACAGACAGATTAACCAACTATTTCTGAACAACATTATAAAACAGAAGCATCATAAGTTACACCCGAGCTACCTGTGACCCTTGCTCTTCTATAAAATATAGCCCTAGAATGAGAAAACACACCAAGATAACAAACATGGAGCTCTATGAAGAAAAGCAATAAATTATCTGCCCTGTGAATAAGCATTCTGAAGATCTTCAGCTGTATCTTTTGTTCATATGCATCAAATAAAGATCCCATAAAGACCTTTTGGCATGAAAACAAGCACTGCTTTCTGTATACAGGTTACTTGAATGTATCTCTCCACCAGTTAAAATAACCTGACTTGACAATGCTGATTTCTTCTCTGCTGACCATTTAAGAGCCAAGTTTCCCCTGTCTGACACCACCAACCAAACCAATAACGAGCAGCAGCAGTCAAGGAACACTCAGCCTGTCGTGGCATCCAGCAATACCCTGGCACAGGCCGTACAGCAGCCGCCACAATACCTAACGCAGAGCGACTTCACAAGCACACACGCTTGTGACACCGACACACAAGCATCTCCGAGGGGAGAGCCGTAGCCTGCAACACCGAGGCCCCGGCTGCGTGGGCAAGAGCACCAGAGGAAAAAGCTCGGGTGTCGGGGCACGCAGAGACGCCGAGCAGCGCTGAGCGGCTGCTGCCAGCTGAGCGGCTGCGGCCCTTACCCACTGCCCAGGCCTCACTCTCTCTCCGCGGGCGGGAAGGGGCTGCCGCCCGCCCCGATTCCCGCCAGGGCGGAAGCGCCCGGGACCCCTCGGCGGCCAGGGCGGGAGAGACGCCCACGGCGGCCCGGCGGCAGCACCGCAACCGCCGCCGCACGGGGCAACCCCCCGCGCCCTCAACCGCCGGCGCGCCGCCCGCGAGGGCCGAGGCTCGGGGAGAGCAAGTCTCGGCCGGGCCGAACCGAAGCGGGCGGCGGGATCCGCGGAGGGGCAGTGGGGGAGGGGAGCGGCAGCCCCGCCGCGGCGAGGCGGCGCCGAGCCTCCCGCCGGGCTGGCGGAGGGAAAGGGACGGAAGGGAAGGGAGGAGGAAAGCCCCGCTCGGCCGGCCGACGCGGCTCTCACCCACCGGTCAGCAGCCGCGCCGCGGCCCGCCGCCCCCGGGCCGCGACACCCCGCAGGTCGCCGCCGCTGGTCCCGCAGGCCGGGCGCCGAGGGGGCGGGACTCGCGGCGCGGCAGCCAACGGCCGCCAACGCACGGCACGTTCCCGGCCGCGCCGCCGCCGAGCCCCGCCCCCTGGCCCGGCGCCGTTGGCGGGAAAGCGAGGCACGCGCGGCGCCCGCGGCCCGCCCCCGCCCCGCCCCCGCCCCGCCCCTCCGCAGCCTCGGCCCATAGCGCGGGAAACCGCACGGCGCTGCTCCGCCAGCGCACGGAGGCGGCCGCAGTCAGCGCGCAGCCCGGTGCCGCGGCCACCCGGCTCTTCTGTAAAGCCTGTGACGGGTGGGAGTGAAGCGTCCGCCGGAGTCCCGCCCGTGCTCACCTGGCGTGCGTTGGGCGCGGACGGCCGTGCCCCGCTGCTGCGCTGGGGCGGACCTGAGGCAGCTCCGGCGGCGCTCCCGGGGAGCCTGAGGTTTAAGTCCGGCTCCTGCTCTCAGCGATCCCGCTGTCAAATCCCTCTGTAAACACCATTAGTGCCTTAGACCCGCGTTCGGACTTGGTGACCCGGCTGCGGCCGGAGAGGAGAGCCGGGGAGGGTTGCATGGAACTGCCCCCGTGATGCCGGCCTTGTCTCTGCCGAGCCTGCGCCCCCCGCTCGGGTTAGTCACGCACCGCGCGTCTCCTCGGTCAGGACGCTCCGACTGATGCCATGACTTAGATGCGAAAGGCTTCGAGGCAAGCGCGCTGGCTGGTGGCCGTCCAGCAGCCCCGCTCCAGGCAAGTCCTGTACAGTTGTCTGTGTGGGAAAGGGGGAACAGCGCAGGACGAGGACGCAGCAGAGGAGCCCTTGCGTCCGCGAGCTTCCAGCCATCCCCCTCAGGAGAGACTACACTTCCCGGCATGCAGCAGGCGCCCGGCGTCGGGGCGGTACGCACGGCGCGGAGCGGTGCATCCTGGGAGCTGTAGTTCAGCCCGTGTGTCGTGACGTGCGGGGCGGAGCCGAGCCGCGCTTCCCTTTGCCTGCGACGGCGCGGGCGGGTGACGGCGCCGGCGGGGCGGAAGCGGGTGTTGAGCGGCGCTGCCCCCTCGCTCCCCACGTGCCGCGCGGCCCCTCCCGCCGCTCGCCTCAGCCGCTGCCCGCGCTCCGGCGGCGGCAGAGGAGGATGGCAGACATGCGGTTCCGCCTGGCGGAGCCGCTGCAGCTGCTGGCACGCCGCAACGAGAAGAGCAGCGCGGAGCTCAACCGGTTCTTGGCCAAACAGGTGAGCGGGGCGTGCGCGGGGCTCAGCAGTCGTCCCCGGGCGCTGATCCGCCCTTTCTCCCTCCGGGTGGGTGGCGCAGGGTCCGCCGAGGCGGGCAGGGCACGGCGCTGCACCGTGCCGCCTCCCCCGGCCCCGCCGCCATCTCCTGCCGGCAGCTTTGTCTGCTGCCCGTGCCGTCCGGCGACCCCCTCCCGCGCACTCGGCCGCCCGCCCGTCCGTCCGAGCCGTTCACGGGGACGGCTCTCCGCTCGCTTCTCCTCTCTGTCCGTGGGTGCTTGTGGCGGCTCTTACCCCTCCCCGCTGTGCGGGTGGAGCCCCGGAGGCACATCCTCTCCGATCCCCTAGTATCCCTGCTGAGGAGGCATTTTGCCCCGCGGTTAAAGTCGTCGGTGTCTCACACGTCCCGTAAGCTGACTCTGAAAGTACGGCAGCGAGAGAGGGCGTGTTGTTCCCGAGCTCTTGGGCAGTATCTAGTCCCTTGGCTGCGGCGTGTCACCTTGATGCTATTGGCGTGTCTCCTTTAAGTGCCTTAGGAACAGCACGTGGCGTAAAAAGGCAGAGGACTGGGTTTTCTACGGTTTGCTGCTTGTATTTTAATGACGGTGATGTTGGAAACTTGTTCCTGTTTTCACTGCCTGCCTTAACTGTAAAAGGCACACCTGCCTTTAGGAGAGTTGAGCCCTAGCACGTTGCAGTCTCTGAAACATTTGAAGACGTATAATAACAGGTGATATCAACACATCAGGTGTTGTCTTATTAATACCTTTTGTGATAGAGATTCTGAAGCCCCCAAATTGTGTATACGCTTTGGGGGATTCATAGTTCTGTTTGGGTGTCTAGGAAATTTCCTGGTTCTCTGAAGAGGACAAACCTGAATCATCAATGTTGTCATTCAGTCTGAATTACTGCCACTTAGTTATGGTTGGGGAAAGCTCTCATGCTGCTAAACAAGGTTTTCTGTTGGTAGGCAGGTGGCTTTTTCTCCTGTCGGGATCAAAGTAAAATTGGCATGAATCTATGTTCCTGAATCTATGTTCCTGCATTGGAGAGATGATGCTAGTTGGTGGGAAGCAGTGAATGAAAAGCTGCTATTCAAGAGGAAGAAACAGCTGAGAAATAGAGATAGGGATGATGCAGATATACGATGTAGCAGACACAGATGGAGCAGAGAACCAGAAGTGAGTCACCGAGACCTGAGACTAGGAAAGACCGTGCCCTTTCTCTTCTGGTGACTTGGTTTTGAGATGTACTTCAGGTTTAAAAGTCTTCCTAGGTGGCAATTAATTATTAAAGAGTGATTACATACAGAGACTTTGGAACAGCATGTTAATAAACAGTGGTTTCTTTTGCAAACTGGATTCCTATTTCCAAAGTGGGATGCTACGGATCTAGGAATTTGTTAAGCTTGTCTTGTCACCAAACTGCTGACTGCAGTCATCATACCTGATTTCTTTACAGTTGCTTTGCATGTAACTTAGGAAGCATGCATTGTGGAAATATAGAGCTCTCTTTGCAGCTTCCCTGTGTCTTCCTCGTGGCTTATTTCTTCAGTATTCCATAATGGAATGGAACTTACCCTCATCTGCTAAGTAACGAGATTCCTAGTGAGGCACCATGTCTGTAGTGATGGAAGATCTTGTTCCTTGGGCTTCAGTATGTAATGGAAATAGAGCATTTTCTGAAAAGTACTTGTATACCATTAAGCCTGCAAAGGTACAGCACATTTCTGTGTTCTTAATGAGGAAACTGGGATGAAAAGCTCTATAAAACGATCTCTGTTTCCTGCCTTTCTAATTTTGGGGTAATTTAAGCAAGCTGTATAAGGAAACAAACTGCTGGAGCATGCTTTTAGTTCTGTATGTTACCTAAGGTCTGTTTGAATTGGGATGTTTTCCTGCTTAGAATTCCAATAGCAAATTTTGTGCAAATGCAGTTATTTTGGCTCCCTGTGATGGTGTAACTTCAGTAGAGGAGTTCATTAATGTAATGGTTAGAATGCTACCAGGAATAGAACTCTATAAATAAGGGAGGGTCTTTTGCACTTTTGGAGTCTTGGAGTGTATTCTCATCTCCTTCTGATTCTATGTTTTTTAAGAGATGTGATTTTTAGGAGATGGTATGTTAGTAAATACACTGATACCAAGTCAAAGAAGGCTCTCCTCTCCTTGAAGGAGAGATCTGTCCAACTTGACCCAACATGGTGTGCTGAAGGACATGTAGGAAGTTCTAGCTTGTTCTGCAGCTCTCTTGTTCTCTCTCAGATTGCATATTCCCCTGCCTTTTTATTGTTTTCCCTTGGATTATGTGGGTTAGAAGGAGAGTGCAGGCTCATGCTTCATTTTACTGAACCGGACAGCTGCCTAAAAGAGTGGTCCTGCTCTGGTAGGCCGAGTCACACCTTTGTGTTGCTTGTGTTATCCTGAACCTAGTGAGTGTGGTGATGTAGAAAATCCTTTCAACTTTCAAGGATTAATTTGGATCACCTTGCCACACTGATTACTCTACAGTCATACAGTGGTAGAGCTGTTGTGTAAGGGCAGCGGAGCTGAGAACTGGAGGAGAGGAAGGATTTCCCACGTGTGGCCCTCCTGTCCTCCCACTCTTTTAGAAGTATCTCATTGTTTAATAAATGTATGATGTAATGTTCTGTGGAAAGACCTGTGGGCCACAATCAGAATCGTGGCCTTCACATGAGCCTAGATTGTTCCTTGCTGTGATCCATTCTCTTAGTAATCTGGTATTTGGATTGAGCTGTTTCTTAGTGATTTCTGTAGCTTGTGAGCACTGGGTAAATGTGCTGTATAGGCTGGGAAGGAGGTGTGCCACTTGGTTGTGTTTGACTCCAGGTCTCACTGCTAGCTGTGCTTCTGTTTAGCGTCTCTTTCATTAATAGTGCACAACGTGTGCATATATTCTGTGTCTGGAGGGACAGTCCTTTATTATACTCTCTTAAAGCATCTGTTTGGAACTGTGGGTGCAGATTTACTATCCCAGCTTTGAACACTTGAATCAAACGTGTTCAGATCAGCTGTCCTTTGTGGCTGATGGTGAAATACCCAGCTTTCTCTTCCTCAGAGCTGCCTTTAGTTAAAAAACCCTTCTGACAGTATTCTTTTTCTCCATAAAATTTTAAATTTAGACTCTGAAACTGAGCAGACGGTCTCTTTGTAGAATGGGAACATTGCCACTGTGATTTTTGAACAGTTTTATGTGTATAGTACCCTCGGGACATAATGATTAGAAAAAGTGCTTGCTCTCACACAATTGCTAATGGAATGGATTTGTTGTGCAGTAGTCATAGAACACTGTAGTTACACTGAGTCGGTCACATTTATTTACTATTTTGATGTTAACTGTTCATTTTATTTTATATTGGAAGTTCTGGCTAATAAATTCAGCACTGTGGTGTCTGGTTAGGGTAGCCAAAGATGTAACTGATTTGGAAGCAGAGGTACTTCTAATTTTTTACAGGGAAGCATAGAATGGGCTGGAAGGGACCTTTAAAGATTGTCTAGTCCCAACCCCTGTGTTAAAGTAGGTCCACCTAGATCAGGTCACAAAGGAATAGGTCCAGGTGGGTTTTGAAGACCTCCAGAGAAAGAGGCTCCACACCCTCCCTGGGCAGCCTGTGCCAGGGCTCCCTCACCTCAGCAGGGAAATAGCTTTTCTTTATGTTTAAATGGAACTTTGTGTTCCAGCTTCTTTCCGTTACCCCTTGACCTGTCACTGGATACAACAGAAAAAAGTGCTTCCCCAACCTCCTGACACCCACCATTTAGATATTTGTAAATATTAATAAGATCTCCCCTCAGTCTCCTCTTCTCCAGACTAAACAGCCCCAGTTCCCGCAGCCTTTCCTCATCAGGAAGATGCTCCAGTGCCCTGATCATCTTGGTGGCCCTGTGCTGGACTCTCTCCAGCAGTTCCCTGTCCCTCTTGAGCTGAGGAGCCCAGAACTGGATGCAGTACTCCAGATGAGGCCTCAGCAGGGCAGAGCAGAGGGGGAACAGAACCTCCCTTGACCTGCTGCCCACACTCCTCTTGATGCATCCCAGGCTGCCATTGGCCTTCTTGCCCATGAGGGCACGTTGCTGGCTCATGGTTAGTTTATTATCAACCAGCACTCCCAGGTCTCTCTCTGCAGAGCTGCTCTCTAGTGTTTGTCTCAAATCCTTTTGAGCCATGCTGCCTGTGAACAGCCCGTGAATTATTTTGCCACTCAAAATCTGTTCCTCTGCATTGCACAATGTCATGTTTGCTCTGTGATGAATGCAGACCTTCAGCTTCAGCTTTTAAATTTTTTTAGTGCTGATATGGTAGGTGAGAGGAAGATAAACATATGTTTTGTAGTGTATATACTTCAGTTTCCCTGATCTCTTATGCACTGTTAGGGAATTAATGTTTCCTTAAATTCAGGAGGCCGAAGGAACTTGAACAAGTGTCCGTGTGTTCTAGAAGGAAGTTGACGGTGGTATAAACCTTAGAAGGTTACCATTTCAAAAGTAATATGTAGGACCTCTGCAGTGTAGTTATCTTCTAACCATTAAACCCTTTCATCTGTAAGCGCAGGAGTCTAGGAGAGGTGGAAATTGACCTCACATGTTGCTACAGACAGTCTACCTGAATGAGGATGTTTCTGGGGGTAGTTTAAGTGCTTTGTTTGGAAAGCTGCCTTTCCTATTAGTATGTACAACTGTTTGCCAGGAAAGAATAAAATTGTCTTCACAGAAGGGTTCACAGCATGCAGGGGGTGAGTAGAGCATCAAAGTTAAAAGCAGCACCACTACAGTGAAAATATATAATCCTGACTCAAAATTCCCTATACTTCAGTGTATGCTCCATGTCGTGGAAGTGGATAAATGCTTGGATAACTATATGGGCTTAAAGATGAGGAAAACTGAAGCATAAGATGTGAGAAATAGGTTGATTTCTTCAGTGTCAGAGTTAGGAGTGTTGGGTAGAGATGTAAGGCAGTGTGTGTGGTTGGGGGTTGTTTGGTTGGGTTTTTCCTTTTTTTCTCCTAGCAGATGTGAATGTTTCCCGTTTAATATTTTTGTTTGTACTAAAGGACTATTTTGTATAAAAGTAAGAAAAAAGATCTCGCCTTCAGAGCTGTGGATACGTGCTGCTTCTTGTTAAGAGCATCACTCTCTGTAGTTGCCATCAGAAACACAGCAATAAGGCTGCCACCGTGACTGATGGAATGCTTCTCTTTTCAAAAAATATAGTGAACATGATGCAACTCAAACCTTCTTGTTAGTGAACCTGAATTCTTAACTGTTTTATGGCTCTAGTGAGACCCAGCTGTTGAGATCAGTGGGAATACTATTAATATATTCATAGAATCATAGAATGGTAGGGGTTGGAAGGGACTTTTAGAGATCATGTAGCCCAACCTCCCTGCAGAAGCAGGTCAGTCTGGTGATTATAACATTTTTTACTATTTTTCCCTTTCTTTGCTTTGTCTTTCAATTGTACAATATAGTTTTAAGTTAGTGTGACTTCTTTGTAATTCCTTTTCAGTGTGTCATTTTGCATGTCACTCACTTGATAACTCTTCAAAAAAAAGAGGGCTGTGTCAAGTTTAAGTACTTCCACTGGGAATTTTAGACTCCCTTCTGCTGTTTGAAAGATTTGTTCATGTGAAATTCACTATGACTCCTGCATGAATAGTTCTGCAGTTAAAAGCCCAAATGCATTCCCATTTAACTTAATCTCCATTCCGTTTAGATTTGGACTCAGCAGGATCGGCAGTGCATCCTCGATACCTTAGCGCAGCTGTTGCTGGATAAAGAGTGCACTCTGTTGGTTGGCCGTCAGGTTCGGCCTATCTTGTTGGATTTGTTGGAAAGAAATGCAGAAGCCATTAGAGCCGGTGGCCAAATCAATCATGATCGGCACGAAAGACTGTGTGTGGCAATGAGCAAGTTGGTTGCTGACCACCCTGATGTTTTGCCGTGAGTAACGTCTCTTTGTTCAGTTTTTGAACTTAGGGGAGTAGATCAGTGTTCACTCATGACGACAAAGTGATGCTACAACTTGGATTACTCCCACAGTAACAAATAGAGAATGATTTAGGAAACATGAGTCTTACAATTGAATTGAAATAAACTGTGTTTGAGTTCTGCTGGGATTTTTATCTTACTGATCACAAGAAACAAAACAACTCGCATGAAAAGTGCTTACAACCAAAATGCATTGAAGATTAGACCTGCAGGCCAGTAGAATGCAGAGTTATATAAGTAGGAATCTGTATTACTTTTCCAGTAAAGAAGGGCAATCAAAGACATTTACCAAAGGCAGAACTGTTAGCCCTTGATCATGGAATCATAGAATGGTAGGGATTGGAAGGGACCTTTAGAGACCATCTAGTCCAACTCCCCTGCTAAAGCAGGTCCACCTAGATGAGGTCACACAGGAACGTGTCCAGGTGGCTCTTAAAGACCTCCAAGGAAGGAGCCTCCACACCCTCCCTGGGCAGCCTGTGCCAGGGCTCCCTCACGTCACAGTGACATAGTTTTTTCTTGTATTTAAATGGAACATTGTGTGTTCCAGCTTCATCCCATTACCCCTTGTCCTTTTGCTAGATACCATTGAAAAAAGGGATGTCCCAACCTCCTGACACCCACCATTTAGATATTTGTAAATGTTAATAAGATCCCCCCAAGTCACCTCCAGACTAAACAGCCCCAGTTCCCACAGATAATGAAGTAATGATTTCTGGTAAGGTAAAGTATTTGTTGTTAGCTAATCACTGAAGTAGTAGTCTTTCTCAAGTGTGTGCAAAGACTTTAGTTCTCAGTATACTATCATTTACTGTCTCAGGACCTCTGTCCTGATGTTTTTATTAATGACTGTTTTGTTTTTACTTAGATGTCTATGTTACATCTCTTTTTCTCTCTCTGCCTCTTTCTTCTGAAGATTTGCTTTAAGATATTTTAAGAACACATCACCAGTTTTCCAGAGGCTTTTCCTGGAGAGCACAGATGCAAACACAGTCCGATATGGTCGCAGACGAATGAAGTTACGGGACCTCATGGAGGCAGCCTATAGATTCTTACAGAAGGAGCAATCAGTTTTCCGGGAACTGTGGGACTGGAGTGTGTGTATTCCACTCCTAAGGAGTCACGACACTTTAGTCCGTTGGTAAGTTTAACCACCCAAACCTCTGCTGGAAAGATATATCTGTGTCTTCAATTATATTTAGCAATGTTAACATGCAAGTAGAAAAGAATCTTCAGATAATATCAGGAACATCTGTATTGATGGTATCTGTACCTGTGCCTCTTACCTGATCTTTTGGAAGTTGTAGTGATCTATCACAGAGTGAAGTTTAGGCTAGCTCTTAGTCATGGTTAAAGCTGTGTTCTGGAGAATCTTTTCAAATCACTTCAGTTTGCCCACCTTGTATTCGTGGGAGATGATGGATTTATCACTTCACCTCTACTGTAAGCCTGTTGGCATATTGCATGCATTCTAACGTCTTATCATAGAGTCATAGAATGGTAGGGGTTGGAAGGGACCTTTAGAAATCATCTAATCCGAGAAGACTCAATACCCTCCCTGGGCAGCCTGTGCTAGGGCTCAATCACCCTCACAGTGAAGTAATTTTTTCCTTATGTTTCAATGGAAATTTTTGTGTTCCAGCTTCTTTCCATTGCCTCTTGTCCTCTCACTGGATACAACAGAAAAAAGTGATGCCCCAACCTCTTGACATCCACCATTTAGATACTTGTAAATATTAAGATCCCCTCTCAGTCTCCTCTTCTCCAGACTAAACAGCCCCAGTTCCCACAGCCTTTCCTCATAAGGAAGATGCTCCAGTTCCCGTGATCATCTTGGTGGCCCTGTGCTGGACTCTCTCAAGAAGTTCTCTGTCACTCTTGAGCTGTAGAGCCCAGAACTAGACACAGATGAGGCCTCACAAGGGCAGTTTAGAGGGGGAGCAGAACCTCCCTCAACCTGTTGGCCGTTCTCTTCTTGATGCCTAGAAAAAAGTAGAGATGAATCTACTCTCACTCTTTACAGTGATGTATGATGCTACTATTCATCGATACACTGTTAAGGAGTTGTTTTTTTTCTGTTGCTTCTACGTAGACTTAGTTGTCATTCTGTTGTGAGACAACTGTATGTAGTAAATAAGTCAAGGCTTGGGAGCTGTTGGCTTCTTTTGGTGCTAAGTCTTGGGTTTGTTGTGTTAGGGTTATTTCAGAAATAGCACAAAATAGAAAGCAATTTTGAAAGGGAAGTTGTTGGAAGAGATGGAAGTTGGGCAAAGAAGACTTGATTTTCATTGTCTTGTATGTTAACCTGCATTTATTTGCAAAAGTGCTCTACTATATTTCTGTTGATTGCTCAGTCTTTCAGAGAAAGGTTAGCTCATTGGTGTATGAATGATAAAGTATGCCATGATAGAATTGCTTTTCTCAATCCTGAGATATTTCTCTGAGCTTGAATGTTAAGCATAGCACTAAAATAATTTGTATCAAGTTTTTTCCAAACTTGTTGTTTTGGTTTGTAATTGACAGTTGTTAAACTAAATTTCTTAAGCCTATGTTTTGACATGTTTTGTTCTACACATATTTTTTAGGTATACTTCAAACTGCCTTGCTCTGGTTACATGTATGAATGACGAGCATAAGTTATCTTTCCTGAAGAAGATATTCAATCCTGAGGAGCTGATACATTTCAGATTAAAGTAAGAACTTTTGTAACCTTGAACACAATTTGTTTTTGTTGAAGGCTTTCAGTTGAGTTAATAAACATGAATTTTGCAGGCTGCTAGAAGAATCTCAACTGCAGAATGTGGAACAAGCCCTTGTTTTGGCCAATCCAGACTCCTTATTTTGGCAAAAGGAGAAAGAACTGCAGTATACACAAGGACATATTGTATCAGGTGACCTCTCTGCAAATGTAGTAGCTGTCTGTGGTATTGTGCTGCCTAGACTACAGCTTGTTTCTGAAGAGCAGGTACGTAACCCAGGGTTAAGTTGATACCCTTTTACCCATTTCCTCTTTTGTAAGAATCCCTAAATGTCATTAACTGATTTTATTTCCTGCCTAAACAGTATTGAGATACTACAAGTAATATGTATATGTTTAGCTTTCCTCATGCATGCTTTAAAGTAGTGTTGCATAATGTTAGACCCTGCAAAGCAGCTCTGCAGTGGAATGAAGCAATAAAGATGTAATAGCACTGTTCACTTCTTCTCCATGAAGCAGTTTTTATGTTCATAGTATAAAAGAATACTATACATACTAAAAGAGAATATTCAGCCCTACATAGTGTCTTCAGTCCAAGCTAGGGTGATATTCCATAGCTGAGTAAAGCCAGGATCTGGCACAGTTTCTTTTGCCTGCATGAAGTCGTTTTTTTGTGCTATACAGACATCTTATAAACAGCTTTTCTCCAAATACATTCTTTTTCTTCTCTTAAAACAAACAAATCAACCCATCCAAGGCTGCCATTTACTCTTCTGGATGGCAGAAAAAGGGGAGGAGACGAGCAAGAACTCGGTTTCTCCTCTTTCAGTGAAGTGTAATGCAGACTGTAGTAATATTTAGTTTTAGAAAGTCCACCAAAGACACAGCAGTTTTGAGCAAACTTTTTTTCCTCTTGAAATAGTGTTCATTTTGAGCTGTTCAGGTTGTTCTTTGTACCTGCATCCAATATTCTTGACTTGTTTTCTCATTTAGTTACAGTTTTGGCTCTTAGCTAAGTATTTCTGTTTTAGTTTTGCAAAACTGATCTACAAAAGGAGGACAAAGAAATGAATGAAGACTAGCTATGTCCAGAACTTCTTGTGTAGCAGAAGCAGGGAAAAAGAAATTTCCTCCCAAATTCTCACACTCTCCCTTCATTTGTCTAGTTGAATTTACTGTGTTCTAGATACAGAAATAGAGATATATAGATAGACAGATAGATATATGATTCAAGGCATGAGTTGAAATTGATTGCAATGGGAGAAACAGAACTGTTTTAAGTACATTTTTACTCTCATACTGCTCTGTCACTGCTGCTGCAATTGTGCTGAAGATAGGCCGTGCTAGAAACTTGATTGGTGAAAGGATGCTCTTTGAGGGTGTGGAGAACTTCCCCAAAAGGCATGCTTTTATCTTTTTAATAGCCACAGGTATTTTGCTCATTTGTAGTGTAGTTCCAGTTACACTGGAGAAGCTTCAGTTACAGCTGATGGGGTACTATGAAGAGATAGGAGTGAGCTGTGAGAGAAAGTAGGTAAAAAAACTAGCATTGTTGCCAGAGAACTACATGAAACTACATCTTTAAAGACAATCAGACTCCAAGATAAGACACTTGTTTCAGTGCAGTATGTACTCCGATATCTTATGTCTTTTGGCAGGAAAGCACTAATTTTTGTACCACATAGTGATACATAAAGGACTGTAGGAGAGTCACAATACTTGAAGAGTATCTGTAGCACTGATTAATCACCAGTTGGGAAACTACATTCATTGCATTTTGGATAAAATAGAAATGTAACTGCATTTACCTCTTTGTTTTTTCATGCACTGAATTTAATGATCTTTGGCCTCTGAAGAAAGAAGTAAATAAACTCATTAATATTCATGCTTGCATCATCTGAATCTAACTATTGTTTCATTTGTTGCGTGATTTGGACTCATTCTGATGACTTAATTTCACTTATATTGCAAATTGGATTTGATTGACATGTATTATGATGGAATAATTACAATGCCTGTACTGACAACTTAGTGTGAAGTCCCCTTGGGAACAAATTGTACATATACTTTAAGTGTTTCACCTATAATAGGTTTTTGATGAAATGTGTTTTAATATCTGTCATTAAATACAGTTTTAGGATCCTTTATTTTATTTGATATGTGTTGACAGATCTGGAGGCCAGAATTTTCGAGTTGTCAAAACTCACTTTCCTAATTATTCTGTGTTGAACAACCTGTAAAAGTAACAATTTCAGTGTAGTAACTCCTATTTCATGTTTGAACAGGAAAAGAACACCAGCTATTTTGTTTTGGTTGAATCTGCCTTCACGAATCTTCAAAACCTTGCTATTGCAGTAGCGCATCAGAGTCCTGTTTTATTAGAAGGACCAATAGGATGTGGCAAAACTTCTTTAATAGAATATTTAGCAGCTGTTACAGGAAGAGCAAAGCCTCCTCATATTTTGAAAGTCCAGCTTGGGGATCAAACTGATAGTAAGGTAACTAATGAAGTTGTTTTATGTTTGATTGGTCAGACATAGACAATATTTAAGTATAATTTTACTAGGAAACTAAGTCCATATTTCAGATTTTACCTGAAGACCCCACAAACCCAACTCTGTAGTATTGGTATTATTATTGATGAGAATAAATAAATGTGAAGAAAAGTCAATTAAGCATCATTAGGCTTTAAATTCTGTACCTAATTGTGCTGTATCTGTTTCACTCAACATTTTATCAAGACTTTGCTATGTGCAAGAGCCCTACTGCTTTGTTTTTTCGTCATGAAAAAGTGTTAAAGCTGGTGGCAAAGGCTGTATGAACACTTATTTCAGTTTAAGTGAGCTGATGTCAGTTTAATCTGTTCCCAGTTTTTTGTGGTAACTGTGAGATGAAGTAAGACCCTATAATGCTTATGACACTTGCACTTACATGTAATAGTGTAGAGATAATGCCAGAGGTGAAGATGATTTCACATTCTTCTTATTTTGCCCGTGTTATTTTTGAGCTTGAATTGATTTGTTTGGCTCAATCTGTGTTTAGTTTTCTAAGGTGGTTAGAATCTCCCAGAAGTGCTGTTTTGAAAGTTTTTATTAGCATGCATAAGCACTTTCTTTACTTGCACAGAACAGCTGATTTCACTGTCTCACAAATGTTCTCTCCAAGGTAATTTTTCAGATACATGACTGCCATGTTAAGAAAAAGCAGTAAAATTCAAGGTACAAAGTATGTAACAGTGAAACAAAAAAGAATTATTAAAGGAATGTTTAAATGTGGAAGTTATAACTTGACAGAGGGAGACCTGGGAGTCCTGATTGATAATAAGCTAAGTATGAGCCAGCAATGTGCCCTCGTGGCCAAGAAGGCCAATGGCATCCAGGGATGCATCAACGAGAGTGTGGCCAGCAGGTCAAGGGAGGTTCTTCTCCCTCTCTACTCTGCCCTGGTGAGGCCTCATCTGGAGTCCTGTGTCCAGTTCTGGGCTCCTCAGCTCGAGAGGGACAGAGAACTGCTGCAGAGAGTCCAGCGCAGGGCCACCAAGATGATCAGGGGACTGGAGCATCTTTCATATGAGGAAAGGCTGCGGGAACTGGGGCTGTTTAGTCTGGAGAAGAGGAGACTGAGGGGAGATCTTATTAACATTTATAAATATCTAAAGGATGGATGTCAGGAGGTTGGGACATCCCTTTTTTCTGTGGTAGATAATGATAGGACAAGGGGTAATAGGATGAAGCTGGAACACAAAAAGTTCCACTTAAACATAAACTATTTCCCTGCTGAGGTGAGGGAGCCCTGGCACAGGCTGCCCAGAGGGTTTGTGGAGGCTCCTTCCTTGGAGGTCTTCAAGACCTGCCTGGACATGTTCCTATGTGACCTGATCTAGGTGACTCTGCTTCTGCAGGGGGGTTGGACTGGATGATCTCTAAAAATCCTTTCCAACCACTACCATTTTAGGAGAGACAATACTTGACTGGTTTGCTGTCTTTGAATAACTTGCTTTGTGCTTCCTCTTAAGTATAGCTCTTAAGACACAGACTTCTCAAATACAGTTCAATACAATCCTAGACACTTTTGTGTGTGATTATTGTTAACTGTTGATTATGGTGGCACAGCTCTGTACATTGACTTCCAATTACCCAATTCATTTTAATTATTACATTTGTGTTAGTTTCACCCCTCTACATCTTTTTTCTTAATTAAGAAACCTTTAATGCCAGGCACAGATTACCAGATGGATTGTTTAGTACTTTGAAGACTAAGTAAAACGTTAATTGTGTGTACCAATTTTGGTTGGTTTTGCTCTGAGGTTTTAAGGCATGCAACAAACAGGTCTCTAACTTAGTGATTGTTTCTGTCATAGACGCTGCTTGGTATGTATCGTTGCACGGATGTACCGGGGGAGTTTGTTTGGCAACCTGGAACCTTGACACAAGCTGTTACCAAAGGTCACTGGATACTTTTGGAGGATATTGATTATGCTCCTCTGGATGTGGTATGTAGGTTTATGTTGTTTGTAAAGTACGGACTAGCAATTTTTAGAGTCTAATCACCATGAGTTCTACAGCACCATGCTGAAAATACTGTCCCTTTAAAAGGAGTTAGCAAGAATCACAGAATCTTAAGGGCTATGGGGACCTCAAAAGATCATCCAGTCCAACCCCCCTGCCAGAGCAGGACCACCTAGAGTAGGTCACACAGGAACTCATCCAAGTGGGTTTTGAACGTCCTCAGAGAAGGAGACTCCACAACCCATCTGGGCAGCCTATTTCAGTGCTCCCTTACCCTCAGTGAAGAAGTTTTTCCTCGTGTTTCTTTGGAACCTCTTATGTTCCAGCTTCTACCTGTTGCCCCTTCATGTCTTCTGCAAGAAGAGTGTCATAGATATGTTTTGCTGTACAGACTTGCTGGACGTTCTGCAGTTCATTGTTTTCTTCTGTAAAGCATTCTTTAAGTGACTAAATAAGCTTACACCTAGTTTTTTTTGGTTCTAGGCTTCTGAAATAAAGAGAATTTCTAAAAAAGCCAAGAAATACAACTATTATAAACAGTTTTTCACTGCCTGAGGGTCATGCACTTATTTCTGTGGACTCAGCTCACTGCACTCATCATATGCATGCCCTGAGTCCTGCATTCATCTCTCCCTTTCTACAGATCCTCCCTGTAGACATCTTTCTTGTCTCCTTTCTCCATATCAAAATCTCCATGCTTGCCTTTCTCTGTGCTGAGCGACCATCATCATGGTCCTAGCTCCCTTTTTTCCCTGCCACCATTACTACTGTCCTTCTGCATGGAAGGATGGATTCTTTAAATAGAAACCAAATTATCCTGGGGGTAGCAGGGTATACATAGAAAAATGATGATGTTTGAGAACTACATCTTTGAAATGTGCAGGGGGATTGGATGATCTCTAAAGGTCCTTTCCAACCCTACCATTCTGTGATTCTATGTGTGTCATCTTTGTTTGGGCAGATTAAGAAAATAAGGCTTCTGATGGGAAAGTGTCCACTAATCCAACTAATAATTTGAAATAGTTTTGGTTTGGACTTGCAGTGTAAAGAGTGTAATTTCCATTCTCTTATGGTTAAATCTGGATATAGGAGAAAGAAGATAGGTAAACATTATACCTGTGAATTCCACTGCTGATTAAAATTACTGAGGACTCTGCAGTTCCTGTTAGCATCACTTGGAAGTGCAGTCGACAGGGATGGCATTTGCTAATAGATTGTAGTGGTGCTCAGTCGAAGTCTTTGAGCCTCTCAAGTGTAAAATGACTGTGGATGGATGTGCTGTCTGTTAGTTTCACACACATTAAAACAAAATGATACATTTTCTGTTCTTCTTCAGATCTCTGTGTTGATTCCACTTCTGGAAAAAAGAGAGCTGCTGATTCCTGGGCGTGGGGACTGTTTAAAAGTAGCACCGGGATTCCAGTTCTTTGCAACCAGGAGGTAGGCTTCTGAAGTTAAATGAGGTCAAGTGCAGTGATATCCTATTTTTAAGTCAAAAGACAGGGAGCACAAGGCACTTGGGCAGCAGTATTTTAGCAATTTCCAAGTAGCAAGCAATAGAAGCCATAGGAGTTGCAAAAGGAATTTTTTTCACTTCAGAACTGCCTTGTAGTAGTACTGGGTTAATGCAGCCTTGTACAGAAAAGTCACTTCAGCAAGGCTAAAGGAATGAACTTGATACACACTCTTCTATTAGGATCTGTGGAAGATATTTCTCAGACCACTTCTGTCAGACTCCTTCCTTCATGAAGAATTCTGTGCATTGCTTCTGATAGACTTAACTTAATTTGAGTCATCTTTGTGCAAGGAGATTTTGCACTACAAAGGGAAAAACACTGTCATAAAAGAGCAGACAACTTGGAAAGCAGAGACAGGAAAGTAGGGTACATGATAGTACAGTGGCAAAGAGTGGGTGATCTGTGCATGTGTGTTATGCTGTAGCAGCAGTGTGTAATGTGTTCTTTGTACAGGAATGAACTGGAAATCTTGACACAACATGCTGTGTTTCTTCACATTTTGATTTAGGATATTCAGTTGTGGTGGAGGTTGGTACAGGCAGCAAAGCAGCCATGCTGCTCTTCTGGACAAATACTGGACCAAAATACATCTGGATTACATGAGCAAAGGAGAACTTAAGGAGGTATGGTGTGTGTTGCTCTAGTGTTTTGTGTGAATAATTCTTTCAGTTAAGGATAATAAACATTTTTCATTAATAAATTTGACCCTTATTTTTATCTTCCACAATATGCACTTCAGATTTTTGTCCTGACAGTTTTGAAGTAAATGGGCAGTTTTTCAGGTAAATCAGGAGTGAATTGGACAAAAATGTCTGGAACCCACTTTGGCAAACAGAGTTCTGCTTTGAATGGGTCTAAGAATCAAATATCTTTGACATTTTGTAGCTCTCAGAGAATTTAAAAAGAGAAAAAAGAAAAAAGTGAGTTTCATCCTGAGCTCTAAGCTTTGAGTTGTAATTGATAACTGACCCAACTGTTTTTCCAATAGTTGTTTCTGTTTAAATCTTTTGTTAGCATGTCTAGGGAATGTTTGCTTTGTGTAGTCCTTCAAAAAAGTTAAAGGAGCCCAGGGCTTAAATGGAAATGGAATTCTCTAGGGATTGTCCTTGTGATGTAGAGCTCAGAATAGGATCTAATTTTAAAAGAGCCTTGCTGAGGGGGAAAAAGGAGTGAATAGTCTTTAGCAGAAGAACTAGTAGAAAGCACTGAATTTTCTGGAATGAAGAAGGTAGTTTTTTCAGGAGGATTTTGTCCTGGTTTCCACTGGGATAGTGGTTTCTTCCTAGTAACTGGTACAGTGCTGTGTATTGGATTTAGTGTGAGGAAAATGTTGATAACACGTTCATATTTAAGTTGTTGCTAAGTAATGCAAGAGGTTTTTGGTTTTCCATGTGCTGCCTGCAAGCAAGTGTGCAAGAAGCTGGGAGGGAGCATGGCCAGGACAGCTGACACAAACTAGCCAAAAGCCTATTCCATCTCCTAGAAAGTCATAGAATCGTAGAATGGTAGGGTTGGAAAGGACCTTTAGAGATTGTGTAGTCCAACCCCCCGCAGAAGCAGGTCCACCTAGATCAGGTCACACAGGAATGTGCCCATGTGAGTTTTGAAGAGCACCAGAGAAGGAGCCTCCACACCCTCCCTGGGCAGCCTGTGCCAGGGCTCCCTCACCTCAACACTGACATAGTTTTTTTCTTATATTTAAGTGGAACTTTTTGTGTTCCAGCTTCATCCCATCACCCCTTGTCCTGTTGCTGGCTACTATAGAAAAAGGGAATGTCCCAACCTCCTGACACCCACCCTTTAGATATTTATAAATGTTAATAAGATCTCCCCTCAGTCTCCTCCAGACTAAACAGCCCCAGTTCCTGCAGCCTTTCCTTATATGAAAGATGTTCCAGTGCCCTGATCATCTTGGTGGCCCTGCACTGGCCTCTCTGCAGCAGTTCCCTGTCCCTCTCGAGCTGAGGAGCCCAGAGCTGGACACAGGACTCCAGATAAGGCCTCACCAAGGCAGAGGAGAAGGGGAGCAGAACCTCCCTTGACCTGCTGCCCACACTCTTCTTGATGCATCCCATGTCACTTATTTCATACACTTATCCCATGTCACTTATTTCATACTTGTAAGTTTTATTGAAGCAAGTAGACACATGGGGAGGTCTCTGCAGACAGCTTGCTGGAGATACACACAGTTGTGTGCTGTATCCTGCTTCTACTACAGATAAATCCACGTGGACAGGCACTTTAGGAAGTTCACAGTGGCAGTATTAAAAAAGATCCTGTGCCAAACTGATGTCAGATGACATCCAGAAAGGAGCAATCCTCAAGTAAGGTCACCTGTCAAAACCTTAAGAAACGATGGATCTTTGGTGTTAAATGTGTCAGCACTAGGTTCCTGCTGTTCTTTTTTGTAACTTTGTAGCTCAAGTCACAAAAATATGTAAAGTAAACACTGTAAGATTCTGTGTAGTAGAATAGGAGACAACATCCACTTGCTTGTCTTGAAAATAGACTTGTTCTTCTCATTGATCTTAAGTCAATCTGCAGGGTTAGACTGCTGTTCCTGGCCTGTATTGGTGATAAGCTTGTTTGGGGAAGCAATAGTTTTGTTTGGCAAGCTTTAGGGGAGAGAACTGAGCTGAGAGCAAACTGCAAAAGAAAAAATAGCCCCTTAATGTGTCTTTGTCAGCAGTGAACAGACAACTTAAGTGTTCAAAGATGTCATAAGACAGACAGGAGTTAAGAATTTGTTTTATCAGTTCTATGATCATGATCTGAGTTTAGATAGGATTGAATGCACCTTTTGTTCTTCCTAAGGGTACTTGTGCAACTGGATTAAAAGTAAAAGGATTGAAATAGAATTCACTTGGCAAAGTTCACTTCTGGCATCTGGATCCATGTAGTACAAGTCACAATAACTTTTATTTTCTTCAGATGAGAGGTTCTCAATTGAAGATTAGAGGTTCTTGATTTTCTCCAAGTGAGTGGTTCTGTTCAGCTTGTTAGCTTGAGTGTGTATCCTGTTTAAATCCAGGGAGCTGGTGATTTTCTTCCAATGCTAAAGACTTTTTCATTTCTTTCTTTTTTGTGGGGGTTTTTTCAGGTTCTTCAAAGGAGATACCCCAACCTTGCTCTGGTAACCGATCACTTGCTAGACATTTACATTGAACTTACTGGAGACAAGTACCAGGCATCAGAAAACAATGCTTCTGGCTCTGGGCGTGTACCAGAAGATTCATCAGCAACAATATCAGAATATAAGAAACCAAATCTGGAAGGAAGAGAACTATCATTAAGGTTATCTTTTCATATGTTTATTAGAAGGAAATTTAGTCAGCTACCTGCAGAGATAGAAGGGTTTACCTTTTTCTTATTTTTCTTTTAAATAGTGAGAAAAGTTTGAATAACTAAACTGGAATCTCACAGAAACTGGGAAAATGGGTTTTTCATTTAAACATAGTAGCTAATATATCTTTTAATTTAGATTGAGATTATTTAGGACTTTCCATTTGCTATACTTAATTATTTGAGGAAAGAGTGTAAGTTTTGCCACGTGTGGTGCCAAGTTGTTTTCAGGCCATATGAATTACTTCTCAATTGATTTTAACATAAAATACCAGTTCTAGTTAAGAACTGAAATATACTGTGTACTGGAAAAGACAAACTTTAACCTCACACCGCCAAGCCCATCACTGAACCATGTCCCTCAGCACCTCATCTACATGTCTTTTAAATACCTCCAGGCATGGATCTCCCACCTTCTCCCTGGGCAGCCTGTTCAGTGATTAACAGCCCTTTCAGTGAAGAACTTCTTTCTAATCTCCAGTCTATCTCCCCCCTGGTGCAACTCATTTCCTCTTGTCCAGAAATAATTGTTCTATTATTTCCTTTTCTCATACCAAATGTCAATTCTACTCCTGGAATTTCTGTAACCAATATTGCTCTAAACTATTCAGTAAATACTAGATGTAGGTAGTACCCCAGGTTTTTGTGAAGCATGAGTGCTGCTAATTTTAAAACAGCAGTTGTTTTTGTAGAATGAGGCATTTCAGAAGATTTTGTTGTTTGTATGAAATGGATATCTTGAAGAAACAGATTTTTTTTTATACCTTCCTGGATGAAAAGTTTCCTGCTTTTATATTTCTTTCAATTTCATATTACTCTACTCTTTAATGGAGTACATGTTATCTATTTCTAAATAATGTATCTGAAAGCAGCACTGGTCTTTATGTGCTGGGCTACTCTTTATAATTAGTATCCTTCTCATACATGCCTTCCCAAGTACAACTTACACAGCAGCTAAATGTGCAATCACCAAAAAATGATGTAAGCTGAACATGGAAGAAAGTGCTGTATGTTTTGGCTTGATTGTACCAAGTCTTTTCCTTTTTTCCTTTCAGAGACTTACTGAACTGGTGCAGCAGGATTGCTTACAACTTTGACAGTAATTCTCCAACTACAGCAGTGAATATTTTTCAGGAGGTGCGGAAAAACTTGATGCAGAAATTGCTCACCCAAATTCTAGCATTGTCTCAAATCTTGACATAATCTATTTGGGAATGTGAAATGGGAATTTACTTTTAGTTTTATGTGAAGCAGTTGAGTTGTAGCTGGAATGTTTGCAAGATGTCTATCGGAGGCTTTCCTTATGACTTGAAGAGTTGTTTGCGGTAATGTGCTGAAAGCCAATCCAGGCTTACTACTGTCATGCAAACAGCATGCTGAAATGTAGTTTGACTGACAGGAGCTGGGATTGCATGTGCCTGAGAGTAAAAACTTTTAAAGGTCTTTCCTTTTTCTTGTAATATGAGGCTTCTTTCCTGTGCATCAGTTTGCATTCATGGTTTGGAAGTTTTTGGGTGTGCATCAGTCAGAGGTAGCTGTAAGATGTAAGACTTTAGAATGTTACTTCCTTCTCTGTTTTAGTCTGTTCATCTAAAAGTAGTTTCTACTTTCAGTAGAAGCCCACTAAACTACAGAATGTAGAAGTTCTTGTTGCATCCTTTTTAACTCCATTGTTTGACTGTCTCTGTGGACAGCAAAATAATCTTAGTTACAATGGCTGGATTGGATTCAGGCTCTTGTAAATTAAGATGGTGCTTTTCAGTCAGATCATACCATACAAAATTTGTATTGAAGAAATTTGTTTTCCCCTTGACAGGCATTGGACTGTTTCACAGCTATGCTGTCCAACCAAGGGAGCAGACAGAAAATGGCGAAAGTTATTGGAAGCAAGCTAAACATTTCCAAGAAAAAGGTATGTTGAGCTGCAATTAACACACTTATTGGTAATATTCTGTAACTTGTAGTTATTTTAGTGACTAAAGAATCTCTCTGTCCTAAACAGTTTTTGCTCTCTGTACTATCTCAGGATCTACATTTTTCTCCTGTTTTATTTTCAGCTATGTTTTTTCTCTTCTCTGAAACTTCCAGAAAGAACAGATTGCAAATGGTGTCATCATATGAAATAATGATTGCAGTTTCCTAAGCACACAGTGCTGCTAGATGCAGAGTAATAAAGCACATGGTTTTTCTTTGGTGATTACAGTGAACTTAAACAAGTTACTTGTTTGGTTGTTGAATAATTGATCCCAAAATCAAGTACGTCTCTACAGGCTAAAAATTATATATCGATAGGATGTGATATAAATGGCTGCGTTGAACTAAACCATTACTTTGTCAGCTATCTCTGACTCTAGAAGTTTGACTGGGAAGAAAATCCCCTTCTTTGTTACCTTAAAGTAGATGGATCTTTGAAACCTCTATGGATTCTTCTGTTTATGCTTCTTACTTTGCATAATTTCAATACAGGAAGGTATTATCCTCTGCCAATGGTAAAATATCCTTGTTTACACAGAGGCATATACTGTGGGAGATTCGTTTCTTTATTGTTAGTTACTGTAACTGCTCCCAGGTTCAAGTTTATGTAGTTGAACTACCATGGAAATAGACAAAGTAGAAATATGATAGCATAGACCCATGTCCTGGTTTAGGCCAAGCAGGGAACAGAAGACCAGGATTAGCCTCAAGTACCAAAGACCTGAGGATTGCCAAAGGACAGGGAGAGCTTAATTGCCACTTAAGGTTCAGGACAAAACAGCCCAGGCTACTCAGCTTGGGGAAGGAAACAGAGAATAATTTATTGCAACATCAACTAAAACATAACCTTAAACCCCAAAACATAACCAAAATGAAACAACACAGAGTGGTACAACAATGAAGACTCTGACCAGCCCTTTAAGAACACCTTCTCCCTCCTCCTCCCCTCTTCCCAGGCTCAGAGCCCTGATCCCGGTGTTTTTACCTCCTCCCCACCGAACGACTCGGGGGGGCAGGGAGTGGGGGTTTCAGTCAGTCTGTTCCTGATGGCTTCTGCCATTTGTCCCTCCTCAGGACAGGTGGGCTCAGCACCAGCCCTCCCTGCAAGTCCATGGGGTCCCTCACACACACACAGCCCTGCCCGGGCTGCTCCCATGCGCATTGATCCCAAAGGCTGCAGCTCCTCTCTGCCTCTCGTGTGGGGCTGCTCTGGGCCCGCAGGCTCCAGCACGGCCTGTGCCATGGCCGTCTCCCCACACAGTCCCTCGCCCGTCCGGGCTCACTCACACGGAGCTGCTGGTGGCTCTCAGTCCTGCCATGGCCCTGCATGGCTTGCAGGGGCACAGCTGCATTCTCACCACGGCTTGCAGAGGGGTCTCTGGTCTGGTGCTTCTCCTTCCTTCCTCCTTCTCTGGCTGTGGGGTCTGCATGGTCGCCTCCATCTTGTATCACTCTCACACCTCCTGCCAGCACTTCAAATTCCTGTCCCTAAATAGTGATGGCAGAGGTGCCAGATTGGCCCAGCCGGGCTGGAGGTGGGTGTGAACCCAGGAGCTGGGGGAGAGTCCAAAAACTCTTTACTGGGTCTTCACTGTGACCCCCTCCCCCTGTTACCAAGCAAAAGCTGCTCCTTGCTAAACCAGGACAACCCATTACCAAGTTATTAAATGGAAGGACGTGGTTTGTACTAATAACACTTCTCAGGTCTTTCAGTGTTTTAGGTAATTAGTATCTAAAACCTCTAAAATACAAAATCTTTCCATGAAAAGTTAGCTTGCTGCAAAGTGATACTGGTTAGCATAGCATGGGTATTCTTAGTGTGGTGTTGCAGACAATGTTAACATTGGCAATGCTGGTGCTTTCTTCACAGGCGGAGTTCTTTTGTGAACTCCATAAACCAGAAATTCTTATACAAGAACAAGAAGTCACTGTTGGCAGAGTGCATCTCGTGAAGAAACAAACCCAGACTCTCACTGCACAAAGGTAGGATATCTTGTAGCTTCCCTCTGAACTGAAATATTTTTTGGTGAAATAAAATAGATTGGAAGTTACAGGATGAAAAAAAAAGTAAACTGATGCTCTCATTCTAGTGAAAGGAATATGATGAGTTCTTTCTCTTGTCGTCTGAGTTTTACCTTGTGTGTCTTTAAGGCCATCTGCATCATACTATTATAAGCTATTGTACTGTTAGTAGCCAAAACACGGAGATATTCAGCTTCATTTGAACTAGAGTTTCTTCATGAGGTAGCAATGTGCCCTCGTGGCCAAGGCGGCCAATGGCATCCAGGGATGCATCAAGAAGAGTGTGGCCAGCAGGTCGAGGGAGGTTCTTCTCCCTCTACTCTGCCCTGATGAGGCTTCATCTGGAGTCCTGTGTCCAGTTCTGGGCTCCTCAGCTCAAGAGGGACAGGGTACTGCTGGAGAGAGTCCAGCACAGGGCCACCAAGATGATCGGGATGTGGAACATCTTTCATATGAAGAAAGGCTGCAGGAACTGGGGCTGTTTAGTCTGGAGGAGACTGAGGGGGGATCTTATTAACATTTACAAAGATCTAAAGGGTGGGTGTCAGGAGGTTGGGACATCCCTTTTTTCTTTTGTAGGTAGCAACAGGACAAGGGGTGATGGGATGAAGTGGAACACAAAAAGTTCCACTTAAATATAAGAAAAAACTTTCACTGTGAGGTGAGGGAGCCCTGGCACAGGCTGCCCAGAGGGGGTGTGGAGTCTCCTTCCTTGGAGGTCTTCAAGACCCACCTGGACATGTTCCTATGTGACCTGATCTAGGTGACCCTGCTTCTGCAGGGGGGTTGGACTAGATGATCTCTAGACATCCCTTCCAACCCCTACCAGTCTATGATTCTATGATCCACATCTGTTATAATACTATTTTGATGAATCTGTGTTTGTAAAGGGAGATTTTTTGCAGCATGTGACACAAACTTCGTTGGCCAGGAAGTTCTCTGGCAACCCTGAGTTTCTAGTTTGTATCTTGAGAAAAGTAACTTACAAGAGTATCTGGAAATCAGTTTTTTCCAAACCCGTATTTTTCGTCTACCAAAAAAAAATCCTAAATTTAACTACTCCTCTAAAAAAAAATAACAAAAGTAAAATTGAAATGAAGTTCTTGATAAATCTTGGGTTTGAGTTGCTTCCTTTGTTTCTTCAGAGCGAAACACACCTTTGCTGCCACACGGCCCTCTGCAGTATTGATTGAACAACTTGCCGTTTGTGTGGTCAAAGGAGAGCCTGTGCTTTTGGTTGGTGAAACAGGAACTGGCAAAACCTCAACTGTTCAGTACCTTGCTCATATTACAGGTAAGTAACGTTCAAAGACTGTAACTTATACGAAGATGACTTAAAAAAACAAGGAACAAATAACCCACAAGTTCATGATGCTTTCTATTTCTGTTTCAAGGACACCATCTGAGGGTTATCAACATGAACCAACAAAGTGACACAGCAGATCTATTAGGGGGGTGAGTCACTGACTGGTGTTTTGTTCTGCATAATAAATTATCAGTATCAGAAACAGCTTCTGATGCAGATATAGTTGTGTTATCAAAGAATTGGGTTTAGACCCTTAGACAAATGTCTTATAGTAGCATTAAATGTCTTAAATACATTTGCATGCAGAAGCCATGATGAAGTCATTTAAAAGCACAACCCAATGTCTCAGTAAAAATAGGTAAGCTGTTCAGTATAAATATGGTGTAATAATCACTGGACATGCTGGTTGCTATCAGTAAAAATATTTTGCTGGTGTTTTAAAATCACCTCATAAGGTACATTGTAGGTATGTGCAACCTTTTGTTTTTCATTTAAGTGAAAAACTTGGGAAGCCAGGCTTCCTTCACACACACTGTTGTTGTTTCAGTAACTGGGTTACTAGTTCCTGTGTCACAAAAAAGTAATCACACTTTTGCTTCTCTTCAGTTACAAGCCTGTGGATAACAAACTGATCTGGCTACCTCTGCGAGAATCTTTTGAAGAACTCTTCTCTCAGACATTCTCTAGGAAGAAAAATCAAACGTTCTTGGGGCACATCCAGACCTGCTACAGGCAGAAACGTTGGCATGATCTGCTAAAACTAATGCAGCATATTCATAAATCTGCTGTTAACAAGGAGGCAAAGGAAAATGCATCTGGTGAGAATTCAGGCTGATCAGACCCCCATCATTAGCAGTGAGCTGTCGCAGAGAGTAGAGAAATACTGGGGAGTTTTTTGTTATTAGAACTTGGGTTTGTTTGCAGGGTGGGTTTTTTGTTGTGTTTTGGTTTTTTTAATCCCCTTTATTATACCCTTTCTTCTGGTTTTGAAAAAATCTCTACTCAAAATACTGCTAACACAGTGGTTAGGTTTTGGGTGTTGTTTTGGGTTTTTTTCTAACTCATCACTACTGTTAGTTATGTCTGCCAGTGTGATGTCTGACTTGTCTGACCTGTGCTGCCCATGACATCCGATCTCCACTCAGCACTGAACTTGTTTGCTATGTTCATGAGCAGTCCTTCTTTGTGTGTGTCACTCTTCCATGTGAATGCATTCATACTTTTTCAGTCCTGGAACCTCATTAGGTCTTACAAATATGTCCTATTTTAAAAAGAATGCAAAACAACAAAAAAACCACAAACCCAAAGTAATAGCTGTCTTAGTAATGACTTTAAGAGCTTGCTGATGATTTGATTTCACTGTCAGTGATGCTGACTTGCCTAGTGCTTTGTTTTTTTTTCATTGTGATTTTGTCTCCAAATATCATTTTTTATTGTTTTATACTTCACAGCCCATTTGGACAGAGGCAGTTTTTTGTACTTGGCCTTATATAAGGTTCTTTCTGGTTCTGGACCAGTTCCACAAGTGAAGTTGTAGCTTTCATCCAGTATAGGCCAAGCAAACTTAATTATGAATTTTGTCTCCTGACTTCTTTTTACTGTTTCTTCTGAATATTCAGATATTGAAATAAATTCCACAAATGTTAAAAGAATATATATGTTTTAAAGACTATTTGTGGCAAATATTGACAATCCTAAAACAGAGACAAGCTGAAATCTCTAACTTGCAAAGCAACACTGTTTTTACTGTTACTGAAGTGTTCCTTCTTAATCAGTTCTGGCAAAAGGTTTTAAAACTTTGATTTATTTTCCTGAGATGTGTCTCTGGGAATTGGAAAGTGATAGTAATCATGCTGGAACCAAGTGCGGCATAGTCTCCTTCTCTGGGGGCATTCCAAACCTACCTGGATGAGTTCCTGTGTGACCTACTCTAGGTGGTCCTGCTCTGCCAGGCAGGGGTTGGACTGGATGATCTTTCAAGGTTCATTCCAACCCTTAAGATTCTGTGATTCTGTGATAAGTACTTTTTTCTAAGCTAGGACATGCTAGAATGAATAGCAAATTATCTGTACTCACATGTCAATAGTGTTGAGCTAAACTAAAAAAAGCCCAAACAAAACCAAAAAACAACCCTCAAGCTGCAAAATTGTATGGGTTTTGTTGTTTTTTTTTAATTCAAGAGATGTCATGTGCAGAACATGCATGCTTCTGCTGCTCAGCCAATCTTACTCTGTGCCTGAAACAGCTTGGTTAAAATCCTGTTGTTAAACGTTTGTTGTGCTATTGTTCTGATGGTACAAGCTGAACTTTGTTTTGCTTACAGGCTCACCTCTGAAGGAGAAGTGGGAGGCATTTGGTCTTAAACTGAATCACGCTCATCAACAGATGAAAATGACAGAAAATGCTCTTCTGTTTGCATTTGTTGAGGTACTTTAGAGATCAGCATTTCGATGCAAGGAAGAATAAGGAGAAGCATTTAAAACACTTTGCAATCAGTATTTTATAAATAACTTCCTGGCAAGAGTCTTGCTGTGAAGTAAAGCTTGTTCCATGAGAGCTCTGCAGAACAACATGTGCTGCTTCAAGAAGATGGTGATGAGATGGGGAGTGGGAGAATGTTTTGTGGTAACACGTTAATGCTGTATTATGGGAATTAGGACTGAGATGATGAAGAGTATCAGCAGTATGACATACCATCTTTTCAAGTGTATGACATTAGAAGAAACATCTTGACTAGTTTTCAGGAGGATGTGCTTCTGCCTAGAGATTCCTGTGAAGGATTTAATATTGAGGGTCTGTGCTGTTTATCTAGAAGTGATGATTTTTCTTAAATTCTTCAAACCTACAATAGAATGTTCTTAATGACATGAAGTGTGATTAGGGGAAACTGTGATGGTTTTCTGCATCCTTGTCATCTTGTTAGTCTAAACACATGCCCTCAAATTTTATGTAGAGCATGTAAGCAGTTCTCCTTTTAAAAAATGACTGTGTGACTAATTGGAAAACATTTGACTTTCTTTTAATTGATAAGGTATAGTTCCCTGAGGAACTGTTGCTCATACCTTTGGATTTCTTTAGATTAACTCATTAGTCTCATAGTGGTATCAATGAAGCTTGTGTACCACCACAGTGATGGGTATTGCTGATGGGAAGCATTGCATACATGACAGACTTATTCTGTTATCTGAGCCAATCTCAATGCTAACTGATAATGGTGATAACTGACTTGTGCAACTTGAAAGATACTTGCTATTTCTGAGGGAGAGCAATAAAACTGCTCTTGCAGTTAGAAGTCTGGAATTGGCATTTGTCTAACCAACCCGTAGACTGCAAAACAACTATTACAGCATACAGATGCTTCAGTTGATAAATCTTTGCTGGTTCCATGATTACCAAACTGATCTTATTTTTTAGGGTACTCTGGCACAAGCTGTAAAAAAAGGAGAATGGATTTTACTGGATGAAATTAACTTGGCTGCAGCAGAGACTTTAGAGTGTCTGAGTGGTTTATTGGAAGGATCATCTGGGTCACTGGTGTTACTAGACAGAGGAGACACAGGTGCTGTTTCTGTACTTGTTTATGCTGTATCTTGCTATCCACTTAGCTCAGTTCCCTATCCTGTATGACTAAGTTGAAAACATTTACCATTAAAGTGAACTTTTTCATAACATTGAGGCAGCTTGATAGATAAGGACAGAGGCACATGAATTTTACTTACTACCATAGTAATTACCTTTCACTGATCCTGTGAACATATTCTTCAGCTAGAAATATGTGTACAAGGCCTTTGCTTTTTCTGAGTCCTTCTTGGTTGACCCCAACCAGCAACTAAGCACCCATACAGGTGCTCACTCCTCCTATCCCACCACCCCTCAGCAGAACGAGAGATGAGACTAGGAAGAGCAAAAGCAAGAAAACTCTTGTGAAACAAGTGATCCAAAGGCAGTCACTAACCAGCTCCCACAAGCAGACCAAAGTTCAATCAGTCTCTAAGCTACATCCAATTTGGAAGACAAAAATCCCCACCCCCACTTCTTCCTGTACCACAATTCTTATTGCTGAGCCCTGTTGTGCACAAATGAAGGTCAGAGTTTCACTTGCCTGTGGCTGTGGTGAAGATGCAGAGATACTTAAGATAAAATTATATGGGGTTATGCTCTGAAAACTTTTCACCCTGGCATTTTAGGAAAATGTAGTTCTGCAGTAACAGAAAGCTTGCTTAGATGAGAGATACCTCATGTAACATAGTAAGATTAGTGCTAAACACAGGGTACTGATGTCTCTCACTTGTTTTCCTTTAGAGCCTCTTGTCCGTCACCCTGATTTTCGCTTGTTTGCATGCATGAATCCAGCTACAGATGTTGGAAAGAGAAATCTTCCTCCAGGAATAAGAAACAGGTAGGAAGTAATGGTTTTGTGACAAAATACTTAGTTAAACTAAAAAACACAGTGACTAGCTTCATGAGTTGATCCATTGAAGAGTGCCTTGTTTGAAGACTGAGGAGGTACATCTGAGCTCAAATGAACTTCTGAGAGGTGCTTTCAACATCATGGTGAATGGTTTTCGTGAAATAACATCAAGAAACTACTTTTCTAAAGTTGCTGAGCATGAACAAGTGGTCTAGCAGTAGTGTAGAGTGTTGTCACAGAGGGAGAAAGGGAATGATCATTCTTCACAATTAAGCTGTCAGTGCCTGAGAATGCTGCCCTTGTAGTTTATGTTCCTGATGGAGATGTTAAAGACAAGTGTATTGTATCTATTTAGTAGCCTTTCTATTGATAACTCAGCAGTGTTGATGATCCTTGCAAAAAGCTTCATATTCAGCCTTGTTCACTCAGAAGGTGGTTTGCATGGCAGAGCAGATATGGGATAGTCAAAATATTTTATATATGATCTTCAAACATTAAGGCTGTGGCCAGGAAACAGGAGTTGTGACAAATGCACTTTTTCACTACTATCTGTTCCTGAATGCAAAGTTCTTCTGCTTGTAACTGACACAGCTCTGGTGTCAGGAGGTTGGGGCATCCCTTTTTTCTATAGTAGCTAGCAACAGGACAAGGGGTAATGGGATGAAGTTGGAACACAAACAGTTCCACTTAAACATAAGAAAAACTATTTCAGTGTGAGGGTGAGGGAGCCCTGGCACAGTCTGCCCAAGGGAGGGTGTGGAGGCTCCTTCCTTGGGGTCTTCAAGACCCGCCTGGACATGTTCCTGTGTGACCTGATCTAGGTGACCCTGCTTCTGCAGGGAGGTCGGACTAGATGATCTCTAAAGGTCCCTTCCAACCTTACCATTCTATGATTCTGTGAGTGCCACAAGTCACATGTGTAGTCCCTTACCAGATTCATAAACACTTCAAGATTGTAGAGATGCACTAATCAAATATAACCAGTCATCTGTAGTTATGAGTGACAAAGGAAGGTTTTGTTGCTGGTAGCCTTCCTGTCTTTTTAGTGAAAGTAAATGAAATGAGTGCAATACAAAAGAAAGAGACTTGAGCTTCAGCATGGCTTGTGAAGTTTAAAGGAATGGATATTTGCATTGCTCAGGGTGGGTATTTTTGACCAATGATAATGCTCATAAAGGTCCACTTTCACAAATGGAGATCATTGGAGAGTTCACATTGAAAAGTGCTCTCACAGTGTCAATGCTCCAGCATTGACTGTAACATTTGGATATCTACTGCAAATTGTTGAACATGTTATGATGAAAAAATACAGTCCCATAGTTCATTTTCAGACTACTAAGTTAAAATAATTGAGATAAATTACTTGAAAGTGTTAGTAATACCTTAGTTTTTAAGTTACTCTGGTTCTTGAGTCTGTAGGTAATTTAACAAGTCAGTACTCTGCTGCTCACACAGTTTTAAATGTTATGTACTGTGAGAATGTCATATAACATGGGTGGTTTAATATGGTCAGGTGTCTTAAGTCTTATGTATTAACTTGATTCTCATAGGTTTACTGAACTTTACGTAGAGGAATTGAGAAATGAAGGAGACTTGCAAGTTCTTATCATGGATTATCTGAGAGGTTTGAATGTGAACAAAAATACAGTGCAAGGAATTGTGAAGTAAGTTGGTTGTAATCTCTTTAAATCCTTGATGGAATAAGTGACAAAAAGAAAGTATGTATCTGTAGTCTCTGGTTAGACTGGTTTTGGAAACACTATAATGCTCTCCAAGAAGCAGTTTGCATAGCCTTGGGAAATGGAGGAGGGTAGACCTCCATCCCTTTCATTCTGGAGGTTTCTGTACTTGTGAGAAGGAGATTGTATTCAGAATAACTGTTATTGTTGCAGTCCTCTTTCCCATCTGTGAGACTAAAGTTACCTTTCCTTCCTGTAAAGGTGTGCTGTCTGCCTGCAGTAACCTGAAGAAATGTTTAGAATACTTAGAGTTTATAGTCTTTCTCTGTATATCAAGGTCTTGTATCTCAAGGCAACTCGTGATTTTTACAGGTTTTATTTATCTGTGAGAAAGGAAGCAGAAACAAAGCTGGTGGATGGAACTGGCCACAGACCTCACTACAGCCTGCGTACACTTTGCCGGGCACTGAGATTTGCAGCGTCTAATCCATGTAGCAGCATACCACGCTCACTGTATGAGGTGATTACCTGTGCTGGGGGTTCTTTCAATGTGTATTCACTACAAAAACTGTTTGGATAAAGGCTAATTCACTTTCCTAAGTGCAGCATTGAATGGAAATTGTGCTTTAATTTCTGTGTTTTTCCTAATGATTTCTAATTTTATCACTGAAAGTATTTCTTATTCTTAGGGCTTCTGTTTGAGTTTCCTGACACAGCTTGACAGAGGCTCTCACCCAGTAGTTCAAAAGCTAATTTGCCAACATATAGTCTCTGGGAACATCAAAAGCCTTCTCAAGCAGGTAGGTAACTAAGCCTGTATAGAGCTGTTTAATATTCAGAATAGAATGTACTTTGAATTCCCTTATCTGCCTTTTTTCCTCTACATTTCTTTCTTGCAGTCCTGTTATTCACATTATGAGAACTATGAACCAAAAATACATACTGTTTCTTTGTAATTTTTAAACTGTTTGAAATGCATCTTTGTTAGCTAGTTTGAAAAGATGTAAAGTCTGAGTAATTACAGCACTGTGGAGTGTGGGAAGCTTAGTATAGTGAGTCCAACTGTAAAGCTCTCAGAGACTTTTAAAGAGCTTTCACAATCTTTTTGTGTTTTAGACTCCAAATGCAGAACATATGGATACAAAGTGAACATCTGTGCTTTGTTGTTAATGAGAAGGGAAGAATCTCACTGGTGCTGAGAGCCCAGCATGAGTTTGCATGAGGCACTGGGCAGGTGGGATGGGGAAGCCAATTGTAAGAGAGATGTTTGTTTCAGAATAAACCCCTTCAGAATAGAAAATATGTATTTAAAATATGCATATGTATAAAAATATAAAACCCAACTTTTCTGCCTGGAAGTGTACTTCAAAATTCAGTGCTAGGGCTCTTAAGAAATTCTAATGTTTGTGACACTGGCAAAGATTTGTACTTTGTGACCTTGACATAATCTGGTCAGACCTTTCCTGTAATTCTCCTGCAGTGCCATGGGGACAGTGCTTCCTGAAGGAGTTCTCAGGGATTAATTTAAAATTGCTTCTTACTGTTACACCACTGCATTGTATTCTGTAGTTGTCTTCATTAGCAAATTGAAACTCTTTTGTAAATGTCTCCTTAGCAAATACCAAAACCCCAAGGAGGGAGTTTTATATTTATAGAAGGATACTGGATTTCAGCTGGGGATAAAGAACCTGTTGAAGATGAGACTTATGTGTTAACACCTTCAGTTACGCTTAATCTTAAAGACATTGCCAGAGTTGTGTCTGCAAGGTAAATCTGTTTCAACTTTTCCACTAAAAAAACTAAGTTAAAGATGTTTATTTGGGCCTAAAGTGTTGGTGCCTGTTGAGCCTTTATGGATTGCCGTAACATCCATGTTCCTTCTGCTTTACAGTTAACTTTGCATTACACACCGACTTGAGTTTATACATGTATTTCTTGTTATCTTAAACCATATTACTGCCATAACTTGTTTTACTTAAATGATAATCTAGAAATTTGCAGTTTAACTTATTTCACACTGCCATGTCAAGCTTAATGCAGAGCAGTTAGCTCTTGCAAGTCAAGTTACTTATGTTCCCCTATTAATGTATGATCTTGGATATTCCAAGTGAGTCATGTTGTGGTATTTTGGTAGTGTAGTTTGGTGATGTATCAAAGAATAAGAGAAAGAAACACGCAAGAAGAGTGTGGCCAGCAGGTCGAGGGAGGTTCTGCTCCCCCTCTACTCTGCCCTGGTGAGGCCTCATCTGGAGTCCTGTGTCCAGTTCTGGGCTCCTCAGCTCAAGAGGGACGGGGAAGTGCTGGAGAGAGTCCAGCACAGGGCCACCAAGATGATCAGAGGACTGGAGCATCTTCCTGATGTGGAAAGACTGCAGGAACTGGGGCTGTTTAGTCTGGAGGAGACTGAGGGGGGATCTCATTAATATTCAAATATCTAAATGGTGGATGTCAGGAGGTTGGCGCAGCACTTTTTTTCTGTTGTATCTAGCAACAGGACAAGGGGTAATGGGATGAAGCTGGAACACAAAAAGTTCCACTTAAATATAAGGAAAAACTATTTCCCTGTTGAGGTGAGGGAGCCCTGGCACAGGCTGCCCAGAGGGCTTGTGGAGTCTCCTTCCTTGGAGGTCTTCAAGATATGTTCCTGTGTGACCTGATCTAGGTGGACCTGCTTTGGCAGGGGAGTTGAACTAGATGATCTCTAAAGGTCCCTTCCAACCCCTACCATTCTGTGATTCTGTGATACATCTTCTGCTTCTAAATCACAACGATGGTTATTCCTTTTTAGGAGTCACCCAGTACTGATTCAAGGAGAAACTTCAGTTGGTAAAACCAGTTTAATTCGCTGGTTGGCTGCTGCTACTGGGAATCACTGTGTAAGGATTAACAATCATGAGCATACTGACATCCAGGAATATATTGGCTGTTACACATCAGATGCTTCTGGGAAGTTGGTGTTTAAGGAAGGTGAGTGAGCATATTATGTTTACTCCAAATTCCCTTATCGCTTTGCTGCTTCTTTCCTCTTTTCTGCTTAACTTGTCTATTTTATTACAATGGAGTGATGACCTGTTGTAGAATTAGTAGTTGCACATTAATGATGATCACTTATGTGAATTTCAGTGAGTTCTTAAGAGCTGATGTTTGTCTCATCATACTTCTTGTACTGGATATGAAGAAGATGATTCAGAAACAATACTGTTGCATCCATCTCAGTATATTAGCATTTATACTAAGTGTAAAATGGTTGCTAAAAGCATCTGAATGTGTGCTTCTGTTCAATTTAGTTTGTTAGATTTTTAACTGAGACTTTTTCTGTTCCCTCCAAGGCATTCTCATAGATGCAATGAGAAAGGGTTACTGGATAGTTCTAGATGAACTGAATTTGGCTCCCACTGATGTTCTGGAGGCTCTCAACCGTTTGTTGGATGATAACAGGGAGCTGTTCATTACTGAGACCCAGGAAGTTGTCAAAGCTCACCCTCGCTTCATGTTGTTTGCTACACAGAATCCTCCAGGACTCTATGGTGGCAGAAAGGTCTGTATAATCTCTTTCTTTGAGTAGCTATGACTCTAAGGAATGAATCTCTCCTGTACATCGAAGTGAAACGTGAAAACTTTCAGATGTGTAGCACAGTAGAGAGTTGAGGTGACTGTGGATTAACTTTCCCTACAGCTGGGTTCTGTTTCGGTTAGTTGCTTGTTTTGCAGGTAACAAAGTTTTAGTTCATTTTGAGTAGTTGGGATTTAAGTGTTTTACTGAATTGGAGTTAGTGTATTTTGTACTTGACTCAGCATTTCTTTCTCAAAGTTACTGGAGAAGAGATTGGACTTAGGCTATTGGTGTCTATTTTATACTGTTTTTGGATGGGATAGTTAGTTTACTTCATAGTGACTGGTATAGTGTTCTGATTTGGATTTGTGACCAAAACAGTGCTGATTACACAGAAATGTGTTATTACCAAGCACTGTTTACATGATGTCAAGGCTTCTCCCACTGCACTGCCAGTGAGTAGGTTAGGAATGCACAAGAAGCTCGGAAGGGACACAGCTGGGACAGCGGATCCCAACTGACCAAAGGTATATTCCAGAACATATGATGTTATGCTCAGGAATAAAAACTGGGGGGAGAAAGAGGAAGACACGTGTGTGCAGTGTTTGTTTCCCCAAATAACCAATGCACACAATGAAGCCCTCTTTTCCTGGAAGTAGCTGAACACTTGCCAGCTGATGGGAAGTGGTAAACGCATTCCTCATTCTGCTTTTCTTGTGCATGCAGCTTTTGCTTTACCTATGAAAGTTTTCTCACTTCTTCCTATTCTTTCCCATTGTAGGGGGAGGAGTAAGCAAATACCTGGTTGGTGCTTAGCTGCCTACTGTGGCTAAAACACATCTTTTAAAGCTCTCGACCTCATCCAGACTGTCTCTTTTCTTTCAATGCTTGCATGTATGTGTGATTTGTATTTCCTTGGAGATACGTAGGAGAAGATATATGACATGAGGAATACCAAAGGAAAAAGTTCAAGCAATGGTGTGTTCTCCTATTTTAGGTTTTGTCCAGAGCCTTCAGAAATCGTTTTGTGGAACTGCATTTTGATGAACTGCCAAGTGCTGAACTGGAAACCATCCTTCACAAGCGATGCAGTTTGCCACCTTCTTATTGCAGCAAGCTTGTTAAAGTCATGTTAGACCTGCAAGTATGAGAGTCTTTTCTCTTTTCTTTTTTGTAGAAGACATGCAAATGTTATTTCATCACAAAGTAATAGAAATCCTTTTGAGAGGCAAAGAATTGATGGAGAAGACCTCACCAAAGTACTTAGTTGAGAGTACTCTAGATAGGGAATATAATAGTATAGATCTAGTACTATAGAAAGTGGAGAAAGTGATGTCAGATTTGAGGGAAAGCTACCAGCAAAAGAACTAATAACCAAAGGCCTTGGGATTTGATATGTAGAGTAATCCCCTTACTCTAGATCCAGACTCCATTGTTGGATTTGTGGCTGTCTCTGGCTCATGCTAAATTTGATGTTATTTTTCAGAAAGCTTTTTGGATGTGTTTTGACACACCTGTGTTTAACAGGCATTTAACACTTAGCATGTAGCTAACGCTTTCTTGTATTTAAAAGCAGTTGCAACAGCACAAACCAGAGCACGCTTCAAAGTGCTAATATACATTTTTATGTAGAACCTAAAGTTTAGCTTGGATTTTGTTGTATTCCAGATAGTATTTTCTTCTAAATGTTTTATTCATTATTTTGTACCTGATACCTATCAAATATCTACTTAAAGGCAGTTTGAGGTTGGTAGTCCTGAGTGTACTAGACTTGTGAGGGTGTTTTTCTCCATGCAGTTAGTTTGGAGAAGTTTCACATCAGCGAGCTCTGATTAGCTTTGCTTTTAGGCATTCAGACAGGTTCATAACAAATAGCTCACATTTTGTTCTTATGACAGTCTTACCGCAGGGGTTCAACAGTGTTTGCTGGGAAACACGGGTTCATTACCCTGCGGGATCTGTTTCGTTGGGCTGAAAGGTACAGACTGGCAGAACAGCTAGAGAAGGACTATGACTGGCTCCAGCACTTGGCAAATGATGGTGAGCCCTGCTACATTAGGTTTTTAAAGTGTCTGTGGAATCACTTTCTAACTGTAGCTCTTAAGTGTGAGTTTTTGTTGCTGGTCAACCAGACAGTAATTGCTTTCCCTCTCCCTCTCTTTTCTAGGTTTTATGCTTCTGGCAGGCAGAGTCAGGAAACAGGAGGAGGTAGATGTTATTCAGAGTGTCCTTGAAAAACACTTCAAGAAAAAACTAGATCCTGAGGCCCTCTTCTCAGGGGAAAGCATCAAAAAGCTACTTGGTGAGTTTTCTAGAAGGACCAAGCTGGTAGTTTTCTAGATGTGACTGAAGCTGATGGATTGTTTTGTGTTGTGCAGCTAAATCCTCCACAAGGATGTCAGTGATGGACAGAGATTTTAACCATATTGTCTGGACTCGAGGGATGAGGAGACTTGCTGTTCTGGTGGGACGAGCCCTGGAGTTTGGTGAACCAGTCCTGCTGGTGGGAGACACTGGGTAACCTTACTTTTTATGATGGAGTTCTTCATGGTGCCTCACCAGCCACTGAGTTAGACACAAAATGATTGTGTGGGCCTCAGTACTGCTTTCACCTGGGACACTTTAAGCCTCTGTGATGGCAGACTTGCTACTGTTGTTATTCAGCGTTTTCTTTTGAGAGGAAGCAATTGCATCTGTTCCTATACAGATCTTTAACTATGTGTAACTACATAGAAATTCTATAGAAAGTAGTAAAACCGAAAGCAGCTGATTTCTGTCCCTGCCTTTCACTAGGTGCCCCGTGCCTTGCTGAAGAGGCTGCTTTTGGGGAATAGTGGCATTTTTCTGTTGGAGAGCACATTTGCTTTACATATTTGAAGAGCTGGAATATAGCCTTGCTACTACTTCTCTCACCCCCCCCTCCCACCTCATATGCTGTGAAAAGAAAGTTGTGGAAGTAGGTGCTGTCTGCTCCTGTGCTGGTTCCACGTTTGGAAAGTAAATCTTTGTAGGAGAGAAGAAAAATGCAAGAAAATGGAGAAGGAAAATTCTCTTAAGTAATAAATGAGAATGCTAGGTACTTGGCAGTTGATTTTCTCAGACTTAGGCCTGGTCTAGACCTGTCTCATCTCCAGTTCAGTGAAATGTTAGGCTAGCTAAATGCCTCTGGGGACAGGCTGAAATAGATTCGATTTTTGAACCTGTAGATACTGATTCAAATTTAAAGGTATCTTGTGCAAGTCAGCAGCAGTTTTGTTTAAAGTGGATTCACTTTGCATACATTTCTTTCAAGGAAAAGAGCAGAAGGAGATTTGCATGCTGGGCCTTCACCTCATAGCTCTTCAATGAAAGCATGAGTTCTGTCCAAAGCAAGCTGATTGCTTTGAGGTGTGTGGAGTTGGGTTTTTGTTGTGGCTTTTTTTTCTTCCCTTTCAGTTAAATTACTTTGTTGCAGGTGTGGTAAAACTACCATTTGCCAGATGTTTGCAGCATTAACAAATCAGAAGCTGTACTCAGTGAACTGCCATTTGCACATGGAGACTTCAGACTTCCTGGGAGGGCTTCGACCGGTCAGGCAGAGGTCAAAAGACCAGGTTTGTCTTGCATCCAGTATTGGTTTTGCTAGTCTGACCATAGAAGCAAAAGTAGCAATTACTAATGACTTTTCACTTCCTTTTCCGTTTCTTAGGAGGAATGTGATGGTTCTAGACTCTTTGAGTGGTGTGATGGACCTCTTGTTTTAGCAATGAAAGAGGAAGGCTTTTTCCTCCTGGATGAGATTTCTTTAGCTGATGATTCTGTACTAGAGCGACTTAACAGGTGTGTCTTAAATGTGTTTACTATGAAATATCCTCACTGTGTCTAGTCATTATTCAAACATGAGCAAAGTAAACCTAGCTTTTTAGACACATTTTTTTTTTCATGGCCTAGATGAGCTGCTCTCTTAATTGTATAGTTGTTGAAAGGGAAAATGGCTCAAATACCTCTGGCCTTGTTCATGTTTCAAATTCTGTGCCAGTTTGCTTTGCTTGTTCTAATTTTCATCGACCTGACAGAGGTGTTTAGTTTTAATCACAGTAATACTTGTCAATTTTTGCTGTTTGAAGTTCTAATTACAGCTGGGAAAAGACAGTAAGGTAAGACAAGATGAAATTTCCTTGTCTTGCCTAAGTCTCAATGTCCTAACTCACTTGGAAAAATAAAAGGTACTTTGATGAAGCTGGAACACAAAAAGTTTCACTTAAATATAAGAAAAAGCTATTTCACTGTGAGGATGAGGGAGCCCTGGCACAGGCTGCCCGGAGGGGTTGTGGAGGCTTCTTCCTTGGAGGTCTTCAAGACGTGCCTGGACATGTTCCTATGTGACCTGATCTAGGTGACCCTGCTTCTGCAGGGGGGTTGGACTAGATGACCTCTAAAGGTCCCTTCCAACCCCTACCATTCTATGATTCCATAACTGAGGGATAGATATGTATGTGTTTACTTGATGTATGTTAGCACATTGGTTATACTGGTTTTCAATGCTTTGATTGGTGCCGTTACTTTCCATTTCACTTTATAGTGATCTGCTCACAAATTGCTGGGGTTTTTTTCCAAATATGAGATGATGAAAGAATTCACTTTATTCAATAGCTCATGTCCCTGCATAAAGAAATTAAGAACATAAATCCTAGTTCAGTTGAAACAGTTTAAACAGTATCTCAAGACTGTTTACAGCATGGATCAAGTTGGAAAACAAAGATAAATGTAAAATCTCTAGTTTACCATGTGCAACGTTAATATTTTCAGCCTCTTGCAAATGATACATCTTGTCAAATTTCAGAAACAATTATGTTGTTTTCCTGATATTTTTGTGTGTGTAAAAAGTACTAAACTGTGAATATAACTTCATTAATGATCTGCCTGCAGCAGTAGCCCTCGTTTTAGTCTTCTCCATTACTGGTTATATTGAGATGACTGGCAGCTATTTTTAATATCATATCCAAAACCTCTCTGTTACAAGGTGGAATTTTTTTCATTGTCTCATTGCAACTGCCATTCTTACAAAGTTCAGTTAAACTGTTTGTTTTGACAGAGATACTAGTCAGTGCCCTTCTAAACAGGGAACACCTCAAACTTTTACAGTGTTTAGTGCACAGTGAAGTACAGCTAATAAAAGAAAGTCCTCCAAACTCACAGAAACCTAGTAGAATACTTCTCAGACGCATAGTCTGCCAGCTTGAAGAATGGCTTATTGTGCAGATTTCTTTATCTAGCTCCTGTGAATATAAATGTTGCCCTTGTTTTTGTGAAGAAAGCTGTGAGGTTTCCTTATGTTTAAATGGAACTTTTTGTGTTCCAGCTCCATTTCGCTACCCCTTGTCCTGTTGCTAGACACAACAGAAAAAAGAGCTGCCCCAACCTCCTGACACACACCATTTAGATATCTGTAAATATTAATGAGATCCCCCTCAGTCTCCTCCAGACTAAACAGCCCCAGTTCCTGCAGCCTTTCCTCATCAGGAAGACGCACCAGTCCCCTGATCATCTTGGTGGCCTTGGTTTCCTTTATTAGGTGACTGTTTTGGTAGATCATTTGAAGAAGATTGGGTAGAATTTTCTTCTGAACAAACTCAAAAATGTTCTCAATTGTGGAGGATGAACTGATTATAAGTTTTCAGTAAGAATTCCAGGGCAATGAGAGTTTAATCACTCTAATTCATAAGACTTTTTTTCATTCCTAAGTGAGCTTTTGAACCTGTGAAGTAAAACTTTAAAATCTTCTTAATCTTCTCTCTAGTGTCCTTGAAGCTGAAAAGACTTTGGTGCTTGCAGAAAAAGGTGGTCAAGATGATGAGGAGAACGAGGTAGAACTATTAGTTGCAGGAAAGAACTTTCGTATCCTTGCAACCATGAACCCAGGAGGTGACTTTGGGAAAAAAGAGGTAAATGTCAAAGCAACTGCAAGTACAGCCTGCATTTTCTGGTCATGTTGACTGTTTAGTGATTGGTGGTGCAATGCAAAAATGTATCATGCCAGTTTTGGCATCCAGTGCTTCCTAGTAGGCATCTGCTTCATTGTGCCAAAGGAGGATTGGGATGTATCTGTTCTCTATCACTTCTGTGTGCTGTCATTTAGACCATGTAAGTCAATACTCAGGAGAATGTCAAAGAAAATTTCAGGCCTTTAAATATTCTAGGTTTGTAATGTGTAGCATACTTCAAGTAGAGGAAATGTAGCTCATGAAGCAAGTAAATTTGACTGTAAATGGGAATCTCGAGTGGTGTGAAGTTGCATAATAGATTGTTCTCCCTGACAGTGCTCAGACAGACACAGGAGTCATCTTGTCATTCTCAGTGTATATGGACATCACAGCCCAAAAGACTTAGAGTCATAGAATCATAGAATGGTAGGGTTGGAAGGGACCTTTAGAGATCATCTAGTCCAACCCCCTGCAGAAGCAGGGTCACCTAGATCAGGTCGCATAGGAACATGTCCAGGTGGGTCTTGAAGACCTCCAAGGAAGGAGACTCCACAACCCCTCTGGGCAGCCTGTGCCAGGGCTCCCTCACCTCACAGTGAAATAGGTTTTTCTTATGTTTAAGTGGAACTTTTTGTGTTCCAGCTTCATCGCATTACCCCTTGTCCTGTTGCTAGCTACTATAGAAAAAAGGGATGTCCCAACCTCCTGACACCCACCCTTTAGATATTTATAAATGTTAATAAGACCTCCCCTCAGTCTCCTCCAGACTAAACAGCCCCAGTTCCCACAGCCTTTCCTTGTATGAAAGATGTTCCAGTCATTAAATTAAATCTGTTTCTGAAGTTTGGCTTTAAGTAACTTAAGAAAAAAAAGAACCCCAAAACAAGGCAAACCACTGGAAAAAAACCCTTTACCCAAAAACCTCAACTTCAAGCAATGTGACTTTAAAAAAGAACCCACAAAACTTAAAGCATTGTTGGGAGCTAGGACTAAATAAAAAGAACTGTAGTTCTTTTACCCAAAAGATGATGGATTCTCCATCTAAAGTGGACTTTACACAACAACTGATTGTAAAGCCACACCTTTAAGGAGGTTTTATTTCTGCATTGTGTTAGTGCTAATGAATGTTGCTTGGCTAATTCAGACCAGGATGAGAGGAACTGCAGAAATGAGTTGTAATTGAAGGCAAATTTCTATGTAGTAGCTTGCTTCTGTAAGCAAAGTGAAATTACGTAGCCATTGCTTGATATGTGAGTCCTAGAATCAAATGGAGCTTTGATGTTTGCAAAGCAGCAGCTCAGTTGTTTCCCATATTCTCTTGAACTTTGTAGTGGTTTTGCCTGGGCCAGGTAGTGGGGAGGTGACAGGGGTGGCTTCTTTAAACAAAGAGTTGCCAGAAGCTTCCCCTGTAACTCATAGGATTAGGGCCAGTCAGTTCCAAGCTGGGCCCTGCAGGTGACCCAGGCCTGGCCAACTAGTGATGGACGTAATGCCTCTGTGATTAATGATATTTGAGAAGGAGAAGTTGCTGGGCAGTTGCAAAACTGCAGCAGCAGCAGGGAGTGAGAATGTGAAAACGTCTCCACAGACACCAAGGTCAGTGGAGAAGGAGGAGGAGGAGGGAGCTTAGGCCCTGAAAGAAAGACTCCCCTGTGCCCTGTGGTGAGGACCATGGTGAGGCAGGTTGTCCCCCGCTGCTGAGGGGGAAGAAAGAAGAGTCCTGGGAAGAGGAGGGGTGGAGAGAGGTGTTTTTAAGATGGTTTTATTTCTCATCTCCCTGCTTTTATTGTTTCTTTAATAAATCAAACCTTTTTCTCCCTAAGTTGATTCTGTTTTGCCCGTGACGCTAATTGCAGAGTGATCTTTCCATCCTTATCTCAACTCACAAGCCATTTGTTATATTTCTCTCTTTCCCCTATGCAATTTATAAAGGGGAGTGATTTTATAACTTGGTGGACACTGGGCTAAACCACCACAAACTTTCTTTATCAGCCGTTTCCTGCGTGGCTGCCACCACTACACATCTTCAGATTCACATTCTTTCAGATTTTATTGTAACACATCCCCATCAAAGTTAGAAGGAAAGGTCTAGCTTCATCACTTATTTCTTGTTAGCCTTGTAGCCACAGCACTTACAATCAGTTACCTGCAACCTTAAGTTATGTGAGGTAATGTAAGTGGAATTGATGTCATTCTGCTCTTTTTGCAGCTTTCTCCTGCATTGCGCAACAGGTTTACAGAAATCTGGTGTCCACAAAGCAATAGTAGGGATGATTTGATGCAGATTGTAAAACACAATCTGCATCCAGGACTGTCTCTGAGTGGAATAAACCAGCAAGGTGGGTATTTCTCTGATTGTTGGTATTTAAACATTGTTAAGGAAAAATTTGGAGGCTGCTAAATTGACCTTTGAATTGACACTGTGTCCTTTTTTTGGTGTCAGTACATCTCTCTGAGGACAGTTATTAAATATATTGGACTTTGTTCTTCTCTTATTGTGTGGGTTATATGGCTAGCCAGAAGTTTAAGGCTGGATTTACCTCACCATCCAAGTAGTTGAATTAGCCTTTCAGTGTCCAATCTTAGTTTCAATGTGTTTTGCCAGCAGCCTCACTGTTAGCATTAATCACTTGATTCTGTCTTGTTACTTGACTTTAAAAGACCCTATAATGACAGCACAGGCCTGAACTTATCTTCAGTTGTCCTCCCTGTTAGGATATAGAGTACTCATCCACGTTGCTCATGCTTTACAGCTGCATGTACTTTAGTGAGCCATTTTATACAGCAATGTAGTAGCTGTGACCAATACAATTATTTGATAACTCCATTGATTATGTTTTTTTACTCTCTTTTCAGGAGCAGACATAGCAGAGCTGATGATGGACTTTGTTGAATGGCTGACTAACCAAGAGTTTGGTCACCAGTGTATAATCAGTGTGCGAGATGTCTTGTCATGGGTTCATTTTATGAATGCCATGGTAGAAGGTGAAGAGTTGAATTCTGCCAAGGAATATAGCTTTCTTTACATTTCTCCAGTGATGTCTTTTATCCATGCTGCATGTTTGGTATACATTGATGGAATAGGATCAGGTAAGTCTTCAGAGCTTGTTTGGTAACAGAAAATGTGAAGATATATATTTGAATTAATATTTTTGAGCAGAATGCAAGCCAGGTGCTTTGGGGCAATGTGAAACTCCTCCAGGAGAAGTTTTCACTTCCATTTAACAAAATTCTGTACTTCATATGCCTCTTCTGTGTTTCAGTAGCAAGAGCTGTAGTAATACAGAAAGAATCATAGAATCATAGAATGGCAGGGGTTGGAAGGGACCTTTAGAGATCATCTAGTCCAACCCCCCTGCGGAAGCAGGGTCACCTAGATCAGGTCGCATAGGAACATGTCCAGGCAGGTCTTGAAGACCTCCAAGGAAGGAGACTCCACAACCCCTTGGCAGCCTGTGCCAGGGCTCCCTCACCCTCACAGTGAAATAGTTTTTTCTTATATTTAAGTGGAACTTTTTGTGTTCCAGCTTCATCCCATTACCCCTTGTCCTTGTTACATAAGAAAGCTTATGTAAACTAGAATCGCAGAATGGTAGGGGTTGGAAGGGACCTCTAAAGATCACCTAGTCCACCCCCCACTGCTAAAGCAGATCCACTTAGATCAGGTCACACAGGAACAAGTCCAGGTGGGTTTGAAAATCTCCAGAGAAGGAGCCTCCGTAGCCTCCCTGGGCAGCCTGTGCCAGGGCTCCCTCAGCTCAGCAGGAAAGAAATTTCTCCTCTTGGTCAAGCAGAACTTCCTGTGTTCCAGCTTGTGCCTGTTTACCCCTTGTCCTGTCACTGAGCAGTAGAGAAAAAAGATTTGCTCCATCCTCTTGGCACCTAAACTTCAGGTGTTTATAAGTGTTGATAAGGTCCCTAGTCAGTCTTCTCCAGGCTAAACAGCTGGGTCTTGCAGCCTTTCCTCGTGAGAGAGATGTTACAGTCCCCTCATCTTGATAGCCATGTTACTAGAGACAGTAATAATAATATTACAGAGGCTAGCATACAAATCAAAGCTTTTCATTGAGTTTTCTGAGCTGATGTACTTCATTACATGACCAACTACTATTCTCTACCTTGCATGTCAACATCTGTGTGTCCTAGCTTGTATCATGTGCATAGCTCAGAATGCATCTTGGCATGTTTGGCCACTGGCCTGGCTGATAAATAAAAGACATGAGAGTAGGGAAAAAGAAATACAGGGAAATAAGTCCCTGGAGAGACTATGGCAAGGGATCAGGATGATGGTGATGGTAAAAGAAAGGTGCTTTGAAAATAAGGTGTCCTTACTTCTGTTGCTTACAGAACAATTGTCAGTGGTAAACACTACTCAAAGCACTGGGAAGCAAAAGCACTAACATATTGCACAAAAATGGCATCTGCAAAGGCATTGAGTCTCTTAGTTGTAAGATGAACATGCTTAGCTGTGTTTGTAAAGCGTGCTTAACTTCTCTTATTACAGGTACAACATCCTGCTCAGCTGATACGGCTTTATTAGCACGTGAGAAATGCCTGGCATTCTTATGTGAGAAAATGAGGGGATTCCTTGAGCTCACTGATTTTCAGAAGAATGATCTGAAGATTTATGACAGAACAAAGGAGAGAGAGTTTGTGTGGATGGACAACTTTATGGGAATACACCCCTTTTTTATTCCCAGAGGCAAGAGACTTTGTGGGAGCGGGTTGACGTTTATTCTGTGGGGTTTAGTCCTAATAGTTCTGTTAGTCACCAAATCTAAACAGGGTGCATGAACCATTACAAAATTACCTTAAGTTTGCTCTCAGGCCTTAGAAAAATGCCCTTTTTTGCCTTCAAGTGTGTTGATTACAACTCATTTATTAAGAAAATGCATCTGTTGATACCTTTTTCGACCTTTTAAAAATTGCTGGTTAACAGCCTAATTTTACTAGACTTATGTGTTGTAACAAAGTCTCTTCAGCTGTATTTTCTGTCCCTTTGTGTGGTCAGAATGTCTGCTGAACTTCCACTAGCTAAAACTACAACTCATCCTGGCCACTGTGCAAAGCATGGGAAGCAAGGGGACTGGGTATACTGTGCTAAACAATGTGGAGACTAATACCCTGCCTGACTGTATTACTGTATGCTGGATGACAGAATTTGTGGTGTGATGTCCCAGTGAGTGGAATTTGGCAGGCAAGCTCTGTACTCTCTCCTCACTCGGTGTCATAAATAACAGTAAAGAAAATATCTGCCTAGCAGCACACTTTAATTAAAGCATTCTTCCTTCACGGAACTGGCAATGTATGGAACATTAATATGTTGTTTTATAGCATGACTGAATTTTATCCTTCAGGGCCAAGTTTTCAAAAGCTGGTTTTGAGTTTTAGATCCACGTATCTGAAACTCATGGACAGATTTATGATTTTTTTCCAGTGATAAATCTCTAGTTTGAGTCATGAACCAGGAAGCAACTAGGTTTCTTGGCACAATACATCATGTATTCATATGCTTTTTGCAAAATTCAATATAGATATGTGGAGATGGACTTGAGACAGAGCTGTGGGTCAAACAGAAAGTATATGTGTATGACCTCTGGATGGGATACAAGCTTGATCTCATTGCTTGCTGTAATGAGATCAGCAATTAACAGAGTGATCTCATTCAGAAGGACACTGTCAGCAGGTCCTGTATCAACATTCTAGTTTAATTGTTTTCGGGTTTACCTTTCTTTTTGTTTTAGGCCCTGTTCTCCAGAGGAACAGCATAACAGATTATGCTCTAAATGCTGGAACTACAGCAGTGAATGCACAAAGACTGCTAAGAGCTCTACAGCTGAACAAACCTATTTTGTTGGAGGGGTCGCCAGGAGTGGGCAAGACCAGTCTAGTTGCTGCTCTGGCAAAAGCTTCAGGAAACTGTCTTGTTCGAATCAACCTGTCTGAGCAAACGGTAGAATGAAGTATTATCTTTGTAAACTTAGTGTTTATAACTGGAGGGAGGTTTTGTTTCACTTAAGTGTAGGTCTTTTTAACTTTGGCAACGAGTCTGAAATGTCATTTTTTTTTCCTTCTTGGTCTCAAGATAAAACTAAATGGGAAGGGGGAACCAGAACAAGCAGTGAGCTTCTGTGAGCAAATGCCAATTCCCAGATTTTTCTGTTCCTTTTAAGTGAAGACATGCTTATCTTTGTCTACTGTGTTTTTCTTGGTTTCTGCAAAGTTACTTGAAAACAGCTTTAAGGCTTTTCTGTTCCAGTTGAATTTTGTGTGTGTGTGTGGTTAAATATAGTAGCTGTTAACTGGAGTCCTATAATGGAAAAGCTTTTAGCATCTTGCAGTTACTGACTGTTTTAAAATAGAACTAAAATGTATTTATTAAAAGAGCAGGGAGAAAATGTGAAGTTAACAAAGTCTGTTTATGAACTTCTGTGGAGTTCTGTAATTCTTTTTCATTCCCTCCCTGTTATCTACTCCCAAAGGATGTGACAGACTTGTTTGGGACAGACTTGCCTGTTGAAGGTGGGAAGGGAGGAGAATTTGCCTGGCGTGATGGACCACTACTAGCAGCATTAAAGGCTGGACACTGGATTGTGTTAGATGAGGTAAATTCAAGTTTGGATACTGGAATGTATTAGATCAATTCAAGTTTGGGGCACAAATAAAATTGAATGTGCTGGAGAAAAGCAAAGGTGATAATTTGACCTGTAGGATAAATACTTTTGAGGCCTGATGACTGAAATTTTGCTTACTTTTAGTTATGTGCTTCTAGTGCCACATTGTAAGTGATTGTTCTGCTCAAGAGAAAATGAATTTCCCCCTGCTAAGTCCCTCTGCTCATTGGCCTTCTGTAAAGGATGTATAAAAGACCGGCTTTGACTTGACTTCATTTAGAGCAGAGAACAAGGATTGAATCCCAGCCTAAATTACTGCAAAAAAACAAGGATAGATTTGACTTATATTTGAAAGCTTTTAGGAGGAGTGTCAGCAGAAGTTTTAGTACACATGCTTTTGTTTGATGTCATTTCACTGAAACAGAAAGTATTTTGCTAGGATTAATATACTGTGAGTACTGTGATTTAGTTGAGATGAAGAGTAGTTCTGTATTGCCAGTATAACCTGTCCTGCTGCCACAGGTTCATGTACCCACATAGCAAGTACCTTTAAGCACGTGTATGCACAGAGCTTGCTTCTTGACAATGTGGGTTCCAATTATTGTAGAGTGCCCACTCTTAAATTCTTTAGCTGCTTGTACACCTTTTTTATTCCTATTGTGAAGAACACCCCTTGAAACAACCATCATATTTAAATAACCCAGGCTGCCTTCATTTAAAAAGCATGCAAACAAACAAAACACTGTCACAAATGTGTGAACATACAGTCAAGATGTTTCTTTTGAGCTTGCAGATCTCACAGTGCAGAACTGCTTTGTTACCATTGTAAGAACAAGTATATAGTAAGTTCATATAAGGAAAAGTGTCAGTTATAATTTTGTTGCTCTAGTGTAATAATGGCCTAGGTGGAGGCAATTACACACAGTGCTTGAACAGCCAAGAAATGGATTTTTACTCTTTGTACTCCAGAGTGTTAAACTAAAGAATATGCAAAACTGTTTTGTGGAGCATTAATGATGTATCTTTATTTCTTTCCTCAGTTGAATCTGGCCTCTCAGTCTGTACTAGAAGGGCTAAACGCGTGCTTTGACCACAGAGCAGAGATTTACGTTCCAGAATTGGGAATGAATTTCCATGTGCAGCACAAAACAACTAAGATTTTTGGATGCCAGAATCCATACAGACAAGGAGGTGGAAGAAAGGGTCTACCCAAGTCCTTTCTTAATAGATTTACACAGGCAAGCTTATTTATTTGGTTTAAACTATGCCATGATCTCGTAACTTTCTGACTGTACCAACACTCAGCATGCTCTTGATTCTACAGGTGTATGTTGATCCACTGTCAGCAGAGGATATGGAGTTTATTGGCAATACCCTGTTTCCTGCTATTGATAAAAGTGTTACTGCTAAAATGGTTGCTTTCAATAACAAGGTAAATATATATTTCAATTTCTCTTGTGTAGAAGTAGGCAGAATGCACTAACATCAGAAGTCTAATCTTACATTTCCAGGCATTTTTTGAGATAAATGCATGGGTAAAAAAAGAATGGAACTATATGAAGGAGGAAGTAAAGAGCAGCACTAAAACCCACCTGAATTCTTGTACCACTACAGTCAGATGCTTGGTTGATAACTGAAGAGGTGTTATTTTTCACAGAAGATAAAATACATCTAGAACAAAGCTTTTTTTGTCTGTAAAATGTGGAAACAATTACAGCTTGGTAGCTTGATGCAGCGAGTTGAGAAAATAATGGTTTTCCACCCATATGGATTGTTCTTGAAGCAGAAACAAAATGAGCTCTATCTTAACACTAACTGAAATGTATGTTTCTGTTTCTGGTCTGAATTTTCTGTCTTCTGTTTTATGGGATGTTGTTAGTGACAGCAGCATCAGACTTTTGCAGAAACAGAAGCTTGTAAGGATATGTGGCATTCTTCTGGAACACTGAGAGACCAGTAAAAGGAAAATCTTTCCTGATAGGTTTTGTCTATGGCAAAGGATTCAGAGATGCTCAGATCTAAAGTTTTGCTAATATAGAAGGTTTTCAACCAGCAGTAGTTGCAAGGCATCAACTGATGAGCTGTTTTGTGGTTCAGATGCTGACACTTTATGCAAAGAGCAGGATGCAAAGGTCACACCAACAATTTTATTTATGGCGATGTTTCTGAAATTGCATTGGAATTTCATGTCATGAAACAAAGTGTAATGATATTAAGAGAAAGTAGTGTTCTGTGGCCTTTCATAAAATCTTTTGCAGCAGCATCTTACTGAGTACTGAGTTATGGAGTGAAGAGTAAGAAGGAAAATTGAGTAGAGTATTGCAGGCTTAAACAGGCTGCCCAGGGAGGGTGTGGAGGCTCCTTCTTTGGAGGTTTTCAAGACCCTCCTGGACATGTTTCTTTGTGATCTGATCTAGGTGGACCTGCTTTAGCAGGGAGGTTGAACTATATAATCTCTAAAGATCCCTTCCAACCCCTACCATTCTGTGATTCTGTTAGAGAAATAGTAGAAGAGAGGCAGATCAAATCAACCTTTAGTCCCTAACATCCTCAGAAAAATGAGTACAGCTTTTTTTGAACAATATTTGAAGATCAGCATGAGTGGAATAAAAAGGCCTTTATTTATTTTTAATTGCTTTTTTTCTAGATTGACAAAGAAGTCATGGTTGAAAAACAGTGGGGACAGAAAGGAGGACCTTGGGAGTTCAACTTACGTGATCTCTTCCGCTGGTGCCAGCTTATGCTTGTTGACCAGTCCCCAGGATGTTACAATCCAGGCCAGCATGTACTTTTGGTGTATGGAGAAAGAATGAGAACCAGGGAGGACAAAGAAAAGGTGAGCTGTGTGTTATCCTTCCTTACTTTTCAGATTGCCATGAAAAGTTTGTAGAAATCTTAAGTGTGAATTTGAAGATGCCTTACAATTTATTCATACACGTTACCTCTTCCAAAAGAAACCCAGTTTTGAAGGGAAGTAGAATAACAAAGGCAAAGCACAACTTATTCACAATGTTCTCTCTGGGTTGCCATGTATTGTTGAGAGGAGAGAGAGAGAAGATGGAGAGTGGAGAAAAGAAATAGCATGGAGATATAGAGAGATTCATAGTTACAGTTTAAAAACATTTATGTCAGTACAACAAGTAAAAATAATGTCCTGTAATTCTGCCCTTCCCTGACAGCATTTTTATATTGTTCTGGCGTGGATTTCTTTTATTGACTGAGGGACATGGGTTAGTTTAGTGGTGGGCTTGGCAGTGTGAGGTGAGTGGTTGGACTTGATGATCTTAAAGGTCTTTTCCAACCGTTATGATTCTTTGACTTCTGTTCATCTGCTGCTTCTTTCATCTGCCTGTCAAATTGCTCCCCAAATTCTGTTAAACTCGCTGCTTGATGTTCTTCTAATAAAACACACTCCCTACAGTTGTTATTCCACCTTTGCCACCTACTTATCCCTGCCTTTCTTAGAAACCATTTGCTTCTTATTTAATGTTTTTAATTTAGTATTATTGTATTTTTATGTCATATCAAAGGTGTTATTTATGGAGTGACTTCTTTCCAGAATGTTGTTAAAGAGAACTATTATTTACAGTAAGTTGCTGCATGCAGTTCACACTCACTTAAATTGCTTACAGCTCTTTGAATTAAATGACATTAATGACTAAATTGTGTCAGTTATCACACAGCTGTGGAGCTGAGGGGCTACTTTAAAAGTAAATCATTAGAACCCATTAGATTAGATAATTAGATAATAGTCTAAATAATTAGAACAATGGATAACTTAAAGCTGATGAGTATTCTTTGCTCTTTCAACTGTTTTAGGTTATATCTCTATTTAGAGACATTTTTGGCCAGGAGGCTGATGTGTATACAGGAACCAGAGAGTTTCACATCACTCCATATAATGTTCAGGTAAGCGGTTGGCAAGAGGTTTCATGAGTGGAGACAAAAGGAAGTGATTTACATAGCTGAGGCCCCATCTGCCCACGTGTGTCTCATCCCTTCCAGATCGGTTATTCGGTTCTTTCTCGTGGCAACTATATTCCTCGTCCTGGCAGAAACCTCTTGCTTCTGCATCACTCCCTGCAGTCCCTGGAATCCATAATGAAATGTGTGCACATGAGCTGGATGGTGATCCTGGTGGGCCCGGCAGCTGTTGGCAAAACCAGCCTCGTGGAGCTGCTGGCCCACCTGACGGGCCATCGGCTGAAAGTCATGGCAATGAACAGTGCCATGGACACAACTGAACTCCTGGGTGGATTTGAACAGGTAAATGCTCTTCCTGCAACATGGCAATATTTCTCCTTCCTACCTAACCGTGGCCAGTCTGCTCTGACTTGAGTGTTTAAACACCAAATGGAGCTTCAGGCACCACGGTCATCTCGTTGAACTAACTCCATAATGGCATGTTTGCAGGTTGATATCAACAGGCCGTGGCAGCACCTGTTAGAAAAAGTGGAGAATGCTGTGAGCACACTAGTGAGAGACAGTCTTCTCCTGACAGAAATGTGTGCAGATGATGCTGAACTTGTGCTGCGTGCTTGGAGCAATTTCATCCTGAATTACAAGCCCAAATCTCTGGGTGAAGGAGGTAGAAGTGTTACAGCTGAATTAGTGAGCAAACTGGAGGGAATACTTGTACTTATGCAGCGACTGAACAACAAAATAAATTCTTACTCAAAGGCAGGTATGTATGGTGGGTGTTTCTAAGTAAGACTGTGTGTTCCTCTGAAGAAAATAACACAAATATGTAAATCTGCTGTGAGACAGCAGAAAACTTGGGATTTTCCTACAGGCTTTTGTGTGTTGTTTTAAACTACTTCAGAAGGCAGCCTGTAGTAATAGTATGAAAAGGTTACACTGGTGATGGTTCTTCGATTTTGTATTTTGTATGTAGTTGCACCTGATAGCAAGCAGTAGATGTGATAGTTTGACCCTGGCTGGATGCCAGGTGCCCACCACACCACTCTATCACCCACCTTTTCAGCAAGCCAGGGAGGGGAGAAAATAAGATGAGTCTCGTGGGTTGAGATAAAAGCAGTTTAATAAAGAAACAGCAAAGCCATGTGCTTGGGAAGCAAAGCAAGAGCAGATAAAGCTGTTACTCTCTACTTCCCATCACCAGCGATGTCCGGCCACCTCCCGAGAAGCAGGGCTTCGGTACGTGTAGCAGTTGCTTTTGGAAGGCCAGAAATGAATCTGGCCTCCCCTTCCTGCTCTTCTCCCCCCAGTTTATGTTACTGAGCTGACGTCATATAGTATGGAATATCTCCTTGGTCAGCCTGGGTCAGCTGTCCTGGCCATGGTCCCTCCCAAGATCATGCCCACCCACAGCTATTGGTGAAGGTGGGGGAAGGAATGCTGGAGGGTGCGAGCAGTAGTCATAATATTGATACCAACAGCAAGCACAGCACTCAAGAGCTGCTGTGGAAACTCACTACCATCCCAGACCCACTACTGTAGAATTTTGTAAATAGGTTTTCCTTATGCTTAAATGTAACTATTTGTGTTCCAGCTTTATCCCATTACCCCTTGTCCTGTTGCTAGATACCAAAGAGAAAAGTGATGCCTCAACCTCCTGACACCCACCATTTAGATATTTGTAAATGTTAATAATATCCCCCCTCAGTCTCCTCTCCTCCAGACTAAACAGCCCCAGTTCCTGCAGCCTTTCCTCATCAGGAAGATGCTCCAGTCCCCTGATCATCTTGCTGGACTCTCTCCAGCACTTCGCTGTCCCTCTTGAGCTGGGGAGCCCAGAACTGGACACAGGACTCCAGATGAGGCCTCAGCAGGGCAGAGCAGAGGGGGAGCAGAACCTCCCTTGACCTGCTGCCCACACTCTTCTTGATGCATCCCAGGCTGCCATTGGCCTTCTTGGCCACGAGGGCACATTGCTGGCTCATGGTCAGTTTGTTATCAATCAGGACTCCCAGGTCTCTCCCTGCAGAGCTACTCTCTGGTCAATTCCCAGCCTGTCCTGGTACATGGAGTTGTTCCTTCCCAGAGTCAGGACTCTGCACTTGTCCTTATTGAACCTCATGAGGTTTCTGTCTGCCAACCTCTCAGGCCAGTTGAGATAGTCTGGTAGCCCACACTGAAATTGTCTTGTCCTGAACTACTCAATATATGATGAAATACAAGTCTTACCTTGCATTCCTAAGAAAGGAAATTTCAATGTTATTTGCTTGCATTTGTTCTCCAAAGCATTATCAGGTGAGCTTTACAAATGTCAGCAGAACTATGTGTGGTTTGGGGGGTTTCTCTGTGTGGTAGGGCTTTTTTGTTGTTGTTTTTCAAAAATTTACTAAAATATGACATTGATATCCATCAAAATTGTTGTAATGGGGGGAAAGAGATGGAGAAAAGTGTCTGTTTAGGAAGGAAAGTGTCAGTCTAGTTGATATTTCTGCATGCTTACAAATCTCCTCTGGATTTTGTGTACGTGAGCCTAATCGAAGAGTTAGAGCCTCTACTCCTTTGTTTCCTTAAAAAGTAGGAAGCATATGTGTTTGTTAGCAAAATAACTGCTCTTTTTCTGGAATAAAACAGGAAGCTACCTCAGTAATGTAAGTCTTGATGCAGGATGTACTTCTTTTCAGAGTTTGCTCACCTGGTAGAAGAATTCAGGCGTTTCAAGGTGCAGCAGGCCCAGAGCTCTGACCGTAACAGCCACGGCACTTTTGAGTGGGTAGATGGGATGCTGGTTCAGGCCCTGCAGTCTGGAGACTGGCTGTTGATGGACAATGTGAACTTCTGCAAGTAAGATTTTAGTGGCCTTGTTTCACTGAGTAAATCACTAGAGCTCTCCGTAATTGGCTTTGCCTCTTACTGTATGATTCACAAATGAGTGTTTTGCGTTTGATAAGAATGAATCTCCCTCTCTGGAGACATTCCAAATTGAACTGAATGAGTTCCTGTGTGACCTGCTCTAGGTGGTCCTGCTCTGGCAGGGAGGTTGGACTGGATGAGCTTTCAAGGTTCCTTCCAACCCTTCAGATTCTGTGATTCTGTGATTTTTCTGGTAGAGTGTTTTCCTTCTTAGCTTATCAGTTGATAGTTTTCCTATTACCTTATAATGTAATTAGTTGGGTTTTTTTGCTTAAGAATGATACCATTTTGGTTTCTGATCAGAAAGGGATCAAATTGTTACCTTTTTATAACATGTACATTTCTTTTGAACACAGCCCTTCTGTGCTGGACCGCTTGAATGCTTTACTTGAACCAGGAGGCGTTCTTACCATGAGTGAGAGAGGTGTGATAGATGGCACAATTCCTACAATAGCTCCTCATCCGAACTTCAGGTACTTGGCATTTCTACTCTTTTTTCCCTCTTTCTTTAATCCAAATAGCAGGTTTAGAAGAAAAACATCAGCAGTGAAGGCCAGTCTTTGGTATTTTGACTGCTGTTGAGTTTGGTATGTATTGTAGTGACACTGTTTGTCTGGCAAAGAAGAAGAGTGCACTATGCTGAGCATATGACAGCTTAAGAAGCTTGGCTTTATATCCCTGTTGCAGCAGACTGTTACACTGGAAAATTCATAACTATATACTTCTGCCTTGATTCTCCATTTCTAATTTAGGATTCCAGCACTTTTCTGCCTCACTGTAGTTGAGTTGAGGAGACGTGTTAAAGATGGTGAGCTATTTAGATATATTGGAAGTGAAAACTGGTATATGGACAATATCATTTTCTTCCCAGCTTTTTTCCATCCCATCTACAGTTAAGTTTTATGCAATGACAGAACTTTAACAAAATTAATCAATGCAAACACAAAACCCCAAAACAAACCGCACAACTAAAGGGACAGTCTGTGTTCTCCAGGACCTTAAGTAGCCTGTGGGGGAGATTGGAGAACATTATTCTGTCATCCTTACCTCTTAGTAATTCACGAAAAGACTATTGGGACTAATTATGCCTTGGTTCCTCTGAATTGAAAAGAACATCTTTGGCTTTCCAGAAACCTGCTTTTGCATTGTATCTCTGAAGGCTTTTATTCCTCTTTGCTATTAAGATGTGTCTGCTGATAGTATTAACTACTTGAGTGTTGGGTACTTTGGTCTTTAAATAGCACAGATTTATCTGAAGCTGTTGATAAGAGTTCTGAAAGTCTCTTTCATAGCTCAGAGGCATACTTAAACTTTTTTGTAAGTAGGCAAGTAATAAAATAGATGTAGCTCAGTTGGAAGACTTAAAAATCATGCAGTATATCTGTGTCTAATTTCAAAGTATAATTATCCATACAGATTTCTCATTTAAATTCAGCAGGTGACTGCTTTTCTAGTTACCAGCATCCCTATTTTTATGAAAGCCAATTTACTTTATGAAAGAGTAGATTTGGTAGTTCTGGAGTGATAGTTTCACACCCTAAGTTGCATTGCAAGCACATAAGGCAGCTGGAGTGGTTGACAGTTGCAGGTCCCTTCCAACTGAACTATTCTGTTCTCATATCCAACAGGCTTTTCCTTTCCATGGATCCTGTTCATGGGGAAATATCCAGAGCCATGCGGAACCGTGGGATTGAGATTTACATTCCTGGGGTGAATGATGGAAGTGTATTGGACAATCTGGATTTGAAGTTGCTCCTGCATGGTTTGGGTTTAGTGGGAGACAGCATCTGTGATGCACTTCTGGCTGTGCATTCAGAAACCACGGCAGCAATAGCAGGTAAAAGAAGTCTGTGCAATGTTGAACAACTCAGGACTCATTACGTATATTTGAGTTAGCTCTTTAATATTAAAGCTCAGTCATTTTATTGTGTTGTGTGCTGATATAAGCAAAGGCATGAAAGTATAATCAGGGTATTTTGCATTTTGGTTTTGCATTGTGAGGAAGAAGGCCCAAATCATAAAAATATGGTAACTGAAGTGCTTTTTAAGGAGATTTCAGACACTGACAAGTGTCAGCTGCCTGTTGTTGTAGGGAAGGCAATATATTCTAAGTGAGAATCAGTGAAACGGGAGGTTGGCACAAGGCCTATTCATGTTCTCCATTGGAGCAAGATAGTCATAGAATTGTTTTGGTTGGATCAAGTCCAACCACTAACCTCACACAGCCAAGCCCATCACTAAACTGTGTCCCTCAGCATCTGATTTATTGTGACCTGATCTAGGTGACCCTGCTTCTGCAGGGGGGTTGGACTAGATGATCTCTAAAGGTCCCTTCCAACCCTACCATTCTATGATCTCATCTACACAGCTTCAAAATGCCTCCAGGGATGGTGATTCCACCACCTCTCTGGGCAGCTTGTGCCAGTGTCTGTAACAACCCTCTCAGTGAAGAAGTTGACAGAGCAGGCTTAGATTGGACAACTTGTCCTATCACTCATTACTTGCGAGAAAAGATCAACCCTCCACTTCACTACGACCTCCTTTCAGGTAGCTGTAGAGAGGGATCAACCTCCTCTTTTCCAGACTGACCACCTCCAGCTTCCTCAGCCACTTGTTCTTCCTCATCAGACTTGTTCTCCAGACCCTTCACCAGCTTCATCGTCCGTCTCTGGACACTCTCCAGCACCTCAGTGTCCTTCTTGTAGTGAGGGGCCCAGAACTGGACACAGTATTCAAGGTTTCATTCATCTCAAGTGCTTGATGTCTTATTTCAGCTGGTCACCTCTTATCTACTATCATGTTAAATCTTCTTTTTAACCTTGGGAAGAATCCGTTCAGTTTTCAGGACTCAGTAGAATTCACTTGTTTTGGATCGTACTCTGGGTCTAAAGAGATGTTTGTCCTCACAGTTACCAGGCTGACAAGTACTAAACATTCATATCACCCTAAATGCTGTGTATCTTTCAGGTTCTGTGTCATCTTTGTCACCTTTGCTTCAGGCTGCTGTGTTAATCGTGCAGCAGATACAGAGAGGCCTTGGATTAGCAAAGTCTTTTTACAGAGCCTGTTGGGAAGTTTATGGCCGCTCACAACAGCTACAGATTAACCAAAAGGTAAAAGTTTTCTATTTGAAGCTTGTTTTATGTCATCTAGGCAAGTGAAAAGTAACATTTTCAGGCTAGTGTTTGAGATGCTCTGTTCCTGAAGTGTCTGAGCAAGATGTTGATGAAGATGGTGCTCGGAGATAAACCGAACTACTTTAAACATCCTCCCAGGGATCTGTCAGATAATGAAGAGGAAGGGTTCAGTAGCATTAGGATATTTTCTGTATCTCTCCAATTCTGAGCCTTTTGTAGCTGTGGTGTAAGCAGTTCAGTTCTGCAATTTATTCTAACACATCAGTTGAGGCTCCAGAAGTTGGGGTTTTGGTATTGGATGGTGAAATATGGTGAATTTCAGCTGTCACGTGCCTTTTGATGGTATATTTTCTCATCCTGGTGGCACGCTACTGGAGACAGAGGTCAGATGAGTTAGTTACATAATTCTGGGACATTATTGAGATATTCCTTGAGGAATAAATATGGTTTGTCTGACATATGTGATGTAGATAGTGGCTCACTCTTCTGCAGCATAAGGGAGCCAAAGAGTATCCCACTGGACTCTGAGGCTTACCTGTTTTGTTTTTTAATAGCTTCAGATGAGACTGTGGCATATTAATCATCAGACTGATATAGCCTGAAATGCTTTGCACACTGTCATCTGGACATAGCCATATTCCCTTCCCGTTTTAAACTGTACAGTATGTTACTTCACTTATGGTTGGAATGTTTTGGTATTTTATTGTGTAGTTTATGTAGCATTTGTAGAGCACTTCCTTTGTAATTATTTCAAAACAAATCCAAATCCAAATGACTGAGTTCCTTGAATACATGTTTTAATATGATTCTAAACTGCTTTTTGGTTGTTTCTTGTAGCTTGTGTTAGAATTGGTTACGAAGCATGTTGCATCTCTGGCTTCTGATGAAACCTGGGGTAACTCCTTGCTAGCAATGGGACTGTGGCCAGATTCCCTACCTACAGGTCTGTTTGCAGTAGAAGACTCACTTCTTTCAACAGTCCGGAGTGATGCACAGGTCCTAATGTATTGTCTGAACAGACTAAACCTTAAAAACTGCAGGTAGGCAAGAAACTTTCTTACTTGTTTATTAGGCAAAAAAAACAAGCTGTATCTGAACTGGTGGTGGCATGTCATTGTTCCCTGCAAATCTAAGTCTTGGGCAAGTTGTGTAGGTAGAGACTGAGGTCATTGCTCTCTAGTAATTAAAGACTCCTTGTTACCTTTCCATGCAGCCATTACACATGCAAGTTTAATTATTTACTAGATTATTTTTAAGGCCAAAATACTGGATTCTGTTAAATCTTCAATGGGTACATTCATGACCAGTTTTGAGTTGAGTTAGGAGTTGGCATATAGCAGAAAATGTGAATGCAAGCATTGAGTGTACAAGGTAACAAGAGCCAAAAGAACCTCTAACCTTCAGTTCCCTTCTGAACTGTAAAAATATGTGTTTTAAGTAGTTGTAAATGTACTAATGATCATTTGTACTTCCTGCTTTTCGTGTAAACAGTTATGCATCAGTTATTTTTAGGTCCAGTAGCTTCAGGTACTTCAGCAAATTTCCTGCTCATGTACAGGAATCATTATGCTTTTAATCATTTCGTGTGCAATCTAATGGCTATTTTCACAACATTGATGCAAAATCTTCCTGCTTGCCTGCTTTGCTTAATGATCTACTGTGGACAGGTGCTGTGGTTTGATTCCAGTGAAAAAGCAAGCTGTAGAATTTAGTACTAAGAATGCTGAAACTGTAGAACCTTAGCAACATGCTAAGGGTTTTTTATCGATGACACTTAATCTTTGTTAACTTGCTTTTCCATATTATTCTGGTGCACAAATCAATTATGATTTCTCAGAATATTCACTTCTGGCACTGCATGAATTTTTGGCAATAGTGAGTTCCTAATAGAAGATACCCTCAACTGATTTGTGTTTGTAAGCTGCCTTCAAAGCTAAATAAAAAGGAGAGACTATTGCATTGCTACCTTCTTTCCTGAAGAAGGTTGCATGCTGAGTAGTTTGACTTGCAAAACATATTCTTTCCTGGAACTGGCAGTTGGAGCCCTTCATTGCTGGACTTCATTTCTTTGTGTTTCAGGGCACTACCACTGACTCTGCAAGACCTTCAAGAAATTATGCAGTCCACTAATCCTGAGAGTCTCAAATTCAGTGCTATTGAGATAGATACAAACTGGTTGGATAAAATGGAAGTTCTCCAGGCTGCAGTGAAATTGTTTATAGAAAAGGCAACCAATCAAGATTGGACATTGAGAGTTAAATGGCTTAACTCCTTAGCCAAAAATTTGCCACAGGTGCTTGGTATGTAATAATTTATCTTTTGCCTGAGGGCTGATTTATTATGTTATCACAAACTGCCAGTCTTCTAGGAAAGCATCCAGACCATTCAAATGATCTGAAATGAAAGTTAGAATATAGGGGGTTCTGAAGAAACACAAGGAAAAACCTCTTCCCTGTTGAGGTGAGGGAGCACTGGAAGGGGCTGCCCAGATGGGTTGTGGAGTCTCCTTCTCTGGAGACATTCAAACCCACCTGGATGAGTTCCTGTGTGACCTACTCTAGGTGGTCCTGCTCTGGCAGGGGATTGCACTGGATGATCTTTCGAGGTCCCTTCCAGCCCTTGAGGTTCTGTGGTTCTATGATTCTCAACTCCCCACACTACATGAAGGGCATTAAGCTTCCAGGGAGAGACAGAAAGGTTGTGTATGCCTGGGACAAGAAGAGACTTTGGGCTAAACATTGTCTTTTATTATTCAAACATGGATGTAACTTGCACTGCCTCTGAATAAGTTATTTTTTTATCTCTCTTTGTTTATGTAAGCAAATGTGCCTTTCTCTTCACTATTTTTGATACTAAAGCAATAGAATGCCTTCTGCTTAATTTGGTGCTATAATATAAATGGTTAGAAAACCAGCAAACCACAGGACTGAGATTTCCTGCAGCTTTGTTGCCTGGACATTCAGGACAGCAGCTCAGATGAGCTTTTCATTGTTTATGTTAATCACATTAAACTTGTGAAGAATTTAGACAGGCATTAGTCCAAGTAATTCACATGATGTGAAATCCAGACTGTACTGTCCCTATATGAATGGGATTCTGCCCCTTGATCTTGCTGCCTTTCCTGATACGTGTATCTATAAACTAGAAAATATCTAGAAAGTTACTTTCATGACGGTTATGGTCTTATGGGATCGTGGGGATTTTTTAAACTGGAGGGAAAAAAGTACAAAGTAGATGTACTGAGAGGAAGTGTTGAAGATACAAGCTCAAGAATTTTCCCAAACTGTATTTTTTATAGTACACATATTTCTGGTAGGGAGGTTGGACTAGATGATCTCTCAATGTCCCTTCCACCCTTTAAGACTCTATGATTCTGTGGTTCTTGACCATGATATTCTGACTGCTTTTAAGACTTCTGAGAGCTAAAAAATAAAAGCAACCAGCATGTCCAGAATACATGTGCAGATGAGATTCAGGTTGCTTATGCTGTCTCAGTTGAAGTTACTTTTATTTGTACTAAATTCTCCATCTCTTAGACCTACATTCTCTCCCCTTCATCTACAGACCCAGTGCGGATTCAGCTGGAAGCAGGTGCTGTAGCCCTTGGTAGTTTCTATGCCAGTCCCCTCTCATCTGGAGTCAGTAACATGATCAAGTTGCTACAGCCAACTATGACAGGTACTTCGGGAAAACAGAGTGGATGCAAGACATTGTTGCTTCTTGTATTTGTTCTCTGAACACACTACAAGCCTTCTTAGGAAATGTGTGTAACAAATTAAAGGCTGAATTCTAACTCTATGTTGATGTTGTTGCAAAAGAACACCAAAGCCATTCTTGCTGTGTAGAACTGTAAACATGGCAATTGCATGCAAATGAATTGAGTGCTATGACTATGAATCTTGAGTGTATCTGTGACCTATGTGTATTCCTACAGCTCAGGCTTAAGTATTCTTAAGAGTGAGGCACGTATCTGCTGCCCTTCTGACTGGATAGTATAGGTATCCCATTTTTTTTCCCAGCACTTACTGTGGTGCACTCTGTGAAACTTATGTTGAGGCCTATAATTTTCCCTCAGTGTTTAACATAGAGCTCAGGTCAGTGGTTTCCTTTCCAAGCTTGTGAGGTGCATGGATGGTCTCAGGTGTCTTACCCAGACTGTGAAGGAAGAGGGAATTGGACTGGGTTTTCTACACTGTCTTTTTGGGTACTCTGACCACTGGTTAAATTACTTTCACTGTTCTGTTTCACAGCACCTGCTGTTAGCTTAATGTTTTTCTGTTCAGATGACTGGAGGGAAGGAGCTTAAGACTTCACCTTCCTCTTAGGCTTCCTTCTTTCTCTCCCTAAAGTTCTGGCAGAGGCAGGGCGATCGAGAAAACTCACTGATTGTTTCTACTGTCTTCCCAGATGAACATGTGATGCCTTTGGACCCAAGATGGAATATGCAGTTTTTGGATATCATTAGAAATTCAATGAACTTTGATACAGAAATGGAACACACGGATCAGCTTCTAATCCTTTTGAAGTCTGTGGCAAATCGGTGGGTTGCAAAAAAAACTCCAGCTTGTTAATGTTGCCCAATAACTGTCATCAGTGCTGTATGAACACTTGTGATAAAACCTAAAAACATACTTGGCAGATAATAGATATGATCTAAAATACCAGACAGGTTTTGTGCTGGTATTTGTCTTTGTTTCTGTTGCCTGGAGATGCAAACCACAACTGTTCTCTTGATACAAGGAACATTCTGTATAAGATGGAGTACTTTTGAAGACAAACAAGAACTGTGGGGTAAAGCATAAAAGAGGCAGAAGCAGCAGTGTGGAATCTCAAATGTAAAACTGAAATAGTTGTCCTGCTTATGGATTTGGAATGCTTTTCCTAATAAGACAAAAAAGTACATGGATTTTGCAGCTGCAGTATAAGGAAGTAGCTGTTCACATGGCCTGCAGGTGGTGGTGTAGCATCTGTTTAGTAGCTCGCTACTTCTCCCTTCCTGGCAATTGCTGGAGTCAGGAATCTGCTCCTTGTGAAGCTTACTTCTGCAGAAACCATACTCAAGCAGTTAGTTACCCTGCACTTGGTTCTTGTTTCATAATGCAGTGAAATATCAGATGTCACTTTAGTTCATTCTCATGAGGCAGAAGCTTTAAAATGTTACTGAATTTCTAACAACTTTATTTTTCATTTAGGGCAGTCTTATTCCTTGACAGAGAAAAAAGAAGCTACACTGAGAAGAATTTGATTGTCAGCAAGAAGCCAAGAAATAGTGTCTTAAGGATGTCTCTGGATTTCCGCAAAGGTGGGTTGATTTTCACTCTTCCTTTTGGTTCTGTGGCCAATTTCGAATATGGTTAATTTGCACTGTAACAAAATGTGTATTTTAAACGTGGTGTGCCCTGAATGGGGGAAGAAAGATTATGTGAACTAATTATATGGTACATAACATACCAATCTTACATTAGATTATACCTTACACTACACTTATGTCTGGCTTTTACTAGGTAATAAATGAATGTAATTTCTCTTGTAATTATCTAAACTTTAGGATAATGGTGGAGAGAAATTGCACTACCATTTTGTCTTTGGCTAGTAAAAATAGCCAATTTCTTCAGACATGCTTTTGTTCTAGTCTTTTTTCTATTGTTTTATTTAAGTAGGATGTTTTACTCCTAAAATAAAGGGGAAAAATGTGGTGACAGTGTCTTGCATAGAAGCAATTAACCAATGCTTTCCTCATGATGGGTTTTTTAATATTAAATGCATTAAGGTAATAAAGAGTTGTGCAAGTAGTGACGGCCAGTGGCATCCAGGGATGCATCAACAAGAGTGTGGCCAGCAGGTTGAGGGAGGTTCTGCTTCCCCTAATGTGCTCTGCCCTGATGAGGCTTCATCTGGAGTCCTGTGTCCAGTTCTGGGCTCCTCAGCTCAAGAGGGACAGGGAACTGCTGGAGAGAGGCCAGCACAGGGCCACCAAGATGATCGGGGTGTGGAACATCTTTCATATGAGGAAAAACTGTGGGAACTGGGGCTGTTTAGTCTGGAGAAGAGGAGACTGAGGGGGGATCTCATGAATATGTACAAATATCTAAATGGTGGGTTTCAGGAGGTTGGGAGATCCCTTTTCTCTATGGTAGCTAGCAACAGGACAAGGGGTAATGGGATGAAGCTGGAACACAAAGTTCCATTTAAACATAAGGAAAAACTCTTTCAGTGTTGAGGTGAGGGAGCCCTGGCACAGGCTGCCCAGGGAGAGTGTGGAGATTCCTTCCTCGGAGGTCTTCAAGACTCGCCTGGACATATTCCTGTGTGACCTGATCTAGGTGGACCTGCTTGAGCAGGGGGGTTGGACCAGATGATCTCTAAAGATCCCTCCAACCCTTCTATGATTCTATGTACTTCTGTTATTTCAATTATTAGGTTTTTTTCATGATTTCTCTTTCCCCCAAACATTGAGAGGATCCTAGTGATCAGAAATGACCTTTACTTATCATGTGATGTGCCTTGAATATTCAGCCTCTCCCTGTCTTTCCTTCTTCCCCAAACTTCAGATCCAGGAAGTTACAACTGTCTTCCTCATGGAATTGTGGTCAACCTTGCTCCTTTCTTTGAACTGTGGGACGCATTTGCATTTCACTGGGTGAAGTCTACTCAGGTGGCCTTAAGCGATGAAGACATGTACGATGTGAGTGTGCTTTTCCTAGCATGGTTGTGGAAGTTAACTAGAATGAGATTGTCTGCAAAGCAATTGATTTATTTTTTTTGTGTTAGTTTCAGAGACCATGAAATAAACTGCAGTGCTTGTGTTGATGTTCAGCACGTGCCTGACACCAGACAAATTGTCATGGTTGTTTTATAGGCTGTAATTTATGCTGCCTTCCCATTTCTTGTGAGCAGGATGTAGGTTTTCAGCCTGCAGGTACTTGGGGTGGGAATTATCACCTGAGACATTGATATCCATTGGTGAACTTGATCATCAAGTCTTCTCTGCCTGCTTATGATGGTATTAATTGTGCTGTAGAAGTGCCTGTTTCTCTCCAAATGTCTCAGATAAAGGTATCTAAAGTTGGGCAGCTGACATGCGAGTCACAGGGATGGTTCACTTCTCCCTCTCCTCTTTCAGACTATTGAAGTTGTTTTGCTGGGATGTGACAATGGCATTGTAGACTTGGTACAGGGATTACTTGGTTCTACTGTGTGTGGTTCCAGCTGCCAATAGAGCTGTGGGGCATTTTCAGAGAACACATAGTCGACTGCTGGTTGTGTACCATTAAATACAAAGCGTTGTGTGAGTCTGAAGTGAATACCAGTGATGGTGGTTTTGCTTTTTCTCTTGCTTTGAATTACGAAGTGTTCTGTAACATGCAGTAATGTAACCTTTTTGGCTTGTGGTTAGATTTTGTACTGCTTGCTGTGGCGTGACCGGTTCTGGGCAGTCTCCGACACTCAGACAGTGGATTCACCAGGGTTGGCACTTCTGTCTCTGCACTGGCACTGGGTTATGAAGCATCTAATTGACAGAATTCCTCAGATGCTTATTGGATCAGACCAGCACAAGTGAGTGGTTTCAACTGGGCTTCTGCTTACTCAAATGATCATCTAGAATCTCTGCCCCTTGACTGGAAGGATAAGAGGAGGGATTTTCCTTTCTCATGTATCTTTTTGCTTTGCTTCTCAAGCTTAGTTAACCAACCATGTGGAATTTTTTTCTTCCCTCTTTTTTTTTTCTTCATCTACAAGGATTTCCAAGGAAATTCAATCTGTTTCACAGCAGATCCAGAGCTGCTTGGCCAATCCTGCTGCTATTTCTGGCAGTATGAAGATATTACAGAAGTCTCTAGGAAGACCTCTTCCTTTTAAGGTATCTGTGCTTTGTTTGCAGACGTAGCAATGCTCAAATATGCTTTAAAATAATCAACATTTACAGCACTTGCTTTCCAGGTCACCATAAATACATTCCTTTTGGACTAGTTAGGTTGATAAAAAAGGCAATTTCAGCATATGCTAATGTACATCTTGTTTGTGAAATCCATCAGTTATTCAGATACATTTCTACTATTAATTATGGTTTATATTAAACAACTCCTGTCTATATAGAGAGATGCTCAAGCATAAAAATTATACTCTGTGCTCTGTTCTGAAGACTTAAGAATTTCAGGATGCCACTTGCTTGTTTAGTGAACATATGTGTATGTAGAATAAACTCTGTACTTCCTTTAAAATAGCATAGATGGGGCTGCCTTATGACTTCAGACAAGTCCTCTTAATTTTGATAGTTGGGAGATATGACTCTATGATAAATAACTTAGAGAAATAGAATGGTAGGGGTTGGAAGAGACCTTTAGAGATCATCTAGTCCAACCCCCCTGCAGAAGCAGTTGTTATTACTCAATATAACAAGCAAACAAAAAACCCTCTCAACAGTAAAATTTTCTGAAGAACATAAATCCTATTTTAAAAGCTGGGCACAAGTGATCATGTAGGTTGCTCATGTTAGTGACTAGTAATTAGACCTAGGTTTTTATGAGTCTTTCTCTCAAAGATACACAGCTGTTCAAAAATGCATGTAGTTACTTTGTGAGACTCTGAAGATCATTCAGTGCTTACTAAGAATTTTGGGAGGTTTTTCTAGGCATCCAAATGTGTTTAAATGGAACATGTAAACTGCAGTTGTTTTAACTGACAGTAACTTCTGGCATTTTTTGTGTTGAGCAGGTTGCCATATTGAAGTGTTGTTTGTTTTGTCTGCATAAGCTGTTTGGTTTCTTCATGAAGGAAAAACCAAATTGTTAAGAAGGAATTGTGGCCAACATTCAATTGTTGTCTTCCTACTTTTTGAGTAGAGCTACAAAAGAATTATTGTTAAGTTGTTGTTGTGGGCTGATTTTATAGGTATTAGTACTTCAGCCATGTGCATGTGAATTTGAAATCTTAGTTTTGACTGCAGTCACAGGTATAGGTTGTTTTGTTAGTGCTGTTCAGGACAAGGTGGAAATTTGTCTCCTTTAGGCCCATCAGGGAACAAAAGACCATGATTGGCCTCAAGTACAGAAGAGGCTGAGGATTGCCAAAGGGCAGGGAGAGCTTAGTTGCTGCTTGAAGTTCAGGACAAAACAGCCCAGGCTACTCGGCTTGGGGAAGGAAACAGAGAATAATTTAATGCAACATCAACTAAAGCATAACCTTAAACCCCAAACACAACAAACATAAAACAACACAGAGTAATACAACAGTGAAGAGTCCGACCAGCCCTTTAAGACCACCTTCTCCCCACCCCTCCCCTCTTCCCGGGCTCAGAGCCCTGATCCCGGTGTTTTTACGTCCTCCCCCCTTGAACAGCTCAGGGGGCACAGGGAGTGGGGGTTTCAGTCAGTCTATTCCTGATGGCTTCTGCCATTTGTCCCTCCTCAGGACAGGTGAGCTCCACACCAGCCCTCCCTGCAAGTGCATGGGGTCCCTCACACACACACAGCCCTGCCCGGGCTGCTCCCACGCGCATTGATCCCAGAGGCTGCAGCTCCTCTCTGCCTCTCGTGTGGGGCTGCTCTGGGCCCGCAGGCTCCAGCACGGCCTGGGCCATGGCCGTCTCCCCACACAGTCCCTCGCCCGTCTGGGCTCACTCACACGGAGCTGCTGGTGGCTCTCAGTCCTGCCATGGCCCTGCATGGCTTGCAGGGGTACAGCTGCATTCTCACCACGGCTTGCAGAGGGGTCTCTGGTCTGGTGCTTCTCCTTCCTTCCTCCTTCTCTGACTGTGGGGTCTGTGTGGTCGCCTCCATCTTGTATCACTCTCACACCTCCTGCCAGCACTTCAAATTCCTGTCCCTAAATAGTGATGGCAGAGGTGCCAGATTGGCCCAGCTGGGCCGGAGGTGGGTCTGAACCCAGGAGCCAGGGGGGAGTCCAAAAACTCTTTACCGGTTCTTCACTGCAACCCGCTCCCCCTGTTACCAACCAAAAGCTGCTCCTTGCTAAACCATGACACACCTGTTCAAATGTCCTTTTCATGTTTCCAGGATAAACTGGCCATGGAATGTTTTTCTCAGTTAAAAGTTCTCAGCAAACCACTGAACATTTCAGAGCTAAGATGGGCCTTTGGAGAAAGTAAATGGCAGGAAAAAATGTGCTGCCTGAAAATTGCTGCCACTGGATGGAAGACAAAGAAAGAGTTGTTGCAAGCTGATGGACTGATAATTAGAGCAAATCATCTAGAAGATGTTAGTCTGGGTAGGTAATGCTTTTGAGGAGCTTAACAGGATGATTTCTGACATATCTTTTCCACCTCTATACAAAAAGAGTGGGCATTAAGTGATTGCTGGCAAGAAATACAGTACATGCGTTTACGTGCTTCTTACACTCTGTCAAACAGGTCAGCTAAAGGTTTTTTTGCAAGCTGCACATTCACAGCTGAGAGCAGAAGGAGTTACATGCAGCCATTCAGAAGAAAGACTTACTGAAGATACCATCTCCAACCAATTAGACCCTGCCTTGTTAAACCAGCTCTGCAGTCAGGTTCAGCTGTGGCCCGCAATGGAGTACATAACCCTGCTCTGGCAGTACAAGCTGACAGCAGATTGTGTGGCCAGGGCCTGTGCAAGAAGGTAAGAGGAGGGTTGGAGGAAGAAATCCTGTATTCCTTCAATGAGATTCAGAATCCCTGTCTAAAAACTGGTGCTTTACATCTGTATACAAGTCTCTGTGAGTGCATATATATGTTTGTGGTGCACCGTATGCTTATAAGTATGTATATAAATGCATATACACTCGTTGTCTGCATGCAGAATTGCACTTGAGCAGCTATAAAAAGCTTCAGGAAATGATTAGTTTTTAGTGTATTGATACAAATCTAAGACTATTGATGCCCAACCCCTTTGGAGTAAAAACATTAGATTCCAGGAGTGGTTTTATTAATGGTAGAATGAATTGTAGATGGAGAAAAACAAAACCCTTTTGTGTATTAAATGCTACATAGTATTTGCCTTCTGGAAGTACCTTGTATTTCCCTTTTAATGAAATGGAGGAGTCCTTGATGTTAGGAGTTAACATGAAGATGTTTATGGCTGTGTTACTGGAGGCTGCAGAAGAAAGGCTGGATTAGTCCTGGTGATGGAGAAAGTACACTAGCATATATGTTTCCTTTTGTGTAAGCTACTTGTGTATACTCATAGCTGAGATGAACATTTTGAACTTAAGCAGTGTTAATGTTGTCCTGAGGGGCCAAGTGTAATTATTTTTTAAACTGTTTTACTATTCCTTAAAGATAACTCTCCATTTATTGATTTCAGTGAAATGTTTTCTTTGTGCAGTGAGACTTCTAGGATCACTGATTTATTTACTCTTTAATTCAGAACAGTTCTGATTTTCACAGAAACTGTAAAGCAGGAAGACTGTTTCTAAACGTAGCTTACAGTTACAGAACATTCCACTTCTTCCCCATTTTATTGTATTAAGATTTTGCCACCTTTGAAGGATGCAAGTGTTTTGTATATTACCTCAGGACTTGTTAATCTCCAGTGTTTCAAATGCTGTCATTTTAACTGTTCAGGGAACCTCTGTTACTGTAACTTCACCTGCCATTCTCAGTTCTTTACTATCCAGTTCATTTATTTCCTGTGCCCTGCTGAAACATTACTTAGGTTGTATTTCTTCTGTTTGCTACAGAGAGAACTTCAGTCAAGGACTAAACATATGTTCAGATCTAGCTCAGCTTATAACTTTTTCCCTGAAGTTGACACCAGCTGCTTCTCACCAGCTGTCTGGACTGTGGCACTTGTTACACCTTAATGAAGTAAGAACAAGTTTTAGTTTAATTAGTCTTGCAGAATTTTTCAACAGGCCCTTCCAAAGGGGTATATCTGTGTAAGATTTTCAACACCCAGTTTTCCTACTTGTGCCTGTAGTCATTTCTTCTTTTAATAAGAAGGATTATTAACCAAGAGCCTCCAATAATGAGATTAGAACACGAATGAAGTCCAACAGAGCCTTGAGTAACATCACTCAATATGACTTAGTTTGGTACTATCGTTCCATTCATCTGTGACCCAGTGGAAAAGAGGAAATTGATAGAATGACATGTGTCAGCCTGATTGTATCTATGTACTCAAAGTAATTTTGTGAGGAAAAAGACTTGCTTCTGTTCCTCTTTATTTTTCTCAGATCTGTGTTGCAAATCCAGTAGACAGACAGTAGCTTGTTGCATTTTCTGTAGGGCATTTAATATAACAGAAAATTCTCATCAGTCAGTATTTGGGTGTTGAAGTAGTGATGGTTGAGTTCCCAAATTCACTTTAAGTGCCTCAAAACAGAATATTGGATAGCTTTATCTGTTCTGTGTTTATGTAACCTCAGGGTCACACAGCTGTAGAGGCTGTGTTCTGAAAACTTGCATGTTCCACAGACAGAAGAATTGCAGACCTCAGGAAGTCTACTCTTCATTGAGAAGAGATGCAAGCAAATTCCATGTCAATTTGAAAAGGATCTTGAAGAGTATCTTGTTCTACCCTTACTGAAAAAGTGTTATGCCCTTACTTTTGTGTGTGTGTATGTTCTTGATTCTCTCTTGCTCCTTGTAAATTATTCTCTCCTCTGGACTTTTCTCTCTCTTTAGATATCCTCTGAAGAAATGTCTGTTCTGTCATCTCAGCTAGTTAATGCTGCATTAGCATCCTTTTGGAGCAGTACTTTCAGCACAGACCCAGACTACTGGTTGACTTGGAGGCCTCTACCTGCAACAGAGGAAAACAGCTTCTCTAAATCCCATCTGAACTGTTCTGTGAAGGTTTGTCCTTTCTCACCTAATCAAACAACTAGGCTGAATACTCTGTCATTAAATAATTCAATAGCTTTTTAAAGCAATACTGTGAGCTCTAGCAGAGTCAGTACAAGCTGCATCTGAACAATCTAACTCTTAATCTCTTAATTTAGGGCCCAGGTATTTTGACCCGAGCCGTTTTCTCAAAGTGCTTCTTTGAAATTCTAACTAGTAGCAGGAAGACAAGCCAGTGGGATGTGAGTGGGCTCCCTCTTCTGTCATCATCCCATGTGACATTGGGAGAATGGATGGAGAGGGCACAGCAGCTTCACGAAGTTAGCACAGCGCTGTGGACCAACCTGACTGTCTCTTCAATTGCAGACTTTAGGTATTAAGACCACTTTTCCACATAGGTGTTATTTAAATATCAAGCATGTTTACAGAAGTTTGCTTATTGATTGGGAACTCTTTTCATTCCTTTGCCTCTAGATACACAGATGCTAGACTGCAAGGAATAATGCTGGGCAGACAGCTCTCTGCCCTGGTAGACCTGGTTCCAATGGATCTTCAAGAAGAATTTTTGGAATGCTGTGAGAAGCTCTACCTCAAGAATCCTGTTGTATATGAGTGCTTTCTCAAGATATTTAGAATCATCACTGATCAGGAGTTACTTCCTAAAGAATTCCTGTTTCTTCTGCTCACTTGCTTGCAGCAGTTCTTTGGGGAAGGGCTTAAGGAGTTACCAGAGGCAGCTTGGCGAGGAAGCCTCTGGGTCAACATGGGTTTGGTGCAGATCCAGGTGTGGCTTCCACAGACCAGGTTTGATCCAGCTGTTAAAAGAGAATACAAGCTCAAGTATGCAGAAGAAGAGGTGAGTATGGAGCTGAACTGGCTTTTTACCTCTGTAATGTATAAAATCAATGCATGGGTATTCTTGGTTGTGACTTTTTTTAATGTCCACAGAGATGATGTACCTACTTGGTTACCAAAACCAGAGCCTCAGAGAAAGGTTTATTCTTTCCTTTTTAGTTATACCAACTGGAATGTGAATGGAAAACAAATGATTTCTCATCCCAGCTGCATACAGGAAAAAGTATTGAAGATGAAGCAATCAGCAGCTGTATTCATCCCCACCTCAGGTAACACTCCAGGCACTTAACTCTTCTCTCTTAGATTGGAAATTTCATCTTTGGGTGCTTGGGGCCCCAAAGCTTTTCTCCACAGGTTTAAAATTGTATGTGTTCTTCTGTAGAAATAGGGATTGCTGGTGTGAAAGGATCAATTTGCTTGTTGAGATGGTAAAGAAAAATACAGAAGCTGTTGTGTTTGCTTGCAGCAAGTAAGGAATTGTCTTTGTACTGTTGTGAATACAACAGGTTAAGGAGTTGTCTTTGTACTGCTGTGAGTACAAGTAAAGCAGTGACCTTCATATTGTGACAAAATTGAAGGCACATACCTAAATTATAGTAGTTTCACTGAAATGCAACAGTGTTATCAACACACATTCCATTCCATCTATCAACTGTAACTCTTCAAGGCCTTGATAGGTGCCAGTGCTATTTTGCAGAGCTCTTGAACTGATATGTACTGAGTTAGAAATCACCAGATGTGCATCTTAGCAACAGCCTTTGCCTAAGGTGCTCTGCCCTGGTGAGGCCTCATCTGGAGTCCTGTGTCCAGTTCTGGGCTCCTCAGCTCAAGAGGGACAGGGAACTGCTGGAGAGAGGCCAGCACAGGGCCACCAAGATGATCAGGGGACTGGAACATCTTTCATATGAGGAAAGGCTGCAGGAACTGGGGCTGTTCAGTCTGGAGAAGAGGAGACTGAGGGGGGATCTTATTAACATTTATAAATATCTAAAGGGTGGGTGTCAGGAGGTTGGGACATCCCTTTTTTCTATTGTATCTAGCAACAGGACAAGGGGTAATGGGATGAAGCTGGAACACAAAAACTTCCACTTAAATATTAGAAAAAACTATTTCCCTGTGAGGTGAGGGAGCCCTGGCACAGGCTGCCCAGAGGGGTTGTGGAGTCTCCTTCCTTGGAGGTCTTCAAGACCCTCCTGGACATGTTTCTTTGTGACTTGATCTAGGTGACCCTGCTTCTGCAGGGGGGTTGGACTAGATGATCTCTAAAGGCCCCTTCCAACCCCTACCATTCTATGATTCTATGATAAGTATCTTACCGTATAAAGTATTCTGACTTATGGAATTTGTTGACGTTGTTTTGTTGTTCAGTATGGGAGTTGTTTTATTGGGGGTTTTTTTTGCTCTGAAAATCTTGAAGAGGAAAGTTTAAGTGAACAGAGATTTCTCCTTTGTGCAGTTTCCCAGGTTTTCCTTGTACCTGGAGATAAAAACTGGCTACTATTCATGGTTTTCCCCTATTAATTGAAGTTATTGATTTCATTAGTAGACACGTAGAGGGTCTACTAGTTCTATGCACCTGCTTAAGGAAACAATAGAATTTGAAAGCAAGTTCTGAAAAGCTGAGTTTTACACGTTGCTTATAGTAATGCTGCTTTTCCATTAATGCTCACAGAGCTATTGGGTAGCGAGGAAAACAGCAATTGAAGTTTGTCTGAAGGTGCAAGAGGGAAGAGAAATACATGTGCAATGCTTTACAGGTGTTGTTGCTTCTTGTTTATTCCTTATCTGCTATCTCACTCAAACTAGTAGAGTACACAAGGAAAAACTTCCCTGTTGAGGTGAGGGAGCACTGGAAGGGGCTGCCCAGATGGGCTGTGGAGTCTCCTTCTCTGGAGACATTCAAACCCACCTGGACAAGTTCCTGTGTGACCTACTCTAGGTGGTCCTGCTTGGGCAGGAGGATTGGACTTGGATGATCTTTTGAGGTCTCTCCCAGCCCTTTTGATTCCGTGATTCTGTGATTTCTGATGGATCTTTTCATGTATCTGTTACGTTAGAGATACATGTAACATGTTTATATGTCTAAACTGATCAATGTTATTTCTCAACAGACTGTTACGTGAAAGAATGCAAAGGTTGAAGGAGCAAATAAGCGGTCTCTCCAGAAAGAAGGCCTTCAGGCCTCCAGTTCCACCCTATGACTGTTTATACCAGGAGGCTCACCAGTACATCAGCAGCATAGCACGGGTTTCTTCAGTCCAAGATCTTTTAGCTCGCCTTCTGCAGTTCCTCCGTGGGGAGAGACCTAAATCACTCCAGGCAATACAGAACCTGTTAAACGAGGAAGCATCTTGGCAACAGTCACACCATCAGTTCAGAAAACACCTGGCAGAGGATTATGCTGTATTCCCTGATGCCATTGTTCCCCTGCAAGCTGCCATCTTACAGCTGCAGCATGGCATGCGATTAGTGGCCTCAGAGGTTTATTCGGTGCTCAACAGCTGTGTGCGTCCGGCTGATCTGACCAACCTCCTCACTTCTCTGTTGGCATTTCCTTCTGTTGGCTGTGTCTTCCCCACCTATTTGGCTCGTGCAGAAACCTTATGCTCAGTGAATTCGGTTGAGGTGCTTCACGGGCTTAAAAAGCTTTCCCTGAAGCGCTCTGAAGTGGAAGCTGAAGCAGCAGAGCAGCCTTGCCCAACCCTGGAACAGCTCTTAGTGAATGCTTTGTTGCACCTTCGAAGCCATGTACTATCCAGAGGAGAGATGGACAAGAAATCTCTGCAGCTTTTTAGACACCTGTGTCAGGTAGGAGCTGAATGCCAATGGCCAACATTCTTGCACTAAACTGCCTTGATCCCCAGCACAAGACAGACATGCATCTGTGAAAGCGTGTCTAGAGGAGAGCCACAAAAATTATCAAAGGGCTGGAGCAGTCCTCCTGTGAGGAAGACTGAGAGAGTTGGAGCTGTTCAGCCTGGAGAAGAGAAGGCTCCATGGAGACTTTATTGTGGATTTTCAGTATATAAAGGGGACTTATAAGGACACAAAAAGATGTTTTATTGAGGCTTGTAGTGATAGGGCAAGGCACAACACTTTTGAATTGAAGGAGCTAGATTTAGAAGAAATATTTTACAGTGAGGATGGTGATGCACTGGAACAGGTTGCCCAGAGAGGCTGTGGGTGCCCCATCCCTGGAATTGTTCAAAGCCAGGTTAGATGGGACTTTGAGCAACCTGGTCTAGTGGAAGGTGTCCCTGCCCATGGCAGGCGGGTGGAACTAGGTGATCTGTAGACATCCCTTCCAACTCACACCATTCTATATGATTCTACTTTGATAATTATTAGTATAATTATGTGATTCTGTGAGGTGAGGGAGCCCTGGCACAAGCTGCCCAGGGAGGGTGTGGAGGCTCCTTCCTTGGAGGTCTCCAAGACCCCCCTGGACATGTTCCTGTGTGACCTAATTTAGGGACCTGCTTCTGTAGGGAGATCGGACTAGATGATCTCTAAAGGTCACTTCCAACCCCTGCCATTCTGTGGATTCTATGATAATTTCCTTAAACTTTTCTTTTTCAGTTAAACTGATAGAAGATAATTCTAACATAAGCTAAAATACTGGATTAACTTGTTTGAATTGATCTAAGGCATAAAATCGTAGCCTGTGATGGTTACCATAGATTTTATTTACTTAAAAAACCCACCAAAGCCACAAAAAAGGCACCAATGGAGAGTTTCTTTATCAAATGGTTAAGAAAAGGAGACTTGGCCAAGCACTGTGCATACTGTTCTCTGTGCTCTTTCCTCGTTGGTTTGTTGAGAAGACAATTCCCAAGTGTTTCCTTCAAGCGAAGCGGCTTTCATTTATACTGCTGTAGACTGCAGAGGAAAGGAAAGAGCCAAACAACATAGGTACTGCCCCTCTTAAAGTATGAGGTGATTTTAAACTTCAGCTTGCATAAAAGCATCCTGCTTTGTGTCTCCTTAGGCAATTATAAATGAGTGGGATGAACAGGAACGTCGTGCCCAAGAGCAGGAGGCAATGGAACGCAGTTTGTACAGATACAGAAGTAAAAGGCACGGGAAAGGACAGAGTGAGGAAGAGGAGGAAGAAGAGGAATTTAGGAGGAGATTTCCCCTTCATGAAAAGGTATTAACTGAAACACAACTGCTATGTCTGAAGTGGCTCCTGAAAAGTGAAATGAGATGTGGAATGCAGGAGTTTTTACCTGAGCCAAAAGACAAATGTGTAGATTGTATTTTTGGATGGAAAGGTATGAAGCATTGTGCTTGTAGTTTGTTTTCCCTTTGCTTGTAGAAAGTGTTTTTGTAGGATGAGCTTTTCTACAGTTCATCTGAATAGTTCCAGGTTACATAATGACAGCATTATTGGCTATTTGTTGTAAAATTTGTGAGTTGGGCTCATGGAGCACTAAGGTCTACCGAGACTGAATTACTCCTGAAGTACAGGAATGCATGAAACAATCACCTGTGGCATTGGGACGTAATGGTTCAGATCTTCAAGCAACCAAACAGCACTGAGGTGGTTTATCAGCAGATGCAACTGCTGCTGCTTCTCCTCTGAGAGGTTTAGTTGGCTGCAGATTAGGACTTGCTGTCCTGCACTCCTGCCTGTTGTGGTTATGCTCTTTATGGTTCTGTTCACCTGTGTTGTGTTTGACTGACATCTGTGCTTGGTGGGGTGTAAGGAGTGTGTCTCTTCAGTGCCAGCTCCAAATCTTTAGCCTGTTGTTGCAATGCCTAAAAATGCAGACAGGCAGGTGGCAAAGGGAGGCATTCAAGGAATAAAGAGGAGACTGGGGGGGGATATTTACAAGTCTCTAAATGATGGGTGTCAGGAGGTTGGGGCAGCACTTTTTTTGATGGTACCTAGCAACAGGACAAAGGGTAATGGGATGAAGCTGGAACACAAAAAGTTCCATTTAAACTAAAGAAAAAACTATTTCCCTGTGAGGTGAGGGAGCCCTGGCACAGGCTGCCCAGAGGGGTTGTGGAGGCTCCCTCCTTGGAGGTCTTCAAGACCCACCTGGACATGTTCCTATGTGACCTGATCTAGGTGACCCTGCTTCTGCAGGGAGATTGGACTAGATGATCTCTAAAGGTCCCTTCCAACTCCTACCATTCTGTGACAAATTATACCTGACCTTCAGTTATCATATGATTTGCAGGACTTTGAAGATATCACAGCTCAACCAAGTCTAGAAGAAGAAACAATGGAAACTGAAGATCCATCGGAAGACAAGCTGGATGTTGACAGAGGCCTTTTGTCCAAGAGCTCTATGCAAACAGTAATGATGGTTCATCAACAGTTGTGCTTAAACTTTGCTCGCTCCCTATGGTATCAGCAGAATCTGCCTTCTCATCAAGCCAAACATTATTTCAGCACATTTATTTCCTGCTATCAGACTGGTGCATGTCTGGTGTCACAGTTCTATCCTTTAATTGGTAAGATTGCTGGCAGTGTTTCAGATGTGCTCGTTTAGCTTTGTAATGATTTTGTTTCAAATTAATTGTATTGCAGGTCATCAATCAGACCTATTATGGAGAAAATGAACAAAACCATGTATTTTTTTACCCAGAGAATTTGTTACATGTCTTTTAATGCTTCAGCTGTGATTTTTAAAGGATTACTTTGTGATCTGTTTGTTAATAGACAAGACCAACAGGGTTTAAGAACAAACTGAATCTACTTCGTGTTCTGAAACATTACTCACTTGCACCTGCATAATCCTTTAGAACGTGATGCACTTGCAGAAATTTCCCAGACATAAAATTGACAAAGAGGTTTTAGTGGAGCTTCTGTAATTTTTTTAAAAAGTGATTATTTTTACCTCAAATTTTTGCATACTTGGTAAAAAAAAATCCTAAGAATGTGCAGGACCTCTGGATAACACTTTCATCACTATTCAAAGCAAAACTATATTTCAGTTCTAATCTAATAGAGAGTTGGGCAGAGAGGAACCTCATGAGGTTCAACAAGGACAAGTGCAAAGTCCTGCATATGGGGAGGGACAACCCCATGCACCAGGACAGGCTGGGGGTTGACCTGCTGAAGAGCAGTTCTGCAGAGAGAGACCTGGGAGTGCTGGTTGATAACAAACTGAACATGAGCCAGCAATGTGCCCTCGTGGCCAAGAAGGCCAATGGCAGGCTGGGATGCATCAAGAAGAGTGTGGCCAGCAGGTCAAGGGAGGTTCTGCTCCCTCTCTCCACTGCCCTGCTGAGGCCTCATCTGGAGTCCTGTGTCCAGTTCTGGGCTCCTCAGCTCAAGAGGGACAGGGAACTGCTGGAGAGAGGCCAGCACAGGGCCACCAAGATGATCAGAGGACTGGAGCATCTTCCTGATGAGGAAAGGCTGCAGGAACTTGGGCTGTTTAGTCTGGAGAAGAGGAGACTGAGGGGGGATCTTATTAAGGTTTATAAATATCTAAAGGGTGGGTGTCAGGAGGTTGGGACATTCCTTTTTTCTATGGTATCTAGCAACAGGACAAGGCGTAATGGGATGAAGCTGGAACACAAAAAGTTCCACTTAAATATAAGAAAAAACTATTTCCCTGTGAGGTGAGGGAGCCCTGGCACAGGCTGCCCTGACGGGTTGTAGAGTCTCCTTCCTTGGAGGTCTTCAAGACCCTCCTGGACATGTTTCTTTGTGACCTGATCTTTGTGACCCTGCTTCTGCAGAGGGGTTGGACCAGATGATCTCTAAAGGTCCCTTCCAACCCCTACCATTCTGTGATTCTATGATTAATAAATGTATATGTGTGCAGTTAAGCAGGTGCTGCAGGAACAGCAGTCCTGTTGCACTAAGTTTTGTGTGACACATGAGGTGTAATATATGTTGTTGCTTTTTTATATGTGTGTTGGATTACTTTTTCAGAGTCTTTACTACTAAATTTTGTAGTAAATAACTCCTTGATGTGAATTTATGCACAGAGCAACCGTGATCTTCTGACTGGAATCACAGCTCACCTTTAGGATACTGACTTTATTTTCATTTAAAATTGGAGAAAATACGTGATGTAAACTATGTCTCTTCTATAGTCTTATCTCATTGCTTATGTGTGTCACTTTCTTATATCCTTGAATACTAACATGCTCAGAGTTGATATACAGGGAAAAAAAGAACCTTTTCTATTCATCTGAAAAAGGGTTAATAGCACATGTGATATTCTTCCTTTCTTGCTTCCTAGGTGCTGAAATGAATGAGAGTCTTTTGGGAAGCCAGCTTCTAGTTAGCACTCTTCTTCGCAATACCTTCTTTGAGGAATTCACATCAGACCTTACACTGCAGCAGGGTGGCCCATATGACTTCTACCAGCATCCTAATATTCAGCAGGTCCGACAGTGCCAACCTGTACTTGATAATTTTGCTAAAGAAGTAAATGGGCTACTGCAAGAATGGCCAGAGCATCCAGTGCTTGTGCAGGTAAAAACATCTCAACAACCATTTGGGGAAAAATGGAGTGTTTTGGAATTGCATTTGTGTGTAAGTTTGTGTGTAGATAAGCCTAGACATGCATGCATGTGCTTGCCTAGGTGCTTGTATTGCTTATGCAGCTGTCTTGAAGTCACACCTCTTTCTTCTGAAGAGGTATTAGGTATTATTAGCTGCTCCATTTTAGTTATTGAATGTGAAGTGGCATTCACTGTCTACTCTCTACAGCTTTAACCAGTCTTTAGTTTACCATACCTCAAAGATCCTTGAGGTCTTTTGCTCTTCAGGCTCCTGTTTGGTGGGGATTTTTTCCCCCAAAATGCTTTTTTTGTAGTGTTAAAATGCTTACCTTTGGTCCCACCTGGAAGGCCTGTGTAGCCCTTGGGCTGTATTTCTTAGAGTAGTGCAGAAGCTCTGAATCACTGGATCTCTTTGCATTAGGTCGTTTGTGCTCCCTTCCCTGAGTGCACTGGCCTTCACTGACTACTGTCAAGCATTTTAAAGTGAAAAAAACCCCAACATATTATTATCTTTTGCAAGGAAAGGTTATGCTAATTCAAATTATCTTCATGACTGCTTCTGTTGAAGATCAGTTGCTTTAGGTTGAACACATGTGGTCTTTTATTCTGCAGCTGTTAGTTGTGATGGACAGAATCCAGAGTTTTCCACTCTCCAGTCCTCTCTCAAAGTTCCTGAATGGCTTAGAAATCCTTCTTGCAAAGGCACAGGTAAGAAAAGAGATAGAGGAAACTTTTATTTTCTCTTTTATATTTCCTTATTTGTATTGACACCATGACAAAAACAACTGAAAGCTTGATTGCTGGCCAGAACTTGAGGAAGTGAACTTGCTCCATGCTGGGGGTTGGACTGGATGATCTCTAAAGGTCCCTTCCAACCCTACCATTCTATGATTCTATGAATGTGATCCCCAGAGTATGCACAAGTCTTACCATGCAACCACTGATTTCTGGCTGTGTATAAAAGGAGCTTTTAAATCTCTTTCCTCTTCCAGGACTGGGAACAAAACGCCAGTCGAGCTCTGTCCTTGCGAAAACACCTCGAGTTGGTCACAAAACTGATTATCCAGTGGCGTAGATTGGAGTTGAAGTAAGAGCTGTCCTTCCCTACTGCTTTCTCTTAGCTGCTGTAAGCTTCTGTCTCTGTATGCAGATGTAGCAATGCAGGATTGACTTCATCATGGAACATGCTTGTGTTTGTGCTGGCTGTCCCGGTAACAATGTAGGGGGAAAACCCCCAAACTAGCAGTTGTACTGGCTCACAGGGAGCATGTCCAGCCCCTGATGACCCTACGTGTGTGCCTCGGGGGCAATAGAAATAGGACAGATCAACACAGTGATGGATCTACTTTAGCAGGGGTTTGGACTAGATCTTTAGAGGTCCTTTCCAACCTCTACTATTCTGTACCTCTCTAATTTTTCCAGTGTTGTCCTATTTCCATCCTAGGGCTTACTAAGACTGGAGTTTTTTGTCTATTTATAACAACCCTCATTAGATTTTCCTGAAAAACTATTGTCCATTCTCCTGTAAAAGGTAAAATCTGTCCATGTAAAATGTTATATCCACAGTATGGGGATGAGCAGGAATTCCAGGAGTGTGCCTCCAGTTTTGTACAAGTTTTGAACCTGGCTCTGACTAATTTTTGTTTCCTAGTTCCTGCATTTCTTCTCTCACATTTAATCATAGTGACAAAGCAGGGATGCTCAAGAATTGATCATATATATCTTAAGCATATGTGCAGATTATTTCATCCTTTGACATTTTCCTTTTTTCTCCCTTTGTACTAAAATTTGTGGTATTTTGGAGCCTCAACTACCCACAGTATTTTCTCTCTCTCCTCTTATTGTTTCCAGTTGCTGGTCAGTAAGTCTGGACAATATTATGAAGCAGTACGTAGAGAAATCCACAAAGCACTGGTTCTCCATCTATCAGATGATTGAGAAGTATGTTCAAGAACAGACAGAGGCAAGCACAGAAGGTAAGTTCTGTCTTTGCATGGTTTCATGATACAGTTCAGCAGGTGCTGAGAATGCATGATTAAGGTCTTAAATGCCAGAGTTTGACAATGCAATTTCAGGTGTTATCCTTGTACTCTTTGCCCCTACAATACATTCCATGACTGTATAGGATCTTCTATATGGAGTGAACTTTGCTTGGTATTCATTTCTGGAACCACCCGTTTCTCTCATAGGGCTAACATTGGGGGCTGTGTAAAGAAAAGATGTGTGTAAAGAGTATGTAAAAGAAAGCAGAACTGTAGTATATTGTGTGCATATACACATTGAGGATAGATTTGGAGGGTAGGAAGTCTCCATCTGCAGCTGGAAAAAACACCTCATTTGTTTCTTAACTGCACAAAGCATAATTCAGATCCCATCTGAATTACTTTAAACATTCTGTACAAAGCCTAAAGAGTTCTTAGTTATGTATGTTTTGGTACACAGTGTCCTTAGCAAATCTGTCTGCAGGGGTTCACTTTACATAAAACAGGGGAAAGAACATAGCTCTTAAGTCTCTTACCTCCCCAAAATGTGATGAAATAGTAAAGATGAAAGTGGCATCCTCTGGCATGAGGCAGCGTTCTTTCAATCTCACAAGTAATTAATGCACTCGGTGAGCTTCAGAGCCTTGAGTTATTCTGCATCTCCAAGTGGACAGCTTGTTGTCTCCCATAGGTAATCCTCTAAAGACACTCTATTGTCTACCAGATTGTTGTAAGATCTATTTGTGTCCTCATGATTTTGAGGAGTTAAGGAACCGGCAGTGACTAATGTGTAGTGTGGATCATTATGACTAAAAAAGGCATTAATTCACAGAGAGTAGCAAGTATTCTTTGAAATACTTGAATTCTGAAATTGGACATCTATCTGCCCTCCTCCTTATTGTTCTCTCCTTCCTTCCAGTGTGTTGTTTGTTGGTTTTACTTATTATTAAATCAGAACTGGAAGGTGCTGCCCAAATGGATGTGGAGTCTCCTTCTCTGGAGACATTCAGACCCACCTGGATGAGTTCCTGTGTGACCTACTCTAGGTGGTCCTGATCTGGCAGGGAGTAGGACTTAGATGATCTTTTGAGGTCCCTTCCAACCCTTAACATTCTGTGATTTCCCCCCACTCCTAGTCACTCTCCCATTTTCTGTTAACCTTTCTTAATAGCCATCTGATATTTACTTGGAAGTTTACACAGAGTAGACAATAATTTTCATGTAGAGTGGTGTTTGTTTTCTCTCACTTTCCTTCTAAATTTCTGTTGCAATGTTCAGAAGCTGAGCAGATGGATCTGAAAGCACTGGTCAGCACACTACAAGCTTTCATTGAAGGGTCTACACTGGGAGAGTTTGATGCACGACTTCAAGCACTACTGGTTTTCCACTGTCATGTCCTGCTGATGCCTCAAGTAGCTGAAAAAGGTAAGTTGTTGGCATTACATGTGTTGAGTCTTCTTTGCAGCAACCTGACCATCAGGCATTCAAGAGTTTGGAAACAGATTACTAAGCTTTTAAATGCAACAAGCCTGTGCTGCTGGTATTCTCCCGTTGGTGAAGAGTCCATGTTGGTAAAGGTTTACCCTGTTGGTTGACCCTGGCTGAATGCCAGGTGCCCACCAAAGCTGCTCTATCACTCTCCTCAGCTGTACAGGGGAGAAAAAGTATAACAAAAGGTTTGTCAGTTGAGGCAAGGACAGGGAGATCACTCAGCAATTACCATCACAGGCGAAACAGACTCAACTTGGGGAAACTGATTTGTTATGAATCAAAGCAGAGTAGTGAGAAATAAAACCAGATCTTAAAACATCACCTTCCCAGGCTTAACTCCACTCATGATTTTCTCTCCATCTTCCCTCGTGGTGGCACAGGGGATGGGGGTTGTGGTCAGTTCATTACAGATGGACTTTCCTGCTGCTGCTTCTCAGGGGGAGGCCTCCTCACACTTCCCACTGCTGCACTGTGGGGTCCCTCTCATGGGAGACAGTCCCTCACAAGCTTCTCCAATGTGGGTCCTTCCCACCAGCTATGGTTCTTCATGAAATGCCTCCAGCATGGGTCCTTCCCACAGGGTGCAGTCCTTCAGGATCAGACTTCTCCAGTGTGGGTCCCTCAATGAGGCCACAAGTCCTGCCAGCAAACCTGCTCCAGCATGGGCTCCATAGATTCACAGGTCTTGCCAGGAACTTGCTCCAGGGTGAGCTTCCCACAGAGTCACAGCCTCCTTCAGGCATCCACTCGCTCTGGCATGGGCTCCTCCACAGGCTGCAAGTGGGTCTCTGCTCCCTCATGGCCTCCATGGGCTGCAGGGGCACAGCTGCCTCACCATGGTCCTCACCACAGGGCACAGGGGAGTCTCTGCTCTGGCACCTGGAGCACCTCCTCCCTTCCTTCTTTACTGACCTTAGCATTTGCAGAGCTGTTGCTCTCATATATTCTCACTCTCCACCTGCAGGTGCTGTCACACAGCAGCTTTTTCCCCTTCTTAAATCCCAGAGGCATTGCCACCATTGCTGATGGGCTCAGCCTTGGCCAGCAGCAGGTGTGCCTTGGAGCTGTCTGGCATTGCCTCTGTTGGACATGGGAGAAGCTTCTAGCAGGTTTTTACAGAAGCTGTACCTGTAGCCTGGGCACTGCCCAAACTGACTGCACTGAGTTTGCATGGCAAAGTTCATCCTATCTTTTAGTGTTGCTGAGTTTCATGATTGCCAAAAAAAGGGGATGCATTTCTCCCCTTGGTACTGTAGAGCATGTTGTTTTAAAAGAAGCTTGTTGTTGTCTGTCCCTTCCAGACGTTCTCTGCAGCATCCTGTGGAATCTGTACAATTACTATAAGCAGTTTTCAGAGTGTGTTGAAGCCAGAATCACTGAACTTCGACAACCTATAGAAAAGGAACTTAAGGTAAAAGGAACCTTCGTTCAGACAATATGTTGATCTAATCGAAGTAGCAGTGGAGCAGATATGGTTTGAATATGTGTATAGTAGCTCTGCTGGCCTTTGGAATCACTGCTATACTTCACATTTTCTTTGGCAAGAACTTATTTTTGGGGCAGGGGTTTGGTTAAAGTCTTTAATGTTTGTTCAGTCCCATTTAGCCATGGAGGTTTCTACCCAGTAGAATTTAAGACTTGAGTTTACCCAGGAATTTAAGGCTGCCAGGTCATCGTAGCTGATCAGCTTCAGAGGTCATCTGTTATATGCAAGTACTTGATTGTATTTATATAAGGAATCCCACTGATTGTTTGTTTTCCTGATAGGAATTTGTGAAAATTTCCAAGTGGAATGATGTCAGCTTCTGGGCTATAAAACAATCTGTGGAAAAAATACGCAGGTAACTCGGAGCTTGGGGGTTCTGCCTAGTGACAGGCAATAGAACAAGAGGAAACAGCCTCAAGTTGCACCAAGGGAGGTTCAGGCTGGATGTGAGGAGGAATTTTTTTGCTGCAAGGGTTGTCAGGCTTTGGAAGGGGCTGCCCAGGGAGGCACTGGAGTCACCATCCCTGAAGGGGTTTCAGAGATGAGTGAATGTTGCACTGAGGGAAATGGTCTAGTGTTTGTTAGGGCTGGGACAAAGGCTGCACTTCATGAGCTTAAAGGTCTCTCCCAGCCAAAACAACTCTATGAGTCTGTGATTCCATATTTGGAACATTCCTTATGGGTGCTTATAGTGTTAGATTTGAATTCAGGGACGTTTCTTCTGCTCATAACATGGTGGAAACACTTATTTCCACCAGCTGAGAGATTTTTAAGATCATATGAAACCCAGCACCATTTTTCACTTCCCTTTGGTAATTTTAGGACCCTCTTCAAATTCATGAAGAAGTTTGAAGTTGTTTTGGATGAGCCATGTCAGCCTGCCTTGGTGGAAATGGGTAAGGAAGAGCAGCTGGACTGCTTGCAAAAGCATGAAGAATCTGATAACAGAGAGACCAGCATTCAGAGGCTGAACAACACGTTAAGAAAAGTTCTGTCTGCTAGAACAGATGTTGCCAAGGTGACTGTATTCTATATTCAAAGTGTGGCAAGGGTATTTTCTCTCTCCTCATCTATATGTTACTTTTTACTGATTTATGCAGAGAAATCTTATGTAAGAGTGTCAAATCTGTTGAATATATCACCAGCTTTTTGGTTTTACTTGTGTTTAGTGTTAGGAAGCACTGCAGATGGGTGGGAATGCAGCAGACAAGTGTGTTCTGTGTTGATTTGGCACAATATCTGTGCTCTAATATAGAGATGGTGGTAGTTACACTTTTCTTCTCCAAGTTGCTTGTGTGTTGTCTGCAACAATTAGTTACTTCCCTACTAATGCTATAATATGGACTGAGAGTGTCCATATTACATGGACAAATTATTGTTACTTTTATTTGCATTTCCTAAACAAGGACTCAGGCAAATCAGGTAGCTGTGGGATTTGTGTGTATATAAGCTCTGATTAAATGTAAAATGACTTGGAGCTTGAATGCTGACAGAGGAATGTACAACACTGTCATACGCTCACTGTTGGCTGGCAGAGTGTGTGCTGTGAACATTGGCCTTGGGTGTGTGGTAAATCCTGTTCCACACTTTAGTGTGTCTGTAAGTTGTCCAGCTCACAGAGTTAACTAATTTCCTTCCTGAAATAGATTCCTGTTCTCACCTATTATGTTTTATTAGTAAGATGCAAGGAGACAATCATAACTCATCGGAATTTGGAGAGGGGAGTAGGAGATGCTCAATTACTGTCAGTTTCCAAGGCTTTGTTCAGTTTCTTCAAACCAGAAAGGTGGCTGATCTTTCTCTTGTCCTGTGACAGTCAGGAAGGTAGAGGGAGGAGGCAGAAATCTGATGCAAATCCACCGGGCTTGGTTGTGGGGTTGGTTTGTTTGTGAGCCTCTTGCTGATAGTTAACAGGGTTGTTGCCTTGACTCATTGCACTTTCATGTTGTTTTCATTCATGTTGTTTTCAGAAACTAAAACTGAGATTAGCTTTGGACCTGCTGGGGGATTGTGTTACTTATTTGTTGTCCTTTTGCAAGGCAGTTAAGTTTATGCCTAGTGGTGATGGTGTTCTTACCTAACACCCTGAGGGCATTAGTCCTTTAGGTTAATGTACCTTTGAGCTTGACAGGCTGAGGAAGCTGACCTGAAGCAGTGAGCTCTCTCTGAAAGAGGTAGTGACAGACACCTGAGAGAGTAGGAATGTAGCATCTTTTCTGGGCTCCTCAGCTCAAGAGGGACAGAGAACTGCTGGAGAGAGTCCAGTACAGGGCCACCAAGATGATCAGGGGACTGGAACATCTTTCATACGAGGAAAGGCTGCAGGAACTGGGGCTGTTCAGTCTGGAGAAGAGGAGACTGAGAGGGGGATCTTATTAACATTTATAAGTATCTAAAGGGTGGGTGTCAGGAGGTTGGGACATTCCTTTTTTCTATAGCAGCTAGCAACAGGACAAGGGGTAATGAGATGAAGCTGGAACAAAAAAAGTTCCATTTAAACATAAGGAAAAATTATGTTAGTGTTGAGGTGAGGGAGCCCTGGCACAGGCTGCCCAGGGAGGGTGTGGAGATACCTTCCTTGGGGGTCTTCAAGACCTGCCTGGACATGTTCCTACGCGACCTGATCTAGGTGAACCTGCTTGAGCAAGGGAGCTGGACTAGATGATCTCTAAAGGTCCCTTCCAGCCCCTACCATTCTATGATTCTATAATCTTCCATTTGTTTGGCTGTTTTCAAAAATAATGTATGCCTGACTTGCACATACTGTAATTTTCTTCAAGTGTGGGTGCTGAACTGTTCAAAGGATCAGGTAGGTGTGTTTTGGGGTTTCAGTGAATGCAGAATCTAGCCCTTGTTTGTGCAGCAACTTAAAGTTATCTTATTTGACCATTTACAGTATGTGTGTATAATTTCCTTTCCTTTTTTCTCAGAGGGCACTCCCAGAAGCATGTCAGGGTGGCATCACATTTCATACAGAATCTCTTCAGTATCGTCTGCCAAAGCTTACCAAAAAGATGAAGAAAATGTGTACAACAGTTACAGAAAAGAATTCATTCTTAAGCCTCGTGGATAATCTTGACCAGTTTACAGGTAAAGTATTCTTGTGATTTCCATACCATAACTGTCTTCTAACATACATGGAACAAATCAGGACAAGAACAGATACATAATTCCCTTCCCAGAACTACTTCTTGTGGCTACTTTGTGTACGTTAAATTCTCACATCTCTCACATTTCCCTGCTGTTTTCTATACAGGTGGTGTCATTGTTTCTGTAGTTGAACTGCAAAACTTAACATTTGATCAGACAGCAGATAAGGAGAAGCAGAAATCGGAGGCAAAGCATATTCAGATGCAAAAGCAACGGGCTTTGTCGGATCTCTTTAAAAGCCTTGCTAAAACAGGTGAGGTTTGACTAAACATGTATTTGGTTTAAAAGGACAAAGTTCTTGAGAGGGAGGTTCGTTATCTTGTACATATTCTCTGATCTGAAATTAACCTTCTGCTATTTCAGAACTGAAATTAAAAGTTAGTAGAATGAGACCCCACCTGTCAACTGCCAACTGGCAGAGATCAGACTGGCAGAGGAGTGGTTGAGCCATGGAGACTTGAATGGTCTATTGATGGGGATTGTTGGAGGCACCCTGTTCAGAGCCCAGTCTCCATTGCTCCCCTTGCTAGCCTTATGGTAAAGGAGCTATTAATCATTGCCTTTTCCTTTGGTGTTACATTGAATTCTTTATCAACTGTTCTTAATCACTGAGTGGTTTAGAAAGCAGCAGTCTTGTTAGAAACCAGTCTTGTTAAGTAAACAGCTGACTGACAGCATCCACTGACAGTGGATGAGGGAAAGGCTATGGATGTAGTCTTTGTAGGCTTTAGTAAGGCCTTTGACACAGTCTCCCACAGCACCCTCCTGGAGAAACTGGCTCCCCATGGCTTGGATGGACCTACTCTGACTGAGATGGGTGGAAAACTGTCTGGATGTTCAGGCCCAGAGAGTGCTGGTGAATGGAGTTAAATCCCGTTGGTGTCCGATCACCAGTGGTGTTCCCCAGGGCTCTGTGCTGGGGCCTGTTCTGTTCTTTATCAATGATCTGGATGAGGGGATTGAGTGCACCCTCAGTAAATTTGCTGATGACACCAAGCTGGGTGGGAGCATAGACCTGCTTGAGGGCAGGAAGGCTCTTGAGAGGGACCTGAACAGGCTGGATCAATGGCCCCAGGCCAATCGCATGAGGTTCAACAAGGGCCAAGTGCACTTAGGTCCTGCACTTAGGTCACAACAATCCCAGGCAATGCTACAAGCTTGGGGCGTGAAGCACAAGGCACTCAGTTTCATGGCTTTATTCAGATCCACTTTATACTCAACAATGAGGAGATAAAATACAGTGGAAGCAGAAATTAAGGTTCTAGGCAAGTGCTGATGCCACAAAGAACTATTTTATGGGGGGGGGGTGCAGGGAGAACCCCATCATTTCCCCCCTTACTCATCAGTAGCTTTTATATCTTAACACCAACCGTGTGAGAACGTCAAAGGATGTGTGTTCAACTGTCATTCCAGGTTTGTCATACAGGAAAGGTCTTGCTTGGGCCCGTTCAAAAGACTATCATGAAGTCCTCTACTTACATCCGCTGGACATGAGTAGTGCCCTGGCTGCAGGGGCACATGGACTGGATGACATGTATGTACACGGTGTTTCTAACCCTTAGCTTGTATGACCTGCAGCTCTCACACATAGAATTTGATTGTGTGTGGATTTAGACTGGAATTTCTGGACTTGTAATTCATGTAAGGTATCACATATTCCCTTCCTCCCGTTGCTCAGTTTGAATATCTCATGGGTAAAAGGTTTTGCACCTACAACTGAGCAAGGGTTTGGGTTTGGTTTCAGTTTGCGCTTTTTGACAGCTCTGCCCTCAGTTTTATTGTTTCCCTGAGTTAAGCTTCAGCTTTGCCTGGGATGCTTTACTGGCATCGTGTTAGGATGTAGACTGCTAATGAATTCATTAAAGACAAGTTGTAATTTACAGGGATTACTTAATTGCTTTGTCTTTATTGAATAATGGGAATTCAGGAGAAAATACATAAGCTTCAAAATGAGAAACATACCTAGAGGACAGATGTTCTTTCAGATGCTTCTCTGTTGTCTTTCTGGTAGCAAAGTGATTTTTGTCACTGAGACATTGCTGATTATCATCCCCCTCAGTTATAAGGGTTTAGTTTGTGATATTCTCCATCAAGGCCAAAATAAAGGCTTCCCTATCAAGCTGGATTTAGCTGTGTGGGGGGAATAACATTTAAAAAGCACTATTGAAGTTTTAATTGATATTTAAAGATAGAGATTTAGCTGCTGTTGCTTAGGGCTTGTTTAGAGTTTACTTTAAAAACCAAGACTAGAAGACTTGTGGAGAAGAAAATGGATGCTGACATTGATGCATTTTCAAAATAACAAACAGTAAGCAAATATGTGAGGTTGAAGAGCTGACCTGGTGGTTCCAGTGTGCTGAGGTACTGAAATTGTATACCTTTCTAATATCAGACTTTTTTTTGTGCTCTGTCAGGTTGCTGACAGAGATTTCTTCTGCCTGGGATGGATGCCAGAAGTATTTCTATCGGTCGCTTGCACGCCTCTCTAGACTTCAGACAGCATTATTGGCACCTGCTAAGGTAAAACACCACAGTGAGCAGAACAAGGGTTTATATTTTAACTTTATTTTACCAGCTTGGACTGAAATCTTCTAGTAGTAAAAAAGTGATATGAGTTCACCAGTACAGACTGGGAATTGACCTGCTGGAGAGCAGCTCTGCAGAGAGAGACCTGGGAGTGCTGGTTGATAATAAACTGAACGTGAGGCAGCAATGTGCCCTCGTGGCCAAGAAGGCCAATGGCAGCCTGGGATGCATCAAGAAGAGTGTGGGCAGCAGGTCAAGGGAGGTTCTTCTCCCCCTCTCCTCTGTCCTGGTGAGGCCTCATCTGGAGTCCTGTGTCCAGTTCTGGGTTCCCCAGCTCAAGAGGGACAGGGAAGTGCTGGGGAGAGGCCAGCACAGGGGCACCAAGATGATCAGGGGACTGGAACATCTTCCTTATGAGGAAAGGTTGCAGGAACTGGGGCTGTTTAGTCTGAAAAGAGGAGACTGAGGGAGAATCTCATTAACATTTATAAATATCTAAAGGGTGGGTGTTAGGAGGTTGGGACATCCCTTTTTTCGATGATATCTAGCAACAGGACAAGGGGTAATGAGATGAAGCTGGAACACAAAAAGTTCCATTGAAACATAAGGAAGAACTATGTCAGTGTTGAGGTGAGGGAGCCCTGGCACAGGCTGCCCAGGGAGGGTGTGGAGGCTCCTTCATTGGAGGTCTTCAAGACCCACCTGAATACATTCCTGTGTGACCTGATCTAGGTGACCCTGCTTCTGCAGGAGGGTTGGACTAGATGATCTCTAAAGGTCCCGTCCAACCCCTCATTGCTCATTTGCTCATTTCCGAGGTCTGGTTGAATGGCAGCACAGCCTCTGGTGTGTCAGCCACTGTCCCCAGTTTAGTATCCTCAGCAAACTTGCTGACAGTGCCTCTGTTCCCTCATCAAGGTCATTAATGAATATATGGAATAGTACTGGTCCCAGCACTGACCCCTGCGGGACTCCACTAGACACAGGCTTCTAACTAGATCCTGCCTCATTGATCACAACTCTATGTCCCTTCCAACCCTGGAGATTCTGTGATACTGTAATAACTGGGGTTTTTTTTGTGTGCATGTTAAAACTCATTCAATTAAACCAAACCCTTTCAGCCTTTTGCACAGTGACACAAAATGGAGGCACAGGATTACTGGTGTGTGCTTATTCATCTGAGTGTTCCGTCCCATTTGTACTGTGTCTGTTCTCTTTAGGATATTGGCCTGGGTAGCATTGAACGATGCAAAGGGTTCACTGCACACCTCATGCAGATGCTCGTCAGGCAGAGACGCTCTCTTACTGCGTTGACAGAACAGTGGATCTTACTGAGGTATCTTCCACTTGCTCACACTTCTGTGTTGGCAAGGAGTTTGACAGGAAGCTTTTCATTGGAGAAAAATGGGAAATAAGGTAGAAGGAAATAAATGTATTTCCCCCTGCTTCCCCATTTCTCTTCTTCCCTCAATTAAGCCTAAATACAAAAGATCAGGAGGTGGGTCAGGTGTTGTTTACCCTGTCACTGCAGCCAGTAGGATGGAATCAAAGTAACTTGGGAAAAAGAAGTTAGGCATACATGAAACCCATTAAATTACTGTAGTTAGTGATTAAGTTAAACTTAGACTGTCAAATCTCTCTTGTGTGGTATTGACCTCAGTTGATTTTGGCTGTGCTGAAGTTGTTATCTTGATTTTTAGCAAGTACGTGATCTGAGTGTCACTTTGTGCTGTTATGAAGAAACCTCAACAGCTTACAAAGAAAAGTTCTAGAAAAGTGGGAGATACTAGACCTTGTGGTCAAAACTGTGAAAGGAAAAGTATTGCTGTGACTTTTCATTGCAAATCAGATTGATCATTTGCTGTGAGCTGCCTATTTTGCAGCACTTCAGAGAGTGAGGGTGTGTTTCATTTGGTTTTGTAAGGGAAGAAAATTCATAAACTCCTGGCCTGAAATTCATTCTTTGAAAACATGGTGTAGACTCTCAGAGCTCTAAGGCCTGTGTTCAGGACAAGTCAAAACATTTACAATGGAAAGCCAAATTCAATAATTAAACAGATTTTTTTTTATTTTCTTTTCAAGAGAAGATCATTTTCTCCAGAAAATTTGAGTCCCCTGAGTTCATGTTACCTAGAGCTTTTATCACTTAGCCCAAAGGCTGAGCATTTTAAAGGGAAGTACCACTGTCCTGGTTTAGGCTCATCAGGGAACAAAAGACCATGATTTACCTCAAGTACCAAAGACCTGATGATTGCCAAAGGGCAGGGAGAGCTTAATTGCCACTTAAGGTTCAGGACAAAACAGCCCAGGCTACTGGGCTTGGGGAAGGAAACAGAATAATATAATGCAACATGAACTAAAGCATAACCTTAAACCCCAAAACATAACCAAAATAAAACAACACAGAGTGGTACAACGATGAAGAGCACAACCAGCCCTTTAAGACCACCTTCTAACCACCCCTCCCCTCTTCCTGGGCTCAGAGCCCTGATCCCGGTGTTTTTACCTCCTCCCCCGCTGAATGGGGAGGGCGCAGGGAGTGGGGGTTTCAGTCAGTCTGTTCCTGATGGCTTCTGCCATTTGTCCCTCCTCAGGACAGGTGGGCTCAGCACCAGCCCTCCCTGCAAGTGCATGGGGTCCCTCACACACACACAGCCCTGCCCGGGCTGCTCCCACGCGCATTGATCCCAAAGGCTGCAGCTCCTCTCTGCCTCTCGTGTGGGGCTGCTCTGGGCCCGCAGGCTCCAGCACGGCCTGGGCCATGGCCGTCTCCCCACACAGTCCCTCGCCCATCCGGGCTCACTCACACGGAGCTGCTGGTGGCTCTCAGTCCTGCCATGGCCCTGCATGGCTTGCAGGGGCACAGCTGCATTCTCGCCATGGCTTGCAGAGGGGTCTCTGGTCTGGTGCTCCTTCTTCCTTCCTCCTTCTCTGGCTGTGGGGTCCGTGTGGTCACCTCCATCTTGTATCACTCTCACACCTCCTGCCAGCACTTCAAATTCCTGTCCCTAAATAGTGATGGCAGAGGTGCCAGATTGGCCCAGCCGGGCTGGAGGTGGGTGTGAACCCAGGAGCCGGGGGAGAGTCCAAAAACTCTTTATTGGGTCTTCACTGCAACCCCCTCCCCCTGTTACCAACCAAAAGCTCCTTGCTAAACCAGGACAACCACATAAAACTTTGAGATGGTAACTTTTCCTTCTTTCTTCTTAACCAGCAACCTCCTGAGCTGTATCCAAGAGATCGATTCTAGGTTAACTGCTGACAGAGAATATCATGTGGCATTTCCTCCTCAAGACAGTATTCAACACTGGACTGACAAGCTACAGCAACTTTCCATGCAGTGTGTGATGGTTCTGGAGGAGTTGTCTTGGTTTATCCAGTGCTGCCCAAAAGAAGAGTTAACAAAGCACAATGACTATGAAAGGACAGATGTCAAAACAAACATTTTTCAGGGTTCAGGACCTGAAATGGGAAGTGTTTGTACAGGACTACCTGACCTAATTCCCTCAGAGCTAAAATACCTGACTCCAGTAGCAGTTGAGCAACTGCCTCCCGGACCCAGGATGAGAAATAAGGATCAATTATGGCTGCAGGTGGCCACACAATTGACTGCAACGCTGGCAAACGTGAAGGCGAGGAAAGCAGAAGTGGACAAAATAAGACAACAGTCATGTGAAACCATGTTGTATTCCTGGTGAGTTCTACACATGCATAAAATGGAATCCCTCATATTGTCAGTTGATGTACTCTGTGTGAAGTCAGCCTGTTTGCTTATGTGTATCCTGAAGAATGTGTTCAGGTGCTCTTGAATCTCGCTTCTGTTTGTTTTTATTGCTAAATGCAATGCCAGGCTTTTTTTCTTGAACAAAAATACGTGTCTTCTCCCACTCCTCTGGCAAATCAGAAAAAAACTGGTCCATCTCAGCATCTCAGTTCATCTTGGGTCTCCTGGGACTTTATCCCCATTGCTCCTTAATTAATAAGATCAATTTCAAATATCAATTTAATGAAGAAAATCTTTATTTCAAAATCTGTGACCTAATTAATAGTAAGTGGCATCTTGGGATGCATCAAGAAGAGTGTGGGCAGCAGGTCAAGGGAGGTTCTGCTCCCTCTCTACTCTGCCCTGGTGAGGCCTCATCTGGAGCCCTGTGTCTGGTTCTGGGCTCCCCAGCTCAAGAGGGACAGGGCACTGAGTTCAGCACAGGGCCACCAAGATGATCAGGGGACTGGAACATCTTCCATATGAGGAAAGGCTGCAGGAACTGGGGCTGTTTAGTCTGGAGGAGACTGAGAGGGGATCTCATGAATATTTATAAATCTCTAAAGGGTGGGTGTCAGGAGGTTGGGACAGCACTTTTTTCTATAGTAGCTAGTAACAGGGCAAGGGATAATGGGATGAAGCTGGAACACAAAAAGTTCCCCTTAAACATAAGGAAAAACTCTTTCAGTGTTGAGGTGAAGGAGCCCTGGCACAGGCTCCCCAGAGGGGTTGTGGAGGCTCCTTCCTTGGAGGTCTTCAAGACCGATTTAGACATGTTCCTATGTGACCTGATCTAGGTGAACCTGCTTCTTCAGGGGGGTTGGACTAGATGATCTCTAAAGGTCCCTTTTAACCCTACCATTCTGTGATTCTATGATTTTTCTCTTGGCTGCAAACAGTGTGAGTATAATTAGCACATCTATTTGTTTTATCAGTCTTATTTATTTAGTTGAAGATGGAAATCAGCCTCCTTGTCCTCATTCCTGCCCCAAGAAAAGGTTTAATCTTACATTGAAGTGTTGGTTCTTCTTTCAGTATTATGGTATTTTTTGTTGCAGGAGAGATTTTGAAGTTTGCACCTCAGCTATGAGTTGTTTGATGGAAGTCTCAGCTCAGCTACAAGGCATGGAGTCCCTATTTCTTCCAAATGGGGAAGACAGGCAAGCTGCAAATCAGATGGCCTTGATCAAATGCCTAAGGTACATGCAGGAAGAGGTTAATAATACATCTGCAGAATTCGTAGCCTGGAGAACGCAGCTGCTTGCTTCCATGTCTGATTGCAGTGGTAAGGTCAATTACTCTCTGCCTGATTTGTAATTTAGATAAAGACACAAGAATTCTTTCGGCTGATTATTGCAGAAGATGGTTTCTTGTTCATTCAGACATCCAGAAACACTGGATGAAAGTCAGACTTGCAACATTTAGTCTAGATTTAAGCTGTGCAGTAATGTTTGGGTGGGTTTTTTCCTCCCCTTAGTCACTGTTGATGCCAGATCGTACACCAGAGTTGTAAATTAGGATGAGCAAGGAAATTTTGGTATAGCTCTGTGGTGAAAAAGTACCTAGTGTTTATCATGCTGGTTGCATAGGAGAAACACAAGTAGCATGTATTTAATGTGCTTCTGCCTAAAACTGGCTGTGGTGTGGTTCAAAAGGAAATCAACGGTCGGATGAAGAGTTTGTGGAGCACTTCTCAGCAAAAGTGGAAGCTGTTATCCGTGTTGTTCTGTATGCCATCCAGTGTTTAGTGGAGAGAAAACAGGAAGATGGAAGAGAGGAAGAAAAATCTCCAGAGGAAAATGGTAAGTTTGTTCATTTACTTCAGGGGGAAGAGCAGAGTTTTGAACCATGCAAACCTAGTAATTTCTTAACTGTGTGTCTGGTGGAGGTACCAATGCACAAGGGAGTTTCTGTTTTAGTAGAAGTTGGCTATTTGAACAGATAGGATGAGTATTTCTGCATTGCCTGTTGTAACACTTCTGGAATGTGACTGGTTTCTGGTTGGATTTTTTAATGTCTTTCAAACAAAGAGGATGAAGCCTCGTTTGACGTGATCAAAGCAGGACATATAACTAAGCTCTTGGATGAAGATCTGTCTGCTGATTTGGATTCTTTGCATGTGCAGAAAGCAGTTTTAGCGGTTTCAGAACTCCTGGAGAACCTGAAATCTTACAGGGAAGATTACACTTCAGATAAACATAAGGTAAAATTGCTCTTCCCAAGAGTTTCTGACTTTAGAGGGTCTCAAAAGGTTTGGAATTCTGAACTTTGGTGCTTGAACATGCATTGCTTCTTACTGCTCAGTATCTTAGAACTGGAAGCATATGAGAAATTATAGCCAAGTATAGATACTCTTCTGCAGTGAAAAAGCCAGATCACAGAATCTCAAGGGCTGGAAGGGACCACAAAAGCTCATCCAGTGCAACCCCCCTGCCAGAGCAGGACCACCCAGAGTAGGTCACACAGGAACTCAGCCGGATGGGTTTGAATGTCTCCAGAGAAGGAGACTCCACAACCCATCTGGGCAGCCTGTGCCAGTGCTCCCTCACCTCAACAGGGAAGAAAGTCTTCCTTGTGTTTGTTGGAACCTCTTCTGTTCCAGCCTGTACCCATTACCCCTTGTCCTATCATTGGCCATCACTGAGAACAGCCTGGCTCCATCCTCCTGACACCCACTCTTTAGGTATTTGTAACCATGAATGAAGTCACCCCTCAGTCTCATCCAAGCTAAAGAGCCCCAGCTCCCTCAACCTTTTATCAGAAGGGAGATGCTCCACTCCATCATCTTTGTGGCCCTGTGCTGAACTCTCTCCAGCAGCTCCCTGTCCTTCTTGAACTGAGGGGCCCAGAACTGGACACAAGATTCCAGATGTGGTCTCATGAGGGCAGAGTAAAGGGGAAGGAGAACCTCTCTCCACCTACAGCCCACAGTCCTTCTAATACACCCCAGAATGCCATTGGCCTTCTTGGCCATCAGGACACATTGCTGGCCCATGCTCATCCAGCTGCCCACCAGCACCCCCAGGTCCCTTTTCCCTCTTCCTTTAGTAAGAAGAAAAAGCTTTGATTTTTTTGTGAAAATCTAAGAGAAAGCCCTGGAAACTTGAAAAAAAGTGTATTTAAATTCAACCACCTGTGTTTCTGGTTTGAGCATCAGTTTTCAATCTCTGTCATCACCCTCTCTGAGGTGAATCTCAGTATGTACAAGATCATGTTTGACAGCTGTTCTTTGATTTTTAACTGCAGTTCTTCAACCAGTCCTGCTGTTTGCTGGTGCGTCTAAAGCCCATGCTCTGCAAGTATTCAGACCTTATCCTGTTCTACCTCACTGTTTCATTGGCATCTCACAGGAGCACTGGAAAACTGCTCTCTGTTCTAACTAGCATTTTCACAGAACTTGCTCAAAAGGTACGTTATTAGAGGTTAAATGCCACCATATACCCACTGATACTGAGTGCATGCAGAGGTCTTCAGTAGAAACTAAGCTGAAAGATGTACTTAAAACCACAGAAAGTGAGTTTGTGTGTGTCTTCGTAGGGGTTTTGTCTGCCAAAGGAATTACTTGAAGATGAAGCTGGAGAGGGAGCAACACAGTTTCATGATTATGAGGATGGTGGTATTGGAGATGGGGAAGGCAAGAAGGACGTGAGTGACAAAATAGAAAGCGAAGATCAGGCAAGTGTTTGGGACTGGTCTTGTTTAATTCAAGCAAAACTGAAAAGAACCCTTGAAATACAAGTAAAAGTTTACATCAAGTGTCCTTCAGGCTTCTGATTCTGTTGGCTTTTATCTCTTTGCATATAAGCTTATAAATATTGTTGTGGTGCTTTGAATAAGCTTTAATATTTAGGCAAGATCTGTTGTAAGTTTTGGCTTTGTAATGCAGATAGAAGACAGTTTTCGAAAGGGTGAAGAGAAGGAGAAAGAGGATCCAGATTCTAAACCAGACATTGAAGGAGAAGACAATGCAATTGAGATGTCAGAAGACTTTGAAGGGAAAGTGCATGATGGAGAACAGGAGAAAAAAGGTTTGGTCCTTCCACTGAGGCAAATATAAGATGTACTCCAGATCAGTCAAGAATGATGCTTCTGTGTAATGAAGCATGTTCATGAAGTCACTGTTAACAACAATAGTGCCATTGGAATGTGAAGACTAATAAGTATTAGCAGGAAGGCAAAGACATGTGTGAGGAAAATCCCATGTCTCACTGTCACTGTAGGTTTTGAAATCAAGGGAGATGATTCTTTCTCCTTGTTGTCAGCTGACCTTTCAGGTGCATTTCAAAACTAGTCACTGGCTTTGTGGAGCTGTTGAAGATCAACTTGTGCTCTAGTTACGGCTCTAGTTAACTTTAAAACATGACCAGCAAAGCTCTTGTAACTCCCAAGCAAGTAAAATAATTCAGCTTTATAAAATGGAAAGAAACAGCAACATCTGGTAGATTCATTCAAGTTGCTGCTCACCCAGAAGATAGCAGTTCTTCACTTTAAAGGGTAACAGCTAGAACACCTGAAACTATTGTGGCTTGTAATTTATGCAAGTGTTAATCTACTTCCAAATCTCTGACAAAATGTAAAGAGTAAGTTTATTTGCACAAGAAGGGAAAACCCCAACTAATAAACAGATAAAGCAGGAAGGATCTTGCCCCTCCCAGTAATGCAAAATATTTGTAAAATGGAGAAAGGGGAGAGTAAGGAATAGAATTGAAATCATAGAATCACAGAATGGTAGGAGTTGGAACGGACCTTTAGAGATCATCTAGTCCAACCCTCCTGCAGAAGCAGGGTCACCTAGATCAGATCACATAGGAACATGTCCAGGTGGGTCTTGAAGACCTCCAAGGAAGGAGCCTCCACAACCCCTCTGGGCAGCCTGTGCCAGGGCTCCCTCACCCTCACAGTGAAATAGTTTTTCCTTGTGTTTAAGTGGAACTTTTTGTGTTCCAGCTTCATCCCATTACCCCTTGTCCTGTTGCTAGCTACTATAGAAAAAAGGGATGTCCCAACCTCTTGACACCCACCCTTTAGATATTTGTAAATGTTAATAAGATCTCCCCTCAGTCTCCTCTTCTCCAGACTAAACAGCCACAGTTCCAGCAGCCTTTCCTCGTAAGGAAGATGCTCCAGTCCCCTGATCATCTTGGTGGCCCTGAGCTGGCCTCTCTCCAGCAGTTCCCTGTCCCTCTTGAGCTGAGGAGCCCAGAACTGGACACAGGACTCCAGATGAGGCCTCACCAGGGCAGAGTAGAGAGGGAGCAGAACCTCCCTTGACCTGCTGCCCACACTCTTCTTGATGCCTCCCAGGCTGCCATTGGCCTTCTTGGGCATATTGCTGGCTCATATTTAGCTTATATCATCCAAGTGTTGCACCTGGGACTTGTTAGCCTGAGGGAGAGAATGCTCTGTGTGTGTCCATCTAAGAGAAAGCTGTGAACCACATCATTAGGAGCCTGCTCCTGTGGGCCTTAGGGCATGTGTGTCTCCCCATCTCTCAGTGAACCACACAGGGTGATGAAATCAAGGTGCAAACTACAACTGTGTGTTGGCTTCTGGAGTTAGCAAAAAAAGTGAATTTTTATCCCTTCTGTACTGAAACATGGTCTGAACTGTACACAGAAAATGATGAAAACTCAGAGGAAGAGGAGGAGCTGGATAAGCAGATGGGAAATCTGGATAACGCTGAAGCTGAAGATAAACTGGATGAGAGGCTTTGGGGGGATGAGGATGAAGACGATGATGAAGATGCCAGTAGTAAAACAGAAGAAACTGGGCCAGGAATGGATGAGGTAAAGAGAAAAAGGGATGGGAAGAAGAACATCAGAGGAATTAAACTCTGTTAACTTAATGTAAATTAAACCATGAACTCCTTTGCATAGCTCTTGGTCTTGGAAAGGGTTAATTTGAGTCTTATCACAAGTTTTATTCAGTGATGTCTTGTCACTGAGCTTTTGAGAAGTTGGGAGCATAATCCAGGTTCTGTTAATTTTATTGGTTAATAGGAGGATTCAGAGCTCGTTGCAAAAGATGACAATTTGGGCACAGGAAACAAGGATAACAAAAAGCAGCCTCCAAAGGATGAGGAAGAGCAGCAACAAGAAGATGACAGTGGAAACAAAGAGAAAATCCATGAACAAATTGATGAGGTAAAAATTAGGTGAACTACATAGAGTGTCTTGCTCTTAAACTCAATTCTGTTGCTCGTTCACATCGTGTGGTTCTGAGAGTTTGAAATGCTCTTTGTTTAATACTGGAGTGCACTGAATAAAAGCTTCAGTTCACTTCAGAACTAAAAATAAGCCATATGCCAATATCCATTATGTTATCTTTTCTCATCCATGGTCTAGGAAGAACTTTTTGCACTAACCTGAACTTGTAATGACTGCCAAAACAGGCTTTATGCCACTTGGATATTTTGATGGATAAAGCTTTGAAGTTCTTTTTGTGTTGTGTTTCATAGAATCATAGAATGGTAGGGTTGGAAGGGACCTTTAGAGTTCATCTAGTCCAACCCCCGCTGCAGAAGCAGGGTCACCTAGATCGGGTCACATAGGAACATGTCCTGGTGGGTCTTGAAGACTTCCAAGGAAGGAGCCTCCACAACCCCTCTGGGCAGCCTGTGCCAGGGCTCCCTCACCTCACACTGAAATAGTTTTTTCTGATGTTTAAGTGGAACTTTCTGTGTTCCAGCTTCATCCCATTACCCCTTGTCCTGTTGCTAGCTACTGTAGAAAAAAGGGATGTCCCATCCTCCTGACACCCACCCTTTAGATATTTGTAAATGTTAATAAGATCCCCCCTCAGTCTCCTCCAGACTAAACAGCCCCAGTTCCCACAGCCTTTCCTCATATGAAAGATGTTCCAATCCCCTGACCATCTTGGTGGCCCTGTGCTGGCCTCTCTCCAGCAGTTCCCTGTCCCTTTTGAGCTGAGGAGCCCAGAACTGGACACAGGACTCCAGATGAGGCCCCACCAGGGCAGAGGAGAGAGGGAGCAGAATCTCCCTTGACCTGCTGCCCACACTCTTCTTGATGCATCCCAGGCTGCCATTGGCCTTCTTGGCCACAAGGGCACATTGCTGGCTCATGTTTAGCTTATTATCAATCAGGACTCCCAGGTCTCTCTCTGCAGAGCTGCTCTTCATCAGTTCGACCCCCAGCCTGTACTGGTGTGTGGGATTGTTCCTTCCCAGATGCAGGACTCTGCACTTGTCCTTGTTGAACCTCATGAGGTTCCTCTGTGCCCAACTCTCCAGCTGGTCGAGATCCCGCTGAATGGCAGCTCAGCCTCTGGGGAATCAGCCAGTCCTCCCAGTTTGGTGCCAGCAGGGAACTTGCTGAGGGTACACTCTGTCCCCTCATCCAGGTCATTGATGAAGATGGTTAGCAACAGAAATGTCTTAAGGCAGCAGGACACATCCCAAAAATCTATGTACAGTATGCTTGAAGGTTCTGCTCAGAATCTTTCAGCTGATAAAACAGGCTTCTGAACACAAAACGTGCTGTTCTGAAGAAGTAACAGTTTACATGAATGCATTTGCTGAAATCAATCATTTTGTGCTGTTTATAAGAGAAGACCAATGGAAATTCGTTTTTAACTGATCAGAATCTAATATTTTATCCAATATTTCTGTGTCCTAGAGAATTCACTAGTAGCTTACTTCTCATCTCTGCCTTTTATCCCACTTACTGTGTACCTGTTGCTTTTTCCCTCCCATTCTTTTGCTGACAGAGCGAGTATGATGAGAATGAAGTAGATCCTTATCATGGCCAGCAAGAAAAGCAGCCTGAAGTTGAACCTTTGGACCTTCCTGATAATATGAACCTGGAGAATGATGAGAAGAGTGATGAGGAGGAAGAGGATGGAGGTACAGTTGAAAATCTCTCTACAGATTCCCAGATGAAAGCCAAATGGAAACAGGAACAGTAACATAATGAGCTCTTTTTCTCTATAGAGAAGAGAGGTGGTGGTAGGATTCTGTACAAGAAGCTGCAAATCCACTTCTGTATCTCAAGATACTAAATGCAGGCCAGATGATGACATGACAGCATTTAACCTCTCTTCTACACATACTGTGGAGCAGCCTTTCTCATGTTATCCCAGTGCTACACCCTAATTGATGTTAAAAGCCCCTTATTTCACTGTCCACTTGCTTGTGTGGTTTCAGTCTTTATTATGATACTTGCAAGCATTTATACTCAAAGCCAACTGACTCTCAAGGGTATGAGGTTTAAGGGAAGTGCATGGGAATTCATCCCACTGTATTCTTAGTTCTAAACTAATTGTGACTTCAAGAAATGATAGAAAATGATAGGTTCTGTGTGTAGAATTCTCTGTGTTTTCTGTAAGATGTTTTTTTGATGGGCTGGGCAGTTTTATTCCCAGTATCTGCAATATTCACTGGCTCTGTACTTCACTGAAAGTTTTATATGTGGGTCTTTCTGACCTTTTTTTTTTTCATCCAGAAGAAGAAAATGCTTTTGAAATAGATGACAAACCTGTTGATTTAAGTGAGGCAGAGAAAACAGAAGAACAGAATGAGGAGGATACTGGTGAGCCAGAAAGAGATGATCAAGATGCAGAACCAGCTGAAGAAGGCATTTCTGAAGATAAAGAGAAGGAAGATGAAGGGGACAAAGATGCTGATGATCAAGAAGAAAATGCAGGGAGCACTGAGGATGCAGCAGAAGAGAAGGAGGAAGAATCACAACCATGTGATGAGGAAAAAAAAGAACCTACTGAAGAGAAAGGAGTCCCTGACACTGACCAAGGCCTTCAGCCTCAGGTAGAGAGGAATAAAAGCTTGATTTTCTTTTGTGTCTGTGTTTTTTAATTGCCTTATACAAGATTTGAGAAATGGATGTGTTCTGTGATGCTCTGAAACAAATTGGACACTGAGTAGGTGTAATGTTAGTGAGAATCTTCCTCAAGGTAACAAGAGATGTGCTTCCTATTAAACTGATGTATTTCTGTCATCTGTATTCCTGTTTCCTCCTTGGCCTTCTGTATCCCAGGGCTTTTCAGAGTGTTAAAATAAACAGATGTTATTTCAGGGAGAAGAGGATAAAGATAATTTAGAGATGGATGAAGAGATCCCCGAGTCTGAGGAAAGAATGGAGCATGAAACACAAGGGCAGACTGGGCAAGAGAACCTGCAGAGTGACAGTGCTGTTGAGCTGGCTGGAGAGGCTTCAGAAAAAGACCAATCTAAAGAGGTGAGTTATGTGGTAGTGTCCTGGTTAAAAATGCTGAACCTTGTGTCAATGTATGTTCGAGTTACAATCAAAGAATTGCTGACATGTCTTTAAGAATTGTCTGAGATTCCATTTTTAGAACACCAATTGTAAAGTCACTGAACAAAAAAATGGCAGGCCATGTAGATGCCACAGTTTTCACTGCTGGGAAGGCAAGTTTATGCTAATTGTTGAACTGCAGAGCTGTGTTGTCTGGTCTCCACGAGAATACTACCTGCAATTGTGAGCATTCACAATGGAGGGCAGCACAGCATTGCAGCTGAGCTTCTCCAATTAGTCTGCAATTGTTAATTCCCTTTTCAGTCACCGTTGCAATGTGGGTTTTTTTGTCTCTCAGGAATATGGAAGTGGAGCTTCAAGTGCAAATCAGTCAGAAGGCCATGAGTCCACACGCATGGCCCGGATGGCTTCCCAGAAGCAAAGCAGAAAGAATACACAGGTTCCTCTCTTTGTTTGTTTGTTTAATTTGGGATGTCTTAATGTTACCCAGGACCCAGGCTTCTCCTTGTTAAACCCCTTGTTCTAATCACTGCCTGGTTACACCTCACTCGAGCTTCATGGTGTGAATTTGTTCCCTCTCAGAGTTTCAAGAGGAAACCTGGTCAGGCAGACAACGAGCGCTCAATGGGAGACCACAACGAACACATCCACAAGAGGCTGAGAACCATAGAGTCCAGCAGTGAAGCAAAGCAGAATACAACTGAGCCTAACCAAAATGTGGAGGAGGCTGATGCATTTGAACATGTTAAACAAGGCTCTGACTGCTATGACACACAGACATACGGTAGGGTATTACTGGTGGGCCTAAAGAGATGACATTGCAGAGTCAAATCCCAAAGCCCTCCAATCTGCAGGATGCTTTTTAAACACACGTGTAACAATCCTTGGGTTTAAGATGTAGCAGAATTTCACTACAATAAATGCTACTCCTTGGCAATGGGGTTTAAACTCATGGTAATACTGAGTTCACTCATAAAAATGGATTTTCCAAACCTTAGGTCAGTTCATTTGAAGCCCAAACTGCTACCAAACATGCAGAATGTTTAGGATAACACAACATGTTCTTAATTCTACATCAAAACAAAACTCTAATCTAAGTTTCCTTCAATTGCTTTCTATTCAAAGATCTAGCCCATTTCATTCATCAGGTTTTCAGGACAATAGCTCATTGACACAACATAGCAGTGCACAGTGAAAGATAAAACTGAGGTTCCAGACAGTAGCTTGGATCTCTTCTGAAGTTCATGAAAACTGATATGCATTGGCCTCAGAACACAATGGTTTTTTGCAACTTCACTGCTTGTCCATCCTTCTTCCCTTTAACAAGTATTGTTGCTTTTATACAGATGTAGCTAGCAAGGAGCAAGAGAAGCCTATTATGCCTCCTGAAGAAAAGGAAGAGGGAGATTCTGAAGATGCAGCTATGGAAACAGAAATGCAGAACAATGAGGATCTCAGAGCGGTAGACACAGAGGAGCTGAAGCCAGAAAAAAGGAAGTCTACTGCCTCTGAAACTCCTGGTAAGTGAACTTAAAACAGAACTCCATTCTAAACATATGCTGATGTGCATCTGTGGGAATTTATATTTGCATGGCATGGAAGGATGTCCTTTTTTTTCAAGTCTAAAACATCTGCTCTTGACTGACTTGTTACAGCAGCAATTCTTGTTCCTGCCTAGTAACCAGCCTTTGCTAAATTGAGTGCAGAGGGGTTTGCCTCTCAAGTTAATGGTCCTTCATCTTAATCCACTTCTTTGAAGAAGCAAAAAGCAAGTGCTTCCCTGCTGTTAGACACAATGCCTATTCACTTAATTGGTACATAACAATGCATTCCAGTGTCACCAGTAGCAGCACCACATAACTCAGCTTTCTCCTGTGTAGCTTCTGACAAAGCACCAAGAAATTGAGGTGTTCTGGTTATAAAAACATCTCGGTGAGGTCACACTGAAGTGTCACTGTTTCACTGCCTGCTTCTTCAAGTGGGAGTGAAACAAAACTGAGCTGCCTGACAGAAAATGGCTATCAGATGAGAGTGGCTGGTAGATGAGAAGACAAGTCTTGACTTAGGCACACAGATAAAATAAGAGAGATACAAATGCCTCTTGCCAGTTGCAACGGAAATGTTTCATTTTGATGGATCGAAGTAAACAACACTGTGGCTTTGGTATTTTGAATTGTTTTCTTACCAAACAACACCAAAGATTGCTGGAGAGGGGAGATGAGTTTTGCCAGCCTGAATTCACCTTTTTGCCTCCCACTTCCTGCAGATTTAATCTCTTCCTTTAACTCTCTTGCTAGACTCATTAGCTTTATGGCACAGGCAGGTATGTAATCAGTCTCGTTTTCCACATGATTCTCAAAGAGCATGTCCTGGAAAGGTGAGAAACATCTCCTACAGTATCATACTTTGTTAGAACAATTCTTTGTAAAAATGAGTCATTAAACAGTGCAGTGTAGTAGAATCAATAGTTTATAACTCTTTACTCCATTCCTTTCTTTATAATTCACTTTCAGATTTGTTTGGAACCGATCTGTTACAAAAGTAGTGAGTAAAAGATGAGATAACGAAAGATTGCTAGAACTTTTTTAATGAGGGTTTTCTGAGTAGTTTCCAATTGCTTTAGACCTCCTGTCACTCTATCAGAGAAGCCATGAAACTCAAAATGTACTTCACCAGTGGAATTTCCAAGCGTTGAAGATCTGTTTGCCAGTATGCTGTTGATTTATCAAGAAGGATATAAGAAACAGTTTGCCTGAGAAAATCTATGCTGTTGCAAAGTCTTGTATTTGTCTTATCCCTAGAACTAATTTTCTTGAAATTTGTGCACTTGTACAAAAATAGAATCATAGAATGGTAGGAGTTGGAAGGGACCTTTAGAGATCATCCAGTCCAACCCCCCTGCAGAAGCAGGTCCCACCTAGATCAGGTCACACAGGAACATGTCCAGGTCTTCAAGACCTCCAAGGAAGGAGCCTCCACACCCTCCCTGGGCAGCCTGTGCCAGGGCTCCCTCACCTCACAGTGACATAGTTCTTCCTCATGTTTCAATAGAACTGTTTGTGTTCCAACTTCATCCCATTTCCCCTTGTCCTGTCTCTGGATACAACAGAAAAAAGTGTTGCCCCAACCTCCAGACACCCATGGTTTATATACTTATAAATATTAATGACATTCCCCCTCAGTCTTCTGTTCTCCAGACTAAACAGTCCCAGTTCCCGCAGCCTTTCCTCATCAGGAAGATGCTCCAGTCCCCTGATCATCTTGGTAGCCCTGTGCTGGCCTCTCTCCAGCACTTCCCTGTCCCTCTTGAGCTGAGGAGCCCAGAACTGGACACAGGACTCCAGATGAGGCCTCACCAGGGCAGAGCAGAGGGGAACCAGAACCTCCCTTGACCTGCTGCCCACACTCTTCTTGATGCTTCCCAGGATGCCATTGGCCTTGTGGGTTGCACTACAAAGCTTGTGAGACACTTTGTATAGAGTGGAGATAGAATACTGGTTTTTGTATTGTATATCATCCACAAAAGTTAGTAATTAGCTTTGTGATTGTAGGACCAGGTGAAGTGGAGCCAGAGACCCAGACTTTGGACACTCAGGATGTCAAGAACCCTACGACAGAAAAGCTCCCAGAGGTGACTGAAGAGAAGCCTGAGAGAAGGAAGGACTCCACCATACACACAGCCCATCAGTTTTTGATGGATACTCCCCAGGTACGATACCTAATGTGTCTTCTAACAACTGCAGCAGTAGAAACAGTCTGGTTTATCTCACTTGTGTTAAAGAAAATGTAGAAGTTTAGAATTACTTTCATTCAGACAAGCAAGTAGCCTGCTTTTATTTAATCATAGAACTGTTTTGTTCAGCTGAATCTGCTGAATCAAATCCATGGGTGGAGTGCAAAGTGGTGGGCAAGGGTCTGTGGCCTGAAGCTCAACTGAGGATTCGGGATGATGAACTGGGCACCAGTGACCTTAGTCAGTTCATTCACTACAATACATTTTCTTCCTCAAAAAAGAGAACTGCAAATATCACAGAACCTTTGTGAGCCTTTTATGAATGTCTCAAATCAAAAGCATATTACCATAGCCTAGAAGATCCTGGAGCTTCATGCAACACTCAGTTTCCCAGTGCAAACTGTTAGCTGTGAAAAAGCCCATTTTCTCCCAAAGAGCTATGGCATGGAAGCAGTTGATGGCAGTTTAGGCCCATCAGGGAACAACAGACCACGATTAGCCTCAAGTACCAAAGACCTGAGGATTGCCAAAGGGCAGGGAGAGTTCAATTGCCCTTAAGGTTCAGGACAAAACAGCCCAGGCTAGCGGCTTGGGGAAGGAAACAGAGAATAATTTAATGCAACACCAACTAAAGCATAACCTTAAACCCCAAAACATAACAAAGTAACACAACACAGAGTGGTACAAGGATGAAGAGCACAACCAGCCCTTTAAGAACACCTTCTCCCCACACCTGCCCTCTTCCTGGGCTCAGAGCCCTGATCCCGGTGTTTTTACCTCCTCCCCCTGAACGGCTCAGGGGCACAGGGAGTGGGGGTTTCAGTCAGTCTATTCCTGATGGCTTCTGCCATTTGTCCCTCCTCAGGACAGGTGGGCTCAGCACCAGCCCTCCCTGCAAGTGCATGGGGTCCCTCACACACACACAGCCCCGCCCGGGCTGCTCCCACGCGCATTGATCCCAGAGGCTGCAGCTCCTCTCTGCCTCTCGTGTGGGGCTGCTCTGGGCCCGCAGGCTCCAGCACGGCCTGTGCCATGGCCGTCTCCCCACACAGTCCCTCGCCCGTCCGGGCTCACTCACACGGAGCTGCTGGTGGCTCTCAGTCCTGCCATGGCCCTGCATGGCTTGCAGGGGTACAGCTGCATTCTCACCACGGCTTGCAGAGGGGTCTCTGGTCTGGTGCTCCTTCTTCCTTCCTCCCTCTCTGACTGTGGGGTCTGCGTGGTCGCCTCCATCTTGTATCACTCTCACACCTCCTGCCAGCACTTCAAATTCCTGTCCCTAAATAGTGATGGCAGAGGTGCCAGATTGGCCCAGCGGGGGCTGGAGGTGGGTGTAAACCCAGGAGCCGGGGGAGAGTCCAAAAACTCTTTATTGAGTCTTCACTGCAACCCGCTCCCCCTGTTACCAACCAAAAGCTGCTCCTTGCAGGACCGGTGGATAACCAGTTGATACAGTCAGAGTACTTCTATTTAGGACTACTGACCTCTCATGCTTACAGTGTTCTGTCCTTAGCACATACCAGCAGAGCAATGTTTTACTTTGCACACAACACAGTGAGGATTGTATCCTGCTATGCCTGATACTTCCATCTTAATGCCAGTCGTGGCAGCTCTGGAGAAAGGCTGCTGAATGTGCAGGTTCTCTTGTGTCAGCATAGTTAGATGCCTGTTGTGATTGTTTTTCTGGGTTTTTGTGGTTTTTTGGTTTGCCATTCACATGCAAAACCTGAAACGGGAGAGGAAGCTCCTGCAGCACCAGTGAAAGAGCACGGGAGAAACCTTACAGAGGGGAAAAGGGCTGGTTCTCACCTTTCAGCAAAGGGAAGGAGGAGGAAGCTCTGTCCCTGTATGTTCTTTATTCTCCTTTCTTTCCTTAAGCCTGCAGGAGGTGATCAGAGGGACTGTTTCTGCTTGAGGAATGAGAAGTTACTGGTGCTGTTTTGAGAAGTTACTGGTGCTGGTGTTGTGTTTTTATTCACAGAATCACACAGAATTGTTTAGGTTGGAGAAGACCTTTAAGACCTTTTCTAGGTGAACCGGCTTTAGAAGGGGGGGTTGGACTAGATGATCTCTAGAGGTCCTTTCCAAACCCCTACCATTCTGTGATTCTATAAGATACCAAGTCCAACTGTTAACCTGACACTGCCACATCTACCACTAAACCACATCTCTTAATGCCATTCAGATTCAGAGGCTTATGTTCCTGAAACCAATAAACCTGCAGGTTCTGCACACCATATACTCCTGTTTGGCTAAACTCTGGTTTTACAAGTCAGGAGCAGCAATTGTCACTGAAAGCACAATAGAAGTTGAAGTGTTAATAATGCTTGAGTGCCCTTGAACAGAATGCCTTATCAAATGGGATTTGCTGGCAGGTGAAGAGGAAGATTGCCATCCAGTTCTTCATTTAAAAATAAGATAATGAAATGAAGCATGTTATATTTTGGAAGGTACTAGACAAGCAGTATTCAATTGTTTGGTCTCCATTATACTGTCCTGAAATCTGATGTTTGTCAAGGTAACTGGATTCTCTTCAAGTTCTCTACTTGATGACATTCAGTGTCTGTGTCATAAGCTGCTCCTAGCTTTGTTCAGATGCTGATTGTGTTGATTGGGATTGATGCAGGTATTTTGGGGGAGGTATTTATTATTCCTCTACATTGAAGCTATTAAAAAAGGGGCATATTTAGAATCTTTTAAGGCTTTTTCAGGTCTTTTTATGCCTAGAAGAGTAACAATAATGCATCTTTACTTAAAGTTTGGTATAATGTGGTATCACTAGATGTGTGAACTCATTCTTCTGTCTCATAAATCTCATAACTACACTTCTAGCACCTCGTGAGAGACCCTGAGGAGCTAAGAAAGGAACTTGAAAGGCAACTCGAAGCTTGGCAAACCCAACAGTCTGGAACTCCAGATGAGGTGTGTGACCTTGTTTTGGTATAAAACTTATCATGAGAAGCCTTCATTTCGTTATTTCATCTTGGTGCACTGTTGAAGGGTTGAGGAAGCCAAGCAGACTGGAATCTGAAGTGTTCAAACTAGTATGACTTAGATGCATTTGTTGTTGTTGTTACATGTAATTCACTCTGGAAAAGCCCTACACTGTTCTCCAAGCAGGATGATGTTCCAGAGCTTGTTTTGATCATGTTGTGTGCAATTTTCAGAAGGTTGCTCTGTTGGTAACAAGTTTTACAGCTTGCCTAATTGGAAAGGTTTCCCTCAGTCCTTGCCAAGCTCCTTCTGTGCTGAATTGTGTCCAGCACTTTGCTGCAGGTGTCCACTTTCACAAAGTTATCATCTGCAGAAGCCATCTCCTTACAGCTGCAGTGGTGGGGTTTGAACAGAACCAGAATGTACTTGCTCTGACTGTCCTGATCATGAATTGTAAACCATATGGGAAGTAAATCCTGAATGAAATTGCCAGTGTGGAGGCTTAACAGTTCAGATGAGTTGTAATTGCTTTTGGTTTTTGATGGCCAATAGAGAACCTAGCAGCTCTCCAGCTTGCCATGCTGTAATACCAACTGTCAGGTGCTGGCCATCACAACATTTTCCTTCATCAGCAGCAGTGCCAGAGTTGCTCTGTGTGCTTGTAGAGAAGTGGCCACTGCACATTGCAGCTCGGTAGCAGCAAGGAGCATCTGAATTTGATTGCAATCACCATAGAATGGAATGGTAGGGCTTGGAAGGGACCTTTATAGATCATCTAGTCCAACCCCCCTGCAGAAGCAGGGTCACCTAGATCAAGTCGCATAGGAACGTGTCCAGGTGGGTCTTGAAGACCTCCAAGGAAGGAGACTCCACAATCCTTCTGGGCAGCCTGTGCCAGGGCTCCCTCACCTCACAGTGAAATAGTTTTTTCTGATGTTTCAGTGGAACTTTTTGTGTTCCAGCTTCATCCCATTATCCCTTGTCCTGTTCCGTCTTTATAGAGTGCTCACCCCTTGGTTTTACTAGTAGTTACTACCTCCCCTTTAGCATACTGAGGTTTGTTTTCTTTTCTCAGACAGTGCTCCTCAACTTTCTGCTTTGTTTCATAATTCCCTTCTATTTCTTTCTGTGATGTGTGGTGTTTCAGGAGAAGGAAGCAGCACAGCTGTGGCAGAGGTATTTAGTACTGACAGCTCCCCTATCACAGCAGCTCTGTGAACAGCTACGACTCATACTGGAACCCACCCAGGCAGCCAAACTGAAGTAAGTTGGGTCTTTCTGAGGCTTCTGGGTTCTTCAAGCTCTTGATTTTTGGGTGGTTTTAACCTCTGCAAACAGGAATCATTGCCATAAAGCAGGAACAACGTGAAGTTGCAGTTGTACAAATTCGTTCATTTTACTTTTCTATGGGAACACTGGTTTCAGTGATGAAATACAAAGGTGATATAGCAGCAGGTACCAGTACTGCCCCCTGTGTTTTTTACTCACCCTTTGCAAGAGGTGAGCACACCAACTGAAAACACTTTTAACACCCTTTGACTCAACAGCCCTTCACGCATCCATGTGATTTTTAACACCGATTTAGCTGGGGTTTTTAGCAAGATCTAAGCTTGTTTCAAACTGAAAGAGTCTGACTTCAAGCTCTGCTTTCTACTTTAGCCACCTAGATTTGAGAAATACTGTTTAAAAGCCTGGATATCCCCCTTGCATTACAAAAATGAGCATTCTGGGGGGGAATCTGTATGAATATGAGATTACTATGTTATCTGTATTCCATTCTACAAAACCTTGTTGTTCTGGTGCATATGCTGCACAGGCCAGGATTTCCAGGATGAGATACATGCTGCTAATCCCTTTCACCATATCCTTTGTCTTCACTCCCAGAGGAGACTACAGAACAGGGAAGAGGCTGAACATGCGCAAGGTGATTCCCTACATTGCCAGTCAGTTCCGGAAGGATAAGATCTGGCTGCGAAGGACCAAGCCCAGTAAACGACAGTACCAGATCTGCTTGGCTATTGATGATTCCTCCAGTATGGTAGACAATCACTCTAAACAGGTAAAACAAAAGCTCAAGGAGGATTCTGAAGGAACTGCCCATTGTTGGGGAATATATCAGCTGCTGTGTTGTTTCCATCCAGAACTAGTGGCTGTTGGCAAGCCTAACAATGGTGGTACTAGAGCAGCTGGGGTTTTTTCTGCTCCATGTGTTTGAACTCTTGTCCTGCCATCCCTAAGAGATTCCTTACTAAAAGATCAATGAAAGTTAGCTAAAAGGAGGGGGTGCTCAATTTGTCAGAGGTGTTACATAGCCAGTGGAAAGGCTGAAACTTGCTTAGCTGTGCAGTTCATTGGAGGATTAAATATTAGCCCACTCGAAGGGGGAGTTAGTTATTAATAATGTATCTTTCCTTCTAAATAGTTATTTCAGTGTTTATTTCATTAGCCTGCCTCAATTGGTAGCTCTTGTCCCCTTGTACTCAGGGCTGGTGAGGCCACACCTCAAATGCTCTGTTCAGTTTTGGCCTCTCACTGCAAGGACATTGAGGTACTGGAGTGTGTCCAGAGATGGGCAACGAAGCCGGGGAAGGGTCTGGAGAAAAAGTGTGATGAGGAGCAGCTGAGGGAGCTGGGGGTGTTCAGCCTGGAGAAGAGGAAGCTGAGAGGAAACATGATCACTACCTGAAAAGGGAGTTGTAGTGAGGTGGGAGTTGATCTCTCCAGTAACGAACGATAGAACACAAGGAAATGGGCTCAAATTGCACCAGGGAAGGTTTAAATTAGACATTAGGAAGAACTTCACTGAGAGGGTTACTGAGCATTGGAAGGGGCTGCCCAGGGAGGTGATGGAGTCACCACCCCTAGAGATACTCAAAATACACACAGATGAGGTGCTGAGGGACATGGTTTAGTTTAGTGATGGGCCTGGCAGTGTGAGGTGAGCAGACTCGATGATCTTAAAGGTCTTTTCCAACCTTTATGATCCTCTTAACTCGATCGGCTGAAGCTTCCAAACACAACTCACTTGTCCTTATTGCAATGACTGCCTCCCTTAACTCTAACAGGAAAAAGATAGGCACCTTCATTTATTTTGCTAGACAATGAAAAGTAATGCCAGTGCCATTCTTCATATTTCACACTGAGCCCTGAGTAAAACATGGAACACCCTGTGTTGGATGTAACCTTTTTCTTTAATAGCTTGCGTACGAATCCCTGGCAGTGATTGGAAACGCGTTGACTCTTCTAGAAGTGGGACAAATTGCCGTGTGCAGGTGAGTTTCTTTGAAGTCTTGGCTTCAAGACTTTAGAACAGAACTTTAGAACCATTTTCACACTATTTATGTGGGGCTTTTTATCTTCTTCCCTAAAGCTTTGGAGAGACAGTGCAGCTGCTGCACCCGTTCCACGAGCAGTTCAGTGACCAGTCAGGGACACGGATATTGCGCCTCTGCAAATTTCAGCAGAAGAAGACAAAGATAGCCCAGGTACACAAGAAATGCCACCTGTGCAACCCCTCAGCACATAAGAGCAGTTTGGTGGTCTCATAGTCACTTTGTAACGTTTACTGGTTGTTCATGTTTGAGAGTGAGAGCTGCTCCCATAACCAAGATACGGAGCGGTCACTTTTATAAGAGTGATTTCTCCCTTTTTAAGTTCGGATGTATTGCACGTCTGAGCATTCCTCTTGCTCTCTATTGGGTCTTCAACAGTATTTTGGGCACAAGCTGTCAATTCTACACTTGTGTGTGCTCCGTTGCCAAACCCCATCAAAGTTTATGTGAGTTTAGAGGTTTTCGTGCCGTGGATTCCACTGTTGTAGTAGGAAGAGTTTTTGTATGTTTGTTAGGCTCAAAGTTTGTCAGACTTGACTCATTCCTGAAATAAAACCCTTTCTGTAGTAACATTTCCTGGACAGCTGGAAGTTTTTGCTCTTTTAGGAAGGTTTTTTTGCACTCTTCCCTTCCCAGACTTAGATAACATCTTCTGTTGATAATAAATGGAAAAGGAGAGACCCAAATAGCTCAATGGTAATCTTACAAACACCAAAGTTGGGAGGACTTTGACAGTTGATGTATTTAATCTTAGTGGGGGAATATGTACCTAGATACTCTTGTTGCAAGTTGAAGACAAAGAAGGTTCAACCTATAAACAGGATGTGTATTTGTAGTGATGCCTTTAGTCACTCCAACAATCTGCTGAGGTTTTGGGGGCTTTGTTAGCATTGGACAGATGTTAAATTGAGATGGAAGGCTTTTGTAAGGATTCTCTAGTTGACAAATGCTAACTTTGAAGCAGGAGACAATATAGGAAAATGCCACAGACTGTCTATGTAGGTAGCCAGACTGAACTACCTTGGCATTTAAAATACAGACACATGTCCTTGAAACATTTCATCGTTATTGAGATTCTTTCATGGTAAGAGAACTTAATCTCCTTATTTGTTTCCTCCACAGTTTCTAGAATCATCAGCAAATATGTTTGCTGCAGCACAGCAGTTGTCTCAGAATATTAATCCAGGTGAGCTTTTCTTTTTTATGGCCACTGTGTTTGTTGCTGTGGCAGCAGAATGCTCTCAAAACAGTCTCCTACCAGAAAGATTCCTGGCACTGGGACATCACCTGCATTGGAGCTCTGGGTTTTGCTCCATCAGAAGGAATGTTTGGTTGAAATTGTAGCTCAAAACCTAAAAGATGCTATATTAAAAAGTCATTTCTTACCTGGTCATGCTTCCACATCATGTTCAAGTCCTGGACACTGCCTGCTTCAGAGCATTGTCCAGTCTCCTAGTGAGCTTGACTCCCATGGCACCTCAGCTTGTGCTTGAGAGCTTGATTGCTGTAGGTGTCCAGAAGCTGTTCTGAGGACAGTGTTTGCCTCCTTACCTGTGTTTCACTAGGATGTAAATTTAGGTCATGAGGTGCTTGGATTTCCCAGAAGAGATGGAAAGCTTACATTGCAAAAGTTCTTTGTTGTTGTCCAGGTGCTCTAAGAAGTGAACAACCCGGGATTTATAATGCACAGGTGCTTTGCCACGCAGTGGCCAGGCTGTGAGAACACTCTGAGGATAAGGTCATCTTCTAGGGGAGGTGCAGGATCCAATCCTGGATCCTAGGCTGAGATGCAGCAGCCATCAGGGAGCTGGCAAGACAAAAGGCAGTAGTGTGCATCACCCTTTTTTGTAAAGAGACAGAAGCCCTGTGACGTGGGGCCTGTCTGCAGAAGAGGAGGAAGCATCCTGCATCTCTCCCTTGCTATTATACTGGAGTGTGAGGGGGGCACAGGAGAGAGGGGCTTGCAGTCCCACCTGTAATTACTGTTATTTCCCTTGGAATTAAAAGATGACAGGTACATGACTGAGTTAGAATGTCCCTTTGGAGAGATGTATCTCTGACCCTGGGGTCAAGAAAATGGTCAGTGCTGAGGAATCAGCCTTGCACTGTGTGTGTTTTAGGAGGTTTAGGGCTGAATGCCCTATAGTGGTTGGAGTGTCTGACTGTGCCTCTGGAGCCCATCTTCTGGCTTAATTTCCTCCAAAAATAACCCATTTGGGACAGTCCAAGATTGCTCTGTGATGGAAGGCAAGCCTGTTACAGTGGGGACAACAGGGAAATGTGTTTCAAAAGCATAATCTTAGTCCAAGGTGAGGAGCTAATACAGATGCACCCAGAGGTATCTGCTTCTGGAGGAACAGATTTGTACTCTTATTTCATGGCAGCATCTGCTGCTCTGCTGGTGATGGCTGGACTCTTCTAATTCAGCCAGTATTTAACTCCTAGGCACTTACCAGGCATGAAAGACAAGGCCATGACTAACTTTGTTGCGTACTTTTCACGCCCTTCATCCTTGACTTATGGCAGTGATGCATTAGGTCAGGGTTGGTTTAAGTTCCACATTTCTTCTCAATGGTTTCACACAGTGGGAAAAACTTTCTTGACATGGTTGTAACTGCAGCCTGGTGTGAAGGCACAGGTGCTATTTGATAAAGAATTTCCTTAGGAATTACTTCTTCCATTATTCCCACAGGGCTAACAACAAAATAGTCTTTTTTGTTTCCTTTTCAACTCTGACTTAACTGGAACCTGAAATGTTCTTTGCCCCCAGAAACAGCACAGCTGCTTCTGATTGTGTCTGATGGAAGAGGCCTTTTCTTGGAAGGCAAGGATCGAGTGACAGCCGCGGTTCAGGCAGCTCAGAACGCCAACATCTTCGTTATTTTCGTAGTGCTGGACAATCCTGATTCCAGGGTAAGTCACTCAACAAGGGAGAGAAGGATTCCACTGCAGGGATTGAGAAACTGATGCAAACCTCTTTCTGGTGTTCTGTAGTGCTCTACAGCTTTCTTATCTTTTGTAAAGGTCAAGGATGTTTAGCTCTGTTTCAGTTGTTCCTGATGGCTGGGCAGATGCTCTGTTTCTCCCTACTGTCATTCTTATCCTCTTTCATATTTAAAAAAATACTCTTCCATGCCTCAGGAAAGGCTGAGGAGGAGCTCATCTTTACCTGTAGAGTGTGGCTACCAGACAAGCAGACTGAGAGTGTGAGAGATGCTTTGTTCCCTCTCCCTTTCAATTCCAATTGCTCATTTGCCTTTCATGCAGCAGCTGGAGCCTATAGGAGATAAAATATTAGACAGAAAGGGGCGTACATGAGAGTTATTTAGTGCCTGATTTGGGAAAGCTGGATGCCACATTTGGAGAGAAACCAGACTTTCTTGGTTGGGAAGCTGAAATATCTGGAAGCTTTTCAGGGAGACTCTGTACTGCACTAAATGAGCCGACTTAAGCCTTACTTTGAATCACATGGTGAACACTGACTTTGTAGTTCATGTTTATTTTTCCGTGCAAAGCTCATCTCCTGGATTTATTGTTCAAAAACTAAAGAAAATCTCTTGCTGGAACATTACAAGGTTCTGATGAAACCTGTCTGTAAAGGCAAGTGAAAGTTCTGGGCTGTCACACGCGTTTTTCACAAGCTTTATTAATTTTCTGAGCTGCTACACTGAGCAACTAAAGTTACTTCCCAAGAAGCACAGCTGGAGTTTAAGCTGATTTTTGTCTTTTTGGGGGATTTGTTGAAATACTACAAGATAATTTGCTGTATTGTTTGTTGTATAAGATCACAAACTTCAGTTGAACTCAGCCCTAAAGAGCTTAAGAGATGGCAGAGTGTTGGGAAGGCACCAAATGTATAAAACCAAAGTGGTGACAGTCAATTTAAAACCATAAAACACTCTGCAAAGACAGGATTTGTTTCTTGAACTTGATATTGCAGGAGCTTTAGCTTAGTGTCTTGTAGGCTAGGATTTGTTGATGAGAGCACTTTTAGATGAGCTCCTCTTTAAAAGAAGGACATTGAGGTGCTGGAGAGGATCCAGAGATGGGCTACCAAGCTAGGAAAGGATTTGGAGCACATCTCAGCTGAAGAAGGGCTGAGGGATCTGGGGCTGTTGAGCCTGGAGAAAAGAAGGTTCAGGGGAGACCTTCTGGCTCTCTACAACTACCTGAAAGGAAGGTGTAGCCATGTGAGGGTGGGTCTCTTCTCCGTAGTAACAAGCAATAGAACAAGAGGAAACAGCCTCAAATTACACCAGGGGAGGTTCAGGCTGGATGTGAGGAGGAATTCCTTTGCTGCAAGGGTTGTCAGGCATTGGAAGGGGCTGCCCAGGGAGATGCTGGAGTCACCATCCCTGGAGGGGTTTCAGAGACAGGTGGATGTTGCACTTGGGGAGATGGTCTAGTGGTTGATAGGGCTGGGACAAAAGCTGGGCTCAATGAACTTAAAGGTCTCTTCCAGCCCTAACAATTCTATGATTCTATAAAAGGAGAAAAGCATTTAACTGCTTTTTGTTTGGTTGTTGGTTTGATTGAACACTTGATGCTTTTAATCTCGGAACTCTTTCAACCTAGAATCCCTCCTCTGTTAAATTACAAGTATTTGAAAAACAGGATAAATGATACCCAGGGCCTGTTAAAGGTGCATGTGGTTTAGCTGCAACACAACTTCTTGTTCACAGGATTCCATTTTGGACATTAAAGTTCCCATATTCAAAGGCCCTGGCGAGCTGCCCGAAATCAGATCTTACATGGAAGAGTTCCCATTCCCATTCTACATGATCCTGCGAGACGTGAACGCGCTTCCAGAAACCCTCAGCGATGCCCTCAGGCAGTGGTTTGAACTGGTGACTGCCTCAGACACTTTGTAGGCTTTGTAGACAAAGTCAGTTCCTGATTGCTGCTAAACCTCTGCGAGGGATGAACCAGCGTTTCATTGGGGAGGTCTGAAGGCCGCTTTCTACCTGGGAGAGATGCTCAGCAGCTGCCCTCTGGCAGTCAGACAGCCTAATGACAAAATGATCTAGGTTCCTTCTCCCACGTTTCAGAGGAGAATTATGCAATGGTGAGACTGTGTCCATCTTCTTTCATTGCCTGTTCCCAGAAATAACACAAAACTTTCTCTTATTCCTTGTTTAAAAATAGAATTACGGTGTTCACAGAGGTAAAATGATTCCTGCCACTATCTGTTGCAATAAGACTTGTTGGTTCTAGAAAGGCATTTCTGCATTAAGGATAACTTCAGGTATCTTGGGAAGAAAGCATTCCTTAACTTCACCCGTGTGGTGAGTGCCTCTTTGGGAAGCAGTGAGAGGGGAGCAAGAGAAGCAGGTGGTTTCAAACAACCAAAAAACCAAAAGGTACCTGAATACTTGAAACTGTTCTGCAGTTAAATGAATCCTAATTAATTCCTGCTGATGTTTATCTGACAGTACCACAGGGAGCTTTATGAATAAATGCCGTACGGCCGTCCCTGTGGTGTCAGTCACACGGTGAAGTTTGCCCCTCTGCCCGAGGCAGACATGGAGGATGTTTTGTTAATCCGATGTCGTGGAGCATGGGTGTGATTTCTCCTTGCAGAAGCTATGCATCTTATGTTGTCTGTACCAATAAAGAGAGGTACTGCTGTTTGTAATGAATGACATCTCTCCTTTCATTGGATCAAAGCATGAATAAATGAACTCGTGGGCACAGGGACAGGTTGTGTGGTCTCTAGCAGTGCACAGGGAATAACTTCTGTATGGAACAACTCCATGCACCAGGACAGGCTGGGGGTCGACCTGCTGGAGGGCAGCTCTGCAGGGAGAGACCTGGGAGTGCTGGTTGAGAATAAACTGAACACGAACCAGCAATGTGCCCTCGTCGCCAGGAATGGCCAATGGCAGCCTGGGATGCATCAAGAAGATTTGAGAGGTTCTGTTCCCCCTCTGCTCTGCCCTGGTGAGGCCTCGTCTGGAGTCCTGTGTCCAATTCTGGGCTCCCCAGCTCAAGAATGACAGGGAGCTGCTGGAGAGACTCCAGCACAGGGCCACAAAGATGATCAGGGGACTGGAACATCTTTCGTATGAGGAAAGGCTGCGGGAACTGGGGCTGTTTAGTCTGGAGAAGAGGAGCCTGAGAGGGGATCTCATTAATATTTACAGGTATATAAATGGTGGGTGTCAGGAGGTTGGGGCAGCACTTTTTTTTATGATATCTAGCAACAGGACAAGGAGTGATGGGAAGAAGCTGGAACAGAAAAAGTTCCATCTAAACGTAAGAAAAAACTCTTTTCAGTGTGAGGTGAGGGAGCCCTGGCCCAGGCTGCCCAGGGAGGGTGTGGAGGCTCCTTCTCTGGAGGTTTTCAAACCCACCTGGAACACGTTCCTGTGTGATCTGAACTAAGTGAACCTGCTTCTGCAGGGGGTTGGACTAGATGACCTCTAAAGGTCCCTTCCATCCCCTCCCATTCTGTGGCTCTATGTTACTTCATTGCTTGTCCTCCTTCTGTATGGAGGTGCCAGCACAGAGTTCTGATTAGAGGCCCAGACTTTTGACTCTTCTTGGTGAAAATCTGAAGGGAAACTTTGTTTAAATGCCCTTTGAAGGTTTTCTTGGCATATAAAAGTTGGTGTGTTGTTCTAAGCACAGAGATGCATTAGGGGTGCATTCCCAAAGATGTGACTGTTCTCTTTGGCTTCTGGATAGAAAAAACCTTACTTTGAAGTACTGCTGTAGCTGTTGTGAGCTGCAGCAGAGGCAAGACCCAGAGGTGTGAAATGGAGTAGCAAAGTTGCTTCTTGTATTTGTGTAGCTTTGCCACAGGTAATTAATGATGAGCAAATTTCAGAACTGGAAACTTAACAGAGGAACTCTATCTGGTCAGAACTTAAATGTTGGGAACTATAGAACATCCTCCCAGGCTTCTTCAGATGTCTGTGTACAAATACATGCCTTGGGAAACTGTGGAAGTAGGTGGTTTTAGTTCATTAGGTAATTCTCCAGAATTTACTTCCATTTCAGACTTGTATTGAGTATTTGTGGCAGGAAACTTGGAGAAAGTGTTTTGGAAAGGTTTTCTTAGAAGTGCCAGGGTACACTTCCAGCATAAATTATAGTTTGTTGCAGGGATGTCCTGCAAGTGCTTATTGCACAAATATTTCAACAAACACAAGCTTTTTCTGTCTATAGTTAGTGTAAGCCCTTTGTTAACTGTGGGACAAGGAAACAGAGTAACACAGAAAGGAAAGACACTCAATTAACTGTGGTTGTCTCTCTGCAGGGCAGCTCTGATGGAATTTGGGAAAGGCTGAGGGAGCTGGGGCTCTTCAGCTTGGAGGACATTGAGGGGTGACCTCATTCATGTTTACAAATACACAAAGGGTGAGTGTCAGGAGGATGGAGCCAGGCTGTTCTCAGTGATGGCCAGTGGTAGGACAAGGGGCAATGGGTACAAGCTGGAACAGAAGAGGTTCCAAAGAAATGTAAGGAAGGATTCTTTCCCTGTTGAGGTGAGGGAGCACTGCCAGGGGCTGCCCAGATGGGCTGTGGAGTCTCCTCTGGAGACAGTCAAACCCACCTGGCTGAGTTCCTGTGTGACCTACTCCAGCTGGCCCTGCTCTGGCAGGGGGGTTGCACTGGATGATCTTTAAGGGTCCCTTCCAGCCCTTGAGATTCTGTGACTGTGTGACATATCTCTTAAACTACCTGTGCCTTGCCCTGTTAGCAGCACTCGCACATCTGGGAAACAAATGCACAAGGTGTATATAGCGTCCTTTTAATTTCTGCCATGCCTTCCGCGTTTCATGTCACTGTTTTAAGTGGATCCTACTGTTTGATGTGTTTTTCCTTTACCTCCATCGACCGTCAACTCCCCGCCCCTCCACCCCCGTCCTGTAACAGCAGCTCGCGTCGTTACTCGGGGCTGGGCTGCAGGTCTGCGCCGCAGCACCGCCCGTTCCGCACCGCCTGAGGCGGGTCCGGGGGCAGGTTGAAGCAGGCGCCGCTCGCTCGCAGCAGCCGGGCGGCCCCGGCCTCTGCCCGCCCTCGCTCTGGGGTGTCTCCCGCGCCCCGCCATGGCGGCCGGGACGGGCGCGGCCTCCGGCGCAGGCGCACGCAGTGGCCGCGGGTCGGGCTCGGCGGAGCGGTGGCGGCTGCGCGTCATGGCCGCCGGCCGCCTCCCGCCCGGCGCGCTCAGCCTGAGGCAGGTAGGAGCGGCGGCTCGGGCCTCCTCTGGCGCTCCCGGCTGTGGGGCCGGCGGGATCCCCAGCCCGGGGGAGGGCAGCGGGAGCTGTGCGGGGCGGCCGGAGCTGGGCAGGCCCTGGCCCGTGTGGTGCTGCAGGGCGTGTGTGTGCAGCCGCGCTCGGTGTGCTCATTCCCTCACGGGCGAGATCAGGTTCTTGGGCCAGGATCTTAGGGAACGCTGCAGCTTTTCGGAGAGGGGGTGGGGGGAACTGAGAGCAGAGCAGAAGCTGCTGAGGGTTGGTCGCGGCCGCATCCCGGGACGGCAGGCACAGGCCCCTCTCCGCTTGCAGTTCCTGCGGCGGCAGCAGGTTCTGCAGTTGTACAGGAACATCCTGCGGGCCATTCGCCACGTCCCTGCCGAAGCTGATCGCCGCTATCTAAAGGACTGGGCCAGGGAGGAATTCCGGAGAAATAAGGATGCTACAGAAGAGGTGAGGCTCGAGAGCGGCGAGTACAATGCCCTCAGCTTTGGCGCCTGGCTTTGTTTCGTGGGTGGCACTTTAGACCCGTGAGAAGTCTCCTGTTACTGTTTTATCTTGAGGAGTGCTTGGATGAAGAAAGAATTCATCATCTCTTAATATGTATCCCTGTGTTGGCACTAGTAGTGTTTGACTTCAAGACAGAATTGTGAATGAAAAAGCCAGGAACCCTACAAGTCCTGTATACTCAAACCACATCAGAAAAACTGACGTGACTCACATCACAGAATCACAGAATCTGAAGGCTTGGAAAGGACTGTGAAAGCCCATCCAGTCCAACCCCCCTGCCAGAGCAGGAGCACCTCGAGGAGGTCACACGGGAATGTTTGAATGTCTCCAGAGAAGGAGACTCCACAACTCATCTGAGCAGCAGTTTTTCCATGTGTTTCTTTGGAACCTCTTCTGTTCCAGCTTGTGCCTGTTTCCCCTTGTCCTATCATTGGCCATCACTGAGAACAGCCTGGTTCCATCCTCCTTGACACCCACCCTTTATGTATTTGTAAACATGAATGAGATATAACTAACATAACTAAAACACTCATTAACAAACTCATAACTAACAAACTCCAGCACAGGGCCATCAAGATGATCAGGGGACTGGAACATCTTTCATACGAGGAAAGGCTGCGGGAACTGGGGCTGTTTAGTCTGGAGGAGACTGAGGGGGGATCTCATTAACATTTATAAATATCTAAAAGGTGGGTGTCAGGAGGTTGGGGCAGCACTTTTTTCTATTGTAGGTAGCAACAGGACAGGGGGTAATTGCATGAAGCTGCAACACAAAAAGTTCCACTTAAATATGTTTCAGTGTGATGTGAGGGAGCCCTGGCACAGGCTGCCCAGGGAGGGTGTGGAGGCTCCTTCCTTGGAGGTCTTCAAGACCCACCTGGTCATGTTCCTGTGTGACCTGATCTAGGTGAACCTGCTTCTGCAGGGGGTTGGACCAGATAATCTCTAAAGGTCCCTACCATTCTGTGATTCTGTGATTAGTGGCCAAGCTTTCTTTAGCTTGTTTTCTCACCTTTAAACTGTATTCCAGCTGAACACAATCAAATTGGATGGTTGTGGATATGAATCGAGTATGACATTTAGAAGCTCGTACACTTCCCATATGTCTCTTCTGCTGTCTAGTTCGTACCTTTTTCTAGCCAGTGCTCAAGGAATTGGTGGCTGAGTTACGCAGACAAAGAATTATGGTGCTTACTTGGATAAAAATAACAGAGAAGCATCCACTTGCTGTGTAAAACATGTGCCTGTGTGTCACTGTCACTGCTTACTTGTCCAGCTGCTACACACAGAGGGGTAAAGAAAACATCGTTACCACTTTGAACCCAGTTCAAAACTTGAGTTTTAAAGCAAAGCCATACCCAGCCCATGACCACAGCATTAAAGAATTAAGAGAAATGTCATTGATCTGGTTTTTAACGCTCTTGGTGAGTATGGCATTACTTCACACAAGGAGGCCCATGGGAATAGTGCTGGTAGGAAGTGTTTGTGTTTCAGCGTGGTGAAATCCACGCACTGGTGTAAAACCAGCAGCTTCCACGTTGTTTTACAGGATGCCATCAGGATGATGATTACTCAAGGCAACATGCAACTTCAGGAACTTCAGAGAACGCTTAAACTGGCCAAATCCTGACCTTAGTTTTGTTGAGAGCTGGACTTTTCATCTGCTGTGAAGAAGCACGGTGTTTCTTTCCAGAGTGTGGTTGTAACAGCGGCCTTTGCTGACACCCTGGTAATGTTTAAAGATAGAATCTACCACAGTGGGGTTTTCTTGTTTTCCCTCTTGGTTTGGTTACCCTTCTGTGTGGGGGTTGAGTGACTGGGAAGATCTGAATGGATGATGTAGCATGTGCTGCAGGAAAAGCAGTGCTGAGAATTAAAACAGTCCTGCAGTGTTGTGCTGAGGAAATGGAAAATAAATCCAAGAGAGATTCTTTTTTGTCTGTTTTCTAATGTGGCAGGCCTTAAGTGGTCACAGCCAGAGTGCTTACAGCTTTTCCTGAACTGTTGCAAGGATGTTTTACCAGGATTTAGGATAAATAAAGTAAATGGTCCCAAACTAAATAAACATGATAAAATGTTAAGGAAATGTTGTGTATGTAGATGTTGCTTTTCAGTTATAGATGAATAAAACTTAAAGGGGGACGTCTCTGTATCTGAAAATGAGGGATTTTTAGCCCTAGAAAACAAAGTAGTTACCAAGTTAACAGGAAATACTTGCAAGTTACTATTGAAAAGTCAGTATCAAATAGAATTACAGGTTGAAAATACAGACTGCAACGGTTGTGGTCTGGTTTCCAAACGTCCCACCACTCTGTTAGCTGGCAGCTGTTCCTCCAGTGAATTGCAGTGTGTCCTTTCTTTTTCCTCTCACCTGAGTTAAAAATTCCAAGATGAGTCAGAGTTTTTTTTAAGACCTCCAAGGAAGGAGCCTCCACACCCTCCCTGGGCAGCCTGTGCCAGGGCTCCCTCACCTCACAGTGACAGTTTTTTCTTACGTTTCAATGGAACTGTTTGTGTTCCAGCTTCATCCCCTTACCCCTTGTCCTGTTGCTAGACACCATTGAAAAAAGTGATGTCCCAACCTCCTGACACCCACCCTTTAGATATTTATAAATGTTAATAAGATCACCCCTCAGTCTCCTCTTCTCCAGACTAAACAGCCCCAGTTCCCGCAGCCTTTCCTCATCAGGAAGATGCTCCAGTCCCCTGATCATCTTGCTGGCCCTGTGCTGGACTCCCTCCACCAGGTATGAATCATAGTATGAATCACAGATTCTCAAGGGTTGGAAGGGACATGTATGTCTAAATCTTTTGTCAAGAATCTATCTCTTGTTAACATTTCCTGGTGGAATACACTGCCAAAACATTAGTGCATTACAGACTGATCTTTCACATCGCCAGAAAATGCTGTTTAGAGACAGCTTTGTTTAGTCAATGTTTCTAATCAGTTTTAGTTTGTTCTTGCGTGTTGCCTTCCCTTTCCCTTCAGCCAGAGGTTTGATTTCACCTCCTGCCTCGTGGCTCTGCTTTGCATTCTGTCTGCACCACTCCTTGGGCTCCAGTTGGAACGTTTCCAGGTTGTGGCCGCGTTAACCCCAGAACGGGTCCTGCCAGGCCGTGCCCTGAGCAGCTGTTGGGTGCCTGGGTGCTGCTGCCCAGCCTCTCCACTGCTCTGTGGGCTGGGCAAGAGGAAATTGCCTCGAGGAGTCCAAGTATGGTCTGCTAGGGTAAGTAAATTTCCTCCCAAGTGTGCTCTGCAGAGAAAGGTGGGTGATACAGGTATTTTTGTAAAGAAAAAGTCCTTAAACTCTGGTAGTGGGGAAGGAGAGAGGGCTACAATGGCAAACAGAAAGGCAGTAGCAGGAAATGCCTCCCTTTATTTTACAGAAGACTTGTTAGCTTCAGAAAACCTCTCACCCCAGAACTCTGCAGCCAAGTTACTGTCTTAAAACACCTGCTGTGCTGGCTCCCTGTGAAGCAGAGGGGCTGGAGCCACAGCCTTTGCCTTCCCCTTAGGGCAGGGCTGGAGCGGGTCTGGGTGAGCACCTCCTGCAAGCACTTCAGCCCACTTCAGTCCCTGTAGAAACCTCCCCAGCCTCCCATGGTTTATAGCCACAAACACAAAACATTTAGAAGTTGAAGTCATTTTTCAGCTCCCCCCTTTCTCTGTCAAGGGAGTTGTGTCTGTCTGGTTTTGTCTGGCTAGAGAACATCCCACCACAGCCCTCTAGAGCAACGAAGACTTCAGAGCAACACTTACTTTAATTGCTTCGCAAAACACTTCACCAAGGTGATAACAAAACTTCAATAGCATGCCTCTGCATTCCTACAGTAGCTTAAACAAAGCTGTAAATGCATGGGAGTGTCTATATTTGACTACAGAAGTCAGAGCAATCAAACTAGTATGTCCATAACTGCAGGTACACTTCTCTCAGTAGTGCATTAATAGGGACTTGGAAAAATACTGTCATACAATACAGTTCCCTTTGCTTTATACATCTGCCAAGAAGACAAAAGCTTAACTACTAGTTGGTCAGTGGTGTCTTCAATACTGTAAAGTACTTTGTATTGATTTTAGAGCTTCTCTGGACACAAAAAACCCTCTTCTTTCCCCTTGGTGTAACAGTACTGTCCTGTGTTTGAATTTGAACAGTTGGTCTGTTGTGATCTGTGAAGTAAACACTTGTCTAGCACAGTCTGCTGGAGCCTTCTCAGAGGTTTGAGGTGGAAAACCTAAAGGGGCACTGTGGTGGTTTTGCCTGGGCCAGGTTTTTGGTAGTGGGGAGCTACAGGGGTGGCTTCTTTAAACAAAGAGCTGCCAGAAGCTTCCCCTGTAGCTGACAGGCCTAATGCCAGTTAGTTCTAAGATGGATCCACAGCTGACCCAGGCCTGGCCAGTTAGTGACAGAGGTAACACCTCTGTGATTAACGTATTGGAGAAGGGGAAGAAGTTGCTGGGCAGTTGCTAAACTGCAGCAGCAACAGGGAGGGAGAATGTGAGAACACCAAGGTCAGTGGAGAAGGAGGGGGAGGAGGGAGCTTAGGCCCTGGAAGAAAGACTCCCCTGTGCCCTGTGGTGAGGACCATGGTGAGGCAGCTGTGTCCCTGCAGCCCATGGAGGCCATGAAGGAGCACAGACCCACTCACAGCCTGTGGCAGGCCCCAGGCTGGAGCAGTTCATGAGGAGCTGCAGCCCATGGGAAGGAGCCACGCTGGAGAAGTTGGTGAGGGACTGTCTCCCATGAGAGGGACCCCACAGTGTAGCAGTGGGAAGTGTGAGGAGGCCTCACCCTGAGAAGCAGCAGCAGCAAAGTCCATCTGTAATGAACTGACCACAACCCCCATCCCCTGCGCTGCTGGGGGAAAGGAAAGGGAGTCCTGGGAAGAGGGAGGGGTGGGGGGAGGTGTTTTAAGATTTGGTTTTATTTCTCATCTCTCTGTTCTGATGGTTCATTAACAAATCAAACCATTTCTCCCCACGCTGAGTCTGTTTTGCACATGCCACTAATTGCTGAGTGATCTCCCTGTCCCTGACTCACAAACCTCTCACTGTCTTTCTCTCTCTTCTGTCCAGTTTAGGAGGGGAAGTGACAGAATGACTTGTGGGCACCTGGCACCCAGCCAGGGCTAAACCACCACAGGCACACACAGGTGCAAGGAGTTACCCTGCCCCTAGTTTATTGGGAGTGTGTGCCAGCCTGGACACTATGGGTCAGTGTAAGTTTGGATTTTATAACAAAACACGTCCCTAAAAACTCTAAAATGTTGTTGAGTTCTGTTTCATGGGACCGTTGGGGAAACCAGTGATGAAACCTGCAGCTTCCTTAGGGCCCAGCCTCTCTTGTTAGAAATACAAGGGGTAAAAGCAGAGAGGAATTATTGGGAGGAGCAAAGGAAAAGAGTCTGGACGAGGTGTCTAGGCAGAAACCCTGACTCTGCAGAAAAAGAAGCATTTGAGTACAGGGAACCAAGCTTTCACTTCTTCAGCTACAGGGCTTTTTCAAGCTGCTTCAGTAGCAAAGAATTAATCCTCTGAAGGATAAGAGATTTATATAATGATGATACCTAACAAGTAGTGAATGGTTGTGGTAAAATACTGTCATCCATGCCCTAAACAAACCCTCTCAGTCAAATTACTGGAGTACAGCCCGGCCTCAGCAACTGCAGAGCCACGAGGAACTCAGCAACCAGGACACCAGGAAAAGAAAGACAAACCAAATTTAGCATTTGTTACAAATGATGTAAAACCAAAAGAGAAGCCAAGTGCCAAGAGAAGCCTCTCTACCAAAAATGGGCTGCCTGATCTTTGCTTCTCACTCCCTGAACCATGTCTGTCCCCTAGCTGGGCTGGTAACTGGAGCTGGTTCTGCAGCTTCTTTCCACTAACGAGAGGGAGGCTGTGGGAGGATCTACAATGGTATCCATAGCCCTTCAGCACTAAGGGATTCCTGGCAAAAGCTCTCAGACATCCTGGATTCATTTCAGTATTGGTATCACCACTTGTAGCATACAGTGGAACCCTCTGGCCAAACGTGACCTGTTTTGGTTTCTAATGCAGTTTGTTCTCAAGCAGCACCTGGAGAGTGAGAGTGCAATATTGAATGGGCTCTTGGGAATAACAAAGGAAGGATCTGATCTGCAGCATCTCATTGTCACCAGTACAGCCTTGCATATGAATTAATTCTCCTCACTTCTGGAGTTTCCCAAGTTGTTTGTGCTCCTGAAGAAGAGCACATTGCTTGGAAGGAACAGGCACTACGACTCTCTCTAGCAATAATCCATACAGCAGGTTCCAAAATGAGTCCCACTGCTTGTCTTTACCTGCTCAGTAGATGCTAGCTCTCTTTCTGCACCTTAGTCCTTAATTTGCTGAGCTCCTCTTCTAAGCTTTTAATATGTTCCTTGAGGGCAGCTTTGTCTTGCTGTGCTTTCTGATTAGCCTGGCACCGGGCTTCTTCGATCTTCCGCTCGTACCACTTCTCCATCTGCGTGGAAACTGCCTCAAAGAAGTACTGTGTGATCTCCAGGGCCTGGGAGGTGTCTCTGAGCACAGGGGCTGGTGCCTGTCCCGTGGGCAGGGCCTGGGGCTGCTCCTGGCTCGGATGTGCCCCAGCCTGGGGCAGAGCTTTGTGCCTCGACTGGGCCCCGCTTTTGCTCCACTTCTTTGTCTGAGTTCCTTTGTCGATGAAGTAGCCACCCTGGGCTTCAGTCTTTGCAGCTTCAGTCAAAGGCTGCAAAGCAGTTTGAACCTTCACATGTCTTAACTTGGAGCCCAGGTCAGAGGAGGGCAGCTCCTGCTGGAACCTGTGGAAGGTGCTGGCACCAACTGCTTTGTCCTTTGGCCTGACATCTTGAGCGGGGGCAGATGAGACTGGTCCACCAATGATCAACTGTTGCTCTGCACCTACAGAATAAAATACATCTGTCTTTAAAAAAGCTCTGGGCACTTATTTCAGCATTCAGAAATCCTCCCTGGTTGATGAGCAATGCCCTTCCTCGTGGACCATGCCATGTGCACACCGAAGAGGTTGATGAGTTTAACACATGGGATCATAGAATCATTTCAGTTGGAAAAGACCTTTGAGATGATCAAGTCCAACCACTAACCTCACACAGCTGAGCCCATCACTAAACCATGTCCGTCAGCACCCCATCTATGCATCTTAAATACAGCCAGAGATGTATCCATCACATCCCTGGGCAGCGTGTGCCAGTGTTTATCAACTCTCTTGGTGGAAAAGTTCTTCCTAATGTCCAATCTAAACCTCTCCTGGAACAACTTGAGCCCATTTCCTTGTGTCCTATCATTTGTTACTGGAGAGAAGAGACTGACCCCCACCTCACTATCACTACAGCCTTCTTTCAGGTAGTTGTAGAGAGCGATCATGTCTCCTCTCAGCCTCCTTTTCTCCAGGCTCCCTCAGCCACTCCTCATCACACTTGTTCTCCAGACCCTTCAGCAGCTCTGTTGCCCATCTCTAGCCATGCTCCAACACCTCAATGTCCTTTTTGTAGTGATGGGCCCAAAACTGAAGCACATCTCACAGTCAAGTGCTCCCCTAAAGAGCCATCACAGGAGCAAAGCAGGCTCAGGTGGGGAGGCACTGCACATGAGCCCATGGGCTGACACCGAGTGAGGGGCTTCACCTCAGGGACTTGTAACAAAGAGCAGGCCACATTCCCCAAGTACTTTACATCTGCTGATATTTATGAACACCACGCTCCTACAAGAATTGAAGCCCCACTCATTTTGCAAAGGTAACACATTATGATGCTTCTGCACCATTCAGTGCAGTACAGCTCATGCTGCCACAAGATCTCCTGTGTAGTCTTCTGTGGGGTATCCCCGCCCATGTCTCTTCACTTTGCATACAGCTGGGGGTTTTACAGGCTTTTACAGAAGCCCAGAGCTTTGATAGTGCTCTCCTTGGCCGTGAAGACCTGGGCATCCTGCCTGTCTGGGTTTTTTGCCCTCAAAAGCTTCCCTGGCCGAGCACAGAGAGGCGGTTTGAACCATATCTTTAGGTGGCCTTGAGCCCTGAATGGGCATGAACCTTCTCAGCTGGTTTTGTTCTTGTCAAATGAGCTAATAACTGAACAGACTTTGGTTCAAGAAAAGAGGAAAAACCAAGAGGTTTATTCTGTATCCTTGCAGTTTAAATATTAACAAGGGAAACGGTACTTTAGGTTCCCATCCTTGTCCCTCACATCTGAAAAGCACTGAGTTGACTTGGGATGATCTGCAACACATCCTGACAGACATTGGGGTGGGAGTGATTCTGCCTGGGAAGCTGAAGAAATGTCAGAAAACAAGAGTTATTCAGAGAATCAAAGGGCTTGGCCTCAAAGACACTGACACAGAAGCATCACAAAGCCACTAGAATTTCACTCTGCTGTGTGGAATATTCCCAGTGGCTGCCTCAAAGTGTATCAATCCTAAGACATTAGGCATATGGCTAGGGGAAAGCACACAGCCAGAATTAGCCTCTGTGGTATCAATACAAGTATCTCCCAGTTAATTAGCTTGCCTTTTAATGACTATGACACCCAAGTACCTGACAAGGTTGTAGCCGACGCACCGTCTTGTTGAATGCAGAAGCGTGTCCCAAAGCTCTGCTCTGGCACGTGGGCTCTGCTCCTTCCCCCATCTTCTGAGAGGCTGTTTGGGAGGGTGATATAGGATTGCTGGTGGGAGCCCTCTGACTGCAGCACAGGCTGGTTGGCTTTAAGGTCCTTGGCACTGTGGGGATTGTTCTCTGTATCCAGGGTCTCAGTGAGAGACTCACAAGTGGACAAAGTTGACTTTGGTCTCGATGACCTGGAATCTCCAGAAAGCTTGAGCTCCAGATTCTGAATCTTCAACAGGCACCAAGTCTTCAGCTCTTCAACCAAGGAAATCTATGAGAAAGACACACTGACTTAGAATCATAGAATGGTAGGGGTTAGAAGGGACCTTTAGAGATCATCTAGTCCAACCCCCCTGCAGAAGCAGGGTCACCTACATCAGGTCACGTAGGAACATGTCCAGGAGGGTCTTGAAGACCTCCAAGGAAGGAGCCTCCACAACCCCTTTGGGCAGCCTCTGCCAGGGCTCCCTCATCTCAACAGTGAAATAGTTTTTTCTTATATTTAAGTGGAACTTTTTGTGTTCAGCTTCATCCCATTACCCCTTGTCCTGTTGCTAGCTACTATAGAAAAAAGTGCTGCCCCAACCTCCTGACACCCACCCTTTAGATATTTATAAATATTAATAAGATCTCCCTTCAGTCTCCTCTTCTCCAGACTAAACAGCCCCAGTTCACACAGCCTTTCCTCATAAGGAAGATGTTCCAGTCCCCATCTTGGTGGCCCTGTGCTGGCCTCTCTCCAGCAGTTCCCTGTCCCTCTTGAGCTGAGGGGCCCAGAACTGGACACAATTAGATGGTCTCGTGGTTCCTGGGCTGCTGAGGATGTGTGGCAGGGACACATTGAAGCAAGTCAGCTACTGTGGGTCCAGACTCCTTATATAGATATGCCACTGGCAATATTTCAAGGGCTGCAAAGCAGAGGAGATGAAGAACTATGTGTTAGCCAATGACAGGCCAAGTTACCACCTCAGATTTGAACGTTCTGCTTCAAATATAACCATAAATCCTCTGAACAAGGCTGGCTTGTTCCATCAGACAGCTGATGATACCTGCTGAGTGCAAGGAACATCACATGTGCTCAAAACTGTCATTTTCTTTTAAGAGCAAAATTCAAATTAGACACTTCTGGGGCACAGCTTCGCACTGTTTCTAACCTCTGCTCCTCTGTTCTGGCAGTGGTAAAGGTAAGTCCCACACTAGATGATAAATGACTAACAGCCTGCAAATTACAAAGGTGCTTAATTAATAAGTGTTGGCTGCAGAGGTTATTTGCCAGTAACCCTTCACAATATGAGCAGCTCTTTAGCCTTCTCATTCATGTGACATCATGAATTTAGGTCAGGTCCTCCTCTGCCTATGGACATAAGGCCATGCATTTAACCCAGTAGTTTCCATCAGACCCATTAGAAGAGGAACAGCTGATGGTGCCTGATGGCAATTTCAGTCCACCTGACATGTCCCAGAATCTCAGAATCTCAAGGGCTGGAAGGGACCTTGAAAGCTCCTCCAGTCCAAACCCCCTGCCAGAGCAGGATCACCTGAGTAGGTCACACAGGAACTCATCCAGGTGGGTTGGAATGTCTCCAGAGAAGGAGACTCCAGAACCCATCTGGGCAGCCCCTTCCAGTGCTCCCTCACCTCAACAGGGTAAAAATAGTTCCTTACATTTCTTTGGCACCTCTTATGTTCCACCATGTAACTCTGGTCCCTCATTTTTTACATGGAGATTACACGGAGATGGAGCACAAGCCTGGACCTTCAGAAGCCAATGTAATGCTTATGGCTTTCACTATGAAATGGAAAGCTGCCTCAGTTTGATAGGCACTTTGAAGAAATGTGTTTTGCAGCTGTTGGACCCAAGTGCCTTGATCAGTAGCTTATGCTGGGATTACCACAGCTGACAGGCTTTTCATATGGATTTGGAACCATCTATACAGAAAGTCATTGAGTTGTACAAAGTGTATTTCACCATTCTTAGAAGAACACAGAAAATGAGGAAATTGAGTTTTAAATTTACCCCTGTGAGGGGAGAAACACAAATTTCTTCACGTGTTTTAACAGTTTGTGCAGAAGCTTAGAAGAGCATGAGCTGGATCTGTACATGAACAGTTGCTACTCTTGTGATGCTGGTTAAACAAGCACACAAAAAGAACTTGTCTATTGGCAGTGACATGGACATGGCCAAAGTCAGAGGGAAGAGCTACAGCCTTGTCATACGTGGGGGAAAAAGATGAGACAGAGAAGGGGAAGATTCCCAAGGCACACAACCAAATGGATGGGAAGTAAAAGGAACACCACAGGTCTTTGCCTTTGTCACTATCTGCAGATGTTCCTGTAGACATCCTGTAATGAAGCAAAAGCTGAGAGCACAACTGTTAAAAATTTAGTGGTAGGAATGTTTGTGGAGTGCAAGGCTAGAAAAGAAGATCATAGAATCATAGAATAGTAGGGTTGGAAGGGACCTTTAGAGATCATCTGGTCCAACCCCTCTGCTAAAGCAGGTTCAGCTATATCAGGGCACTCAGAAATGTGTCCAGGTGGGTTCTGAAAGCCTCCAGAGAAGAAGCCTCCACACCCTCCCTGGGCAGCCTGTGCCAGGGCTCCCTCACCTCACACTGACATAGATCTTCCTCATGTTTCAATAGAACTGTTTGTGTTCCAGCTTCATCCCATTACCCCTTGTCCTGTCACCGGATACAACAGAAAAAAGTGCTGCCCCAACCTCCTGACACCCACCCTTTAGATATTTGTATTAATGAGATCCCCCCCTCAGTCTTCTCCAGACTGAGCAGCCCCAGGTCCCGCAGCCTTTCCTCATCAGGAAGATGTTCCAGTGCCCTGATCATCTTGGTGGCCCTGTGCTGACCTCTCTCCAGCACTTCCCTGTCCCTCTCATTTGGTTTAGAGATTAAAGAGGTGGATAGGAATGAATCCATCCTTCGAAGCGCTTTTTGCCTGTTCCAACAGATGAGACAAACCTCCAACATTGTGCCTGGCAGCTGGAAGAAAAGCCCTTGAGCTGACCCAGCTGAGGTGGCGGGGAGCAGGCGCTGGGAGCCCTACCTGCCGCGTGTCGCCCTCGTGCCTCTGCTGCTGGGCGTGCTGCTGCAGGCGCTGGAGGCACTCTGTTCTCTCTGCGCACAGCCGCTCGCACATCAGCTTGTCCAAAACACGGAGCTGTGCCAAACAAAGCAGCCACCACGATTCAGCTGAGATGGTGGGAGTTAACAACCAAAGCGAACCCCCCCTCTGTGAACCCTGTCAGTCAAAGCACACTCTGTGGTTGGGTGTTTGCTTCAGGGAATGCTGCCACTCAGGTGCAGCCCGCAGGAAGGTTCCCTCCCCAAACCATCCATGGATAACCATCTCCAATCTCTGGGCAGGCAGTGTTCAGTGAGAGGTGTTTTTACACCTACAACCAGCTGTAGCACTGCTTTCTGGCTTCAGCTTTCCCTCCTCAGGGTCTCACAGAGTTTAGATTTATTGTCTAAAGAAGCACCAGGAGCCACTTAACACATTAAATGTGTTTTTCTCAAGACCCTGGGCTGCAACATTAGATCCCTGTGGAATGTCACAGCTCCCTGGGCTTCAGTATCAGCTTTCAGGGTCATATTTACAACAGAGGAAGCAATAAACCAATCGTGACAATGAAGATATTCATTCAGCTTGGGATGTGTTTCTAATAACCATGGGGGCAAGCAGACCTCCGGGTCACATTCTTACTTGATGTTGAGTTTTGGTTTCCATCTGGCCCAGCTTAACATTCATCTTATCTTGTACTGTCCCAAACTCAGCTTTTATCTCTTCCACCGTTGCCTCCAGCTGATTCTCCAGTTTATTTATCAGGGGCTCACAGCGACATCCATTTATCGGCGCCTGAAAGGAGTAAATGCATTTACTTGTTACCTCCTGATGTCCTCTTAGTGCACTTGGCAACATTGCCACTGCTTCCTTAAGTCAGGCTTGAGCTCTTGTACTCCCTTCATCTAGCAACACCTTGCAGTAGCTCAGCAAAAAGGCTGTTGGTTGGAAAAGCACAGGCTTGAAGAAGATTGATCTGCTTTATAGGGACACAACCTAGAGAGCAGTGCTGGTTTTGCTGGGGCTGCAGGCAGCAGTAAGCTCAGACCTTTGCAGTGTCTACAAGGTCATTTGCTGACTGTATTCATGCTTTTAATAAAAGAGCCTGTTAAATACTTTGTAACAAAATAACTAAAGCATCAGTCTCTAAATTGGAAGAAATGCACATGAGCTGGTAACTCCAGGCCTAGTTGTGAGACAATTTCTGTACAGCTTCTGCCTCCAGTAAAATGAGAATCCCCAAGGACATGTTGCAACAAACAGAACCGAAACTGAACACATGGAGCATACTCAAGCTCTTGGTTTATGTGGTAAGCTTCAGCAGTCACAGGTTGCTCTCATTTAATTTCCTTGGAAAAGCTCTTTGCAATTCCTGGAGGAGACTTTATTATTTCAGAGTGTATCAGGACAAAGTTCCAGTGGCATTTCCAATCACTTTCCAGGCCTTATCTCCAAAAAGGAAATACTCTGTAGTATCTTCAACACACACAAAACCAGCTCACTGTTTAGCAGGATTGAAGCCAAATTGCAGCAGAAGCCCAGCCAAGGAAAACAAATCCCCAGTGGTGACTTCACAAAATCTTAAGGGCTGGAAGGGACCTTGAAAGCTCATCCAGTGCAACCCCCCTGCCAGAGCAGGACACCTAGAGTAGGTCACACAGGAATTCGTTCAGCTGGGTTTGAATGTTTCCAGAGAAGGAGACTCCACACCCCATCTGGGCAGCCCCTTCCAGTGCTTCCTCACCTGAAGAGGGAAGAAAATCTTCCTTGTGTTTCTTTGGAACCTCTTGTTCCAACTTGCACCTATTGTCCTATCATTGGCCATCACTGAGAACAGCCTGGCTCCATCCTCCTGACACACACCCTTTATGTATTTGTAAACATTAATGATGTCACCCCTCAGTGTCCTTCAAGCTGAAGAGCCCCAGCTCCCTCAGTCTTTCATCAGAAGGAGATGTTCCACTCCATCATCTTTGTGGTCCTGCACTGAACTCTCTCCAGCAGCTCCCTGTACTTCTTGAACTGAGGGGCCCAGAACTGGACACAATATTCCAGACATGGTCTCACCAGGGCCCAGTAGAGGAGGAGCAGAACCTCTCTCCACCTACTGCCCACAGCCCTTCTAACACACGCCAGGATGCCATTGGCCTGCTTGGCCAAGAGGGCACATTGAGTTGGCTCATGGTCACCCTGCTGCCCATCAGGACCTCCAGGTCCCTTTCCCTTGGGAGGGTCCTTACCCCTAGGAGTGTGTTTAGGTAACAGTGACCCAGGCCAGAGCTCTGTTCCCTCCCCTCCTCTCCCCTCAGGGTGTGCAGAGGCCGCTCACCTGCATCACCTTCCCGTCCTTCCCTCGGTAGAGCGTGTAGAGTTGGTAGGCTCGGACCTCGTGGGGAGGGGGTGGGGAGGAGCAGTGGTGTTTACTTCTGCGCTTGGGCACGTTCTGCTGGGGTTGAGGGACTGTCTGCTGATCAGCTGGGGAGATGGGGTCCGAGAGGGCCGAAACCTGCAGCAAATGCACACAATTCTTTCTCTGTTTATGAGCCCCCCATTAAACTGTGCCTGGTGGGGACAGGACAAATCCATTGTGACGGCAAAACCATGACTAAAGCACAGCTGCAGTGGTTGGGCTCAACCTTGGTGTCTGTTGGCACAATCACCACATTTCTGTACAAATCTGCTTCGTGTGACCCTCTATAGCAGAATTTCTCCACCAAGAATCAGTTCTGCCTGAAGGCTGCCTCAGCCCCATGAGCATGGCAAGGCTGCTGCCCTGACTCACCCACATGCCAGAGGGACACCCCTACTGCTGCCCAATGACTCTCCCTTCTCTCCCTGCTGCTTTAAATCTACTGATACCTTTTCCTTTGGCTTTTTCTTTTTGCTCTTCTTCCCTTTGGGATCTGGTGAAGTTGACTGGGGCTCATCCTTCAGGTCACTCCTCCTCTGCTGGTCACTGCTCGGTGTGTCCTCAGCAGCTGAGACACTGCCCTGCTTGAGGCAAAGGCAGGGGGTTCAGAGCAGAAAGAGATGGGGAAGAGGTGCTTTTTCTTCAGTTTCCTAGTTTTAAGCTGCTTTGCACACAGGAGTGGGCAAGTCCTTAGCAGCAAAGCATGACAGACTGCCTCAGATGGCCACTGTGGTCATGCACAAGCAATGACTCCAAACAGATTTAATCACAGAATGGTAGGGGTTGGAAGGGACCTTTAGAGATCATCTAGTCCAAATGCCCTGCAGAAGCAGGTTCACCTAGATCAGGTCACATAGGAACAGGACCAGGTGGGTCTTGAAAACGTCCTGAGAAGGAGCCTCCACACCCTCCCTGGGCAGCCTGTGCCAGGGCTCCCTCACCTCAACACTGAAAGAGTTTTTCCTTGTGTTTAAGTGGAACTTTTTGTGTTCCAGCTTCTTTCCATTGCCCCTTGTTCTATCACTGGACACTACAGAAAAAAAAGTGCCACCCCATCCTCCTGACACCCACCCTTTAAGTACCCGTAAGTATTAATGAGATGTCCCCTCAGTCTCCTCCAGACTAAACAGCCCCAGTTCCCACAGCCTTTCCTCATCAGGAAGATGCTCCAGTCCCCTGATCATCTTGGTGGCCCTGTGCTGGACTCTCTCCAGCAGTTCTCTGTCCCTCTTGAGCTGAGGAGCCCAGAACTGGACACAGGACTCCAGATGGGGCCTCACCAGGGCAGAGGAAAGGGGGAGCAGAACCTGAAGGGTTGTATTTCCACTCCCCCCTTGCAGCAGATGCAGCTGGTGATGCTGGGCTGTACCTTGCTCTGTACCACCTCGTCCCGTGGTACTGACTGAGCTCGCCTTTCCTCCTTCAGTCTCTCTCTCTTCTTCCTCAGGCTTCTTCCGCGGTTAAAGCGCGACACCTGAGGGCAGACCACACTGTCACTCAGTGATGTCACGCTCTGTCCTACCACAGAAGCCATGGCTTAGGGCAGACCTTTCCCACCTTTATCTATCAGGCAATGGGTAAAACAGAGCTCACTGCCCAACGGGTGTAATGTGGGTGTTGATAGGCATGAAAAGACACCACCACTCCAGTTGAGTCTATCCAGGCCCTTTGCTGTCCCTGGAGGGGTAGGCACCTCCTCCTGTGTCCTCAGGATGGTTGCCCAGCCCAGCTTTGCCCAGCCCTTCTCATACAGAGGTGATGAGGAGGAGCCAGGCAGGGATCATGCCTGGTCTCAAACCAGAATACAGAGCTCTCCCACGTGCCTTCTGGCCCACTGCAGCATTTCACACATAGCAGCAGAGTAAAAATGGGACATTTCGTCCTCATTTCAAAGCTTCTTCCAGTGCAAGCAACCATCTTGGGGATGGGACATGCCTAAAGCCAACAGCAGAGTGACACAACCCAGGAGCTTTTGGGTACAGGGCAGCTCTCTAACCCCTGAGCCACCATAGGGAACAAGTGTCTCTGGCTGCTCCATCCTCTGCCAGTCGGGATGGCAGGATCTCTGACAGCCCTTAATGCCGAGGCTTTATCTGCACATCTTGCTGGGCTCTGGGGACTGAAAGGCTCCATGTCAATAGTCCTGAGGCCAGCAGAAACATAGGCAGCTTTCACAGCAGAAGATTAAGGACCAGCAGATGTGGCCTCTCAAGGTTAACTGGCCTCAGCTCCATGAGCCTGTGTCTGCTGGGGAGAGATCTATAACGTACCTGTGATGCTTTAGTGAGGAGCAGCGCAACCTCAGGGTTATTGTGCTGTCTGGCAACCTCTAGAGGGGTCTGACCTGCCTGAGAGGGAAAAGAAAATGGCATTTCCTTCAAAACACAAGCTACTGGAAATGTGGAATTTCTCCACCTAAGGTTAGTACACGCTCTGTGCACAAAGTGCTTTCATTTACTCAGATGTAATTCAGCTCTTAACATCCAATTATTTTCTCCCACTATGGAGAGTGTTGAGTTGTCAGCACTAATGTAAAACACCACACAAACTCCACTTGCTGCTTACATTGTTGACAACGGACGCGTCAGCCCCTGCCTCCAGCAACAGCTTAACAACCTTCCTGTGATTCAGAGCAGCGGCTACATGGAGGGCAGTATCCCCTGCCTGCAAGTCAGAGAACAGAAAACAGCCATGAAACACAAGCCTTTGGGTCTCACCACCTTTCTAAAAGATGCTCAGAGGTCAAAAGACCTACTGGTGCAAAAACATTCATGAATGAAATCATTGTCTGTGCAAGTACTTTGGGCAGCAATGGGGAATGAAGGAAAGGGGGTGTCTCTCTGGGCCAGGTTCACACCAGTTAATATTCAGTTGTTCATTTTGCAAGTTAAAAAACTCATTTCCAAATGAAATGACATACTAAATGGAAACCCATTTGGTTTGCTGTAGTGTCTCATATCTAAGACACAAAGTTCAAAGTACAGATCAGAAAACATCTTTATGATCCTCAAGTCCACGTGGAAAATTTCCCAGGGACACGAGATGACATGGTTCAGCATCACATCATCTGTTTATTCAGCTGATTTAACACATTTGAGTGTTAAATCCATTTCCTTCTACCATCCAATTAGGCTGTGCTGTAGGTACAGCAATCAGTTACTTCTCTATAAAGCAACCATGGAGGATTAATCCCAGGTTAGACTCATCATTATTTTGAATTTAAAGCATAATTTTTTGTTACTTTTCTGTCCTTTAATTGTTCCTACTGCAAAATACAGCAAAGTATTGCAGAGGAATTTGCACTTTTGTTGCAACTGAGAGTCGTGGAATCACAGAATGGTAGGGGTTGGAAGGGACCTTTAGAGGTCATCCAGTCCAACCCCCCTGCAGAAGCAGGGTCACCTAGATCAGGTCACACAGGAACATGTCCAGGCAGGTTTTGAAAACTCCAGAGAAGGAGCCTCCACACCCTCCCAAGGCAGATGTTGAGTGAGTTTTGCTTCAGAATGTCTCTATAAAGGCCATAGGATCATGGCCAAGTAATCCTAGTTACAGAGAAGAATGTCTCACTCTGCACAGAGCAAGTAAGGTCCCAGTGTCAACTCCTAACCCAATGCTACTACCTCCTGTCCCAACTCCCTTTCAACACCAACACATGATTGCAGAACCTCATAAACAGGCAAAGCTTTAGAGAAATGATGCAAATGCAATGGCAAAATAATAAACCACCTGCAGGCCACTACTTAAAGGCTATTCCTAAAAGCTCAGGCATTTGGTGGTACAGCAAAACACAGAGTGACGTGGGATTCCCTGTGCAGGGATCCACCTTCCCAATGACTAGCCGTATGCAGAGTCACAATGAGGTTAATGCACTGACCTGGTTCTTTTCATGGACAGAACAGAAAGCACTGAGCAGCACCCTAACGATGGGCAAGTGATTATAACGAGCAGCCACATGCAGACAGGTATCTCCTGCCTGCAAACAGAAACAAAGCACTGAGCATGTAATCACAGTAAGAAAGCTTGAGCTTGTTATGGTGTTCAGAGATGAGATAATCCTATCAAACCAAAAAGAGTAGTAAGCTATGCCACACATCTCCACTGAACAGCAATGCTGTCTTCTCTGGTACAAAATCTACTGTCGTGGGTGAGGAGGTTTAGCAGGAGCTGGGGTCAGGCAAGGTGGGGGTTCGAACTCTTGAGCCACCAACAGGAAACAGTGGAACTGTAAAATGCTGCCTTACTGCCCTACAGATTACATTCTGACATTAAATCTTTAATTATGTAGAACAAGATTGGCCCCAGAACCGATTCCTGTGGAACCCCACTGGCCACAGGCCTCCAACTCGATTCTGTGCCACTGATCACCCCCCTCTGGGCTCTGTCATTCAGCCAGCTCTCCATCCACCTCACTGTCCACTCATCCAAGCCACACTGCCTGAGCTTTCTGATGAGGATGTTATGGGAGACAGTGTCAAAAGCCTTGCTGAAGTCAAGGTGTATGTTACATGTCTCAGTCAGGGCAGGTCTGAAGGCTCTCACTGCTCTGGTATAAGAGTGCTTTAAGTTTTCCTGAGAGAGGAGTCCTTTTGCAGGATTGCATGACAGTGTATGGGTCAGGCCATCAAGACCTCAAAAAGCAGCAAAGGACCAGCTGCATCAGCCTGTGCAACAGCAAAACTCCCTTTGGCCCCTTCCCTCCCTGCTCAGGAGATGGGTACAAGAAGTGCATTACTCAGTCCTATCAAAAGCATTCCCACACACGATATATACAATGGTTTGTCAGTGGGGTTTTTTTTCAACAGTATTTCTAAAAAGTCACAGCTTCAAGCATTTCTGAGTATTTCTTCAAGTTAAAGCAACACAGCTAAAAAAAGAGGCACACAAAAAACAAACAGCTTCTTTTCACAACTCACATTATTTTTGAGGTCCGCTCGAGATCCTCCGAGTAGCAAAACACGAGTACTCTGGGAATGGCTGTTCTGGCAAGCCAGGTGCAGAGGTGTGTTACCTGCCTTAGAGAAACACAGGGAAATAGAAAAGCCCTATTTAGAAAATGGACAGAAGCATCAACAAAATAAAACCTCAACTGGTCTTCCCACAAGAAGATCCACTCAGGGGTGGGAAACTATCGCTGTTATCTCCCCAAAGATATGAGCTGAAGGAACTTGGAGACTGAAAGAACCTCTTCACCCTGGAAATGATTTATCTGGGACATAGGCAAGGCAGACATTGGACAGTCTAATGAGATCTGCATTGCTCAGGTCTGCTTGTAGAAAGCAAAGACTCCAGAAACTGTCTCATTCTGCCCTGGTGAGGCCTCATCTGGAGTCCTGTGTCCAGTTCTGGGCTCCTCAGCTCAAGAGCGACAGGGAACTGCTGGAGAGAGTCCAGCACAGGGCCACCAAGATGATCAGGGGACTGGAGTATCTTCCTTATGAGGAAAGGCTGCAGCAGCTGGGGCTGTTTAGTCTGGAGAAGACTGAGGGGGGATCTCATGAATATTTACAAATACCTAAAGGGTGGGTGTCAGGAGGCTGGGACATCCCTTTTTTCTATAGGAGATAGTAACAGGACAAGGGGTGATGGGATGAAGCTGGAACACAAAAACTTCCACTCAAACATAAGAAAAAACTATGTCACTGTGAGGTGAGGGAGCCCTGGCACAGGCTGCCCAGAGGGGTTGTGGAGTCTCCTTCCTTGGAGGTCTTCAAGACCCATCTGTTCACGTTCCTATGTGACCTGATCTAGGTGAACCTGCTTCTGCAGGGGAATTGGACTAGATGATCTCTAAAGGTCCCTTCCAACTCCTACCATTCTGTGATTCTGTGTGAGGCACAAAGATTGCTGTTCCCTTACAACTGTAACAGAAACCAGCTCCAAGTCTGGCTGGGGCTGCAGTTGCCCTCACAGGGCAGGACATGCATTTTTGGCTATTGGGAAGCTTCAATGTTCAGAAAGCATGGCAGTCTCCAACCAAGATGAGAAAGGGGAAAAAAGAGCCACCCAAACTGCAGAGAATCAAATGCTAAAGTTCCTAAAAGAAGCAAACATGCAGATTTTATGGGAAAAAATCAAACAAGGGTTTGCTTGTGTGCTGTTTTTCTAACACTGAGAAGGATTTTATTGGTCTAAGCTTTTTCTGGTAGCATTTGGACTTTTTGGCTCTTAGGAGCTCAAAACAAAATTAGCTCAGGTAAAAAGGTTTCCTGTGCTTACAAAGCTGTCTTTCACCTTGGTTATGTCCTTTAATTTGTCTCCTGTGCTCTCAAGATGCAGATCAAAGCTGCAGCTGAATTACAAAAGGCCAACTCTTAGATATGGTCTTAGGTCTTCAGTTCCATGTTACAGACTATTTCAGGACTGAATGTAGTCTCTAAGCTGTGGCAGACATGAACATTTTCTTTCTCAGCTAAATTGCATTTAAGTGTCTTTTTTTTTCCCCCCTCCTATCTCTGAAAAGCTTTTGCAACATCTTTATCATTTGCTGTTTGGAAGGTTGGCCCTTGTGGGAAAGCAAAGAGGTCCTGTGCAGTTTGTGATGGGCAAGAACCTTGTTGCTGGGGTGAAGGCTCACAGAGCAGGCCCATCTGCCTCATCTCCCATGGGGTGATAAATCACTTCTGTGTGAGAGAGAGTGAATACAAGTTGTACTGACCTGGGGGTCTTTACTAGTCAATTGAATCTTCATTGAAATTGGAAGACTGATGGAGGTCCTAAAAGGAAGGCTACAACTGATCTCATGTGATGACCTACCACAGTGGAAGAGGTTTTATTAAGCCAGCTTGACTGACAATAAACTGCATCCCTAGGGTGACTGCTGTGCAGGACAATCCATATGGTTTACCCACGTCTCCTTCCTCAAATGCCTGTCACAGAATGCCTGCCAAGGGCTAGAAGGGGCCTCAAAAGATCATCCAGTGCAACCCCCTGCCAGAGCAGGACCACCTAGAGTAGGTCACACAGGAACTAGTCCAGGTGGGTTTGAATGTCTCCAGAGAAGGAGACTCCACAGCTCATCTGGGCAGCACCTGCCAGTGCTCCCTCACCTCAACAGGGAAGAAATTCTGACTTGAAAATCTCATGTGTCCTGCCTGGCCTCTGCATTTCACTTAATATAGAACCTGTCTTCAATTGCATTGCTCTTTATATATCATGCTCAAGGTGCTGTGCTGTGAAAAATCCAGATGTACAAGCATTCCCCAAGCAGTCCCAGGAGATAACAACCAGGAGTTACAGAAAATACTGAGACAAATCCCTCTCGTCTGCCGCTGCTTAAATCTAACAGCCCATATCTGTCCCATCCAGCCAACATCACACAATGCCCAGGTGTAAGTCATCAGCCCATAGGGTCCTCTTGCACATGGCACTCAGCACTGGCTGCCACAAAAGCTGTCAGAAAGGTTATGTCTTGTTGTCAGTAACAAAAAGCTGAGAGAACACAGAAACCATTTTGGGATTAAGTTGACTTAAGCTTTTCATTTTTCCTTGAAATCAAAAGGGGTAAAAGCACTTGCATGTGTGCAAGCATTATTCAGCAGCTCCTGAGAACAGGTCCTGTCCATTAAAAGGGAGCTAACCAGCGAAATGCAAAGGGAGAGGATTGATTGTGTGGGTAAAACATCAAAGAGCAGCACAAGAGCTGCTCACGCAGTATTAAAGTCTGCCAGTCACATTTCAGACATCAACCCTGCTGAGTTTTTCTGTGCACATGCTCTCCAAGAGAGGCTGTCTCCAGTTGACACACTCTGTACTGTAAGCTAAATCTTCCAATAGCTTGAGGTATCCAAGCATGCAGGACAAACAGACTTGCATCTTATGCCCACAGCTGTGTACAGAAGTACAGGTATATGCATGGACAAGCATCTGCAGCCAGCTGAATGTGAGCCAGCAGTGTGCCCAGGTGGCCAAGAAGGCCAAGGACATCCTGGCTTGTATCAGAAACAGTGTGACCAGTAGGGCCAAGGAAGTGATTATCCCCCTGCACCCGGTGCTGGTGAGGCTGTGCCTTGAATAGTGTCCAGTTCTGGGCCACTCACTACAAGAAAGACACTGAGGTGCTGGAGTGTGTCCAGAGATAGGCAATGAAGCTGGTGAAGGGACTGCAGAACAAGTCTGTTGGGGAGCAGCTGAGGGAGCTGGGGATGCTTAGTCTGGAGAAGAGGAGGCTGAGAGGAGGTATGATCACTCCCTGCAACTACCTGAAAGGGAGTTGTAGTGAGGTGGGGGATCAGTCTCTTCTCTCCAGAAATGAATGGACACAAGAAAACGGGCTCAAGTTGCACCAGGAGAGGTTTAGATTGGACATTAGGAAGAACTTTTTCACCAAGAGGGTTGTTAAGCATTGGAAGGGGCTGCCCAGGGAGCTGGTGGAGTCATCATCCCTGGAGATACTTAAAAGATGCATGGATGTGGTGCTGAGGGACATGGTTAGTGGTAGGCTTGGCAGTGGTAGGTTACTGGTTAGAAAGGTCTTTTCCAATCAACACTGTTCTATGATCCAGGGACAAGAGTGTAATGGTTCACAAGACTATGAAGTCAAGCACAGGAGGTTGTCTCATGTACCTTTGAGAGAAATCTGAGTGAACATTATGTGAAAAAAAACACAGAAAACAAAAACTGGAAGCTAGAATATGTAAAAGGAATACAATAGCAAAGATGATGTCATTACAGACCACAAAGTGACCACGACTGTACAAATATAAGCACATCTTTGCGTACATACATGCGCACACAAAGAAACACTGTGCCCAGGCAATGTGCCTTTTTACTCAAAATCTTAAGACTTTGGTGAGCTGTTTCCTTTCTTCCCATTTTTCACTATCCCCTTGCAGTTGTTGTAGAGATATATTTACCAAAAAAATGCTCAGAGGTCCCATAAAGCCACCCCAAAGTCCTCTCACCTGTAACGAAGGACTCGGTGCCAACCGTGGGATCTGCCCAATGCCGACTCAGCTCACACCACAGGCTGCTACTGCAGTTCACTTTTGAATCAGTGTACTAAAGGGAAGTCTCCCACAGGTATTACAAATAAAGTGGGACTAAACCTCCTTGCCTTGTTATCCTTTCCTCTCAACTGCTTTCAAGTTATTATGAATAACAAAAGGACCATAAGCCGGGTTCATTACAAGACTTTGGTAAGAGCCCATATATTTAGGAAGAAGACTCTAAGAAAAGATACACTCTTTTTTTCCCCCCCCTCTTTGGCTTGCATTCTTTTGGCTGTTTAATTAAAAAAGGATTTTGATTGCCATTTTCCTATTGACACAATTCATTTTAAATCTCAGCAATCACAACGGAGCCGCCTGGTATAAACTAGAGCACTAAATCTCCTGTGGAGATTTTCACAGGACTTACTGTAATTAATGTATCACTCCATGTGCTGTTTGGTTCCTTCTGCATCACCTGTCAAAATATGAATGTCCTAATGCCTATGGATTTATCATCCAGGTGTAATGAAGGCAAAAAACCCCACAAAACACTAGGAGCTGGTCCCCCACCTGCTGACAAACGCCACGGTCAGAAATCTCCAGTGCTGAGAATCAGGCACCTTACGTGAGAAATGAAAGCTCCTCCTGCATGGGTCTCACCTTGTTCTTGGCAAGAACGTTGGCTCCTGCTTTAACAAGCACTTTGGCAGACTGACTGAATCCATGCCAACAGGCTTCATGAAGAGCAGTGTTCCCATCCTGAAGATCACACACACCAGAGGAAGAGGTTAGCACGTTGTGTCCACACAGAGTAAGGTTGCATTCAGACAGCAGCAGCTGCATGCCCCACCTGCTCACTTAAGAATATAAAACATTTTCCTCATCTGCTCACTTATTTTCTATTTTGTTTTTAGAAGAGGGTAAAAATATTGTTATTTCTTTGGTTTGGAACTTGGAATGAGTTACATTTACTCACAAAGTAAATGTACAGCCTGGGATTCTCAGTTTCTGGGATGATCGAAATGTTTTGTGTAGGGCACAGTATGGTTGTACATTTCTTTAATTCCTCCCTTCAAGAGCTGAGAACTGATTCTTAAACCAAAAACTATCAGCCTGATATAAAAAAAATAACCAAGTCAGTAATTTATATTACAGAAATGACACAGCTTCTTTTTCAATGCAACTGAGCCAACTACTTGCAAAGCATCAGATACTTACACAAGAGTATGAACCATAACTTTCTCCCTGAGGCCTTAATATCACTGGCTGGCAAAGCTGCCACCCCACAGGGTTTTGCCTTTGCCTGTTACCTTGTCTTGTCTGTCCAAAGCACATCCCTCCTGAATGAGAGTTGCTATAACATCGGTGTTCCCTACGACAGCAGCCCGGTGCAACGCTGTCTGATCACCCTGCAAAAAGAAGCAAATTTCTCATGGGTACCATTCCCACCTCATTTTGACTCAGCACAGATGCATACAACACACACATGGGCTGCAACTTCAACACATGTAACTCTTTCAATCCAAGCTGCCTTTGAAAACAATCCCTGTGAGCAACTATCATTAAACTTTCCAAGACAACTGAAGTCAATGAAACTATGAAGCAACTGTTTACAGAAGTTTTCTGGTCACCACAATCCCACAGAGTGTTGTAAAAATACTTTTGGAACTACGTGTCTAATAAGCAACAGTATCTGTAGGGAATTACAGGCTGTCATAATTCATCCTCAGGATCCTCCAGTACTTACACTGACTGCATGAGGCACTCCTGTTTTGGCTCTGATTGTGGGGTAAGGAGCGTGAGATGAGATTGGTCCCTTCATCACCTCTAATCTACCAATTAGTGCTAAGAGTGGGGAGAATTTTTTGATGAGCACCATCAACTGCAAGACCATCAGCTTATTCATTCAAACAGTTGAGCAATCTTGAGGTCCAAACAACTTTCATTTCACACTGACCTGCCACGCAGCAGCAACAGGCAAGTTTCTGACATCAGTTTATTTCCTCTAGGGCCAAGTGTCCAAAAGGAACGATGCTGATGCAGTCATCCTGTCTAATTGTCCATTTATCTCCCCTCTAACAACTGCTGAACTCATTTGCTGAGCTAGAGAGCTCAAGATTAATTTTCTACAAGCCTTCCAGAAACTGACTTGTAAGGGTGAGGGAGCCCTGGCACAGGCTGCCCAGGGAGGGTGTGGAGGCTCCTTCTCTGGAGGTTTTCAAGACCCACCTGGACACATTCCTGTGTGATCTGATCTAGGTGGACCTGCTTGAGCAGGGGGTTGGACTAGATGATCTTTAGGGATCCCTTCCAACCCTGAAGACCAGGGAGATGCCAACTACTGGCCCTGTCCAACAGGGGTTATCTGGGTATTTTCATGTACACATTGGTGAGCCTGTGATAAAAGGTGGAATGGGAGGATTTACACAGCAGCATGTAGGGATGAAAGACACCGACCGATGGGAAAATGAGCTGCAGTAGCTCCACTGCTGCCACAGTAACCAGTCTTGGCTTTCCTCTGAAGTGGCTTTGAACTTGCAATGCTAAAGCATGGCCTGGGCTCAAACACAAACACTCCCTTCAGAGCTGCACACAGTCTTTTTTGGGTGATGACTAAACAGAGAGGGAATTCAATCCGCTTCTGCTTATCTAGACAATGGTTACCAAAAGCACACAGAGGGCAGAGATATGCAGTGTAGCCTGAGGAAGAAAAGCTTACAGGAAGCTAGTCCTAAACAAATACAAAGTTTCTCCTCTACTCATCTTTTCTCAGATAGTACCATGTTTTAGTAAACACTAAAACTAGAGGAATGCCTGCATTTTCTGTCCCTACAGTGTACAGCATCTTAGGTAAGTGGACAATGTGAATCATTTGTTCCCAAACGCAATTAGCAGCTGACTTAAAAACTGCACTGGTGGGGTTCTTCTGTGCCAATGACATCAAAATAGTTATTAATCCATAAGGGAAAAATGAGCATTGACAACTACAACCTCTCAGTAACCCCTAGAATGCCAACCCCACACACACTGCTGTCTCCAGAGGTTACATACTCTCAACTTCTGTTCTTGTCTCTATTAAGACTGGAAACATAATTCAAGAGATTTTGAACAAAGACAGTAATGGTTTCAGGAACTTTGACTTCCAGAAGAACACAAAGTGTTGGAGAACTGACAGCGCTGCAAGTTCTCAGAACTTGTGTAACTCTTCCAAATGTCAAGATAAACAATATGTTATGGAAAACATCCAGATTACTCTCTCTCACAAGTGTCAGACAGCTTCCAGTAACTATTACTGCTTGGATCTCTGTTTGCCAACAAGCTGGGGAAGAACTGAACACCCTTTTTTGACAACATGTGGTACTGATGACTGGCACAGCTCCTGCTACTACAGCAATAGGTAATGTGGACAGTGCAAAGGTAATTTTAGCTGACTACCACGAAATGGAAAGTAATTCCTCAACCTATCCCTGCCAACTGGTATTGTTGCACCAGCAAAACTACAGAAGATACAATAAAGAGTAAAACAATGGATGGAGCTTGAACAATGAATGGTTGGTTCCTGCTTCTTTAGAGTCCAGAAAAGTGATGGCCAAATTTGGGGCAGGAATGGATTGTACTGGATTTAGTTTGCAATTAAGGATCTTCTCACTGGGACAGTTTAAAAATCAAGGCTGTCCTCGCCATCCCCTTGTCCAATCCCATCACAGTAACTGCAGCGAGCTCAAAGGCCATTCCCTTTTTGGGATTTGTCAATATGACAGCTACTTCTAATGGCACCTCAGTTAAATGAAAACCAAGCACATATTTGGAACGTGGGGAGCACAGGTCACTGCTGCAGGAGCCGGTGTCCCTTGGGGAGCCCAGGCGGTGTGCTGGGGGGCAACCCACCAGGGCTGCAGTGGCACCGGCACAGCCTCAGCCGTGCCCCGGCCTTGTCCCGAACTACATCCTGGGCCCCAAAAGCTGAATATAGCCTGAGGAGGTGAAGGGATGTGAGTCCACAGACAGCAGGCTCAGGGGCCTTCTGCCCATGGTGTAGGCTTTGCTGCTGACATCTTCCTTACACAAGCAAGGGCAGAGCCAAGCATTTAAGAGTAAGGCCTAACCAGCACCCTGACCATGTATAAACACCTTATCGTGTAACAGGGAGCGTCAAAGGATCTCTCAAACCCTGCCTCACCTAGTCTGAGGCATCTCCCAGGGAAGAGATGGCAGGTACCAACATCCTGCTGAAGACTCCTGCCACCCCCAGGCCCATCACCTGCCAGGGCAGGACCTGGTCAAGCACTACCTTGGACCTCAGCACACACTCTAAAACTACTTAGGGTGCCGTGAAGCTGAACCACCAGCCTGAGATGGCCTCTGTGTGTGAGCCCTTGAGCAACACATCCTCGGATGACACAGCTCACCAATGAACAACACTGCCTGCTTTTTATAACCTGTCTTCCCTTCCCATCAGCAGAGGAGCAAACCCTTACCTTGCCTCTTATAGAGTTGGAGAAAACAGCTGACATTTTTGTTCACAGCGTGGATTTTCAGGCACTGTAATCACAGACTCATGTATCTTTTTATTAATTGCTAAAATAACTGTCTCTAAAAGCACCCATCAAAGTTCTACCTTTATCAAGGCATTAGGGGGCTGTTCCAGAGGCTCAGAGAGCAATTACATCAGTAAATGTGTACTAAGTGCCCAGATTGTGACGTTGGGCACAATTTATGATCCTATTTGTAAGTGATTTATGCCTCAGGAACATACTGCAGATCAGTAGCAAGGAAGAGAGAGAACTCAAGTGCTGTGTCACACAAATGTGACCTTGACAGAAACAACAGACTCTGTCTAAATGGAGATGTGGGCTCAAAGCCAAAAAGACACTTAGGTGCTTAAGTACTCTGCTTGGTAGAAGTAAGGCACCTAAGTCTACACTGGTGAGTCTTAAATCCCCTTCTTCACTGCTGTCTAGTCCTGAGAGCAACTCAAACTAGGGTGTTTCCACTCCAACACCTCAAGCATCTTGGCATGCACCGAGGAGGGCAAGGAGGTAGTTGCATAGCACAGACCCCACAGCCCCTAAAGCAGACATCTCCCTTCCCCTCTCTCCACTCCTTGAGGACCCTGGAAGCATCTCCATGCAAGTTGCAGCTATGCCCATCACCCTTTGAAAGGAGGCCACTGCCTCTTCTGCAGGGAACCGGAGTTTACAGTACTTGTCCAGCTCTCCTGCTAGAGAGAAGCAGACGGTGGGAGACTGGGAGAGGAGTCCACATCCCCCAGTGCAAAGGATGCAGGACACCACAACTTGAAAGCTCCACCTGGAATGGGGCTACTGCACAATAAGGCCCAGCACCAGCAGGGACATTTCCAAAGGGCAAAACAATGCTCTTTCCAGAGAGCTTAAACATCTGCTTTCAGGAGAGAGTTACAGGCTGGAAGTCCTGACACCTAAATCTTTACCTTCTCCATGGATTCTGGCATGACCCTTTCCTTTAGCACTGCCATGGTGGCGAGGCCAGTGGTGCTTGCTCAGTGTCCTAGTGCTTGCAATTACCTCCTCAAGGCTCATCTTTGCTGACTAACTTAAAGCAGTGGATGCAACCACTGGGACCAGGCACCTAGGAACTGGACAGGCATCTATTTTACATCTGAACTTTACCCCAAGGGAAAGGAAACAACCCAAGCAACTTACAAAAGGGTTTGGGTAGATATTAGTACTTCTGCCAGCTCTTCTGGATAATTGGAGTCTCTATTATAGACTCTACTGCCTAAATTTAAGGAGATTTGCTTTACACTAGTTTGTAATACAGGTTAATTTTTCCTTTCTCCAATCTAAAAAGATACTATAACCAACATCTTTTCATTTCCTGCACACTCCTGAGTGTCCATCAGTTGTATGGTCTCCTTTAAAGCCCCTCTTCAGTGTCACACTTTGCCTCCTCACTGTCTTTCTATGTTTGCAGAAATCACCAAAGAAATCATCTCGCTACAGGGAGAATTGCACCAAAACAACGAGCCAAAATTCCTACCTTCTATCCCTGATACAAAGTGATGGGTGGCACTTGCAAAGTCTTACACTATGAAATCACACCACTAAATTCACAGCAGAAAGTTCAAAAGATTCTAAAGTTAATATCTAACCAAAATTCAATAGTCTCAGGAGCACACGGGCACATGTGGATATCCTGAAGCAGCTGTACACAAAGGCAACTGAATGTGCCCTAGTGCTTCTCAATGCCATTGTGCTGCTCTCATCTTCTATCGCTAAAGAAAGGCAGTTGTCATGATATGCAGTAAGAACTTCACTCTGAATGACAAATGAAGATGCATGACCAGCAGAAGTGATCAAAGCAGGAAAAAAATAACCATGAACGAAACAAATCACAGCTTAAATGAGGCTGAAATGGGAGTACAGGGATAAGCCACTTTGCATATTTACATTCAGCTAGAAATTATCAACCTTGGGTTATTGTTCCATTTGAAATCAACTTTCTGCTTCTTAAACTGGAGCTGCCAGAAGGGAAGTTTCAGGGCTTCGGGCCTTTGTTTTAAAATCAACTTGTTTTCCCAGTTGGATTTGCAGAGAGTGCAGCGAGGGTGGGAGACTCGACACGGCAGCCAGGGCAGGAGACTCAACACAGAGCAGCCAGGGTGGGAGCCCTGACACAGAGCAGCCAGGGTGGGAGCCTCGACACAGAGCAGCCAGGGTGGGAGCCCTGACTCAGAGCAGCCAGTGTGGGAGCCTCGACACAGAGCAGCCAGGGTTGGAGCCCTGACACAGAGCAGCCAGGGTGGGAGCCCTGACACAGAGCAGCCAGGGTGGGAGCCTCGACACAGAGCAGCCAGCGTGCAGCCCTCCATGCAGCCATGCAGCACAGCTCCAGCACGCCGCACCGCCCGGCCAAGGTCCCGCAGCATGCAGCCGTGGCAGGGGGCAAGCTCAAGGCAGGGTTGATGCACGAGATTTCTAACCTCCTTCTCTCTTTCTGATCTTCTAGGTTCCTTCCTAGCCTTTCTCTTCTGGTTTCTCTTATCTTTTTCGTCCTTGGTCTCCTTCACCGTGACAACTTTGTCCTTGACTATTTCTGAGGTGTGTGCTGTATGGACACTCATGGACCATTCAGAGATGGCATTGGCATCCCAGTAAGAGTTTTCAGGATTGGCAGGGAGAAGGAAGGAGTTAGCTCCTGGGGTGGCATACTCTACAGAGCTGGACTCCACGGGTTGAAATTCATAATAATCCCACTCCAGGCCACTGGAGGTCATTCTTCAACTAATTCTTACAGCTCTTTACCCTGCGTTAAAGAATGTATCTGTAGAACATGGAGTGTTTCAATCTCTCCACAGCATTTAGTCACACATTCATCCATTAGCTAAAGAGAGTCAGCTCTAAAATAGAATGTGGTTAGGTGAGACTTGGTGTGTGGGGAGGGTGTGGGTGTGGGGGGATGTGTGTGTGTGTGTGTGTTATCACAACAATCATCACCTAAGCGATTTGCTTTTCAATGGAATATGATACTCCTCACTCTCACGAGTGACTTCATCTCTGAACCTAAATCTGTATTCCTGAAAAACAGCAATAAAACACACAGGTGTTAATCAACACTTGAAACTCAGTTGCCTTCGCTGCCAAATAAGTGCACAGTAAAAGCAAAGGAAGGCTTCATCAACTGGCTGCAGCTAAAAAGAGGAGCACACTCTGTGAGGCATAAAGAGTAAAAATGAATTCTACAAGGAGAAACCATAACAGAGAACCTTCTTTGAAAACCTATGCAAAAAGAAAGCAGAAATGTTTTAGTTAAGCTCAAATCTGCACTTGGGATTTTTAGTCTTCCTCTGAGACAAATCCAAACAGTCCCTGTGGCTCGGTGACTCCCAAGGCTCTCCTCGACCCCAACCAAATTACCAGCACTAAATACAGAGCTGAAATAAAAACACATTTTAAAGAAACAGTATCTGTGAATGGAGCACACATCTATTCTGTTCAGATCAGTCACCACATTTAGAAGCAGTATCCAGTTGTCGCAAGGAAAGCTCCTGAGAATCCTGCAAGGCAAGTGAAATACATCTACTAGCTAAATACTTCTACAGCACAACACTCTCCACTCAACCTAAATGATGCTAAACACCAATTTACTGTTTTTTCCCCGCTGCATTTACATATAAACAGCTTAGATTTTCCTCCTAGAGGATTAAAAAACCTCCTGACTTAAGCCAAAAGCAGTTTTCACTGCAATCCAATTTGCCCAAATCAGCAGAAGCTCTTGCATTCTTACAGCAGCAACTTGCTTTTCTCTGGAAAACTGTACTGGGAAAGTACCTGCAATTTGCTCTTAAAGATCCTGATGGATCATTCTTGCTGGGAGAGGTGAAACAAACATACCCCAGGTACATCTGAATAAGGTGCTCCTGCCATGACACTTGCAAATCTGCCGCGTCTCTCAGCCAGGCATAGGGGAGCAATGAAAGGCGCAGGGAGCAAAGATGCTTCCTAGGAAAACAAGTTTCCCAGTAGAAAGCTGGCTGCACCAGTACTCCAGTCCTAAGCTTGTCAGACAGACTGCTCACCTCTTGCAAGGAAGCAGCTACTCAAGCAGAGAAGGAAACCAGTTTTTCCATTTCTATCGACATTTAAGACTCTCTAGATGGAAACTAACACCTGATGGGACTTTCAAAAGGCACCAAGGCGTTTCCAGTGCCCTTTTAATAGACACATAGGTGTCTCTACCAACCACTTTTGGCTCTCTAGGTCCTTTGAAGAATCTTCACCTTCTTTATTACAGGGAGAACAAAAGCAAGCCTTCTTCAAACTTGTTCCAGCATGCTATCAGAAGTTAGCAATGAATCTGAAGAAGTCATTTTTATTCAACTGCTGTTGTACATTTAAGCTTACATCTTTGTTCATCAGAGAAGAGTAACTCAACTATACAATCACAGAATGGTAGGGGTTGGAAGGGACCTTTAGAGATCTCTAGTCCAACCCCCCTGCAGAAGCAGGGTCACCTCGATCAGGTCACACAGGAACATGTCCAGGTGGGTCTTGAAGACCTCCAAGGAAGGAGACTCCATGAAGGAAGGAGAAACCATGCTACTGGTCACTGCAATGTGCCTTAAAACCTGGTCCAAGACTAGAATGACTGTTATGGAAAACCCAGAAATTCCAATAACTTACATATCTTGCTGAAAAAAAAATGAACTACCACTTGCTAACTTCAAAGCTGGTTTTGCTGTTCTGATGCTTCACATGACAGCCTCACAGCTTCCTTCTCCAAATGACAGAGGAGCCAATGAGGAGAGGTGCTATGCTGGACATGGTTGTCACCAACAAGGAGGAGCTGGTGGGGAATGAGAAGCTTCAGGGCAGCCTTGGCTATGACGACAATTAAATGGTGGAGTCCAAGATCCTTAAGGCAGTGAGGAAGGCACACAGCAAGCTCACTACCCTGGGCTTCAGGAGAGCAGGCTTAAGCCTCTTCAGGGGTCTGCTTGGTAAAATACCATGGGATAAAAGCCCTGGAGGGAAGAGGGACCCAAGAAAGCTGGTTAATAGTCAAGGATTGCCTCCCCCAAGCTCAGAAGTAATACATCCCAACAAAGGAGTCAGGCAAAAATGCCAAGAGGCCTGCGTGCATGAACAAGAAGCTCCTGGACAAACTCAAAGATGAGAAGGAAGCCTACAGGTGGTGGAAGCAAGGACAAGTATCCTGGGAGGACTACAGAGAAATTGTCCAAGCAGACAGAGATCAGGTTAGGAAAGCTAAAGCCCTGACAGAAATCAGTCCAGGTACATCAAGGACAATAACAAAAGCTTCTATAGTTATGTGAGTGACAAAAAGAAGAGTAGGGGAAATGTGGGACCTTTCTGGAAGGAAACAAGAGACCTGGTTACCTGAGATATGGATAAGGCTGAGGTACTCAATGACTTTTTTGCCTATCTTCACTGGTAAGTGCTCCAGCCACACCATCCAAGTGGGCAAAGGCAGCAACTGGGAGAATAAGAACTGCCCACTGTAGAAGTGAAGTTAGAGACCATCTAAGCAATCTGAAGGTGCACAAGTCCATAGGACCTGATGAGATGAATCCACAGGTCCTGGGGGAACTGGCAGATGAATCTGCTAAGCCACTATCCATTGTATTTGGGAAGTCATAGTAACCCCATGAAGTTCTCACTGATTGGAAAAGGGGAAACATAAGCCCCATTTTTAAGAAAGAAAGGATCAGGGAACTACAGACCAGTCAGTCTCACCTCTGTGCCAGCAGATCCTTATGGAAACTGTGCTAAGGCACATAAAGAGGTGTTTGGTGACAGCCATTATACCTTCACTAAGGGCAAATCATACCTCACAAATTTGGTGGCTACAGCATGAGTGGATAAGGGAGAGTGACTGACATCACCTACCCGAACTTCTGAGAAGCATTCGACATTGGTCTCACATGACATTCTGGTCTCTAAACTGGAGAGGGGTTTATTTGATAGATGGACCACTCAGTGGATAGGAAATTGGCTGGATGGTCACACTCAAAGAGTTGCAGTCAAAGGCTCGATGTCCAAGTACAGAGCAGTGGCGAGTGACATTCCTCAGGAGTCAGTACTGGGACCAGCACTGTTTAACCTCTTTGCCAGCAACATGGACAGTGGATTGAGTGCACCCACAGCAGGTTTGCCAGTGACATCGAGCTGTGGCGTGATCAACATGCTGGAGAGAAGGGATGGCATCCAGAGAGACCTTGACAAGCTTGAGAAGTGAGCCAGTGAAAACCTCATGAAGCTCAACAAGGTCAAGTGCAAGGTCCTGCACATGGGTCATGGCAATCCCAAATGCAAATACAGGCTGGGCAGTGAGTGGATTGAGAACAGCCCTCAGGAGAAGGACCTGAGGGTGTGGGTGGGAAAAATAAATACAAGTCAGAGATGTGTGCTTGTAGCGCAGAAAGCCAACCATGTCCTGGGCTGCATCAAAGCAGCATGGTAGGCACATCAAGGGAGTTGATCCCTCCCATCAATTCTGCTCTCATGAGACCCCACCTGCAGTACTGCATCCAGTTCTGGGGCTCCCAACATGACATGGACCTACTGGAGCAAGTCCAGAGGAAGCAATAAAGACGATTAGGAGGCTCGAGCATCTCTCCTGACAGGCTGAGAGAGGTGAGGTTGTTCAGAGAAGCAGTCTAGAGAAGAAAAGGCTCTGGGGATGTGTTAGAGGAGCCTTCTAGTACCTAAAATGGGCCTGCAAGAAACCTGGGAAGACAGCAGGACAAGGGGTAATGGCTTTAAACTGAAAGAGGGTAGCTTTAGATTACATATTAGGAAGAAGCTCTTCCCTGTGAGAGTGGAGAGCGGTACTGGAACAGGTTGCCCAGAGAGGCTGTGAAGTCCTGTCCCTGGAAGTGTTCATGGCAGGTTGAGTGGGGCTTTCAGCAATATGGTCTAGTGGAAGGTGTCGCTGCCCATGGCAGGGAGGGTTTGGAAGTTTAAAGTCCCTTCCAAGCCAAAATTTTCTGTGATTCTGTGAGAAGCAACCCTTCAGAATCACAGAATCACAGACTGGTAAGGTTGGAAGGGACCTTTACAGATCATCTAGTCCAACCCTCCTGCAGAAGCAGGATCACCTAGATCAGGTCACACAGGAACATGTCCAGGAGGGTTTTGAAAACTCCAGAGAAGGAGCCTCCACACCCTCCCTGGGCAGCCTGTGCCAGGGCTCCCTCACCTCAACAGTGAAGAGTTTTTCTTTATGTTTAAGTGGAACTTTTTGTGTCCCACTTTCTTCCCATTACCCCTTGTCCTGTTGCTAGATACAATAGAATAAGTGTTGCCCCAATCTCCTGACACCCACCATTTAGATATTTGTAAATATTAAGTTCCCCCCTCAGTCTCCTCTTCTCCAGACTAAACAGCCCCAGTTCCCGCAGCCATTCTTCATAAGGAAGATGCTCCAGTCCCCTGATCATCTTGGTGGCCCTGCACTGGCCTCTCTCCAGCACTTCCCTGTCCCTCTGGAGCTGGGGAGCCCAGAACTGGACACAGGACTCCAGATGAGGCCTCACCAGGGCAGAGTAGAGAGGGAGCAGAACCACTCTCGACCTGCTGGCCACACTCTTCTTGCTGCATCCCAGGCTTCCATTGGCCTTCTTGGCCACGAGGGCACATTGCTGGCCCATATTTAGCTTATTATCAATCAGCACTCCCAGGTCTGTCTCTGCAGAGCTGTTTTCCAGCAGGTCAGTCCCCAGCCTGTTTGGGTGCAAGGAGTTGTTCCTTCCCAGCTGCAGGACTCTGCACTTGTCCATGTTGAACCTCATGAGGTTCCTCTCTCAAGCTGGTCGAGATCTCACTGAATGGCAGCACAGCCTCTGGGAAATCAGCCAGTGCTCCCAGTTTGGTGTCATCAGGGAACTTGCTGAGGGTACACTCTGTGCAGGTGGTTGATGACAATGTTGAACAAGACTGGCTCCAGACTGACTCTTTTGGAACGCCACTGGCCACAGGCTTCCAACCTGACTCCGCTCCACTGATCACCACCCTCTGGTTGTGATACTATATAGGCTGCAGCATATGTTTACACAAAAAGCATCTCTCACTTCAGGCAAACATCATAACACACTGTGTCCCCTGCCTACTGTCCTTCAGTGGGTCCCCACAGAGTACAATGAACCTTTAATTCACTTCTAACACCAAGAGGTAGACAACGACTCTCACTGCTACTCACAGCCTCCTGTGAATCTCTGCAGCTTCAGCAAGAAGACCAAGCTCTTCACTGGAAACCACCACATTATACAATGCCTCCCATGCAGTTTTGCATCTCTGAATTAGAGCTTACATCTCCAAATTAGAGAAGAGAAACACAGGTTTTGTTTTCATTTAATCCTACTTGAAAGAAGCGAAGGTCTACTGCTATTTGCAAATTACCTTTCCCCCTTCACCCCAAGCAAGAAGGTTGCATCTACTTACATCATCCTGAATATCCAGGTCACAGCCTGCTTTCAACAAAACCTGGACAACGTGGAGGTGACCTTTGTGGGCAGCAAGATGCAGTGGGGTCCGGCCACGCTACGAAAGAGAAGAAAATAAGAACATCTTTGGATGAATACTTATGGTAGTTGATCAGAATTGTATCTGCTTTTCCTTGTTGCTCTGTTCATGCCTCGCTTGCTGAAACCTGCAACAGCAGCAACTGATGTATGTTAGTACACCAAAGGCTCTACCTTAGTTTAGTGTATGTTGAAAACTCTTCCCCCTCCTTCTGCAAGATTGCAGCTTTTGCTGAGGATACTTTACAAATGGGATACTATATTCACATGAGGACACTTCCTTACAAATTTGGATCTGGCTTTGTGTCCGTGCCTAAAGAGAATTCATGATCCTTTTGTTTCTGTCCCTCTGGAGCACAGAATTGTCAACTGCTTTTGACTTCCCTCTGTACAACAAAGCTGCAACAGCAGGCTAACTCACATGTCAGTCCCATCTTTGTGACAGAAATAAGAATTACTGGACTGTTGTGTATGACAGATGCCCCCTTTAAAAGGAATGGAAGACTTATAGTCGCTCCATGTGACTGTGTTTATGACAACCTGGTAAAGCCTCAGGAATTCAGCGTCTTCATTGCAAGAAGGAAAACCAGTGTTGAAATCCACAGAACAGCTGGAGACACTGTCAGTAATGAACAGTTATGCTATACTTTAAAAAACCTACTTGCTGATTAATTGTTCTTCATTATAGAGAGGTTCTCCTCCCCTCTACTGTGCCCTTGTGAGACCATGTCTGGAATAGTGTGTCCAGTTCTAGGCCACTCAGTTCAAGAAGCACAGGGAGCTGCTGGAGAGAGTTCAGTGCAGGGCCACAAAAGTAATGGAGTGGAGCATCGCCCTTCTGATGAAAGGCTGAGGGAGCTGGGGCTCTTCAGCTTGGAGAAGAGGAGACTGAGGGGTGACCTCATTCATGTTTACAAATACATAAAGGGTGTGTGTCAGGAGGATGGAGCCAGGCTGTTCTCAGTGATGGCCAATGGTAGGACAAGGGGCAATGGATATAAACTGAAATACAAGAGGTTCCAAGGAAACACAAGGTAAAACTTCTTCCCTGTTGAGGTGAGGGAACACTGGAAGGGGCTGCCCAGATGGGTTGTGGAGTCTCCTTCTCTGGAGACATTCAAACCCACCTGGACGAGTTCCTGTGTGACCTACTCTAGGTGGTCCTGCTCTGGCAGGGGAGTTGCACTGGATGATCTTTCGAGGTCCATTCCAACCCTTCAGATTCTGTGATCTGAAGGGCAAGATCTAAAGGAAAGGTCCTCACCCACTCTGACACGTGGGTTGTTAAAAACACAAACATTGTCTCCTATTAGCAGCAGCAGCAGCAGCTCGTTCCTACATGGGAAACTCACATTCCTGCCTTGCTGAAGGCACGGGAAGGGCTTGCTTTTGGCTGTCACCACTGCCCCATGGTGCCATCCAGCCTGCTGCCTGGCTGCAGGTCCCTAAACACCTGCCCCAGTAGTGAAGGGCACGGAGCTGCACCAAGCAGGCTGCCTTCTCCATCAGCCTTGGAACATCTTTCGTACTAGGAAAGGCTGTGGGAACTGGGGCTGTTTAGTCTGGAGAAGAGGAGACTGAGGGGGGATCTTATTAACATTTATAAATATCTAAAGGGTGGGTGTCAGGAGGTTGGGACATCCCTTTTTTCTATTGTATCTAGCAACAGGACAAGGGATAATGGGATGAAGCTGGAACACAAACAGTTCCACTTAAATATAAGAAAAAACTATTTCACTGTGAGGTGAGGGAGCCCTGGCACAGGCTGCCCAGAGGGGTTGTGGAGGCTCCTTCCTTGGAGGTCTTCAGGACCCGCCTGGACATGTTCCTGTGTGACCTGAGCTAGGTGAACCTGCTTCTGCAGGGGGGTTGGACTAAATGATCTCTAAAGGTCCCTTCCAACCCTACCATTCTATGATTCCATGAGCCTTGGCGGAGAGCCAGGGCTACATCGCTGTTCCTGGTAACTCAATAGCAGGAGGCATAAAAGTCTCCAGGCAACACTTGGGGGGAAAGGGAAAAAAATAACAATAAAAAAAGAAGCCACACTCACAAATTACTCTCAGCTATGAACAATATGTTTGGATTACAAATATGTGCTCCAGCATGTTCAGCTTTATGGATTCTGACTTTCTGCATTACTTAATGGTAATAAGTAAATCACTTAATCCTGATGTCCCACTTTCTGGCAGGTTACTAACATATCATGAAAACAATTTATTGCAGTTTGTGCACAGAGCAGAAAAAAATCCAAACAAGCTCAATTGAAGCCAGCTTGTGTACTTTAAAAGGAAAAAAGCATTAGCTCCATGAATATGTCCCAGCAGGGGAACTTTCTGATCAGATAACCACTGAAAAAATGCTGAGGTGCAGCCAAAGGTAGTGTGTTAAAAATACACTGTGAAAGCAGACTGAGAGTTTATTTCAGTATGAGGGATATGTTTTCCTCTCCCAACACACCTTCCTAGGCAATTGCCACACCCAGTAGCAGGAGACAAGCACATGAAAAAGCAGCAAAACCACAGCAGATCCAGTTTACAGGACCTTCAGCTGTTCACTCAGTGCCTTAAGGCACTTTAAATAAAGCTGCCCCAGGGACTGTGCTTATCCAGAGGAAGCTTCCTTTGCCCCAGGGAACACCAAGCTCTCCTGTCACTGGGACCAACCCTCCTTCATTCTTGGCAGGTGGACAGGCACAGGAGATGGGTGCTGGAATAGAGGGTACTTGCCGGAAGAGGAGAGAGCTTCGAGCAAGGGTTAGCTGAGACTCATGTTAACTGTGCATTTCCCCTACCGTCATCCCCAAACATTCATAAAACTTCCATCAAAAACCTTCCCTAAAACTCAGAGTTTTGGTTAAAAAAGAGTTGTTGAAATGGAAAACTAGAAGGTAATTTTTCTTTCAGGATGTCTGTGTGTTTCAGGATTCTTTATCAAAGAACACATTCAGAAGCATTCAGAGGCATCTGCATGCATGCGGTACTTGAGCTCTTTGCACTATAAAGGGAAGCTGTAAATGAAAACTATGATCCTACTTAGGATGGGAGAGTGGGAAAGAGGATCAATTCCAGCACATTACACTGATTAAGAGGCTCAGGCTTTTGGAAGAGCACCAATCATCTCAAGATGAGTCACGACCCTGCAAGAACTGGCGATGCCAGATTTTCTTCTTCCCAGTAACATCAAAATGAGAGCAGAGATGGGCACTATGGCTGGATGGTGTTCCAGTGTGGGCAGCCTAAACACTGGAAAAACACTTCCACCCACCTCCCCATACAAACATACACATACATGTTCCTATGTGACCTGATCTAGGTTGACCTGCTTCTGCAGGGAGGTTGGATTGGATGATCTCTAAAGGTCCCTTCCAACCCCCACCATTCTACGATTCTATGATATACCCACAAGTACACATGTGCATATGCATGCACACCCTGACACAGAACAAGTAAACTGTGATGGAGATACAAGGAGATTTGGGTGCCCTTTGTGCTGTGCTGCCAAACTTGGAGCACAGCAAGCTTTGGAGAGAAACCATCAACGGGTCCATGCCAGAGTGGGAGGGCCCAGCAGCCATAGTCAAAGCTGCTCTTGGCTCATGTCTGTAAGTCAAACATCCCACTGAAAGTTCTTCTCTCACAGCAATGCATCCTATCCAAAATATCTCAGGGGAAGAGATGAAGGCAGATAGACAAATTTCCCTTTGCTTGTCTCCTTTGGTACTGCAGTGGTGAGTGTGAAATGAAGGGGCTTATCTGAACACACCAACGCATCTTTGTGGGAAAGAAAACATTATACAAACTGGAGTGTATCCTAGATGCTCATTCAAAGAGACAACACTAAACCCAGGGACTGCTTAACATGCAGATTACTGACTTAAAAGCTGGAAAGTGTTTCCAAATATGAACTGTAATGGTTTGAGGGTTATTACAGAAATACAAACGAGAGGCTGCTGCAACCTGGGATTAATGAACCAATACAGCAGCCATTCATATAAAATACTACACCATTTGGACTTCTATTCACATGTAAATAATTGCTTCAGTAGGCAACAAGATGTACAAATCCTCCCACGTCATGGGCTTTATTGACAAAATAAAGGGGATCTCTTGCACTAAGGCTGCAACTTCCAACAACCGTGGCACGCTGCTGTAACTGTGGTGTGTATCGGGTTGCCACCAAGCACGGGGACAGTCACACGAATTTCAGCAGTAAAATGCAAGGGTAAGGATTTTGTTCGTTTTTAATCTACATTCTACATTCCAGACACTGGCAGGCAGCTGTCGATGCATCCTGTTAAAAAGCACAACTTTCTTAGAGCAGCTGCCAAGGCACACACTCTGCAACCCAACTCATGCTGGGGCCTTAGCACCAGGACCTGCATGATCATCCAGGTGGATATGCTTTAGCAGGGGGGTTGGACTACATGATCTCTAAAGATCATCTGATTTTGGCTGATTCCAACTTTTGGCTGATTCCCCAGAGGCTGTGTTGCCATTCAGCGGGACCTCAACCGGCTGGAGAGTTGGGCACAGAGGAACCTCATGAGGTTCAACAAGGACAAGTGCAGAGTCCTGCAGCTGGGAAGGAACAACCCCATGCACCGGTACAGGCTGGGGATTGACCTGCTGGAGAGCAGCTCTGCAGAGAGACCTGGGAGTCTTGGTTGATAATAAACTAAATATGAGCCAGCAATGTGCCCTCGTGGCCAAGAAGCCAATGGCAGCCTGGGATGCATCAAGAAGAGTGTGGCCAGCAGATCAAGGTAGGTTCTTCTCCCCCTCTACTCTGCCCTGGTGAGGCCTCATCTGGAGTCCTGTGTCCAATTCTGGGCTTCTCAGCTCAAGAGGGACAGGGAAGTGCTGGAGAGAGGCCAGCACAGGGCCACCAAGATGATCAGGGGACTGGAGCATCTTTCATACGAGGAAAGGCTGCGGGAACTGGGGCTGTTTAGTCTGGAGAAGAGGAGACTGAGGGGGGATCTTATTAACATTTATAAATATCTAAAGGGTGGGTGTCAGGAGGTTGGGACATCCCTTTTCTCTATAGTAGCTAGCAACAGGACAAGGGGTGATGGGATGAAGCTGGAACACAAAAAGCTCCACTTAAACATAAGGAAAAACTATTTCAGTGTTGAGGTGAGGGAGCCCTGGCACAGGCTGCCCAGGGAGGGTGTGGAGGCTCCTCTGGAGGTCTTCAAGACCCACCTGGACATGTTCCTATGTGACCTGATCTAGGTGAACCTGCTTCTGCAGGGGGGTTGGACTAGATGATCTCTAAAGGTCCCTTCCAACCCCTACCATTCTGTGATTCTAAAGGTCCCAACCCCAACCACACTGTGTTTCTGTGATCTCTCTTTGTGTTTATGTATGCAAGTACATTTAGTTCTCCATCTCACCCTGCTCTTGTGCTGCACAGGGACTGTGATTTATTCATCCCTTCTGCACTTGCACAAAAAAAAAAAAAAGCCTATCCATGTTTATTGGAAAGCTTAAAAACAAAATCCAAGCCTTGTCACATTGTCCACACTGATTTGTTAGACTGCTCTCCATGAATAACCTGCTCACTCAAGTCAACAGAAGGTTTCTCAGTGACCTCAACAGGCATTTAGCAAGTCCTTAAAGGTTTGCTAGCACCCTTTCGCTTATTTTAATTACTGTTTAAAACAGACACAAGTACTTTTCAAACTCCAGGGGCACAAAAATAAAAGTGAAACCACCAAAATATCTTTTTTTTCTTTCTGTCTTAACTTAAAAAGGGAAAAAAAGGAGATTGTTTAAAGAACTTGACATGCTTTGAAGTTGAAATCCTGATGACAAGACTACAAGTACCGCAGCATACAAAAATGTTGCCATAAGGGCAGGTTGGTAACACAACTAGTTCAAAAGAGAAACTAAATAAACAGACTTACTGAATCAAAACAGAAGTGTTACTTTTTACATTTCATAGAATCACAGAGTAGTGGGGGTTGGAAAGGACCTTTAGACATCATCTAGTCCAATCCGCCTGCTGAAGCAGGTCCACCTAGCTCAGGTCACACAGCATTTCTATGCTTCTTTCCCAAATGCTCATCCCCTCTCTGCAGAACTCAATTTTATAGCTATGACCCTAATGCCACACTCTGCAGAAACGATATATTCTGTTTCCTTTTGTAAAATTATTCATAAAACCCATGGTGCTATACAAAGTACACTATAACTGCCTGTGCTACCTTTATGACTTCCTCTGGCAAGCTTTTTCATGTTTAACAGAGAAGCAGCAGCATACTGCTCTGTGTGTGCTTGCTCATACATAGCTTTTTCTGGCTCTATTCACTCTGGCTATTGAATGCTACACCCCATGCTACAACATCTCAGTAAAGCCCAGTATCCAATAACATTTTGTTTTAGTGACCTGTAGTGCAGAGGTTCAGACCTGGAAATTCCATCTCTAGGCACTACACAAGCCCATCTTATGGGCTGCTCTTCACCCAGAAGTCCCTGGTTTCCACCAAGTATCCTTAGGATACAGCAAAGGTTGATGCCTAGGAGATAAAATTCTGCTTTTCTCTGTGCTCCAGGCACCATTCTGAGGATGAGATCAAGAGAAGAGCCAACCTGATCTGAGATGTCTACCATCATTCCTCCTGTGCCACTACCGGCATTCCACAGCATCTCCCTAACTTATCTCAACTCACAAAATTAAAAGAAAATGAATGAAAGGCTGAGGGAGCTGGGGCTCTTCAGCTTGGAGGAGACTGAGGGGTGGCCTCATTCATGTTTACAAATATATAAAGGGTGTGTCAGGAGGATGGAGCCAGGCTGCTCTCAGTGATGGCCAATGACAGGACAAGGGGTAACAGGTACAAGCTGGAACAGAAGAGGTTCAAAGAAACACGAGGAAAAACTTCTTCCCTCTTCAGGTGAGGGAGCACTGGAAGGGGCTGCCCAGAGATATTCAAACCCACCTGGCTGAGTTCCTGTGTGACCTACTCTAAGTGGTCCTGCTCTGGCAGGGGAGTTGGACTGGATGATCTTTTGATCTTCCAACCCTTCAGATTCTGATTCTGTGAAAAGCAAAACATGATTCTGTGAGGCCAGCCAGGCAGAGCAGCTCAGGAAAAATCCCAGTGCTTATATGTCAAAGATGTAGCTGTCAATAAATTTACTGAAAGAAACCTCTACTGTAAAAGAACTGAAAGATGGGACTAGCTTTTTTGCTTGGAAGAAAAGACTTAATTTTATCAGGCTCAGTTCTTACTTTTCCATCTTCTGCAATACATTCATCAAAAAAATTTACAAAGGCATCTGCTTGTTGGATCAGTCAATTTGTATGATGTGTATCAGGGTATTTTTTTCCCTTTTTGTAGAGAAAACTGCAATAAGTTCCACATCTGTGAAGAATGTTGGACAACAAGGCATAAAAAGAGAATTTAACTCTTTGTCCTACCAGGCAGAGTGGCAACAGAGCACCCTAGTTGAGAACATGCCCTTTGAGATGCACAGTCAACAAACCTCTGCTGAGTGCCAGACCATAGAATCATAGAATGGTAGGGGTTGGAAGGGACCTTTAGAGATCATCTGGTCCAACTCCCCTGCAGAAGCAGAGTCACCTAGATCAGGTTGCACAGGAACGTGTCCAGGTGGGTCTTGAAGACCTCCAAGGAAGGAGCCTCCACACCCTCCCTGGGCAGCCTGTGCCAGGGCTCCCTCACCTCAACAGTGAAGAGTTTTTCTTTATGTTTAAGTGGAACTTTTTGTGTCTCACTTTCTTCCCATTACCCCTTGTCCTGTTGCTAGATACAATAGAATAAGTGTTGCCCCAATCTCCTGACACCCACCATTTAGATATTTGTAAATATTAAGTTCCCCCCTCAGTCTCCTCTTCTCCAGACTAAACAGCCCCAGTTCCCACAGCCTTTCCTCATAAGGAAGATGCTCCAGTCCCTTGATCATCCTGGTGGCCCTGTGCTGGACTCTCTCCAGCAGTTCCCTGTCCCTCGAGTTGGGGCCCTGCATGGTTGGTGACAGAGTTCCAAGCACTAGGGTAAGTGCTTGACACAGTGCCACCAGCCCTCTCCCACTGCGGGCTCCCTGCTGTCAGACCCTTGGCAGCTGTGTGACCGGGTAGCCATCAGCTCTTCCTCATACATTTTTAAGGGCTCCAAATCTGGAACAAGACCCTCACTGGAGTCAGTGGAGGTGCACACTTCCATACTGACATCACCTGCACAGATGCCTCGCTAGCTTTGTGTCTGCATGTCTTCTTCCAATAACACTAACAGAATTCAACAAGAATTTTGGCTGACAAGTACAAAACCCTTTTTCTTTCTTTCTTTCTTTTGAAGCAAATCTCTGGAATTTACAATTAATTTGACAGGAAAAATGGAAAACTATGAACAAAAGCAGAAAATATATAGATAAAAGAGAACTAAGGCATGCACATGGATACATTTATTTCTATGCTTCCTTTTGCAACGAGAGATGAGTCTGGATTTCAATGTATCTGAAAGCTTGACCAGTAGCTGTCTGTTACAACAAGCACAACAACTAATTTCCACTCCCAAATTAACAACCCCCTATCCCGAATTTCATTCTTATTCTGCACCTGTTCTGCTTCTTGAAAGACTCCACAAGAGCCTGGCTAAAAAATCCCTTCAAAATTCCAGTTTAAATATACTTGAGGCTAATTGAGACATGCTTGCTCATGTGACAACCTTGTCCTTGACTTCAAACCATGCTTTCTCCTTCCAGCCTTTCTGTGTCACCAGATTAGCAAGCCAAGCTCTTCCAGGGTATGTTTATATAGCCTTTCACATGCAAATATGCACAAACTCTCCCTATGCAGCTCGCTGGCTGGGTGTGAGCTCAATGCAAACTGGATGCTGTGTAGACCTGGACAGGACATTACTGAGCCTGAACTGATGGGCTGTGATGAGTGGGAGCAGTTTGGTCTCACACCTTTTGGTTCACATTGAGCTCACCTCTATCTGACTCACAGTATGGGAGGAATGAGTGTGTGTGTGCCTCCAAAATAACCCAGGAATGTAGCCTAAGTTGCTCCCCTGAAAGCCTCTCCACTCCTCTGCACTCCTCCACAGCCTTGCTGATCTGACTTCATCTCTTCTGAGCAGGGCTTGTCACCAAGCTACCCAAGTACCTCATCTGCACTGTCTGCTGATGTGCAGGATGCATTCAAAATGACAAGCTTTTGTCATCCCTCCTTTCTGGGCTCCATGGGGATGACCCACAGTCTCTAGAAAAGTATAGCTATAACTCCACAGTACCAGATCAGCTCCAGGGATGGCCTCAGAGCTCACCAGCTAGCATGGCTTTCCAACAGAAACACCAGCACTTTGCACCTCAGAGCAGTTTTCCTGCCAAATGAGTTTTGCTTTGATCTCCCATGTAAGGTGTAAGAAACTATGAATTAAGGTATTGTTTATTGAGATTTATGTTAAGCTCAATGTAAAAGGTCAGACAACAAAAGACAGGAAAATTGCATATGCAAACAGCTGCCAGACATCACTTGTGTGTAGCTGCCTTTACATACCAATACCACCTATGCAAGCAAAAGAGATACTGCTCAAAGATAACTACAGGATGTTCTGAGGAACAAAAGAGGAAGACTCCTCACTCAACAACCACAGGAAGGCAGAAAACGACCCCCTTCACAGCAACTAAAGAATGCGCAGAGTACCTACAGTGCTTCACGGCCACGGACTAAAATGTATAAAAAAGGGACTGTTTGAACTGATCAGTACGGCAGTTGGCGGAGCGCAGACTCCCCTGTCGTCCAGCGCTGTCTTTGCTCATATTCTACTTGCTACAATTAATAAAATTATAATTGGATTATGATCCGTTGTGGTCTCAATTTATGACAATTTCTTGGTGCCGTGACTCGGATAAGGAACGGTGAGCTTCAGTCCTCCGGGGAGGCGCCCCGCGGCAATCCGCGGCCCCGCGACTGACAGCCTACCTCAACCTTACCGACGAACCTAAATTCTAGAATAATGAGCAAAGGGGAAACCGGTAAAATCCCATAAAAATTCTGTGCACGGGAGTCCGGACGAAGACGCAGGGACGCGTAAGTATATTGCGAAAATTGGTTCGCGGGTTATCCGTTCGGGCGGGATTGGGTATCCTGGATTATAACGAATGAGAGGTTCGATATACTGAACCAAGCGAGTGTGGACCTTTAAGTACTGCGTTTCCCATCTCCCGCGAGGGACTGGGCCAGGAACAAGGGGAGTGAGTGAGTGTGTGTTTGTGGATAATCCAGAAGATGGGGGCGAAGGGCAGCAAGCCTTCGACACCCATGGGAAGGGTACCTGCTGTACCTAAGAATACCTCTCTGGCATATATCTTAGATAATTGGAGATATTTCCCTGGAACCTTAGGGAAAGATAAGCAAAAAAAATGATAGAATACTGTACTAAGATATGGGGAGGGAAGAAGATTTCTGAAAATGCCTTTTGGCTAGTCTGCGGGCCAGAAGAAGATTGGATAAGACAACAATTAAATCTCTGGGTTAATAATAAAAAACCCCTTAACCCGGAAGAAAGTCAATATGCGGAAGTGTGGCTAAAAAGACCGGGAGCTAGACTTTACCTCCTGCTCCCACAGCCCCTCCAAAGGTCCTCAGGGCGTCCACTCCCCCACCGGAGTTGGCAACATGCCCAGGGACCTAAAGCAAATATTAAATGGCCACTCCAAGGCCAGAATATCAATAAAGCATTTAATGAAATGCAAAAGAAAAATGAGAGCCCTACTGAGTGGTTAGAACAACTGAGGAAAGCCCTTCAGCTGTATTCCAGGGTAAATCCTGACGAAGGGCAAGCACTCCTCAAAACTCAGTTTGCAGCAAAATCATGGGAAGATATCAGAAAGAAGATTGAAAAGTTAGAAGACTGGCAAGTGAGAGGGTTGGATGAATTATTGAGGGAAGCCCAGAAAGTCTATGTAAGGCGAGAGGAGGAGAGCAGCAAGCGGCAAGTGAAAAGGATGGTAGCAGCGGTCAGAGAGGATCGTAAAAGACAAACTGCTGCTGGAACGAAACAAGGGAATGTAGTAGTAAAGAAGGAACAGAGATGTTGTTTTTATTGTGGAAAGAAGGGACATATAAAGAGGAATTGCAGAGAAAGGATTAGGGATGAGGAAATATCGAAAGCGGAATAGGAGAGTCAGGGGCTCTATATTTTAGGGGACCAGAGTCATCATGAGCCCTTGATAAAATTAAAAATAGGTCCCCATAAACAAGAGTTCACCTTTTTAGTAGACACTGGGGCTGAGAAATCGACTATTAGACAAATACCTGAGGGATGTAAAGTTTCCCCTGAAAAAGTACAAGTAATTGGGGCAAAAGGAGAACCCTTTAAAGTAAGTAAAATCAAAAAAAAATGTGGTATTCGAAACTGAAAATAAATTTGGAATGGGTGAACTCTTGCTCGTCCCTGAAGCAGAATTTAATCTGCTAGGACGAGATTTAATTGTTGAATTGCAATTAGAAATTAAAGTAAAAAATCAAGAGCTAACAGTGTCTGCTTATCCTTTGACCATGGATGATCAAAAACAAATTAACCCCTATGTCTGGTACTCTCCGGACACAATTAGTAGATTGGAAATCCCACCGATTAAAATCCAAATTTCTGAACCCCACATACCTGTGAGGGTAAAGCAATATCCCATATCCCTAGAAGGACGGAGAGGATTAAAACCAGAAATTGATCGATTATTAGCACAAGGAATCTTAGAGCCTTGTATGTCACCCTTTAACACCCCCATTCTGCCTGTAAAGAAACCTAATGGGAAATATCGGCTCTTACATGATTTAAGGGAAATAAACAAAAGAACTATCACCCGGTTCCCTGTAGTAGCAAATCCATATACATTGCTAAGCAAGCTAGGACCCCATAACTCCTGGTATAGTGTGGTTGATTCAAAGGATGCCTTTTGGGCCTGTCCACTGGCAGAAGAATGCCGTGATTATTTTGCCTTTGAATGGGAAGACATAGAAACAGGCCGTAGACAGCAATTGAGATGGACCGTGCTCCCCCAAGGGTTCACTGAGTCTCCTAATCTGTTTGGACAGGCCCTGGAAGAGCTCTTAAAGGAATACCAGGTAAAAACAGGAAACGTGCTGTTACAATATGTAGATGATCTGCTCATAGCAGGGAATAATAAGGAAGATGTAAGAAAAGAAAGCATTCGACTCCTAAACTTTCTTGCACAAAAGGGACTACGGGTATCACGAGAAAAGTTACAATTTGTGGAGGAAAAAGTGAAATATTTGGGACATTATTTGTTTAACGGAAAAAAGATACTGGATCCAGAGCGCATTAAAGGAATTCTGGAATTACCTATGCCTGTTACTAAGAGACAAATTCAACAGGCATTAGGGCTATTTGGGTATTGTAGGCAATGGATAGAGAACTATAGCTTTAAAGTTAAATTCTTATATGAACAACTGTCTAAAGACAGAATACCTAAATGGACCCCTCAGGATCAAGAGCAGTTTGCCAGCCTCAAAAGGGAGCTAAGTCAAGCACCGGTTTTAAGCCTACCAGATTTAAAGCGGCCGTTCCATTTATTTGTTAACATACATGAAGGAACAGCATTCGGAGTATTAACTCAGGAATGGGCCGGACAAAAGAAACCGGTGGCATACCTATCAAAGCTGTTAGACCCTGTGAGCAGGGGTTGGCCGAGCTGCTTACAAATCATTGTTGCTGCTGCCTTATTACTTGAGGAAACAAATCGCATTACCTTTAATGGAGAAGTTGTCCTATATGCGCCTCATAACATCAGGGGAGTGTTACAACAAAAAGCAGAGAAATGGCTTACAGATAGCCGATTATTAAAGTATGAGGGGATACTTATAGAATCCCCTAAACTATCTTTGAAAACTATTGGAGCGGTTAACCCTGCGGAATTTTTGTACCCAGGAGAAGGTAATGAACTATTGCACAATTGTTTTCAAACAATTGAACAGCAAACATGCATTAGGCCAGACTTAGAAGATGAAGAACTACAATATGGAGAAGTATTATTTATAGATGGGTCATCACGAATAGTGGAAGGTAAACGATTGTCCGGATATGCCATCGTTAAGTTGGAAAAAGGAGAATTTAAGACAATAGAATCAGGCCCCCTGAGTGCCAGCTGGTCGGCTCAAGCCTGTGAGCTGTATGCATTGTGGAAAGCGTTAGTGTCACTGAAGGAAAAGGATGGAACTATATATACAGACTCACGCTATGCTTTCGGAGTAGTACACACTTTTGGAAAAATATGGGAGGAAAGAGGATTTGTTAACTCACAGGGAAAAGAATTGATACACCCGGAATTGATTCGACAAGTTCTGGGGGCATTGAAAATGCCAAATAAAATAGCAGTTGTACATATAAAGGGACACCAGCGAGATACAAATTATCAGGTTAGGGGAAATAATGCAGCTGATACAGAAGCAAAACGAGTGGCAGGCAATTATAATACGATTTTGACTATGCAACAAGTACTTGTTAGTAAAAATTTGAGTTTTGAACCTGTAGAAAAGGAAAAACTAGAACAAATGGGAGCTAAGGAACAGGATGGCAAGTATATATTGCCAGATGGGAGAGAAGTCTTGCCAAAGGGCATAGCACTTGAAATATTTTCAAAAATACACAATAAAACACACTGGGGAACCCAGGCGTTAGTTGATCATTTCAATCGACAATTTGCATGTATAGGTGTATATAACATAGCAAAAACGGTCACAGCAGCCTGCGAGATCTGTCAAAGGGTTAATCGAAACAACATGAGACGAAAACCTCTTGGAGGACGTTCCCCAACATATAGACCCTTCTCACATATACAAATGGATTTTACTGAACTACCTAGGGTAGGGCGTTATAAATATTTATTAGTAATGGTGGATCATTTAACACATTATGTTGAGGCTTTTCCTACCTCCAAGGCAACTGCTAACCAAGTTACTAAGATATTACTTGAACACATTACACCTCGATATGGAGTACCTGATGTAATTGATTCGGACAGAGGAACACACTTCGTGTCAAAAATTGTTAGGGATCTAACAGAAAACTTGGGTATTAAGTGGGAATACCATACACCATGGCATCCACAAAGTTCGGGAAAGGTTGAAAGGATGAACGGAGAAATCAAAACTACCTTGACTAAAATTAATGATAGAAACCAAATTATCATGGATTAAGTGCCTACCTATGGCACTATTAATTCTCAGAACTAGGCCCCGAGCAGATATAGGAATATCAGCGTTTGAAATGGTGTATGGAATGTCCTATAGGATTGAAAGTCCACAAACAAATGTTTTAATTCGAGATCGTGTGATTAATGAATATGTTTCACAATTAGCAGAGCATCGTAACAAGCTTTGGGAACGTGGACTGATTGTACAGAGACCCCCGTTGGATTTAAAAATTCACAATGTTAAACCTGGAGATTGGATATTGATTAAAGTGTGGAAGGAAGAAACTCTAAAGCCCAATTGGGAGGGACCTTATCTTGTTTTGCTTACAACAGAAACAGCTGTCCGGACTGCTGAGCGTGGATGGACTCATGCCAGTCATATTAAAGGCCCGGTAACAAGACCCCACTGGAAAGTAATCAGTACTCCAGGTGACACCAAGATAACCCTGAAAAGATAACGTAATGACAGAGACTTTATTTGATTATTTTGTTGTGTTACCTTTTGGTATAAAGTGTGTATTGTTGTTTACATTTGCAATAATTATTTCTTTGTTTATCTATTATATATGGAAGCGTACAAAGTGTGCTGAAGTAAATTACTAAACTTATGCAACTATAAAATATTGAATATAGAGGATATACTGATGTAAATAATATATGCACTCAGAGTATATGAATTGGGCTTAATGATTTGAATTATAATCTTTGAACTGTAATCGTTATCCATTTACTTGTTTTAGGAGTAAGGTATGCCAGGATAAATGGTGGACCCACTGTGAATGTGAACACCCTCCAATAGGAGTTTGTACACAGTGTTAATGAATCCAAAGAACTCTCACTGAGTGGAAATTAAAACAATTAAAGAAATTACTCAAAAATCCCATGAGTGGTGGGAAATCTTTGCCAAAGGAATAAACTCTCAATATTATTGTTACCATTTCAACGAATCAGTCCCCTTTGTAGCTGAAATCCTAGCTATAAAGTGCAGAAGGGAAGTGCTAACTGTGTCTTGCTTTGTCCCATTAGTTAAAGCTGCGAAGTGGGAAGCCTATGTAAACAGGCAGAAAGCCCAAAACAGCTGTTCTCCTGAAGAGTTCCCTTGCTGCCGAGAAGATGGTACACCCCGTGGCTCGAAGCAACCGAGTCGACGGGCGAGGCAGAGGAGGAACAAACTGTGGAGAAAAGAACCAGAACAGTGGGACGCAAAAGCAGCAATGGTCAAACTTCCCCAGGACTGGTAAAAACATACTTAAATTAGCAAAATTGATAAATACCCTTTATCTTGGTATACCGTTAGTGTTGTTCTTAGTAATAATCCAAGTAAATGGAAACCCTCATGAACCGATGCTCTGGAAAATATATAATCTGGAAGAGAGTAAGATCATACAAAATCTAAGCGCTTTGGGAGGAAATTGGAATTTTACTGTACATTTATTTTCACTAATACCTTTTGAAATGGGTTGTCGAGGGACTATATGTGACACCCCTGATAGACAAATAGCTAGAAAACAAGCACAATGCAAGGCATGGTTCGTATGCCCAGCATCAAACCCTGGAAAAAGTTATTGTAACTACCCTGGGCATTATTACTGTGGTTATTGGGGATGTGAAACCATAGCTTCAGACTGGGAAACCGGCTCAGATAAGAATTTAGAAATCACTTGGGGACCCCCTGGATGTAATAAACCTAAACATGAATATAACGGAGGAGTATACGGGGATTGTGGACCCCCGAAAACGTGTTGGAGACTAGAAATAAAAGTTAAAGATCCCCAAGATGACACATGGTTAACTGGCCGTATCTGGGGAATTAGATATTGGGAACCAGGAACAGATGGGGGAAGTTTCTTTAGGATAACCAAAGAAAAGCTTCCTCATGACCCTTTGCCAGTAGGACCAAATCTGGCCCTGAATCCACTCACTTTCTCTGAAGAAAAGGTTGCCCCCATAAGCGTTGCAACCACTTCTCTAAACTCTTTTTTGGAAACAACTATGACACGGTGACTGAATTTTCCTTATCCAGGGATGCAGGATTGTCAGAATCCAAGGACCCCTTATGGGACCTAATGGAAGCCTCTTATCGTGCCCTTAATGAAAGCAAACCAAATTTAACTAAGGAATGTTGGTTATGTTATAATGTCAGACCACCGTATTTTGAAGCAATTGGAAAACCAGGTAGGATTCAATGGTCTAATGGTTCAAACCCACGAGAATGTCCATGGGATGACCAGAGGAACCATACGCAAGGGATTACTATTCAATTCATAACAGGTCAAGGAAAATGTATAGGTACAGTGCCCGAAAAGTATCAGCCTCTGTGCAACCAAACAGTCACTAACACCAATATAGAGACACAAGGATCAAAATGACAAATGGGCTATCCCAACACCAGGAGCTAAATGGGTTTGTTCAGACATCGGAGTAACACCTTGTCTATCCCTAAATGTGTTTAATCAATCTCAGTTTTGCGTACAGGTGATTATAGTTCCTCGTCTGATCTATCACACTTCTGAGGAGGTGCTACGCCACTTTGAAGGAGACCTGAACAGACAAAAACGAGAGCCAATTGCAGTAGTAACCTTAGCTACACTGCTGATAGCTGGCGGAGTTGGAGCAGGTACAGGTATAGTTTCCCTAGTAAAAGGTCAGGAATTACAAAGTTTGCAAATGGCTGTAGATGAGGATTTAGCAAAAAATAGAACAATCTATTCAAAGTTTAGCCACCTCAGTAAAGTCTTTATCAGAAGTAATGTTGCAAAACAGAAGAGGATTAGACCTATTGTTCTTAAAGGAAGGAGGGCTATGTGTAGCTCTCAATGAAGAATGCTGTTCTTTTGCTGACCATACGGGAGTCGTCCAAGACACAATGTCTGAACTTCGGAAAAGGACCGTTTATTATGTTGATCCTGGGGCTTATATTTGGACCATGCATATTACGCTATATTTTACATTTTGTTAAGGAGTGGTTTGACATAGCTAAACTACTCATTCTAACTACGAGAGCTGAGACAAATTATATACTAATGAAGATGAAGATGACGAGAATTACTGTGAATGTGATATGCCACGTGAAAACTATGATTGTAACTGTAAGGGATTGTATTGCGAGTGTTATGATAAGTGTCGAAATTGTGGAAAAAGGTTTACCTGCAGTGCCGAAAATGAAAATAGCGTCTAATAAACAATAATAGGATAAAAGAAAAAGGGGGGATTGTAAGAAACTATGAATTAAGGTATTGTTTATTGAGATTTATGTTAAGCTCAATGTAAAAGGTCAGACAACAAAAGACAGGAAAATTGCATATGCAAACAGCTGCCAGACATCACTTGTGTGTAGCTGCCTTTACATACCAATACCACCTATGCAAGCAAAAGAGATACTGCTCAAAGATAACTACAGGATGTTCTGAGGAACAAAAGAGGAAGACTCCTCACTCAACAACCACAGGAAGGCAGAAAACGACCCCCTTCACAGCAACTAAAGAATGCGCAGAGTACCTACAGTGCTTCACGGCCACGGACTAAAATGTATAAAAAAGGGACTGTTTGAACTGATCAGTACGGCAGTTGGCGGAGCGCAGACTCCCCTGTCGTCCAGCGCTGTCTTTGCTCATATTCTACTTGCTACAATTAATAAAATTATAATTGGATTATGATCCGTTGTGGTCTCAATTTATGACATAAGGGTTGAACAGCAAAGCAAGCACAAGAAGCAGGAAGCCACCTATGTCATATGGGAAAGAAAAACTGCTCAACGCCAGCAAATCTGCATTTTATCAAATTAACCTGATTCTATGTTTAAAAATCAGATCTACACAATGTGCTTCTCACTGCAATTACCAGGAGGCATTGATTATTGCATAATAAACAAACTTCCCAATGAGAAAAGTGTCCATTTTGCATTTGAATTGTGGATTTTGGCAAGTAATTCCATGGAACTACAGTAGCTACAGAGCTGCTTGGACAACAGAGCCAAAACAGGCATCTTTATGGGACCATTCATGTTTGTTATATCTGCCCTTTGTATCTATCTACAAGAGGCTGCTTAGTTTTGGCAAACAAAACTCACTAACACCACTTGTCCTTGGATCACTCCAGCTTTCAAAATAAATACTGTGGACAACTCAAACACTGCAAAGGGACTGAAAACAACTGTCACTGACTGATAAAAAGAGGGAAACACTGCTTACTTATCAAATGTACTCACATTTGCTTCCCATCTGTAAATATTAGCTCCCATACATATATAATGTTGCAAACCAATATGGAAATACAAACAAAACTAGATATGATGGGGAACAACAGTTCATCCAAACAGGACATGGAAGGTTTTATGTTACAGCTCTGAAGATCTAACTTCCCTGGTAGTTTTGCAGGTATCTCACTGATGGAACCTGCTCTGCAACAGCCAATTCTATCTCATTTTTTAGAGACTAGTATGATTTATAACATTCAGAGTTGGAATAGGTTAATATTGGTTCAAATTCTCTTAATATCTAAGCAGAAACCCCTTGATGCTGGCCTTACCTCAAAGGCACTGGGAACACAGTTTGCAACCCCTAACTTTGAATCTGAGTGGGGACTGCACAGCATGAATCAATGAAGCTGTCATGTAGAAGTTGAGGCTGCTGTGCCAAGAGACTTTACCCAACCGCAACAGGTGGCTTTCCCCCATCCCCTCAGCCAGAATGGTGGGCACTCTGAGCTGTGATGAATCGCTCCTTTCATCAGTTCCCACGGCATTCAAAAGTCAAGGAACGCTGTGAAAAACATCGCTGCCCCTCTGCCAACACACCACATTCCTAAGGGCTCGCTGCTCACCACGGCTGCACCCACTGCAAGGCGTATAAATACAAGGCATGCACTACAGCGGGAATTCACAAGAGCTAATAAGTTATCAACTTTAAGGACATCAAAACACAGTTGAGATAGGCAAAGCTACGAGGGCATTTTCACAGACAATGGGTCTAGGAGTTATGCCAGTTCCCAGGGATCTCAAGAAGCATTTTTCTCTTGTTACCTTGGTAACCGCTACCTTGGCACCCTTGTTGATAAGCTGCACCACATTCTCCACTTGGCCTTTGTAGGCGGCTATAAGCAGGCGTTCTGAAAGCACGGCGACCACATCCTGCTGGCTCATGAATTAGGAGAGAAAGGTTTTCAGGTTTCTTCAGTCCAAAAACAAAGGCTTGGGAGCGGTTCGAGCAGCATGCAGGCAGACGAGGAAAGACGCCAGCTCCCTGGACAGTGATGTTACTGCTATGCCATCCTCTGGACCTGTGGATTGGAAAACAACACTGCTGTCAGAAGCACTGCAGCAGCTCCTCCCCGAGTGTTCATCTTTGCATCCTTTTGGGAGGGGGGTCACAAAAACCCTTAGAGCCTCCTGAAGACATTGCACTTCTGTTGCAATGCAGAGGGATGTAGGCAGTAGCTCATTTTCAATGTGCCTTCAGTCTCCTACTTTGGGACAAAAATCCTTAAACTTTCTGAGACCTTAACTCTCTTTTGACCTAACTTGTATTTGCGTGCCCCTCCCCCTTCATTCTCTCCTTATCCCCAGGTTTCATAGAATCACAGAACGGTAGGGGTTGGAAAGGACCTTTAGAGATCATCTAGTCCAATCCCCCTGCAGAAACAGGGTCACCTAGATCAGGTCACATAGGAACATGTCCAGGTGGGTCTTGAAGACCTCCAAGGAAGGAGACTCCACAACCCCTCTGGGCAGCCTGTGCCAGGGCTCCCTCACCTCACAGTTTTTCCTTATGTTTAAGTGGAACTTTGTGTTCCAGCTTCATCCCATTACCCCTTGTCCTGTTGCTAGCTACTACAGAAAAAAGGGATGTCCCAACCTCCTGATACCCACCCTTTAGATATTTATAAATGTTAATAAGATCCCCCCTCAGTCTCCTCTTCTCCAGACTGAACAGCCCCAGTTCCTGCAGCCTTTCCTCATATCAAAAATGCTCCAGTCCCCTGATCATCTTGGTGGCCCTGTGCTGGCCTCTCTCCAGCAGTTCCCTGTCCCTCTTGAGCTGAGAAGCCCAGAACTGGACCCAGGTTTCCCAGACTTATTAGCCAAGGACAGGTTAACTACCTCCACTGATAATAGTAGCTCAGCCTGTGTTGGCCAAGGGAACAAGAACAGGTTATAGTCACTGCCTGCTGATATAAATACACAAACCTCTGCCCTGGAAGGACTGAGTGCAGTCAGCAATTAAAAGCAGCTGACTGTTCCCTCACGAGTATAAAACGCTTCACAGCCTCCTCTGAACCATCCCAAGGACACCTTCAGGAGGGATCACAACCTGCAGCTGAGAAACACTCATCCTTGCTGTCTGTGAGAAGTGATGTTCCCCAGCAGTGCTGACATCACACCCCACTGACCCCAGAAACAATTCAGATTTAGCACTCATCAAGCAAACTTGTGAGCATGTTCTTCTTCCCAGGCTCCACTGACCTGTCCAATGAGCCACTGAAGCTGAAAAGAGATTTCTGACATAATTCTTGAAAATGTATCTGCAGATCACATTGAGCTGTAGGATCCAGAACCTGCCCAGTCTAGGAGGATTTCAGCTTTACCTGTGCTTTTCATACTTTGGTATCTGATTGCTTCAGTACAGGAAAAACACCTTCAAGACAGCCAGAGTGTATACAGAGCTTTCCATATCTTTATCTCTCTCTTTTGAAATATCACTGCACTGCTCCTTGTCAGCTGGCAGTATTGCAGGCTTTGCATAGTCTAAGGGTAATTGGTACAGGGACTAGATGATCTTGGAGATTGATAGTGGAATATTATGTCTTTCATCCTTATGTTATCCCTTTGAATCCATCTCAAAACTGCAATAACTGCAAGCTATTACTGCTTAATGGCTTTGCTGCCCACCTAAATTGATTTGTTTCTCACAGTTTAGCTCACAGTACAAAACCCTCCCCATCATAATCCCACCACTCAGAGTACTGACATTTTTGTGAACAGCTTCAGCAGGCAGATCATCACCAGAATGCCACAAAAGACTGAACTTCCATCCTCATACCAGGAAGACACAGCAATAAGGGGGAAATGCATCAGTGCTTGTGGCACAGGAACTCTCCATCCTCTAAATACTGGGGGTGACAAGTTTTAACAAACATCACTCCAGTGTTACAAGATCTTATCCATCAGTACACCTCTGGAAGAAAAAAGTGCTGTAGCCTTGTTTAATTGAATAGTTAACAGGGTATCATGATCGCCTGCATGACCAAAGTCCTTGAACTCCACAAGATCTGTGACCTTCACTAAATATGTTTGATCACAAGCTCACATATATTGAAATCATGTTGACTAATTTGCAGTAGAAGATACTTGCAGAGTGTAATTTGCACTCTGTTGTGGTTTAACCTCAGCTAGCATGCAGCTGCTTGCTCACACCCCTACTTCCCCACACTGGGATGGGGAGGAGAGTTAGAATCATAGAATCACAGAATGGTAGGGGTTGGAAGGGACCTTTAGAGATCATCTAGTCCAACCCTCCTGCAGAAGCAGAGTCACCTAGATCAGTTTGCATAGGAACTATTAATTCATATTAATGAAACATAAAATGCTTTATGAGCATTAATTCTTATAACACCCTTTGAGGTGAGTATTATGCTCAAGAATGTTACATGCAGTTTAGAAAAGTGTCCTTTAAAGCACAGGAAAGTTCCTTTTTCCTCCAGTGCTAACCAAGAAGTTACGACATAGCCGGGAAATAACTCCAGATAATTGACTTTTGATTTCTATGTGTAAGCATTAGACAATGTTATCTCCAGGTAAGATTCAGGTTAGCTTTTCTTTATCACCCTCTGCTTTCTAGGTGTGAACATGTTTGGGGCAACATGGAAATAGCTGCACGATTATTCAGAGAAACATGGGGAGAACTTTCTGCCTCTCTAAAGCAGCACAGAAATGGACATTAGAGAAGTGGTGCCGCACCCTGCGCTGCTGGACCCATCTCACCCACTCCCTCAATGTGATGTGACACAGTTTGGACACCATGGCAACACAGATGAGATGAAGAATTAAAGTAACTCATTTCCTTCACCATCACTGTACACATACCTCTGGCACAGTGATGTGCACAATATAGTACACACTACATGAAAATACAGGTGGCCTACACTTAATTTGATCAGTGAAAAGCAACCCAAGTTTCCATCTCGCCTCCTAAATATTTTCTTTCCAGTCCCAGCTTACTGAAACAAGCTGAATCCCCTGAGCCCAGCTGCCCTGCTCCCAACACCCCTCTGAGCTCCCCATTACATCCCCCAGCAGCACCTCTGTGACCCCGGAGCACTTCCCACTCCTTCCCTCCGCAACTGGCCCACAGTGCAGGGCAGGCTTTACAACAGGCACCTTTCTCCATGAGCTCTTCAGGCAGTGAGATGGTTTGTTTCTGTGTCAACTCTTATCTGTGCAGCAGTGGTTTTTAGGTGAACTGTACCATCAGTTGTTTGTCCCCATCGTTACACCTAAGCTAGAGGCACGCACAACACACTGATAGCTCAGTGCATCTTAAAACTTCTGTGGTCAGACCCTGCTTGGTTTTCTCATTCCCTAAACAAAAAACCCTACATCATTGTCACTGAGATATTTCAACATTGACTGCCAAAATCTCAATGGAAATACTGTCCTGACATGCTGACATTTCTGGGCAAATTTGCAGAAACTGTAGATGTTCATTACATCTTAGTCACACCACTAGAAACACGCTCCAATACCTCAACTGACTCCCAGCAGGGCAAAGCTTAATGCTGCCAGGGAGAAGTCTGGTTACCAGGTCCCTACCTACACAAGGTAAATGCTGGAAATCCTACTCTCTAGTTTGATTTTTTTCCCCCAATGCTTCTCGCTGCCTTCCCACTACTGCAGAACTTTCCCCCTGGAGATCATGAGCCTCCTCAGCCTGCCATACCCCTGCCACACTGGAGTGGCAGCCTGCAATGGCACTGCTGTTACTTGTAGTTTGCCTTCTTGTCCCTTCCACCACTTTGATCACATCTAAAGCACAGCAAGGAGTCAGCTGTTGTTTTTTTACAGATGTCTCCCACGTTGTCCCAGTGTCCAGCACTCATTGGTCTCCCTTCCCAGAGGGCAGTCACATCAACAAGCCTGGCTGCAGCTCTGGGCTGTTTTGCAGACACAAACTCACACAACAGGTCACTTTCCCCACACTGGCTGCTTTACATCTCCTGTGATGGGATTATTTGCAACCCAGAGGATAGCATCCGATTAGGACAGAAACCCAGATGACTGAAAGACCAAATTTCCTTTTCTCTTGAGCTGGCAGAAGGTGATGGGTTACCAGCTGGAGTGAGACAGGGAGCAGCCTCCTCATTGCCCTCTCACCAGCTTTAACTCTCAGACACACAGAGCATCTTTCCTTGAACACGCCTGCACCTGCAGCAGGAAGAAGGCACCAGGTGCCCAAGGACTACAATTAAAAGCTCGACAGCCCCTTGCACACCCAGATGGTGCAAAATGAATCTGACAACATGATTACAGGCACTGCATCGCATCCCTGCTGCCGGCACCTGCTGTCCAGATTTACATCCCTCATTATCATCCCCCACCCCCTGGATACGGGAGGCTCAGGGAGAAGCACAGCAGAGAGCATAGGAATAGTCAAACCTTCTGCCTTCAAAACAACAACAAAAGAATTTGGCTTTAACGTATTTTTAAACAAGAAACCGTCATCTCCGTGGTTCTTTGTTTAAGATCAGATTACTTACCTGGGGCAGGCTGGGAAGGCAACACCTACTTCCTGAGCCTCTCCGGGGAAGGGGTCCAGGTGTGATGCCCGCAGGTTCAGCTGCTCCCCCACGGAGCAATCCCTTCCGAAGATAACCTGCTCACCCCATGGGGGGAGCGTGCAAAAGGACAGGTTGATAGTGGATTAGCATTCCCGCCCGGCAGCAGCGAGGCGCCGTCCCCCGGCGCTGAGGTCCAGCCGCATCCCCACGGATGACACCCGCGCCTCTGTCACTCGTGACGCCCCGCCGATGTTCTCCGAGGTGCCGGACCGGGACGGCACAGCACGGCTCGGGCGGGCAGCCGGCTGCAAAGCTCACGGCTCCGGCCCCTCTCCCCTGCGCCTGGCAGAGCGGGTGAGAAACGCTGTCGGCACCCTCCCCCTCCCCAGCTCGCTCCCCGCCGAACTGCCGCCGGGCTGCTCCAGCCGCCGGATCGCCGACACGGCAGGAACCACACAGTGCACGAACAGGGTTTTTGAAAGCCAATCAAAGGGAAATCCAGGACACATCAAGCGTCAGAGATACTTAATGGCTAAGCAATAGCCTCTCCTAAATTCACCCTAAGAATTAACCAAATCAGCTTCTTCTGAGACACGACAAAAAAACCCGAAAACCTAAAGATTTAAGAGCTATGAGCTAATCAACTTTATATCCCCCGTGCTTTATATCCCCAGCGCAGGTCACTCTTAGAAAGTAACCAAGTTCAATTACTACATGAATAAAAGAATGCTTACATTGCTAACTAAAAGTTTTTGTGTGTACCAAGGTTCAAGATGGAAAGGGATTTAAAAAAAGGGAAAAGAAAAAGGGATCCCACCTTTCTGCAAATTGTTTTTTCTAGTTTATCCCCAGAAATTGATGCTGAATAGCCAAAAGAATCAAAATGGATTACAGTTATTCTGAATTGGTTTAGAATAGCCCAGTGTAAAGATATGGAGTCAGACCATTTTGCTGTGGAGGGTACATAATAGTTACTATTTTGTAATAATAAAAAAGTCTAAGAAAACTGCCTGTGTCTAAATACTGCCCATTTCTTCTTTGTTCAGCTCTCAGAGCAAAATGGGGTTTGTTCCTTATCAGTACATATTAAAATCTATGAAATGTTCTTTTCCATGTCCAGCCTCTTTGAGAAGCAGTTTGTCATGTTTAAAATATGACATAAACACCAAGATTGTACTCACTTCAGAGTATCATTTTCCAGCAGAGTGGAGTACTGAATTAGAAAGAGTGAGTTTCCTGGAACTCATTTCATCAGTAGCTCCAGGATGCAGATATATCTGCCATTTCTACAACTGACTTTAAGAGGGTTTTTCCAAGACCTGTGGCACTGTTTTCCTTAAAGTGATTTCTCTCCAGTTCTGTCATAACTACTCAGGAAAAATGTATGCATTTTGCTAAAGGGAAGACTCTACCTCTCAATCCTTCCTGCCTCATGAGTTAAAAAAGCCAAAGGTGTCATTATGAAAATCACAGTGGCAGCAGCTATGTCTGGAAAAGAGCAAAGCCTCACCAAGACAAGAACAATATGGTTTTGATTGAGACTTTCCTTTATAACAACATCAATATTATTTTCAGAGTTAGATTTTATACCAATCATTTGGAACTGGGAACCTACATAAAAGTCTGGCAGCTTATATGTTGGCCTCTGCTTTTTTTCCCCCCAGTGTTTTCATTGCATATTTTATCATACCAAGTAAAATGATTCAGTTTTCATAGGGACAGTTGTTTGATTCATCATCCTAAGTATCAGCATGGTCTGGTACATCTGAAAATGTTCTCTGGGCTTTTTTGTTTGGTGGCTTTTTTCACTTGTTGCTATTAATTACTTCAACAATGACTATGTAGCAGCCTCCCAGGGTGCATCTGCATGACAGCTGCTCATCAAGCTTCCCACCACAACCAGCTGGGGCTGACTGATGCTGCTTCACCGCAGCTGTGCAGCCAGACCCACAGGCAGCAGCCACCGGCTCTCCGACTGCTTCAGGGAGCACAGCTCTGCACAAATTCTCAGCTGCACAACATCTCTCAGCTGATGCCCTGTTACCACCAAAACCAGCTTCCAAAGTTGCACTTCCAAGCAGAATGCTTTTGGATAGAGGCACAGGCCCATGGAAACCAACACTGAAGATCAGAGACAGTCTGAAGACACCACTAATCTTGTATGAAGACAACTCTTTTCTTCCCCTCACACTTATCTCTTTACCACGTAGCCCTGACCCTCCTTACCCAATATGGAAGTTATACACTTACAACTTTCCAGATAACATTTATGTTTTGGCTTTTCTCAATGAGATTTCACAACTTCATTACCCTCCCCATCCTCTCTTTCAACACCTGCATGCACACACATGTCAAAACCATTCAGCACAAGCCAGCTCAAGGCTCAGCAAGCCCTTGTCAGTTGAGGGCTATTTACATGACAAAACAGCATCTATTGTTTCATAGGGGACAGTGCCTGTGTGCAAACACACATGCATGAGGTCTCTAGCCCCCATTTGCATAAAACCAGTTAGGAGGTCTTTCCAGCTCACTGCTGTTTAACAGAAGTGCTGGAGCCCAACCTTGGGAACCAAGCAGGCTCACGGCTGTGCTGGTGGGAGAGCAGGGTTTGATGCTCACACACAGTGGGGCTTCTGGGTGGGAGAACTGTTCCTCACCTGCCAATCAAAGGGCCCACGAATCCTACCCAAGCTGATTGCAGAACCTCACTGGGTTCAGAAAGTGCCAAAATCCTTTTTACAGCAAGTTTCTTTTCCTTCCTTCTCTGCTCATCCCTCCTTGCTTACTGCCAAAATATGTCCTCTGCTGCCAGGAAAGGCCTTATTACCTTCTTGCTCCATCTCCATACCAAAGATATGACTTTAAAGACACTGCTTTTCAAACTACCTATAGCATGGGCAGTACCTGCCATTCAGTTTGGGGACCCCACTGCCCTTGTGTCAGTATGGTAGTACAGAGGACTTCTCCTCACATTTGATTTGAATCCTCCTCCCTGTCAGTACAAGCAACCCCACACTCTCCCAGCCAGCACAGAATGGCCAACTTGTGTAAATATTGCAAAAAACACACTGGAAGTTTTCAAGAAAAAAGAATTCCTGCATTTATAGATTTATAGAAAACACTACTCTGATAATCTAATGCCAGTCAGCACCAAGCCACAAACTTCTATTCCAGCTAGATCCCATCTTTACTCATGTTTATAAAATATGTGCAGTCAGGCAGTGGTCAGAAAATGCTCCAAGTGACAGAGCAAGAGAGAAGAAATAACACATTTGGCAGTTTTGAAATGTTTTCCAGCTGACAAAAGATCATTGAAATTGCTCTTCCTCTTCAAGAGAAACATGACTTAGGAGCTGCCAGCAGTGAAGACACAACCCCTCTTGTACCATCAGAGCTGATGGACATCCTGGGAGAGCACTGGGAGTGCTACCTCACTGCGGTGTGGCAGCTGGACCAGTGCCTCCCAGTTCAGCAACGAACCACAGAGACATCACAAGTACTGGAGATGTTATGATATTAGCACAGTGTTCCTCAGGATCACTGGGCATCTTGGCATGAGTGCAGGAGTCTGGCAGGCAGTGTGTCAGTTAAAACCTTAAGGAGGCTCAAGCTGAAAATCAGTAGATTAAATCCTAGGGATGGAGTGGCCAGGGTGGGAGAGAGATGTATTCAGGCAAACAGGGGTGGAAATGCTGAGTCTGTCCACTGTAACTGATGAAGGGAGGGTGTGTCCACATAATGGTGCACACTGTTATGTCAAGAGAAGGTAATTTTTCCAGTTGTGACCCACCCCACCATGGGGTACTGCAACAGCAAGAGGAAGCACAAAAGTCCAGGGACCTGGCACACCCCAGAAAACAGACAGGAGTAGATGATGGTGCATCTTTCATTGGTAAAACATTGGCTGGCTTCCACAACTCTAATTTTTAATCTGTACCTTCCTGAATTACAGCTTCCTATCTGTAGCTCACAAGGCACCAGAGAGCAACTCAGAGGTCTGCTCTCCATACTGCTGTGATCCCCTGAGATGCAAGGCTTCTAGTCTGGGTCCCTGGGCAGGTACTGCTCAGTGTCAGGTATGACCCTCTCTCAAATTACCATCTGAAGCAAGCTCTCTAACTTACCGTAGGAAAATCTTCCTTTGCCAGGGAAGATGACTGAGGTACTTTGAGTATTTTCGTGCACCAATAAATGTATGAGTTGTGGGAGAGCAGAGAATTTTCTCTTCAGGTAGATGACATCTTGCTTATCACCATGTACAGTGTCTCTGATTTTAATGCTCACTTTAGCAGGCAGTAAAATGAACACTAAATATCTTCATGTACAAAACCCATCAATATATATATATATATCAATATATATATATATCATCAATATATACAGAACAAATGGCAAAAGATATGCAGGTACTATTTGCTTCATAAATCTACTTGCAAGTTACCAAAAAATCAGTCACTGTGGGCTACACATATTTTCCTTACAGAGGATCATAAATCAATTCAGAAGCCTTCTGCAGGTGTCTTGATTTCTCATCCAGTTGCTACATCCGAAGGGGCTGTACTGGAGAAGGCTGACATTACTGCTTAGAATGGTTGGATGCTCTCTTGAATACCTTCCCAGCTGCTGCCTCATACTTTGTAACATCCCACTGACTATGCAATTTTTTGGGTCAACAAGTTCATCTCTTAAAGAGTGTAGAGCTAGAACCTATAAGACACCTAAGAATGAACTTGGGTGACACAGTCAACCACTGCTCAAAAGTAAAAGGCAACTGAAAATCACTAAGATGTTCTTTGTCTCTCTGTCACTGGAAACAACCTGTTGTCCACCTGTGTCCTAGAGAAGGCAGGTCAAGTCTTCATTTCTCGTTGAGCAGGTGAACATGGCTCACAGAACAGGACATCTTTCCTGATACACCTCTCTGAACATTTTCCCACCCAGCCTTCATATCAGCCCCAAGAACTGGTCCATTCCAGGTGAACTTTTCCCTGACAAAGCAATTCTCTTTCTTAGGGGCTTAGGGAAATCCCACTTCAATAGGATGCTTGACACTTTTCTTCACTATCCTTGAGCCACCAGTCCTTAGAAATGCAGTTCAACAGAGGTGTACATGGACAGTAGAGGACGTGAGGAATTACATACTCCAAAAGGATACAGCAGTGTGACCCTAATACCATAACCTAACACCACAGGCAAAACTCCAAGCTCCTCTCAATCCATGTTTACCCAGGAACTTTAATGCATTTCCAAATGAATTTCTGCATGACATTATTTGTATACATTTTAAACAAAAGAAAACCAAACCTAAAAGTCAGATTTGCTTTATACTCACTCTTATGCATCTGCCACTCCTTTTTTTCTGATGAACATTTTACAGCTATGTCTTGCAGGGCAGCCTCTGGCTGAGGACAACAGGGATTGCCAGCTTCAGTATTTTCCAGTGCTGATGGCAAAAAAGAGTCTCTGTCCCACAGTGTGGTACACTGCTCCTGCCTAGGAGAAACACAGCATCAATGGAGCATCAAGAACAACACAGAAATTAAACACTGGTGCTTTCTGCAGCATTCAGCTGCCTGAAGACACCTGGACAAACCCAGCCACTTCCTCCTGAGGTTTTCACACTATATGAGCAAGGCAAACAAGACAGATAACTTCATATCTTCCCAGAAATCACATGACAAAGCAACAAAGTCAGCAAAAGGACTTGTTCTGCTTCTCTCTCTAGTACCTTCCCCATCACATCTCGCTGTCACCTCAGTCCAGGTATCTCCTGGTCACATCCTAGTGGATGTGAGTAGATTTTTCTCTGGATGTGGGGACTTGTGGGCATATTCACAAAGGTTTCCACTCTCAGCCTCTGATCCTTCTCTTGTTACAGAAATGCTTCCTTTCTTATTGCCTTTCCAGGTTTATTTGTTGCCATAGCTATCATTACATCCTTTCTGAAGTCTCTAAACTTCAGACAAACTGCCATGTTAGCAGTATTTGTGAGCTCAGATGAGACTTAGAAGCCTGCACTGCCAAAATGAGCAGGTGTCACAGAATCACAGGATAGTAGGGGTTGGAAGGGACTTCTAAAGATCATCTAAGTCCAGCTCCAAGTGTCTACTATTCCTGGATCACGAACTCCAACTTAGAGTTACAGGAGGGTGCAGTGGCCAGGGCTCACAGTAATTTCCTTGCCAAAGGTAAATTGACAGCTCTGTACACCTGTAGAGAAGCAAGTTGCAGAACCTTGCCCAGGGCCCAGAAGCAGTTGCCATGTTAACAAGGAGGAAATGGACTTGTAGAAGTCCTCCTCCTAAAAATCTCTGTGGCAGGGGCAAAAGATCTGCCAGAGGCTGGGCTGCTAGCAAAACAGAACAAGCCATAAAAGTAAATGATGTGCTTAATTATTGCCTTTAAATGGCAAAGACTGCACTGGGGAGAAAAGTGACTTCCTTCTGTTCCTGAAGCCCATTGACACACTACAGAAACACGATGATGAGCTTCCTTGCCCCACCTCTTACACTCAGCAAAGACAAGAAATATTTCATATGAAAACTGCTAACAAATGGGAGTGTGTCCTAGTAAAGCACTACTCCATGCTTGCCTGCTTATTGCATGCTTCATAACCCCAAAGCTAAGCTCCAGTAAACAGACATGCATCTTATAAGAAGTTAATACCTGGGTAGAGTGGTCTCTTTTTTTCCCTTTTAAAAGACTGATGCCTTTTTTAATCAATCTTCTTGTTCCACAAAAATGAAGCAGCAGTCATGTCTTCCCATTACAGTTAGAGAGGAAACCTGACAGACAGCTTGGGAGTAGCCAGCTCCACAGACACGAAAGGATCCCTCCAGTCTCAGTGAAATGGCACTGATTGTTTCATGGTGTTCACAAATGATGGGAGTCACTTGGCCTGCTTCAACTTTTGAGGGCTGCAGGCAGAAAACTGCTAAGACTGAATAATCTCTCTTGATCTTTAAAGCAGAAATCATTGCTGAAATTCCAGTTCAGTGACTTCAATTAGAAAATGCTGATGGAAGACCTTGCCATCCTTCTTTTTTACTAATTAATATCTCTGCTTAATTCAGCTGCTTTTCCTATCCTTTTTCCTAATGCATCCAGATCAGCAGATGTGTTTACATATAAAATTCCTCATAATACAGAAAGGCATCAGAAAACTAACTACTAGTTATGGTTGTTGGTAAGGGAAGTTCTCCTCCCCTCTCCTCTGCCCTTGTGAGACCGCATCTGGAATCTTATGTCCAGTTCAGGGCCCCTCAGCTCTAGAAGGAGAGGGAGCTGCTGGAGAGAGTTCAGCACAGGGCCACAAAGATGATGAAGGGAGTGGGACATCTCCCTTCTGATGAAAGGGCTCTTCAGCTTGGAGAAGAGGAGACTGAGGGGTGACCTCATTAATGTTTACAAATATGTGAAGGGTGTGTGTCAGGAGGATGGAGCCAGGCTGTTCTCAGTGATGGCCCATGACAGGACAAGGGGCAATGTGTACAAGTTGGAACAGAAGAGGTTCCAAAGAAACACAAGGAAAAACTTCTTCCCTGTTGAGGTGAGGGAGCACTGGCAGGGGCTGCCCAGATGGGGTGTGTAGTCTCCTTCTCTGGAGACATTCAAACCCACCTGGATGAGTTCCTGTGTGACCTACTCTAGCTGGTCCTGCTCTGGCAAGGGGATGGGACTGGATGATCTTTCAAAGTCCCTTTAGCTCTTAAGATTCTGTGACTTAATCTTTTGTTATGTTTTTTGCTGACTATGTTATCAATTACAATGTTATTATCTTGCAAATGCATCTTTCTGTTTAATTTTAATCAGAAATATCAATTGAAACATAGAGAATAAACTGTATCTAAACTACAGGTAGGCTATTAATAGACATGTTCAAGATGATGTGCAGAAAGGCAGAGTCTAAAGTTAGAATCACAGAAATGGAAATTGGAGAGACATCTCCAGAGCTCGTCTAATCCCTTCTTACCATAGCTATAGCTTTTACCTTCAGGACTTGCCTGAACACGTTCCTGTGTGACCTGATCTAGGCGGACCTGTTTCTGCAGGGAGGTTGGACTCGATGATCTCTAAAGGGCCTTTCCAACCCCTACCATTCTATGATTCTGTGAAATGAGATAGGTGAGCAATTCTCCACCTTCCAGATGTTTGTGTACACAGATGACAACTGAAGGACAGACACTACTAATGTGCTGGGGTTTCATTACTGTTGCGTCCCACAGCAGTCATCACATGGAAAGTGAGGACTTCAACATATAGGTGGCCCTGTTTGGCCAGGTTAGTGTTCCCAAGTTTCCCCACTAGTCCCTGCCTGACCTGCTGTTAAGATTACAAACCTGGAAGTGTGAGCAAACCAGCCCTGTTGTGTTTATTAGCATAAATGAGATGGCTGAAGGATGGTAGAATAATACTGTAGTACTTCATTCTGCAAAGAGAAGGGCACTATGAGAAAACTTGCTATTTCTTTAACAGACTTTTCCTTTCAAAATCCACTTATTTGAGTTATTTCACTTCAGAAGGCTATTTTATAACTGCTTGCTGGTTTCCATTCTTTCAGGCTGACAGAAAACAGAATTCCCCAGAGAAAAAAAATCAGATTTAGCTTCTCTCTTCCTCGCTTACGAATTTCAATGGGGAGCTCATGAATTGAATTGCTTTTTATTTAGACCTCCCCTTCCACTGTGATAGGGTTTTTGAACAATGATGGTTAAGACTAATTTTTTTACTGTAAGGTACTTCCTTTGCATTTGAATAAACAGTTTGATCATTATACATGAGCCAATTTTCAGCATGAGTTTCATACAATACCTGAAGAGACAGAGATTGTATACCCTGGATTTCCCTTGGATTACAAACTGAGGTATTAAGAATAAAAGCAAAGATTAAAAAAAAAAGCCCTTAAAATATCAAAGAAAAACCTTAACAGGAAAGGAACTTGCTGTTTTTATGTCTCTCTGGGATGTTCTCTCTGTTCTGTCTTTTCATCCCTCCACCTCAAAGACCATCTCATGCTAGTCATCTGCACTCAATCTGCTTGCCTAATACAATACTTTTCCTTTCTTCCTTCGTGTCAGAGCCCCTGAGCTCCTTCGGTCTCCCTTCCATTGTAGAGATTCAGAACTTTTTATGGAGAGTCAGTTCAATTTAGAGGATCAAACAAGACTTTTTCCTCTTTCAGCACTTCACTTAAACACAACAAAATACTTCCAAAAGGTATAGATAGTTTAAAATGCACCTACAGGTGCCTCCTAGAAAATACAGGTGTAAATGCTTTTACTTTGGTTGGAAATGGTGTGCTGCCAGAGGACAAAACACCAATTCTCTGCCTACTTGCACAAAAGTTGCAGAAAAAAACCCTGTTCAGGACAATTTATTTTGAAGAAACAATACAAAATATTTTAACCCAGGCTCAGATTTTCTGGTACAGAGTAATCTTGATTATATTTCATAACTATTATTGAAACGTCTTTTTCCCAGATAAATCAATCTGAACCAGGCTACCATTCTATCCTGGAAAATTATTCTCTGTCCTGAAACAAAGAGATCCTGAGTATTAATAGATTCAGTCTTGTCTTCAGGTGCCTTCACCAAAGCATACCCAGAACCTTCCCCTAATATTTCACCCTTCTGCCCTCTTCCTGCTGCTTCCTTGCTTCTCCCTTTGTTTTCTGTTTTGACATCATCTCCAAATCAATCAAACAGAACTTAGGGCATATCTGAGAACAAATAGAGATAGCTCCCAGGTGAAATCAGGTGATGGACTTAAAATCTCATTTATGTCAGGGAAAAAGGAAAGGGCAGAAGTCTCACAGGATGCATGGCTGCAGTCTGCAGAGCAAGTTTACTGACCACCAAACACAAATCCTCATATTTTATACAGAAATCATTAAAACCAGTAGCAGCAAACTACAAGGAAGGCATCTGGAAGGGAAAAACATAAAAACATAAAAATTATCCTTACTCCCCCAGCCCAGCACACAGCTCTGGAGGTTGATGTTATTACCACGACAGCACAACTTTTACTGTGACTGCCACTGAGCTGCAGTTGCACAGCATTAAACCCTGCTCAGAAACAGCTATACACAGGAAAGAAGATGATTCCTGCCCTAAATCTGAGAAAAAAGCCAAGAGGCAGCAATTGGACAGACAGGCACACAGTGTAAGAGGGATTCAGCAATAACACTGTGAACAGTTTAAGAGCCCAGACATGCTAGCAGTATCTCAGTTACCTCTTTCTTTCCCCTTAGCAAAGCAAGAATGAGGCACTGAGCGAGGCTTCCCATGTTTTCAGGGAGTTCTCCCTGGGCACAGCATTTTTGTCAAAACAGATAAAGGAGGGAACAGAAGACATCCTGAATGAGCCAGTGATGCCATCAAATTCTTAACACTGAATGAAAGATGGAAAGTCACCACAGGCCACCGCCACAAAAAATGCAAATCACCTTGTCTTCACTGTGGCAGAGAAAAAGGGGATGATCATGGGGAGGAAAGGAGCCCTAAAGGCTGAGGAAACCTCTGCAGGGGTATCCCAGAGCAGCAGCAGCAGGGTAAAATCCTCACATTACCAACAGCACTGAAGCACATTACAGTAGCAGATGCACAAATTACGAGACATAAACTCTGGACACAATTTTAAGAGTACAGACATTTACAAAAGAGAGGGAGGCACAAACATTTGGCAACTTTTAGGTACAGTGTGGTCACAATCACCTAGAGGAATCCTGAATTAAAGATTGTCTTATTAGGAATATGAGGTGTAAGAGGAAGATGGTGTTGTCCAAATGACCAAAAATACACAATTACTGGAATGAGGGAAAAAAACTGGAGGTTATGGGATAGAAAAATGTCAGCTGACACCTCCATGTCCACAAGATTATGTTGGAAAGACAGACAGGTATTTCTGGCCCATGCAGAAGATAAGTCAGGTGCACAGCAACAAAGATAAGTCTCTAGCATAGAGGCAAAAGTTGAGCTGATGTTTCTCTCAAGGTAATCTCATCCACAAGTTGCAGAAAAGAAAGATGAATTACCAAGGGCACAACCATAGAGAACAATTACCAAAAAGCTGAATGGGAAAGAACCATCCAAGTAAATCACTGACGTGGCAGAAGAACCCAAAGAGGACCTGATCAGAGAACAAAAGCTTGGGCAGGATTTCAAGAACAACACTGAGGACCAAAGACAGCTGAGAGCTTAAGTGGGGATGAAGAAGCACTGCATAGTGTAAACTTTGATGAGGAAGAGGTGAGTAAAGATGCAGAATGAAATGTGCAAGCTGAACTGGAAAATGAACAGGTGCATTAAGAGAGAGGCATTCCATCAACAGCTACTGAGAGAATGTTGAGCAATGAGAGGGAGAAGAGTGTTACAGAGGGTACGTAGAAGAGCAAACGTAACTGGTGATGGTCTGGCCTTTTTTTTCAAGCTGGAAATGATTCAAATGAGTTTATGTTGCTAGCAAAAGCAGAGGAAGCAGAAGTGAGGGTGGATAACTCAAGGAGAGATGAAAAAGCAGTGAAATGATCGAGATGGTACATCATCAGCAAGACAAGTGAAGGAGTTAGCAAAAGATTCTGCCTTTGCTGGAGAACAAAAGACTTCCAATAAGGGAGAAGAGAGCACAAGCAATGAAAAAACTCCTTTTGCCAGCCTTCTTCAAAGCAACTGCTGAGTTCCTACTCAGAGAGAGAACTGAAAGGAGAAAAAAAGGACCCCTTTGCAAAGGACAAGCCCAACAATTATTCCAATTATTCCAACAATGAGATACAAGACATATTGGAAGAAGAGATATACTCTTAAATATCCTTAAATGAATGCTGAGATGACAATTGGCTTGAAATAAGGAAGCAAACATACTCCCAAAGAGTCCATTGTATAAATGATGTTATTTTGATGTGTGTAAGGCCTTGCTCACGAGTTGTTAAGAAATTTCAATTTCTAAGTTGCTGCCCTGTTAAGGCCTTCTGAGAAACCTGAACATTTCACTCAGAAAAGACTTATCCAATGTAATGAGAGCTAAAAGATGTAGGAGTTATTTGGCAGACTGCCCTGTTAGACGTACTGTTCAGATGCTCCCCAGTTCACTGCTTTAAAGAGTAGAGTACCTCTATAAACCAGACAGAAAGTATATAGCTCATGCAGCAGTGACTGAACATTGGGCTGATTGTACAAATCTGTCCTGTAAAAGGGAAGCAAAAGAGAGCTGGCACTGTACTTTATAATAAATTAAAACAATGGCAGTCAGAAAGGGAAATATTTAGCCATTCATAGTCACTGCTTATACCATTAACCAAGCCTCTTCATGCTCTGGATGAAAGGAGAAACAGTTGCTCTGTTCTCTTTGAGATAGTTTTGCAAGTTGAACCCGACACACTGAGGGCCTGTCCGTCTCTGGGTGCACACCCTGCAGAGCTGCACTGCTACAGCTCACTGAGAGTTTTGGCCAAGAAAAGATAATGCAAAACTAGGTAGAAAAGAAAAACAAACAGTAGACAAAGTTGGGCTAGATTTAAAACAGTATTAGCAGGGGGCTGGTGTCTGAAGAGTATTCAACAATATGGATTATCAGGGCATGACATACTGAATTTATTTCAAGATGACTAGACTTGACTATTTGTGTAAAAAAAAAAAAGCTGGTTTGGGTGACAGCTGCAGCAGCCCTCAGTAACTGCACTAAACAGAGCACAGGGAAAATCCCCTCTTGTGCCAGGACAGAGCCAGTCTGCCCAAAGACCTGCTGTCATGGCTCATACCTGTTTTCATGCAGCAACACCCCGAGGGGGGAGATGGCAATTTGGTCTCTTTGTTCATTCAGTTCTTAATCTCTCTGTTGAGACTGACAATGGGGGAGACCATTAGTGTCAGCTCTGCTGGGACTTTCTGTTATTAAGGCTACTTAAGCTTTTCCAAGTAAATTGCATGTGTCAAACGAACATCACACAGTGATGGGAAAAAAAAGCCCTTATACAACTGCTCTCCCTTTCTATTGATCCACCCAGGAGCAAGGGGGAAGGGAAAAGACACAACCCTGGAGACTTCAGCCAGTTCTTTGCAGTTCCCTGTTCCTCCTGCTCATTATATTCCTATTTTACACTATTTACAGGCAATACGTTAATCATTCCCTCATGCTTTCATTTAACTGGAGGTTAATGACTGGGTATACAAGTCACTCTCAAAGCCTTGCAACAGTCACCATGCTGGCTACAACTTGCCTAACTTCAATCTTATAACAAGATATGGTTTAGACTAATTTAGTCTCCTTCTACAGTCAACAGAGAACTGGTTGTACTGCAATCACAGGTTCTTTCTGCCCCCCTCCTCTGACCACACAGCAAGCTCATTTCCACACACTTTGACTAAAGTGGTGTGAACCCCCTACGTAACAACAAACTGGCCATCCATTACAGAAAGTACTTTACTATGTCAAGGCTTCCATCTTCTTAAGGAAAGAGCTAGAAATTGTTTATAGACTGTCTTCTGAACTGTAATTACAACCCTGAGCTCCCATCTGCAGGCTACGAGATTCCCAGCACCTTTTAACCACTGTCCTTTTATCTGTCATTCAGCATCCTTAAGCAGCAAAGGCATTCTTTGTGCCACTTTGAGTGCATCTAATCTTACATGTGCAAAACCTTAAGTAGGAAAAAAAGTATAATTCTTGACCCTATTAAGTCACAGGGAATTTGCTGTGAACTTTGACAGGGTTTGGATTTCACTCCAGCTCCTGACACTCAGAGGGCTGTATGGCTTGATGTTGTTCATACTTGCAAATGGATTTAAATCCCTTGGATATTTTTTTAATCTCTGAATATAGGATCTCTTTTGGATCTCAGGATATTGAACCTGTGGATCTCGCCCATCTACAGCACAGCACACTGAAGAATTCTTTCTGCTGGGTGTAATAGCTGCTGTTTAAAATCCATGCATGTTCTTTGAAGTGAACAGGATTGCCAGCCTGCCATACAACTCCAAACCACGGATATTTAAAGCAACAGTTCTCAATTCAAATAGGCACTTGACTGAATTATGGCATTTCTCCATCATGTCTTCCTCCCCTTTCTTTTGCTAGCTTCTTTACTGCTTTTCCAAAAGAAATCAGATGAGAAAAAGGGAGTAATATCTGAAGGGAAGTTTAAGCTCATGGAAGTTAGTCCTTTCAAAGTTACAGCTGCCAAAGAAAGTTTGATTCAGCTTACTGCACAGTCACTGTAAGGCACACACAGATACTGCAATGTTCTACAATGTACAGACACCAGAGAACTGTGACAGCTCCTGCAGGAAAACATACATTTATATTTATGACCTCACTGGCTTAGTGTATTCTTTTCTGTTGCAATTCTTCATGGTTAACATAATTAGCTGTGTCGTTGTTTCATTAAGTACCCTGACATTTCAGCTAGATGTTTCCAACTGATTTATGCCCCTCCACCCAAAAGGGGCAAAAAGAGAGGCAAAGATGAACAAAAGGCAATGGAGCAGTATGACCGTGGGAATGAGGTACCCTCTACGTGAAAACAGAAGAGCTCTTCAGATAACAATAGAATGGGTAGTCTACAAAATGTCACATACTCAGCCTCCTCTAAAATATGGGGAGTTTTAGGAGCATCACGTATAACAAATAATTCAAACAAATGAACAAGTTGTCAAATTTTCCCCCTCAACTACATCTAGCAACTGAAGAATCTGATGTCCACACTGTTCTACCTCTCTCCCTCACCGCCATACCAGAACTCACACTACCACCCCATGGGACAGACAAGGGACAGGTGAAGCATGTCCACAAATATCCCAGCCTCAGCCTCTTGATTACTGCAAAGCACACCTATGGAGACAGAACACAACCCAGACTAAACCATCTGGAAATTTCAAACCCCCTTCTGGAGGAAATATCTCTCTACCCATTCACTAGAAGAGAGTCCAAGTTAGTCAGGTTGGCTTCAAAATCAAGTGTCCGAATTTTGATAACCTCATGTTTCGGTAACACTCAAAAGAGTTCACATAATGACCTACTTATCTTTCTCACGTTCATTCTAAATAATCATGTTTAAAGTGTATTAGCAAATACAGGAACTATTTTTCCTAACCTAATATAAACTAAAATGCATACTTTTAATTTATGAAAAGTGCATCTTTTCACAGAATCACACAGAATCACAGAATGGTAGGGGTTGGAAGGGACTTATAAATATCACCTAGTCCAACTCCCTACTAAAGCAAGTCCACCTAGATCAGATCACACAGGAACATGTCCAAGTGCTCAGTCTGGACAATAAGGCTCCAGGGAGACTTATAGCAGCCTTCCAGTACCTAAAGGGGACCTAAAAGAAAGCTGGGGAGGGATTTTTTACAAGGGTGTATAGTCACAGGACAAGGGTAATGGCTTTAAACTGAAAGAGAGTAGATTTAAATTAGATGTAAGGAAGTTCTTGGTGATGCACTGGAACAGGTTGCCCAGAAAGGCTGTGGATGCCCCATCCCTGGAAGTGTTCAGGGCCAGGCTGGATGGGGCTTTGAGCAACCTGGTCTGGTGGAACTAGACTGGTCTCTGGGTTGGAACTAGATAATCTTTAAGACCCCATCCAACCAAAACCGTTCTATGTAATGAAGCTGCACATTGCATAGCTCCTCAGCTCAAGAGGGACAGGGAACTGCTGGAGAGAGGCCAGCACAGGGCCACCAAGATGATCAAGGGTATAGAACATGTTTCATATGAGGAAAGGCTGCGGGAACTGGGGCTGTTTAGTCTGGAGAAGAGGAGATTGAGGGGAGATCTTGTTCACATTTATAAATATCTGAAGAGTGGGTGTCAGGAGGTTGGGACATCCCTTTTTTCTATAGTAGCTAGCAACAGGACAAGGGGTGATGGGATGAAGCTGGAACACAAAAAGTTCCACTTTAACATAAGAAAAAACTATTTCACTGTGAGGTGAGGGAGCCCTGGCACAGGCTGCCCAGAGGGGTTGTGGAGTCTCCTTCCTTGGAGGTCTTCAAGACCTGCCTGGACATGTTCCTATGCGACCTGATCTAGGTGAACCTGCTTAAGCAGGGGTGCTGGACTAGATGATCTCTGGAGGTCCCTTCCAATCCTACCATTCTATGATTCTATGAAATACCTAGACCAATGACAGTGTTGGATACCTGCAAAGTCTAATCAAAGCAGAAAAAAGCAGAAGTCCTAGCACAAGCATCATGTCCTCCATTAATCACCTACTATGGAGCAAAATCACTTCACCATAAATAAATAAATAAATAAATAAATAAATAAATGCCTACATGTCTATCTATGCATGATAAATTAGCTCTCATTATATCTCTCACTTGCATAAAAATACACAATTGCTCTCTGACAAATTTTACAAGGGAATTACTGAAGGGACCATCCATTACAATAAGCAGGAAGTAAATTATTTCCAAAAGCCATGTTCTTTCATGTACTTTCATGTTCTGCCTCAGAGCTGACAGTTCTTACGAGACGACTTGGACTCCTCTGATCATGTGGGGTCCTGAAAGCAGTTGCTCCTGTCCCTGCAAGGTCTCTTTTAAACATGATCTCTTCTTAGTGATCTGGGATGTTTCATGTCTTACTACATCCACAATTATTCCCCACCCTGCAACCCAGGAGAGAGGAGGGACAGAAGGAACTCTCTGTGCAGGATCATAAAAGATTATATTTAACCCAGTTTGATTTCATTCTCTGTAATTTGAGACAAAAAGAGCTGCAACTCTGCTGGGGGTGGGGAAGAAAAGCACATCTCATCCTGCCATAAGTAAACCAACTAATCCCCTTCTGAACTACTTGAGTCCTCCAAAGCAATTATAGTGGAAGATGGACAAAGACATCAGATGGTCTGTATTATCCATACCCAGACATATTCATAAAGCTCTTGGATAAACTCTCAGATATTTCTTTCATGCCATCTCCGGTGGCAAGACCCAGCAGTCACTGGTTGCATCAGGCAGTTGGCACTCAGAGCCTGGACTTGGCACAAACAGCAATAGACAGAAGGAGAATTCTAGGAAAACATCACAAAATAAGGAGCATTAGACATTCCTGATAAACTCACAGCATCTGGGAAGTGCAGAGGCAAGAGACATACGCCACTGCTTGGCAAAACCTTCATTAGGGCCAGGCTTTTAAGAAGGCAGACAAGAAGTGTGATTATAGCTGCTATTCACGGAGCCATGGCATCACCAGTGCAGAGTGCAGGAGGGTAAAGACAAAGTTCAGAAGCCAACTTAAATTCTGTTTTCAAACTTCAATCTAACATAAAGTCATAAGAAAAGGGAGGAAACAACTCAGCTGCCAAAGGCTTGTCTAATTAGTGGGGATTCATTTGCTTCACATTTCTTGAATTCCTTCCTCTTTGCTAGACAATTGACTAAGAAATACTCCTTTCCTCAAAAAGGCACCCAAGCAGAACAAATAGAACAACTAATATAAACTGGCAGCTGTAAATTAATCTATATAGTAGGCAGCTCAGAAGGCTTTGTTCATCCTGACGGCTTTGTGGGCTACAAACCAGAGAAACAAAAACAACCCCAAATATCCACTCACATCCGCAAACTCTTCATTAAACAGCAGCACTAATACTTAATCTCCCCAGATGCTGGGATGAAACAAGCATCACAGTCTCAGCGCACTGAAGTGATACCATGCCAAACAAGAACTGTTATCATGCTGCCATTGCGTGCACATGCTGGCAAGAGACAGAGGCAATACATGCAGATCACAGACTGTGTTCTGTTTCTCCAAATGGGCCTCTTTGTCCCAAATACACACTGGAAGGGGCTGCCCAGATGGGTTGTGGAGCCTCCTTCTCTGGAGACATTCAAATCCACCTGGACGAGTTCCTGTGTGACCTGCTCTAGGTGTCCTGCTCTGGCAGGGGGTTGAACTAGATGACCTTTCAAGGTCCCTTCCAACCTTTAAGATTCTGTGATTCTGTAATGCAGTATTTTGAGTGATTGCACCTATCTTTCACACATTTCTTTTCATGTTTTGTCAAATTAAATGAAGTCGAACATAAGAAAAAGTTCAAGTTTGCCCAATAAAACATCCTAATTTATTACCTCTTTGGTAAGGAGAAAAAAACCCACAGCTGTTCTTTACTATCTAGTATAGAGCTGTGTTATTAAGTGTTATTATGTTATTTTTTTCTCAAAGCTATCCAAACAAGTTATTACATCTTTATCTCTGTGTTCCTGAGTGACCTGATCATGGTGCGACCTCTGTGAGCAGGGAGGTTGGAGTAGATGATCTTTAGAGGTCTCTTCCAACACCTACCATTCTGTGATTCTGTGACAACTACTGAAAAATGTTTATCAAAACCTCTGATGAATAGTTTTATCAACTATGTCTTTAACACTGAGCTGGGAATGAACACAAAACCAAAGCAGCTTGATTCTAATTGTTTCTTATAGCCAGGTGATGATATTTGCCTCACAGATACATTACCCAACACAAAAATGTATTGGTACATTCAACACAAGTAGAACAATATGTTCTTTTGAAACATCCAGATCTAAGCTTTCCCTGAGTTCCTCAAGGAAAGGGCAATCTCACTAAAAGCAATTAATTTTTTTTAACCCTTCTCTTGATTTATCACAGAATCTTAAGGGTTGGAAGAGACTTGGAAAGATCATCCAGTCCAATCCCCCTGCCAGAGCAGGACATCCTAGAGTAGGTCACACAGGAACTCATCCAGGCAGGTTTTGAAGTAGAAAAGAGGAGCCTCAACAGCTCACCTGGGCACCCCGTTCCAGTGTTCAATTAATGGTGTCATAAGGAGAAAAAAAAAATCATATAACTGCTCATGTTACATACTGTAGTATGTAAATATCATGGAGAAAAACAACATAGTCCTCTCCTTCACTGTCATTTAGATGTATTTCTTCCTGGAAAGTAACCTCTAGCTGATAACTCATAGCAGGAACAGTAAGAGCGTGTTGCAGCTCATTTGCCAGAGCTGTAAGAACAAAGCTCGCGCTGTGCCGGTTACATACCTCCACAAACGAAGTGAACAGGTGCTTGTGCAAATACCTTCTTTATGAGGTCTGACTTTTGATCCATAGCACCACTACCAAAGCAAGCTGCCAGTTGCAGGTACCCACAGGACTCAATGCATTTAAACCAACAAACATTTAATATTGAAATTGAGTTTCTGAGCAGGTCAGTCCATGCAGCAGCAGAATAACTTTCTCAGGGAGGTGCTGGGATAATAAAAGCTTTACTAAGCTAAAATATTAAAAACAGAAGTAAAAACAACTGAAAGATGGAGGAAGGCACTTATTGCCACCACCATCTTCTGATTTGGGGTGAATCCAGTACATTCTGATGGCAATACACTGCCAAGGTAATAGACAGACAAGCATCTTTCCTTGAGAAGGCAATTACACAGCGACAGTTCTTCAAGTACACCTGCCGCCATCCATGTTCTTTATTTCACCTGAATTGATCTTGAAGCGGAGTATTTCTTTCTTGATCCTCACTTCTGTCAGGTCCTTGATTTACAGAGGTGCAAGGCCACCAAAGTTGAACACGAGGGAAATGCAGAATGGCGGTGAGCAGAGTGCTTTGCTTACACTCAGACCAGACATGAGAAAGGAGAGGTCTCCCAACCACATTACACACAACTCTCAACAATTAAGTTCCTGACATCTACACAGATGCATGAGGCACATGTAAGCCTAAAATATTTCTGTATGTTTCTCGAGAACACTTGGATTTACATTTATCAGGAATAGCCCCAAAGAAAAACTTACTGTTTTCCACAGTGCAGCTACACGGTCACAAAGTCCCTTGATGTGATCACTCACAAAACCAGTGTTTATTTTCCTCATACAACATCAAGACAAGTTCCTTCAAATGGCACACGATTAAGACCCCAACTTGAGCTAATTTATTTCAAATACATTAAAATACCAGCCCCTATAATCCTCCTTGCAGCTAGTTTCTTTTCTGACCCATGGATATTTGAATTTATTTAGTACATATGCAAGGAATGCTCTGCCTCTTTCCTGCCAGCCTTGCTACTTTGCTGACAGCTCCCTCCTTCCTGCTGCCTTGAGCTAGGAAGTTCTTCCCAATTCACTCCCACCTCAATGTAACATTCAAATCTTTCCTAAAGTTGAATTTATTCATAATCATATATGTATTTGCACATACATATTTTTATTCACATTCCATTTTACACTGTACATTATCGTCTATTAATATCTAAGATGAACTTTCCCTCCTTCTGCTCTGTAACACTACCTACAATGCTGGACCTGCTAACCCTGCTCCTGGCATCTTTGGCATGTACCCCACTATAGCCAAACCGTAGTCAGCTCCAAACCCCACAGCTTCCAGCTTCAGCAGCTCTGCCCCCTCTGTCCTGGGGTAAGGCAAGCCCTGGTCACACTGGTCTCACCACCTACACAGCACATAACCATCTCATCATCACAGAGGACAGCTTCTGCTCCCCATTAAATTCCCTTCAAGTAACAGGACTGAGATGTCTCTCCTCCAAACTACTCCCATCTCTTTTTTTCATCAGCAATCCATCCACATTGGCCCACATTGGATTACCATGTGTACAAGAGAGCTTGCTGGCTTGGGCTTTTCATCATACCTCTTGGGCTTGTGCTCCTACCTAGGATGAAGGGAACTACAGCAAGCCCCAAATCCCAGCCCCAGCCTGCTCAGCTGAGAGGCAACAAGGAAAGGACAGCACAAATGCACTAACATCAGGTGAACTGCACATATTCACACTGCCTGTGTCTGGAAGGACTGCATCACTAAAAAGAAGAGGAACTCCTGGATATAAGTGCCCAAAGGGTTACAGCAAACTACCAGTGTATCATTCCTAACACAGTAAATTGTGCAATTCATTATGAGAAGGATTCCTTCCCCAGGGCATCAGTGCTCTGGCCAAAACACACCCACACACCCTTCCTTGCAGTTCCTCCCTGGACAAACCTCAGTGAACAAATATTCTCTCTGCTACCACAGTGCTGTCGAGTGCTAACGGAAACACTCAGTGGCTTGCAAGACCTGAATAATTTTCAATCTTCAAAGGGGAAAAACCCCAACTCCAGGCCACCACATCACTTCACCAAAACAAACACAAACCAGAATTACACATGAAAAACAACCGTGCTCAGTTCTTCTACGTGCTTGTGTATGTACATGCACACATGCAGATACATTGTGCTGTTGTCTGCCAGAGGCTTCCACTAGCAGCTACAGGAGGCAAATCCATCCCCTGCTTAATCCCTTTTCCACACAGGAAAACAGCTCATGTTACTAGCTGAATGCGTGCTATATATTCTCATTATCTATATGTATCATTAGGCATTCTTTTCTCTATGTCATGAATGAATTGGGGAAGAGTCACTGATTTTTAATGAGGAAGAGCAGAAAGGCAGGGTGACAATAACAAGTATTAATCAAATGCCCACCCCCGACTACAATACTGAGGCTTAATCTCTGTCTGGCAGGAGTGTCAGTTAAAGCTTTTATTCAAAGAGAAAAATAGAAATTTCACATGGCAGGTGCTGCACTTGCTGTAGAAGTGAAAAACTCCATTATCCCAAATGTCTGGTGACTATTAGAACAGAAAGAGAGAAAAGTAAAAAGAAAACAATAGAGGCAGCAGCCTCCACTCAGAGGGAAGGAGGAAGGAAGGGGATTTCTTGCCAAATTCTCACATTATTATGCATTAACAAATTTAAATAGACTGAATAATGTGACTCCCAATCCATCTGTCAGCTCTCAGTGCTGCTTTTTGCGTGACCAGTGGTACCCAGCCAGAACAGAGACGAGAGTTCCTAAAACACAAGCTTGCCTGGCTCTGTGGCCCAGCTCAGCATTTGCATCCCTCATGCCAGGATTCTGCAACAACTCTTCCCTAGAGGATGTTCCTTGCCTCTTCACTAAAGTGCCATAGCCCTCTTTGCCCATCCAAAATCACATCAGTACAGCTCTGTGCTACCCGTAACATCTGGAAGAGCCCTGTCATTGTTTACCGAGGAGCCACTTTGGCTTGGTAACAGAGGGATGGGGCTGCAGTGCTGACCCAGTAAAGAGTTCTTGGACTTTCCCCCTGCTCTTGGGTTCAGATCCACCTCTGGCCTGGCTGGGCCAATCTGGCACCTCTGCCAGTACTATTTAAGGACAGGAATTTGAAGTGCTTGGTAGATGCTGGAATATTGTATGGAGTCAAGAGAAGCCAGATAAGTACATGGGAAAAAAAAAATCTACCACAAAACCACACTTGGCTCTTAAAAGCCAGATTATCTTTACCACCCAGAAACAAATTGCTAAGCAGCCACAAGGCATATACAGGAAGAGCAATGGCAGGGTAACCTGCAAGTAGGAAAAAGGGAAAAAAGGAACAGAGGAAATGCATCTTGACTTCAGTAAAGTTTTTACTCATATGAACAGAGGAAATGCAACCTGTGGGTGCAATTTAGCTGCGCTAAGTGATGTAGAAAAAAAGTAACTCGGTAGTTATCATTGTTTCCTTATCAATCTACCCAGCAATTTCTAAAAAGGTCTCATATGTATCTTTCTGGGACCAGTTTTGTTCAACAGCGACCGAGGGAAGAGAGGTGACACTTGTGAAATCTGTGCCCAACATCAGAATGGCTAAAGCTTCACGTCCTTTAGAAACAGGATCCACATTTCAAAGTCATTTCAAATTGCAGAAATGGAATAAAGAAGATGCAATCAATAACGTGCAAAGTTCCACATTTAGATAGGAATAATCAACTATACAAATTCAAAAATAGGAATGAACTGACTAAGCAGCAGTACCAGAGGAAAGCACTTGAGAGAGGAAGCTGGGAGGAAACGTGATCACTCTCTACAACTACCTGCAGGGGAGCTGTAGTGAGGTGACGGCCAATCTCTTTCAGAGATCATTCAGATCATTCATCCAGTAATAAATGACATGACACGAAGAACTGGGTTCAAGCTACACCAGGGGAGGTTTAGATTAGACATTAGGAAGAACTTTTTCACTGAGAGGGTTATTAAGCATTGAAAGGGGCTGCCCAGGGAGGTGGTGGAGTCACCAGCCCTAGAGATACTTCAAAGATGAAAAGATGAGCTGCTGAGGGATGTGGTTTAGTTTAGTGATGGGCTTGGTAGTGTCAGGTATTGGACTCGACCTTAAAGGTCTTTCCCAACCATAATGATTCTATGACACTGTGAATCAAAAACTAACCACTAATAAAGAAAATAATGCTGAATGATAAAAGATATCTCTCACGCTGGGACATGTTGGTAGTGGCTAGAAAACTGTGGATTTTAGTAGGCAAAGGAAGAAAAATGCAGAGGGTCATTTGTGTGACTAAGATATGCCAGTGTGACTTAGATTGTGATTTTAAACCAACTTAATTAAATTGATGCAAAAAATAAAGTGATGCTGTTGTAAACGAGTTTACAACATGTTTAAGTCTTTTAGCATAGCTTGGCAAAAAAAAATATTAGGCTACTTATCCAAGTTACTCACATTCCACAGTATTCCTACAGTACTAAAGCGTTTCCAGAGAAGCCAGGTCTGAAACTACCTACACTAGAAGAGCCCATATTAGGAGAACAATGAGAACAAAGGGCTGGGAAGGTCAGACAGACAAATAAACCAGCAATTAGACACAGAGTAGCCAGCTCCAGTGATGTGACCAGAACACCTCTATTCCAGTCCTGGGTTTCATATCTGCTTTCTCTCTGCTGTTCAGAAAGTAATTTAATTTCTCTGTGCTTGTGGTTTACAAGCTATAGAGATGCTGATGCCAGAGGCAGAGGAGAACCTCTCTCGATCTACTAACCATTGCCCTTCTAATACACCCCAGGATGCCATTGGCCTTAGCCACAAGGACACATTGCTGGCTCATGCTCATCCAGCTGCCCACCAGCACACCCAGGTCCCTTTCCCCTACACTACTGTCTAACAGTTCATTCCCCAACCTGTACTGGTACATGGGGTTCTTCTTTCCCAGATGCAAGATGCTACACTTGCCCTTGCTGAATTTCATTAGATTTCTCCCTGCCCAACTCTCCAGCCTGTCCAGGTCTGGTTGAATGGCAGCACAGCCTTCTGGTGTGTCAGCCACTCCCCTCAGTTTAGTACCATCAGCAAACTTGCTGACAGTGCCTCTGTTCCCTCAGCAAGGTCATTAATGAATAAATAGAACAGTACTGGTCCCAGCACTGACCCCTGAGGCACTCTGCTAGACACAGGCCTCCAACTAGACCCTGCCCCACTGATCACAACTCTCTGCCTTCTTCCCTTCAGCCAGTTCACAATTCACCTTGCTAAGTGATCATCCAGCCCACACTTGATCAGTTTTGCTGCAAGGATGCTGTGGGAGATGGTGTCAAATGCTTTACTGAAATCCAGATAAACCACATCCAGTGCACTACCACACCTATCCACCTCATTATATCTTCTTAAAAGGCTGTGAGCTTGGTCAAACACAACTTCCCTTTGGTAAAGCCACGTTGATTGCTCCTAATGACCCTCTTGTCCTTTATATGGCTGGAGACAGCACCCAGGATAAGTTGTTACATCACCTTTCCAGGGACGGAGGTGAGACTGATTGGTCTGTAGTTACCTGGCTCCTCCTTCTTGCCCTTTTGAAGACTGGAGTGACATTTGCTCTCCTCCAGACCTCAGGCACCTCTCCTGTTCTCCACGACTTACTGAAGATGACGGAGAGTGGTTTAGCAATGACTTCCACCAGCTCCCTCAGCACCCACAGGTGCATCCCATCAGGGCCCATGGATTTATGTACATCCAGAATGCTCAAATGATCCTTAACCCAGTCCTCATCAACCAAACAAAACTCCTCCTTTAACCTGACTTCCTTCCTCTGGAGCCTGGGGCTCCTGAGGACAGTCTCCAGCAGTATAGACTATTCAGCCATGTTACAGCCTAAGGCAAAAACTGTCACCCAGCACAAAACAAGCTATACAAATAAATATGTGAAAATAAGACGTGTGGTTATTTAAGCTATATTCTATAGGATCCTTGTATTGATCAGTCACAGTCAATCAGGACTTATAAGAAAGCAGCCTATTAAAACCAAAAAGCATTAAATAAGGACACTATGAAAATTGCCCATTTGCCTTTTGAAGATTTATTTAGGATACATTATGAAATTGTACGTGTGGCAAAGATTCTGCTGGCCAAAAGGCACCTACCTCCCAAGCTTCAGCCATTTATTTTCAGGAAGAAAGGAACATTGTGTGAATGTCCTGGAAATTGGCTTTGTTAGCTCAGCCTTCTGCTTTGAGTGGAGCAGAGGTTCACAGGCAACGTAATGTCAGAAATGACTAATGCTACTCAGACTAACACATGCCTCTATTTTTACACCGTTCTCTGTTCTTCTGCCAGATGCCTCTCTTCATTTACTTCATCTCCTTAATGAAGCTTGGCTATTTAGGCTCCAGTGCTTTTATTTTAGAAAATCACAGAATGGCAGGGGTTGGAAGGGACCTTTAGAGACCATCTGGTCCAACCCCTCTGCTAAAGTAGGGCCACCTAGATCAGGTCACACAGGACTGTGTCCAGGTGGGTTTTGAAAACTTCCAGAGACAGAGCCTCCACATCCTCCCTGGGCAGCCTGTTCATCACCCTCATAAGAAAGAAGTATTTCCTTAAGCTTAAGTGGAACTTTTCATGTTCCAGCTTTTGTCCATTACTCCAAGTGATATAAGATATTTTACAAAAACACATTATTTTTTTTATTATTGAGAAGATTTTTTACAGAACACATTTATCTCTGTTCAGAGAGAGATTCAGTGCTGTCAATATCCCAAAAACAGCTGAAACTAGCCACCAATCTCCAGACAGTAAACCAACCACCTGAATTACATGAAGCACACACTACCTATGGTAGATATGGTCATTCTCATGGAGGTGTACACCATTTGGGTAGTGGAGTTTTTTCCACTGGCAAAAAAAAAAATGGAAATGTAATTTGGATGACACAAAAAGTTCCATTGAAACATAAGAAAAAACTATGTCAGTGTTGAGGTGAGGGAGCCCCGGCACAGGCTGCCCAGGGAGGGTGTGGAGGCTCCTTCCTTGGAGGTCTTGAAGACCCACCTGGACACGTTCCTGTGTGACCTGATCTAGATGACCCTGTTTCTGCAGGGGGATTGGACTAGATGATCTCTAAAGGTCCCTTCCAACCCCTGCCATTCTATGATTCTATAATTTCAAACTCGTATTTGTTACTACTCTCAAGGGCACAATTCTTGTATCTTGATGAAGGTAGAAAGGGGTTGAAGGTCTCATTTGGATCTTTTCTTGCACAGCAATGACTGCTGTGATAAAAATAGAGCACAGTAGTCCCCAAAAGTTGCAGTATTCTGGGTAGAAAAGGAGTTACAGAGCAGATGCAACACCATCCATAAGTAGCCCTCTCAAACCACTATCTCATACAGAAGACTATACCATCACTTCCAAACAAGAAACAAGGGTTGAAGTAACTCACAGCTGTAGGTACTCAGGATCCAGCACCAGAAGCTGCTGTTACCACCACATTTTGGGTAAAAGGGGTCCTAAAATTTACAGCACAGCTCTCACCACATCCACAAAAGCAGCTGCACTGCCTGGGACCACACAGCACCTCAGGACTGATGCTGTCCTTTAATGCACTGGCAAGTTCTCAAACTGTCTAGGGGATGTGCTCAGAGATGAGAAAACCATTAACAGCCAATAGGTTATATTTATTAGAGTTTCAGATATGACTTCTAATTTCTGTTAGACAGACAGGTTGCACTTCTATACTGTCCTGTTGTGCTCTGCATAACAGGGTAAAAGAGTATTTTTCTTTTCCAGGTGGCATGAGCTGCTGTATTTCATATCACAGCTGGTTTTGCTGATAAGTGAGATCAGAAAGACAAGATAAGCTTCTTGTGTACAAAACCACTGCTAAGAGGAAAAAGGTCAGGTGTGGCAGGAAGCAGAACATTAGCACATCTTTAGGCAGTCCATTCTGCTTATTTTTAATAAACCATAAACTACCTATCAGCTTTAACTAACAGCTGATACTTTGACTCAGCACATACATATAAACTGACAACCTCTGGGAACAGTTCTACTCCTAAGCTGAGCCTAACCAGGGAAAAGTCTTACACATGGGTTTGGGTTGACCTAATTTAGCTGCAGCACAAACTGGGGCCAAATGCACTGCACAAACCAACCTTGTGCAAATGTCCCATGAGGGGCAGCTGACAGGTATTACACAGACCAGAAAAGAGGAGCCTGTTAATATGGGGCTGGAGGAGAGGGTTCATAGCACAGAATGACCCTCCTTCCTCCCAGCAGACCCTCCTCTATTGCCCAGAAGAATGTCTATGGAAGATAGAGCAGTATGCAGGATAATGGAGCAAAAGCTCTAGAAGAGAGTAATTTCTTTCTGATCCACTGACTAAATATGGATATTCAGCATTTTGTTTTCAAGAGGCCTCCATTACATTTTCAAGAGGTTCATCCATTACAACCACCAATGCCAGGGAGCAGAATCTATCTCTGACATCAGGGAAAGACCTGCCTCTGACACCATCACTCATACCTTCCAAAATCAGAATAGTCAGCTCTCAGCTGACAAGCTATATTGAAAGAGACATAAGCATGAGGCTAGCATTGCCTCATGCAGTACTTCCATGCCTGTGCATACCAAGGACAGAAACAGAATTGAGGGGGCGTTGAGGTGGGACACAGTCGCTAATTAACAAGTTTACTGCTGAAGTGCAGAAGCGGTGCCTAAAGAACCACCATATGATCAGGAAAATTGGCATTCCTTGAGCCACTCAGTTAGTCCAAGATGCTCTTCACCTCAAGAAGAGCCAAGCCCACCTTCTTACTGGCCTGCCTAGTCACTGTGGTCATGTAAGTCTTTGTGCATCTGGATATTAAGCTTAGCCTGGTATTACTGCATTTGAATTACTGGATTTCCTGTCATTTCAACCTGGGTAACTGTACTACCAATCTGTATTTGTTACTGTGCTGTTACTTTGAAATAAGCTATTGGTCTGGTGTTTGATACTGTACCCTGAATCTTACTTTGGTAGAGCTGCCTTAAAGCCTTAAAATCCATCCAAGACTCACTGCTTAAACATCTGACCATTGGTGATTTGACAGATAGCAAAGCTACTAAAGTAAGAGAGGAGGGAATGCCTGTAGAGACTCAACACTACAGTTTCTTGCATGGAGAAAAGAGAGGTAAGACTCTCATCAGAGTAGTCAACTGCCAACTCCTCAGCTAGTAATGAGAGAAAAGGTGGAGGAGAGGCTTGCTTTTTGGAGGCTAGTTTTGTTGCAACCAGAGTTGCTGACCCTTTTTAAAAAGCACAAAAATCAATAGATGACTACATACTAGCTTAACATTTTGACCAGTATGACCTCTCTTCATAAGGTCTGATCAAACCTGGTGATTTTGTCCAACTACCCTTTGAATGACTGACTTGGAATGACTTTTTTGGTGCAAACATCCTTGCTCCCTTTTTCTGAATGGGTACGTGTTCATCATGCTCATCACCTTCACCAGATGTTTACTGCTCTACAGTTCAGTCAAGGGTGAAGGACAAAAACATAGCAATGAATTAAGGATAACTCTGAAAGAATTACTAGAGACAAAATCAATAGCAGTGTGCTACTGCTGGGAGATGAGCAAGGTATTTGAAAGCTTCTGAGCTAAAAGGAGTTTAATCTTCAATTAGAATAGCACAGTGTGTGAGGATTTCTTTCCCTTCAGTTATTTCAAGCACTGTCCTAATATCCAGAGTGTGCAGCTTTCACAGATCTCCAGAGGTCCCTTCCAAACTCAACTATTACGTGATATGAATGAGGTTAGAGAATACTTATAAGCATATACACTGGTAGAATATGATGACATTGTCACTTTTGAAATAAATGGGTTTGTATGATGACTGTAGTAAGATTTCAGTGACAAGGCTTATGCTGCATGTATTCCACTTGCCAGAAGAAATACAAGATGCTAATAAGCCAAAGGATGGTTCCATATGAGAAGGAATTCTCCTTCAGCAGGAGAATATTTGCAGTAAGTCTTTCAAAAATGTCTACATACAATTGGATAGAAGAAAAAAAAGCCCAGAGATATCTGGTAGGCTGCTACAGCTATTAACTCCTTTTGAGAAAGCCTTCCAAATCCTGACTCTCTTAATGGCTCAACTGTCCAAAGCAACCACTGGCAGTCAGGAGGTTAGGACATCCCTTTTTTCTATTGTATCTAGCAACAGGACAAGGGGTAATGGGATGAAGCTGGAACACAAAAAGTTCCATTTAAACATAAGAAAAAACTATTTTACTGTGAGGGTGAGGGAGCCCTGGCACAGGCTGCCCAGGGAGGGTGTGGAAGCTTCTTTAAGATCTGCCTGGACATGTTCCTATGTGACCTGATCTAGGTGAACCTGCTTCTGCAGGGAGGTTGGACCAGATGATCTCTAAAGGTCCCTTACAACCCTACCATTCTGTGCTTCTATGATATTGTTGGAGAGAAGCTTGAAAATTAAACTTTAAAGACAGGAGAATTTAGCTATTTTAGCCTGTAGGCTATGCATATTCTCTTTATCAGTCTTCTACTATGCATTGAAATGAATTTTACTTCCAAAGAACAACACACGTTTCACGAGCCACATTTCAAAAATGAAGAAAACAAGTTCTGGTTATTGAACTTGTCCACAAAGTGATGAATGTGTCTTCCAAGAAGCAGTTATGAAACAATTGGATCAGTTTTTTGTCTGCATGCCAAAACAGACAATACTAATCAGTGCAGGCCCACCTAGAGTGAAACAGAAGGTGGGAAAGAAACAGCAGCAATATCTAGGAGATGATCTGACTGGAACTGAAAGCACATCTTATAGCAAAACAACCTTGAGACCTTCATGTGACAATAGATATGACTATACTTTCCTCACAATAAAGCTTCATCTAAAATTGGATCTTGTGGAGATTTTGTATGGGATTTCACATCTGTTTTGGTTTGCCATCTCACAGGTTTCCATGGGTTGTGATACCCAGATCCACATTCACCTTTGTTCAAGCAGCAGGCATTGTTCAGGAGGTTAAAGGGGATCTAACTCACAATATCATCCCCTTGCAGCCTCTGGGAAGGCCTGTGGTTGCATGGATGATACCACACACAAGGCATCCCCAACCTGCCTTCTCTTCCTGTAGAGGGACTGAGTAAGATCAAAACCATTCTTACAGCTACAGATGAAACAGAAAGCCAAATAGAATCAAATAGATCAAAAAGAAAACACCAAACACCTGATAATGACCACTCACTAGCTCTCCTGCAACACTATCACATTGCATTTTGAGTATCATACAACAAAGAGCTCTCTGTCTTCATTAAATGGATGAGGAAGTAGCAAGCTGGGGTTAGGCTGAGGAGGGCAGCAATGAGAGCAGAGAAGCCTGCAAAACATGTTCAGTCCTGGATATTACATTTTGGAGATCTGTTGCAGTAACACCAGGCAACAGCCCAATACTTAAAAAAAACCCCAGACCTCAGAAAATTCCACCCTTCCATCCCACTCTGCAAGAAATGCAGTAGACAGTTGTAACTCTTCTTGGGCAAGGTACACACGGCAATTTTCACAATGTTCAGTGTTTTGAATGGAATTAATGCTATGATCCCATAACAAAGCAGGGAAGAGTAACTGAGGATACCAACCAGCATGTGAAAAATAACTAAATAGATACGGAAACTCCCTTGGCTCCTCCTTGAGCCTTGGCCGAGCTCCAGGTGGTATCCCAATGGAGAGTGAAACCAGATGTTCCCGCGAATGAAGTTCTGTAAGATTGTTTATTCAACAATATAAAAAGCTGGACAGTCCTGCAGTGACTTTGGTGACCTCACCTAAGAGTGGATGCACTGTGTAGGAGCTCCCAATTGCTGGGACAGGCTCTCCAAAACCTCATTGCAACCAGGGCTCCCCAGTGACTGCAGAGCTGGATGATGGTAATGGATCAATAGGGCAAATGGTGATATATCCTTCTTAACCATGTAGTAACAATTAGGTGCGTTACAGAATCATACAATCTCAAGGGTTGGAAGGGACCTCAAAAGATCATCCAGTGCAACCCCCCTGCCAGAGCAGGATCATCTAGAGCAGGTCACACAGGAACTCATCCAGGTGGGTTTGAATGTTTCCAGAGAAGGAGACTCCACAGCCCATCTGGGCAGCCCCTTCCAGTGCTCCATCACCTGAACAAGGAAGAAGTTTTTCCTTGTGTTTCTTCGGGACCTCTTCTGTTCTAGCTTGTACCTTGCTTATGCTCTTTGCTGCTTACAAATAGAGTGTCATAGGCTTATTGTTGTCACTGAATGCATTATCTTATTTTCTGTAACATTTTAAAGGAGACAGTAAAGTAAAAATTGGTGTCTGTGTCCTTTCCATTGCTCTCCATCATTTGGCAAAACACTTTTACAGTAATGTTAAATATTTGGTTTTGACTGAAGGACCCCCTTCACTGGGAGAAGAGATTGTCACCTGCTGGCACAGGAGAAAAGGGTATCTCAGGACACTTGCAGGTAACCATGTGCCTACAGCTCAGTTCTTTGCAGTGATTTGCTGTCTGCCTCCCAAGAATCTAGTGCTGCACTGCCCAGCTAGAAGAATAAACTTTGTAATGAATTCTCTCAAGTTAACAAAAGAAGCAGTGCTGGTTTATTGCAGGTTATTCACTCCCTTAAAAATGTTCTATGTCTGTAATATCAGCTTTTGCAGAGTGGGAGAGAAAACTAGTCACTGAATGCATTCTGAAAAGAGGAATGCTTGTCTTCTCCCCCTGCTGTCACTCTGCAAGGTTTCACACAGGAAACTATCAGGCTAGAAATCAGGAGCAGGTTTACCATATACTACTTACTCATCCATGGTGCATGAGCCTGGCAGACCTGCATTATCCAACTAAATGTGGAGAACTCTTCAGAGGGACTATGTTTCTGCCACAATGAAACCATCAGGGAGGGCAGAGAGTGTATCTGACATCTCTGGTTCATAGGGTGAAGGGAAGAGGGCTCAATGAATCTCTGTATTGGGTGTAGCTGGTGGCATGGGCTATTGGGGAACTATCCTGACAGGTGTGGGGAGAAGAGTCTGCCCTGCTTTTGAATCCTCTTGCATCCACTTCTAATTTCTCCCCATTCTTGCTTGGGAAGGGAGGGAAAATGGGGAAGAAGGTCCTCCCACTTACTACACTCCCCAACAAGCACCTTGCCAGGGCTGGTTTCCCCAGCACTGAACATATCTAGATGTTTGCCACTGCATTACAAGATCTCTCCCAGGTATCTGAAGGGATGTCAGCTACTGCAACAGAACAGGCAGCATGGAGAGGCAGCAGTGTTCCCAGCCAAATCCCTCATACATTATAAAGAAGTCAAACACAGAACTTGGATGCAGGATGGAAATCAGCAGCCTAATTCCTCAGTGAGACATTTTGTCCAGAAGATTTTTTACACAAAATAACGATTAGAGTCTTCTACAAAGCTCTCCCAAATGAGAGTGACTGCCAAGTCAACATGCTGGCAGCCAAGACAAAAAAGCTGGAAGCCATCTGTGGAAACAGGGGCAGCTCCCTTGAAGCTAGAGACTGACAGTTCTGGCAACAATGCTGAAAGGATGCTGCAGTGTGTGCTGCAACAAAACTGCACACTTCAACGTGGACAGAAGGAAACATCACAGGTGGACACAATAAGACCTGAAATAACTGAAGGAGCAAAAGTACTAAACTGCTAAAAGGTACTTCTCTCTTGAGGTGTTGAAGAAACAGCACAGGAGTTTCAAATAATGGATTCATTCCAAAGACATCTGTGTGATACCTAATGAAAAAAATAAGGTTTAAAGACAAGTTTATGAGACTCAATTCTGCTTTGCCAGGAAAACTATAAGAAATATGGTATGTTCATCAGGGGAAAACTGTATGTTTGGGATTCTGACATAGCCTGGGTAAAACATACATGCAATCCAAATTCACCTTGTAGGAAGCTCCAAGTTGATGTATTAACAAAACAAATCTTAGAATTGTTGCAAAATAGTTTAGAACTGAAAGAAACACTCAGCTTCAAGAGAGATTTATTCCAAGGGACTAGGAGTCAACAGGACCTGAATGTCTGTTTTAAAAATAGTGACCTTTTAACTTCTCTCAGCCCAGGTCAATGTCATTAAAATCGAACATTCAATGTAAATTTCAATTTTCAAACATTGAGTAGTTTTAGAAATGGAGAAATACTGTTGCTGTATCTTCAGATTTAAGAGTGAATGAACTTCCTCTGCATTTTCTCCTACCCCTGCCCAGACAAAGCAATTCATCCCTCTGGCAATTTCAGGTAGGCTATAGGGAAGCCTTGCAGGACAACACTTAACATCTCCTCCTCTCCCCATCAATTCAAAAGAAGGCAACAAAGGGCTCAGTAATGGAGAATGAAAAGGTCCTATTTTACAAGATTCATCACAAAGTCTCTTATTCATTGTCAGCCTTGGCACTCTTACTCTTCTCTCTCACATAGACATTTCTGGAATGTGTTTCAGGCTACCCAGAAAAAAAAAGAAGGAAAGAAAAAAAAGAGTAGTTCAGCAGAAAGCAACAAAGGCTAAAGGAATGAAGACCCTGAAATCGATCCTGCTCCTATCCTAAAAACCACAGTTTCTGTCAGAACCATCAAGCAAAGCAGAACTGTCCCCTTGGTGAGCACAGAGTTTTCTTTCTACTTTTGCTACTTTGGTATCTCCAATAATATTGACAAAGTATTTACAGAAGAGAACAATACTTACAATTTTAAATCAACAGACTTGTAGCTGTTCTCTTAGAAGGCATTTGAGATCTTACATTAACCAGATTTGGAAACTGAGACCTATACATCTGTATTTTTACCTGCTTAAGAAAAGTTCTACTTGAAAAGTTTCCTCCTTGCTAGACTGAAAGTTGATTTATTGACAGACCTGCTAGGACAAGGATACACAGGTTTTACCATCAGTGTTATGAGAACAACATTGCTCTTGCTTGCTCTAGCTCAAAGCTTAGAAAATCCAACTAAGATATGAAAATAAAGTCTGCAGAACCAACAGGGACAAGAAATTTCTTAATCAAGTATTGGACCTGGCACCTGGACAATCTTTGCAACAGAGTTCACCTCTCCTCTCAAAGAATACCTTCTTCTGCTCTTCCAGAGGCAGTTCTGCTCAGGATCAGAGGAGGGACAAAAATCTTATTATTCCATTCCCTGGATTTAAACTGATATGAATTGACCATCATTAATATGGAGCAAAGGAATTTCCCCAGAGATCTAACCCATCACTATAACACTATGGTGACAGGTATTAAAATGAGGACACTCAGATATACATTTTTTTTCAGATTTATGTGCAGAATGACACAGAATAAAGTGGAAGAAACAGAGCTATAGAAAACAATCCTGGTTTTGATGAATGTGTCTGTTTGAGAGTGCAACAAGAAACCTAAGGAGCATGTTTGCCCTGAAGGAGTTAATATAACACTAAAGCTGAAAAGCGAATCACAGAGAGAGCAGGTACTGCCAGAATTAGTCAACCGTTGTTCCTAATGGTTGGAGCTTGCTCTTGTGTTCCAGGTCATGGCTTCCACACAAAAGCACACTCTTATTTCTCCCAGACTGTGCCCAGTCAGTGCTTGTCCTGTGCACCATGCAAGGCATGTCTCCCACACAGTAACACGTACACGATGATGACTTTAAGGTTTAAACTGTAGCATTCTTTTCTTGCAGTTTTTCATATTTCATTTCCTTTTAAAATAAAAGCTATAGAAGACCAAATATCCAGCAGCATCTCATGTCTCTGCATTCTCATGCTACTTGCTGGATCATTACTGGAATGGGCTGCCCAGATGGGTTGTGGAGCATCCTTCTCTGGAGACAAAACCCACCTGCATGAGTTCCTGTGTGACCTACTCTAGGTGGTCCTGCTCTGCCAGGAGGGTTGGACTGGATGATCTTTCGAGGTTCCTTCCAGCCCTTGAGATTCTGTGATCCATAGGACCTGTTTTCAAGGGTATTTAAAACCACTGCACACACCTCCTCTGGTGCTTGAGCCACAAGAATTAATACTGGAAAAAAAGGTATACAAGGCAGCAGAAGCAAACTGGCTAGTGCTGAGGAACAGAGGCAGCTTCTCACCAAGGACTTACACAAATATTTGTAAAACATGAGAGGAATGTTGGGAGTCAAGCTTTTTTTTTCTCCTTTCTTTTGAAGTGAGGAAGGAGAGGGACATGTTACTGAACAGTGAGAAAGGATTCCACTGGCCAGGTGCAGCATAAATAAGAACACCTTTGTCATTTTGTGAAAGGCAATGTAGATGCAGATAAGACTTAAGGCACCTGTTGTAATTGGTGTCCTCAGCATGGGCTGGAGTGGTGTTCTACACCTGTAAACATGATTATTAATATGAATTATGATTATGAATGAAGATAAATAATGCAGAATGATTGCACTTGCCTTATTTTTGTGGATGTATTTTAAGGCCTTGCTCAAAAACAAACTGTGTGACCTACTCTAGGTGGTCCTGCTCTAGCAGGGGGGTTGGACTGAATGATTTTTCGAATTCCCTTCCAACCCTTAAGATTCTGTGATTTTGTGATTAACACTGCTGGGTTGATGGATGGGAAGTAAAAGCAAAGATCTGTACATCTCTCTTCTACCTCACTTTGTAAAAGTTACAAAAATCTTCTTAGAGAAGTACAGCAAACTGCTAAAAGTAGTTTCAGCTTTATTTTTCATAGACAAGTTACAGGAAAATTTTGCAGGAAACGTCCAATGATGAAGTCCTGGATGTTTATTTCTTCTGTAATTTAGAACAAAGTCCTCTAGTCCTTTACTTTTCCACTTATCCCTCTCTGGAACTGCATTTAAGCAGAGAAAGTCTATACTTCTAAGTTGAAAACAAGTAAATATGTTGCTACTCAGTTTGCATCTGCAAAAGTTAAGCTGATATCTCCACGAAGTAGAAAACAAACGTTCTAATAGTTAAGAGGATACTGTTCCTGTGACTTTTTCCCCTCCTCTTCATAAATCAAGCCAGGAATTCTAAAGCTATTTTCATTCAAAATGCCCCAAGGGTTCTCTGAAGATGTGTGCTGACATGCCAGTAGGACTTTTGCCATTGCAGACGTTTGAAAAGAGGCATGTGTTGGGACAGACTGCACAACAACGGCAAACAATGACAGCAGCAGGCTTTTAGTATAAGATCTTTGCTTCATCAAAGTAGGACACATTTGCTGACTCAGATGTTAACAACCTCAGAGTCCAGGAATAAGTTTAGTTTATGCAATACGCAGTCCCAGCATCAGGTGAACAACCTTACCAATAGAGGTTTGAAGAATTATCTGCAAAAGGCCTTTATCTGTACTGACCCATCTCACATCATTCCTGCTCGTTATACCTTCTGCATGGGATCAGCAAAGCTGAAATCGTTCACCAAGGTCTCAGGCCTTTCCAGCTCCTCCACATCCAAATACTTCAGATACCAAGTATGAAGTAACATCCTAAATTACAACAAAAAAACTGTATGGCCTGAAGAATTACTTCTTGTGACAAATCTCTCCCCCACTCTACTCCAGCTCCAACCTTCCCAGCCATGCTTACCAACCTGTCAGTTAAATCAAGCCATCTGTGCACCCATTATCTGCAGGTTTTATGGGCTGTACAGTACCAAATTTGACACATGATCTTGCCTAAGACAGCAGTGTTTACTGCAAAACTTGCAATGTTTTTTCAACTAAAAAGGGGGCTATATTATCTTTCTTAAGCACTTCAGACTCTTAAGATATGAGTGCATGAACTTTGTTTAAGATACAGAACATTCAAACCTTCAGATATATAATACAGAAGTCTGCAAAGAAACTAAGTAACCTGGGGAACTGGCTCTGAGTGGCCCTGCCTGAGCAGGGGGCTGGACCAGAGGTCTCTTCCAACCCAACTCCTCTGTGATTCAGGTAAAACATGTACTGAGTAGCCACATTAGAAATGAGAAATTTGTAAAGATGTATCTGAGCACTTATTCTCATGACAAAATAAAGATACAATCACCAGGTAAATAAGAACCAGATCAGAGCATCCCACACAAGTAGCCTGAACTACTCCACTCCCTCAATCCATTCTGAGCTGTTTTAACTATTGAAGAAGAAATGGTGCAGCAGCAGTGTTGTTCCCCATGCACAGCTGAGGATATCTGACCCAGATCAAAGACAATTTCTCTGCCACAAACATAAGTAAATCAATAATTCTAGTAGAAACATCAAAGTTTGTTTTCCTCATTAACCGTCTATATGCAAGGATGGCAAAGCTGTGATGCTCAGATCTGCCTTGCACAATGTTCTTGTTGGTACTTTACAAGATATAAAATAAACACTGGTAATCAAGAACAAGGGCACTAGTCCAAAACTCCGTGATTTTTCTCTTCTTACATATTCATTTTGTCAGTGAAGTTTTTTAATGCATCAGCCTAAAGAACCTAACAGTGAGTGCCATGACCACAGGATCACAGTGAGTGCCATAGAATCACAGGATCACAGAATGGTAGGGGTTGGAAAGGACCTCTAGAGATCATTTAGTCCAACCTCCCTGCAGAAGCAGGTCCACCTAGATCAGGTCGCACAGGAACATGTCCAGGTGGGTCTTGAAGACCTCTAGAGGAGGAGCCTCCACACCCTCCCTGGGCAGCCTGTGCCAGGGCTCCCTCACCTCAACAAGGAAAAAGCTTTTCCTCATGTTTCAATGGAACTTTTTATGTTCCAGCTTCTTTCCATTACCCCTTGTTCTGTCATTGGATACAAAAGAAAAATGTGATGCCCCAACCTCCTGACACCCACCATTTAGATATTTGTAAATATTAATAAGATCATCCCTCAGTCTCTTCCAGACTAAACAACCCCAGTTCCCACAGCTTTTCCTCATAAGGAAGCTACTCCAGTCCCCTGATCATCTTGGTGGCCCTGTGCTGGGCTCTCTCCAGCAGTTCCCTATCTCTCTTGAGCTGGGGAGCCCAATAAGGTTACATTTGTATTTCTAATTCCCAAAGGTTTTGTTACTGAAACAAAATGATAATATAGCTAATATAAACAAGAAGAAGAATTAAAACTGAAACAGAGCTTACCACTAAAGTTGCGGAGATAGAATACTACCACGGGTGGGAATTATCCTATACAGAGAGTTAAACTTCATAGAATCACAGAATGGTAGGGGTTGGAAGGGACCTTTAGAGATCATCTAGTCCAACCCCCCTGCAGAAGCAGGTTCACCTAAACTTGGCAATTAGTACCTGAAAAATCAGTTCACTCTCATTTTTAAGTCTGTGAATAATCTGCTTTGGTGTAGTAAATCACCCATCAGGGTGGTTGCCATGAAGCAGGAGAAACATATCCTTTCAAGAAGTTTGACAAAGCACATGGATGAGATTTGTAAATGATGTCCTGGGTCAGTCTGAAGGTTTTCTGAAGCCTTTCCCACTCGGCGCTTTGAATGACAGAAAGGAACAGCTTAACTTTACCCCTAGGTAATTACACAGTATTGGTGGAAGACAGATGTCTGAAGTAATTAACAAAATGGGAAAAGGTTGGCAAGGTTGACAAGTTCTGGACTTGGAGGACTAGACTGGGAACTTGATTCCCCAGAAAAACAAGAATTCAGTGCTTAATGCACTCACTGTTATCAACGAATAGTCAGAGACAAGAAGAGTGGGATGCCATGCAGATACAGACATGCTGCAAGTTCTTCCTGAAGGAAGATTATCATGAAGAAACAGAAACTGTAAAAAGTATTCTTCATCTCCCTATGAAGCTGTGATGCTATCCAACAGCTGATGCTCAGCAGTAGAGACCTTTCCTATGATTTCTTCTGGTTGAAGTCAAGCCGGCCTCACAGCTGTATCTGTAGAGGTGATGTTTGTGAGTAATCTCTAAACAGGTCATAACAGACAATAATTTGGAAATCCTGATCCTCCTGCCTGATCCCACAGCAGACATGAAGCTGGAGAAGCTTTCAGTGGATTTTGGGCACCCTCTACACAGTCTTTAGTACTTGCTAAATTCTTTACAAGTTGTGTAGAAGACTCTTCTCCACACTATGCAGTCTAGTGGTGGGAATTTCAATTAGGTAACAAAACTCTGACATATAGTTCCCTACCCCTGGGCTCTTTTGTTCCAACTCAAACAGCACATCTCCCAAAACGTCATTCCTCATTCATTCCAGCAGGGTAAGGCCATGCAGAACAACAGTCCACTACCTTCATCTGAGCATTTGACTCGTGAGGAATGCCTCCACATCAACCTCAAAAAAACCAAAGTAATTTGTTCACAGAATCACAGAATCTTAAGGATTGGAAGGGACCTTGAAAGATCATATAGTCCAACCCCCTGCCAGAGCAGGACTTACAGATGCAGAGGTTTCTGTTAGCATCAACTCATTTTCTTATTTCTACTACTAAAGACAAAAGTTAATCTGTATGTACTTTCTCCTAGCTTCCCTAGTTCCTCTCCTATTCCACTTATAGTACAAACTAGGATCTCAGTTAATTTGAAAAAGCTATGTGTCAACAGAAAGTACTTTCAGGCCAGGTCACTGAAGCTAATCTTACGTAACCTCTCAGTGCAGGCTACAGCTCGATTAACACAACTCACCCTGAATATCACATTGCTTTTCCATATATCTCTTGAGAATCTTGCCAGCTGTACAAGCATAGGAACAACAGAAGAAAATAGGTATAACGATACCTCGGATCGTGCATCAGGTGACTATAACAGGCATTGCACAAGGGTGCTTTGATGTTACAAAAGACCTAAGAAAATTCCAAGGGGTTGAGGTGTACTCTTACTACGTTTACCCTCTTACCAAAGGGCACTTGTCAGACACATGCCATCTGCTGCATCGAAATGTGATACCCAACCAGGTAAAATAACAACTTCCCATACCAGCGGGCTCTTTGCACGGATAAAAAGAACATTACTAACATTATTTTAGGTGGTTAAAGACTCTACGCTATAGAGACTGCATCTCTTGAAAGCTGCTTCTCTTGCAGGACAGAATCTCAGCTCCCTGTGAAGACTCTGCCCTAATAGCTACCCACAAGAAGTCAGAGGTTCATCATCCAGAAACGTTTGTACTTGTGTCAAGTATAGGGATCTGAGAATGCAAAGAGAACACAAATGCCCTCACTCTCCCTTCTTGCTCCCTGTTCCCCAACCTTTTCCCATATGCTCATGGGCCCTGCGGGAACCCAAAGGAGCAACTCTGCACTGGAAGCCATCTCTCTGGGAACTGAAGCTTGGATTAAAGAGATTCAGCTTTTTAATGCTTATGAAGGTTTCCCACAGCCTGGAACAAAGAATAATCTGGAAAAGCCTTATTACGTAGACCAGGCTACTGCACCTTGGTAAAGTCGGGATCCCTTATTGTAAGCACCACCTTGGTCAGCCACTGGTTGGAATCGTGGAGGACTACACTATTTGTTGCACCCATTTCAGTCTCCCTGTGTTTCTAATTCATCTACAGCCAAAGCTAGATGCTTTGGTCTTACTTCAAGTACTGAAAAGAAACACAGAATCATATAATGGTAGGGGTTGGAAGGGACCTTTAGAGATCATCTAGTCCAACCCCTCTGCAGAAGCAGGGTCACCTAGATCAGGTCGCATAGGAACATGTCCAGGCAGGTCTTGAAGACCTCCAAGGAAGGAGACCCAACAACCCCTCTGGGCAGCCTGTGCCAGGGCTCCCTCACCTCACAGTGAAATAGTTTTTTCTTATGTTTAAGTGGAACTTTTTGTGTTCCAGCTTCATCCCATTACCCCTTGTCCTGTTGCTAGCTGCTATAGAAAAAAGGGATGTCCCAACCTCCTGACACCCACCCTTTAGATATTTGTAAATGTTAATGAGATCCTCCCCTCGGTCTCCTCCAGACTAAACAGCCCCAGTTCCCGCAGCCTTTCCTCATCAGGAAGATGCTCCAGTCCCCTGACCATCTTGGTGGCCCTGCACTGGACTCTCTCCAGCAGTTCCCTGTCCCTCTTGAGCTGAGGAGCAGAGAACTGGACACAGGACTCCAGATGAGGCCTCACCAGGGCAGAGGAGAGGGGGAGAAGAACATCCCTTGACCTGCTGGCCACACTCTTCTTGATGCATTCCAGGCTTCCATTGGCCTTCTTGGCCATGAGGGCACATTGCTGGCTCATGGTTAGCTTATTATCAAAAGGATCATGCTGTTCAGGGTACCTGCTTTACAGTTATTTAATACTTTGATGTTTCAGCGTATCTGAGTGTCCATACTATACAAGAGGCCAGTTTATGGAAGACAGTGTTAAACACATAGAGAAATTTCCCATTATCTGCCCACACAGGCTGCATAGGTCCTGAATGAGACTATGAAGCAATGCCCACCTCCCCCCACCCCACCCCCAAACTTATGCTGGAATAATACAGAAGTGCAGCATCATACTAGAGAGATGCCACATTCTCAGTCTCTGTTCCCAAAACCAGACAGGATTTTCTTCCTGGCTTTCTGCTTCCCTACCCTCAAGAGACTCAGCTCTTCTGTTCCTCTTTATATTCCAGGACACACTTTCCAGAGAGATCTCATTTTCACTTTTAAAACATATAGAAAAAAATCCAACAAAAATCTAAAGGAGGCAGCAACTCCTGTCTGATGGGATAGAAATAGATATTCCTGCACCATCACTTCTACCAAGGAACACCCTAGACCACTGCTACCCAACCCCTGCACCCCCCCGCCCCATCACTCCACTGCTAAGGACGAGAAGCCTAACAAAGCTGAAAGAGCAACCAGAAAAGCTTTTGAGCTGCTGATGTTGGTGTAGACAGAGCTGAATGAAGTCAGAGATGGAAAAATATTCCCTAAGACCCAAACATTGCTAAACATGAAGTGAAAGCAGAAAAAAAAGAAGACTGCAGTCTGATACAGATAATGCTTAGAAGAGAGGATGAGAAAGAAAACCCTGAATATAGAGCTTTTAAAAAGACTCACAAGACCCATCACAACAATCAATCTGGTAAAGAGAACCTGGAAGAGCATGGGAGAGAGACACAGGTCCTTTCTCACTCTCACAAATTCTTTTTTAAATGTTAGTTAAGCTACCTTTTGCTGTATGGTTCAAAGTGGTGACTCAGCACTCATTAACCACTGTCAGGAGCACAACTAGCAAAACGGCAGGAGATTTATAAGGGATGAGAAATGGATCAAAGAAAAGCAGATAATTCTCAGATCAAGGATGTGAAAGTAGGTCTAAGACAAAAGAGGGAAGCAGACAAAGGTGAGAAACAATACAGAGAAGCGTTTGGAAGCAGAACAAGAAGAGGAATTACGCATGGGAAAATGAAATGGAGAAAAGGTTGAGGACATCTTCATTACCTTAAAAGCACAAGAGTGGCCTAATATGGCTAAAATGTGTGTTGGCATTTCAGTGCAGACAAGATCAAACTTCACTCCTGAACTATGCAGATCCATCCTTGGACTTGCAGCCACTGTAACATGATAAAGGAAGAGTTACAGCATAGTTTTGCTCTGTTAGCACTACAGGAGTGAATCACATATTATCACAGGAGCTGTATTGCCACGAAATCATCAGCTATCAGTACTGTATAAAACAGAGAGAGAACAGTAAGGAAGAAGAGGACTGACATTTTCTTACAGTCAGTCTTCCCATTTGTTTTTGGCCCAAAACAGGGAGGCAGAAAGGAAGGGAAGAAAGAGAAGGCAAGCATATTAGATATTTGTATTTTTGTTTTCCAGTCCTTCCAGAAAGGCCAGTTTTGTAAACAGAAAGCAAGCTGAGATTGTTTTTAAAGTCTTGTTAACTACTCCCATGACTGTAACGAGCTGACAAGTATCTCTTTGCTGAACCTCCTCCATTGAAAATACACTGCAACTTCTTTTGCACCACATGGTATTTTAGTCATGCTATCTGCACCTTAAAACACTCAGCCTATTGTTCCAACAGCACAGATCTGCATGCTGAATTATAAAATTGTCCAATATCATACCATCTTGGCTACAGATTTAATTTCACAGAATATGAAACTTCACTGCAAATCATTATACAGTGAGACAAGGAAACACAAACATTGGTTTCCTTTTTTGGTTTTTCTTTTTTAAGTGTAAGACTACTACAGTTCCCTCTGGGAGGATGTTTTTCATACAAAGACATATTATTTGAGTCTTATTTGTGTTAACACTCATTGAAGTAAAAGACACTGGTCACACAAGCAGAGAAACCAGGTTTTGATCCAGCATTGCTGTTACAGAAATAGACATTTTTAAAAAGACCAGCATAATAAGCAACCATGTCACATTTGGGGAAATGGTCTAGTGGTTGACAGGGCTAGGAAAAAGGCTGGACTTTATGATCTTAAAGGCCTCTTCCAGTCTAAATGATTATATGATTCTTCTTGAAAAGTCACCACAGGTTCTGAGTTTAGCGTAATTTAAACATCTTTCTTGTGTCCTGTCAGCATTCAGCTCTAACTAATCTATATTACAATCTTATCCCGGTTTGCTTCATCAAATTATCTCTTTGGTCAAAGAGTGCTCTAGGTCATAGAATGGTAGGGTAGGAAGGGACCTTTAGAGATCATCTGGTCCAATCCCCCTGCAGAAGCAGGGTCACCTAGATCAGGTCACACAGGAACAGGTCCAGGTGGGTCTTGAAGACCTCCAAGGAAGGAGCCTCCACAACCCCTCTGGGCAGCCTGTGCCAGGGCTCCCTCACCTCACAGTGAAATAGTTTTTTCTTATGTTTAAATGGAACTTTTTGTGTACCAGCTTCATCCCATTATCCCTTGTCCTGTTACTATCTACTATAGAAAAAAAGGATGTCCCAACCTCCTGACACCCACCCTTTAGATATTTATAAATGTGAACAAGATCTCCCCTCAATCTCCTTTTCTCCAGACTAAACAGCCCCAGTTCCCGCAGCCTTTCCTCACATGAAAGATGTTCCAGTCCCCTGATCATCTTGGTGGCCCTGTGCTGGCCTGTCTCCAGCACTTCCCTGTTTCTCTTGATCTGAGGAGTCCAGAACTGGACACAGGACTCCAGATGAGGCCTCAGCAGGGCAGAGTAGAGAGGGAGAAGAACCTCCCTTGACCTGCTGCCCACACTCTTCTTGTTGCATCCCAGGATGCCAATTAGTAGCATGTAAATTTTTGGAAAATTATTCCCAGATTTATTATGTGCCTACAGGAGTAACTTCAGTGAAAAAAAAAACAAACACCAATTTTTTTCTGCCTCCTCTCAGCTTCTCCTTATCACTGTCCACCAAACATGTGCCTGACAAATTTAAAATCAAACTGCTGGGTTCCACAGTCTTTCAGAGAATCTTGCCTTTCATGTCTGGAACTGTGCAGACACACAAATGAGGATGTTGCTGCTTAAATTATTAGAATCCTGTCAGGTTTTTCTTCTTCTTTTTGTTTTTAATCCTCAAAGTGAAATACTTCGCATAGAAGCTAGAAGCAATATTTTATTCAAAACCTAGCTGTTTAGTCTGGAGAAGAGGAGATTGAGGGGAGATCTTATTAACATCTATAATGATCTAAAGGGTGGGTGTCAGGAGGTTGGCACATCCCTTTTTTCTATAGTAGCTAGCAACAGGACAAGGGGTAATGGGATGAAGCTGGAACACAAAAAGTTCCATTTAAACATAAGGAAAAACTATTTCACTGTGAGGTGAGGGAGCCCTGGCACAGGCTGCCCAGAGGGGTTGTGGAGGCTCCTTCCTTGGAGGTCTTCAAGACCCGCCTGGACATGTTCCTGTGTGACCTGATCTAGGTGACCCTGCTTCTGCAGAGGTGTTGGACTAGATGATCTCTAAAGGTCCCTTCCTACCCTTACCATTCTATGATTCTAGCATCCAGAATTTGGATTCACATCTTTCCAGCTTTTAAGAATAGTTATTTCTGAAATACTGTATCAATATGAATTTTCTTATGTATTTTATGAAGTTTTGTACCTCCAGTAGATGTCTGAATATAATTAAATGGGATGAGCTAGTTTCGGTAACACAGGGAAACCAAGAAAACAGGTAGTGGTGCATCCAGTAGAAGTGAGCACAGCACTTCAAAAATTTAAGATCTATTTGTTTTCCAGCTCATAATTTAAAATTAAGAATCTCTCCTCAACTAAGCTTGACTTACAAGTGTTGAGTGACTCATTAGGCTTCAGCGTAAAGCCAGTTTTACCTGGGACCTGGCCTCAATGTTTCCCAAAGATGGAACAAAGAGTGCCAGTGAAGTGGAAATCCTGCTCTGTCTTTCAGTTTTCTGTAGGTCTGATGAAACACACAGTTAAAATGTGTTCTACAATGTTTCACATTAAGATGGTGGCTATTCATTTCATTCTAGGGAGCTGTATACAGTCATCCTCCTCAAAATGGTAAGACTGTCAAATGCATTAACTGTAACAGGCAATGTTTCAGTCTGATTGTTATTAATAAACTCACTTTTTACATTTTAACATAGAAGGCAAGCATCTGTTGCATGTCTATGCTTTTTACTACAAACAAACACACAAACTCTCAGTTGATTAGTTCTCATGCTTCATATCTTGAGTGAGTATTCACTTTTCTACTGACAGAAGTTTCTCATGGTTTGCGTATCCTAAACTTACTAGTTCTCCACCTATACATGGTCTTTAAAAAAAATCAGGCTAGGGCAAAAGTGCCTGTAGTGCAAAAGTTAGCAGATTTTACCAAGTATCACTAAAAAAAAAATCCCTTTATAAATGGGATTTTCAGGGTTGACACACCAGAGGGCTGTGCTGCCATGCAATGAGACTTGAACAGGCTGGAGAGGTGGGCAGGAAGAAATCTAATGAAATTCAACAAGGGCAAGTGTAGAGTCTTGCAAAGAGATAAGGAAATGCTGGAGAGAGTTCAGTGCAGGGCCACAAAGACAATGAAGGGACAATGACTCCAGCACCTCCCTGGGCAGCCCCTTCCAATTCCTGACAACCCTTTCAGGAAAGGAATTGTCCCTCATATCCAGCCTGAACCTCACCTGGCACAACTTGAGACCATTTCCTCTTATTCTATGCTGGTTATTAGGGAGAGCAGTGACCCCCACCTCACTACAACTTCAAGTTTTAGAGAGCAAGAAGGTCTCCCCTGAACCTTCTTTTCTCCAGACTAAACAGCCCCAGATCCCTCAGCCCCTCCTGACATGAGATGTGCTCCAAATCCTTTCCTAGCTTGGCAGCCCACCTCTGGATCCTCTCCAGCACCTCAATGTCCTTCTTGTAGAAAGGGGCCCAAAACTGGACACAATATTGGATGTGTGACCTCACCAAAGTCGAGTAGAGGGGAATGATTGGTAGCCTGTTACCACAGCTTCCCTGATTGCAAGTTATTCCTCAAGCTGCAGTAACTCATGTCCAGTCCCCAAAGATTCCCCTCAAAGGAAGGCAGACTGCTTAAAAAAATCCACATTAAAATCAATAATATAAAATCTAGGCAGCTATGGGATAAAAGGAAAAATCCTCATCTGTATAGAGAACCAGCTAGACAGGAAAAAAATGGTAAAAAGAAAAACCAGTCAGTCCTTGTAGTGGAAGAACAGTATGTCTGCAGTCCCACTGACATTTGCATTAAGAATATACTGTTCTCAGTATAGTCACTAATGAATCACTGGGAGATAAGGAAATATTGCAACAGTTAAATGACAGAATTCAGTAATAATACTAAATAATTGATAAAGGCAAGCGCTGACTGCAAAGAGATACAGAAATACTTAATGACACCAAACAACCAGTAAAATGGGTGGCAGAATTCAATACCATGTAAACACAGACTGGGCTTTATTTCAGGAAAAAACACCTCAACTTCATATGGATAATGATGGGCTCTGGATAATTCAGGAATGAGATCTTGGACTTCTAGTGGATAGTTCTTATGAAAGCATCAGCACAGTTAAAAAACAAGGAGAGTGCTAAAAATTACTACTGCATCACATGACAGCACACAAAAATGGCAACATGATACAAGTTAAAGCGTAACATTTCTATTTATTCTAACTACCTTCAGACTCTGAAATGAGAAAACAAGCTGGTCAGCATCTGCTGTGACATCTGCCTGCTACTCCATCATCCATCACTCTTCAATGAAAATATGTATTGTTGTCAACAGAAATCCATCCAAACTTCTTGTGCTTCCATACATGCAAATTTTAGATCATGGGGTCTAGTCTATAGCTGAAGTTACACCACAGCGTAACAAAAGAGGAACAAAGTAAAGACTTAAGACCAATATCACACCACTTCTACTTAGAGGAAAAAAAAGAGCACATGGCAAGAGCATGGCCTGATTTTACACAGAGCTGTGAAAAGCTATGAAAAAATCCCCAAACTTGTAAGAATTCAGAAGCTGCTGCAAAGTCTGGTAAAGGCAAAATGATAAGAAAGTGTTGTACTTTTAAATTGTGGATTTAAACCAGAACAAAAACATCAGTGACAAACTGCAGATGGCAGGCAGATAATTCCACAGCTAGAAGAAAGACAACCCCTGTCCCCCCAACCCTAAATCCTCTCAAAAGACTTCAGCCAGACACAGTCTAATCACAAAAGCAGTCAGAGAGAAAATAAAGGAAAATTACTCATATGTAAGCTTTACAATATGCTAATGAACTGACTTAAGCACTGGGTATGCCTTGCAGATATGAGTGCAATTACTTGAGACAGTAGTGATACAGTGAAAAGATCATGCCCTGCCCAAGCCTCTGAACCAGCTGCAATTTCTGCAGCTGTAGTGCACATACAGACACCAAAAACTTATTACAACACACCTAAAATGATTCACTGTGATTACTACTATAAACCTACTCAAATATTGAGCTGATACATGATCACCATACATTCATGGTGCCTTTTTATTTTATAAAGCTGACCCATTTGAGACCATGTAGGGAGTTTTGACTAGGAGGTGTATCAGCCCAATATACACTAGCAATGGGTCCTGCTAGGATATCACATTGCTCCCAAGCTCAAGTGGGATATACATCAGCTGGAGAGAGTCCAGTGGAAGGCTACAAAGATGATCAGGGGACTGAAGCATCTTCCTGATGAGGAAAGGCTGTGGGAACTGGGGTTTAGTCTGGAGATGAGGAGACTGAGGGGGGATCTTATTAACATTTACAAATATCTAAATAGTGGGTGTCAGGAGGTTGGGGCAGCACTTTTTTCTGTTGTATCCAGTGACAGGACAAAGGGTAATGGGATGGAGCTGGAACATAAAAAGTTACATTTAAACATAAGGAAAATCTATGTCAGTGTTGAGGTGAGGGAGCCCTGGCACAGGCTGCCCAGGGAGGGTGTGGAGGCTCCTTCTCTGGAGGTGTTTGAAACCCACTTGGACACGTTCCTGTGTGACCTGATCTAGGTGACCCTGCTTCTGCAAGGGGGTTGAACTAGATGATCTCTAAAAGTCCCTTCCAATCCCTACCATTCTGTGATTGCAGATGCTGTTAAAGCCAACAGAAAAAATTCCTGACTGGCTTCAAGTAACCCACTCTCAAATTGGAAAAGGAAATGATCCCACTGCAATGAGGGCACAATAAAGATTCACATCCTTACAAAACTCATTTCCATCAAATCCAAATGCATTTTCCATGACGCAAATGAAAATGCTTTCATCCAACACCATGCCAGGTCATGCACCCAGATACTTTATCTTCAAAATGGATGATGTTTAGGTGAGGAAGAAGGCAAGCTATCAGACAGAAAGGGAAAGTAAGGGATAGACTGTTAGAAGTAGCTTGTTTTAAACCAGGGTTTGAAGAAGGCAAGATTTCATGAGTACTCCAAATATACTTCTGATCACAACACAAGATAAAAAAAGCCTTGGCATAAGGCCAAGTATTTTTTTTCTTTGGGACTAGAGTAAGCCCACTAGGGTGTCCATGCTCAGCATATCACTCTCCAGCTAATCCATAGCTCCAGTATCCCCTGCCTGGCATCCATACCAGATACTTCTACCCATCACTTCCCATGACATGTTCAAATCCCATTTCCAACCACAGCCAGCTTCCTCCATGGCCAGGGCTTGACAGAGATGCACTTAGGGTTTGAAGGATGGGTAGAGAGGGTCTGGGGAGCAGGAAGGAGAGAGCACCAGAGGAGCAGGCAGGAAGGCATGAGTGTTGGCAGTAAGACAGTCTTCCTTATTGATTGCAGGGAACTTAAATTTCATGCCACATAGGGCAGGATTAAAAGATTAAAAGTAAAACGGGGTCAAAATAGTTGGACACAAGGCAGGGAAGAAAATTATCCCATTGCTATAGTATAACACACTGAGGTATTTCCAAAAGGCAGCTCTACATCTTCTATTTTTTAAGAAGTCAGATATTCCACTCCTTAATACACAAAATGAGCTAAAATGACCCATTTCAAATTTGTATTTGCCCAAAGCAATTACAATTCCTTTATGTCTTTGACAAATAACTCCCTAGGCCAGTCTTGCCAGTGAAATATAGTACCTCATTCATGCTGTTAAATAAAGTACTTCCACTAGTGACATGTTGGGCTTGATGTATCTCTAAGAAAAGATACGACTGTGAGTTCTCTGGAAGCTCATCCAAAGTCCCAGCTGTTGAGGGAAAAAAAGAAGGAATTGCAAATCTAAGACTAATGAGAATAAATAAAAGAAATATAGTTGTCAGATGGTATAATTAATTTAAGAATCTGAAAGTGCTTTACAAACATTCATCATTACGCTACCTGTCCAAACAAATAAACATTGTACAGATTTAGAGAGGAAGGGGCAGCAAGGTTTTTCCTTACGTCACCACATGACTCACTGGAAAAGTCAAGCAGATACGAAGATGAAGATAGATGGAGAAATACAACTTGAGGCTCAATTACAGAATCTTAAGGACTGGAAGGGACCTTGAAAGATCATCCAGTCCAACCCCCCTGCCAGAGCAGGACCACCTAGAGTAGGTCACACAGGAACTCATCCAGGAGGGTTTTGAATATCTCCAGAGAAGGAGACTCCACACACCATCTGGGCAGCCCCTTCCAGTGCTCCCTCACCTCAACAGGGAAGAAGTTTTTCCTTGTATTTCTTTGTAACCTCTAATGTTCCAACTTGTACCCATTGTCCTATCATTGGCCATCACTGAGAACAGCCTGGCTTCATCCTCCTGACACACACCCTTCATATATTTGTAAACATTAATGATGTCACCCCTCAGTCTCCTTCAAGCTGAAGAGCCCCAGCTCCCTCAGCTTTTCATCATAAGGGAGATGCTCCACTCCATCACCTTTGTGGCCCTGAGCTGAACTCTCCCCAGCAGCTCCCTGTCCTTCTTGAACTGAGGGGCCCATAACTGGGCACAATATTCCAGATGTGGTCTCACAAGGGCACAGTAGAGGGGGAGGAGAACTTCTCTCGACCTACTGCCCTTCTAATACCATTGGTCTTCTTGGCCACAAGGGCACGTTGCTGGCTCATGGCCATTCTGCTGCCCAACAAGATCCCCAGGTCCGCTTCCCCTATACTACTCTCTACAAGTTCATTCCCCAACAGGCATCTTATTTATTAAGATATCATTAATCTCATCAAGTCCAAGAACATTTTAAGTTTGACAAGCTGAACTCCAGAACATGCCACCTGTGACAGATCAGGATGCAAAGCCTGGTGCTGCAACTACATTTGATCAGCAAACATTGAAGCCCCATTTGTGAAGCAAACTTCCCACAGTTTCTGTTCCACAAAAAAGAATAGAGATCTGCAAAAAGCTTGAAGAAAAGCATGTGGATGATCATGAGGCTGATCACTCTATTTTTACCAGTCATTTAACTTCTAGTGTTCAAAGCCAGTCTCCTACGTGAGGTTGATAGCACTGTTTGGGTAAATATCAAGAAGTAGGGGAAAGTGTAAACTTTCCCAGCTAAACACTATCACAATGCCACTTTTGAATTTTAGTACAGTTTCTTTTCAAACAAACAACTTGGAGAGACACAATGAGATTACTACCATCACAGCATTCCCGTTCACTCTAACAGTCTAATAGGTCATCATTGACACAAACAAGCACACATCATCTATGTACCAGGCATCTAAAGGATGATTCCTTAACCTCTCACTGAATTCTAGACACAGGTGTCTAATACTTTTTGTAGCCAGTGAAATGCAGTTCTGGTACATGCAGTGGATGCAACCAGTATTTTCTGCTCAGAAATCATTACAAAGTTCTGAATTAGTGTAATTATGCCATGTCTTGCAGTCTAAAAAGCAACTGCAGATCTTACACATCATCACACATCTCCACTTTGTTTTCCAAATACCAAAAGAACGAAGATTACACAATGCTTGGAACCTGAGCTTGCCAAAGTAAGTTGTTATAAAACTAGTTGCACACCTGGACACACCATGCTGAAAGCAATCAAGTTAAGTGAATAACATTCTCCTCAGAATAACACATGCACTCAAACAGTCCTGCTAGAGGATCTGGATCACGTCTAACTAAAGCTGCATAAGAATTTAGTCTTTATTAATTTGTTTCATCTTTGAACACAGATGGATTTACTGATCTTCCCAACAGATTGCTCCTTTCACGTTAGTAAGACATTCTATGTTCATTTCAACAATCCAGGAACAGCTAATTCACCTGAGAACAAAACATTTCCTACCCCTCTAGGGTTTTTTTTTTTCACTGTGAATGAAAGGTATTCAGTAGCAGACAAGATGTCCTTTTGGTTATGTGTATTGCAGAAATACCAAACACAAACACAAATTATCACTTCACACATAACTATAAAAAAGGGAAAACGCTGGTTAGCGTTTTGATAAAACAGAGTGCTGTCTGCAGCCTATGCTGTAATGCCCACAACACCCCAGGGCACGATAAGCCCTTATTAATGCTTGCAATAAAATGAACACTGCAGAACAATTACACAGCGTAGCCATGGATTCCTAAAATCAGGGAGCTCTCCCAGCAGCCAACATATATACTCACAAGGCGTTGAGACCTCAGGGGAAGCTGATGTTTGCAGTAAAGTAGCGGAAATGTTTTCATCGGAGTTTTCAGGTGATGTCAACAACAGGAAGGATGACTTTGAGCCAGATTTCCATTTCTCATCAGACACGTCCTTAAAAGTTGGAAAAAGAGCGTTAAAGCTCCTCGTTTACATCTCAAACCCTGCAATTAAGACCCTTCGTAGCTACAGGCTCCTGGAGCTATGCGGCAGCCCGTGCAAAGGGGGTTCACCTCCCGGACCTTACTCCGGGGCCGTAATAAGGAAAATACTTTAATTACTCGGGCACTGAGGACTTATTTCGCCCCGCTGCAGCTCCGCCACCGCCCTGGCCACCTCAGCGACCACCTGTCCGCACCCCGCCACAACCGCTCCCCCCGCGCCGGCCCCGGCCCGCCGCCGCCTCGCCTCAGCACAGCCGCGCTCAAGCGCGGCGGGTGTGCGCGGGTCTGCGGCCAGGGTGCCGCGAGGGTCTGCGGCCAGGGGCCCACGCGTACCGGCAGCGCCCCGCTCACCTGCGCTGCCACCGGCTGCCTTGGGGCGCGGGGCCGGCCACAGCCCCACCGCCTGCAACGGCGCCTCCGCCACCGGCCTGGGCTGCCCCGGAGCCGCCGCCGCCGCCGTGCCCGCTGCGAGGGCGACACCCCGTGGCCGCGGCAGGCGAGCGGGAGGGCGCCGCGCCGCCTCCTCCCCGCGACGGGCCGTGACGGGACCCGGCCCGCGCCTCCGGGCCCCTCGCAGCTGAACGGGGAAGGTCACGCGTGGAAGCGTGCGGACACAGCGGACTTGCCTCGCCTTCCTGCGCCGAGCCGGGCAGTGGAACCAACGGCGGGCAGGGTGCGCTAATGCGAGCGTGGGGCCGGGTCTCGATCGCCAGCCTGGCCCCCGCGGGCTCCGGCCGGGGCGAGGCTCCGGGGGAACTGCAGGCTCTTCCTAAGCGAAGGGCCTTTGCAACTTGATTGTGAAAGCTCATCATGATTTGTGTGGCAACAGGAGTGCTACAAAACCAATTTCGGGAAGGCCAGATGCCCTTTCCCGCAACAGGGAGCCAGACAGAAGGCTCTGAAGGCTGAAGATCAGAGAAGGCACAGCTCACTGTGCCTGCTCGCTGCCTCGCCCACCCCTACAGCTACTACAACGTCCCAGGGGCCTTCGGTTCACCCAAGTCATGTGTATGTCTGTATTTCGGCAATCCACTAACTGCAAGGAGGCAAGTTAGATGGGACCATCTGTCGGCAGCAGCAGCACGGGAGTTTGTGTGAGTAGGATGAGCAATAAAAGCGAGATCTGAAGGAGAAAACAGAAAGCAAGCGGCTGTTCCCCATACAATGCCTGGTCCCGCAGGCATGTTGCTTTCAAAGGCATTCTCAGGTCGATGTCCTAAATGAGCTAAATGTTGAAGTATCACAGGCACCGTCTAATTACATGATGAATCTATTCTTTTGAATGCTTTTTGCAGATGATTCTGCTTCTGCATTTTTCGCTAAACAATTACTGTGGCATTCAGCGTTCTGTGGTGTTCTGTAACACCGCGGGTTCCCCTCAAGATCCTTAGTGCTCAGCAGGAAAGATTTAGTGTCTGAATTTTGTGTCCTGATGCCTCTCTGATCTCAGCAAAGCTTCGTGGCTTTGTTGAAATTACAGCACTAGTCTGAAGCCTGGTGTGATTACTGAAATTAGAATGTAATTGCTAAAATACATAAAAATGTGTTGCGATTCCTTGCACTGTAATTTTGCTGGCTCGTTTCCCTATTCAGGGCAGACTTACTTCATAGGAATACTATTTTACTTAGTATTGAGTAAAATTGTGATGTAGGAACAGAAGTATTTGTGTGAGTAACAGATAAGCTGTATGTTAAATAAGTTGCATGAATGTAAATGCTTGCAGGACTACTTTGGTTATACTTGATGGCTATGATTGAGAAACAAGATGTTAACACATTGCAGAAAAAGGTTTTCTTGACACTGATTTGCCACCAATGTTTCCCCCCTTTAACAGAAGCAGGATGAGACACTGTCATGATCCTATATGCAGACAGGCTCCCTTGAATTATGTGGATGCCAGTAGGAGCTGTGTTTAATTATCATTAACCTTTCTTTAATCTAGACAGCTGTATTGTATTGTTCTGGATGTTGTTGTTGTTTTCTTGCTAGGAAGAGGAGTTCATGAGGATTCTCTTGTGTGCCTGAAACGGAAAGCATGTCATGTCTCTGAACTGCAGCTCCCTGCTGACAAAGTCCAGTAGCATCTAATATTGTAGATGTTGTATACCCAAAGACTCATTCCTCTGTCCACCTGCCCTTACTACAAGTCCTGCCACTGAAAGGTGACTACTGTTCATTTATGAGCAACAGGCTTCAAAGTTAAATGACTTAACAAACAGAAAACAAGGAAAGAAAAAGGCCAAGTGAAGAGGAGAGGGAGAGCAACTTGGTGGCAAAGGGATAAGACCTGAGTCTGAAGCTCATGTAGAGTTTATAACAGGTTATACTGCCAAGGAGTTGGCAGAAGTGCTTCAGCCCAACTCTAAAAACTTCTCCAATGGTGGGCCTGGAGTCTACATGGCTTTGAAGCTGAAGCTGTGGTCAAGCAGGAAGTCACTGACATCAGTAGGAAGGGCTGCATTGTAAACAGTCGTGTCATTCCTGAGCTTCTACACCCTGATTCAGTATTCTAATGTCTTCAAATTACTCTCTCACTGGTGATGTTTGGTAGTTCTTTATATAAAAGAAATGTAATACAGACAGTCAGATTTCTGAGTGAGACCTGCTTCCCACAGCCAGCCTTGAAACCTAACAGCACTTTCTGTGCAGATGTGGTCAGCCCTGAGAATGAGATAGATGGTCCTTCATTACAGACCTGCAAGCTCTCCTCTTTCCATCAGGAGTTTTCAGCAGATTAATGCCACCCAGGGCTGTCCTGAGACACAATGTTGAAAAGATGACTGGTAAAAAAAGCCTTAAAAACTCACTTTGAAATGTTTCCCATAGTCTTTTGGTACATTGTTAACCTGTTCAAGCAAAACTTCCAAACAGGTTGATAACAACAAAAAGGCATTTCAATGGTAGATTTGTCACAATGTGGAACATAAGAGGGGGATTTCTTTCCCCTCTCCAGGCCAAAGTATGCCTCCATTATCTGAAATGGGTTAGTGTAGCCTGGAAGGTCTTGTGATAAGAAGATTGTCGTGCAGCATAGAGGTGAGAAAATAATCAGCTGCAGGAAATATGTGGAAACTCCGAACTCAAGTCCAAGCATTACATCAAATGCAAGGAGGGAGAAGAGTAATAAACAGAGGAAAATGTGCTGCTGGAGAATTAGGAACAAAACTGCCAGTCACCACAGTGGGCAGCATGGGATGACAGCCAGAGGCTAAACACAAACACTCTGGTGCTTAGACTGGTACAAGACAAAAACAGCACTGGAAGCTCCTGAGAGGGGCACAGCTGAGGGGCAGAAGGTCTGTCTTCATGCAGTTCTGGAGGAAGCAATAGCAGGCAGTTGGGTGTACCTCAGTCTGTCAGGGGCTTAAAAATGCCATCCTCTTCAGAGGTTTCACTGCTGTGGCTTTCTTTAGTCATGCTTATTGATCTAGAGTATTATTTCTAAAATAATCTTGCTCACCCACACTGCAAACAGGTTACCATTCACCGTTGCTGTCTGGTTTAACATTTTGGGCCTGGCCTTATGATGAGAGGGAAGGAGCATCGGACAGGCCAGGCCCTGGGCAGTGCCACAGGTACTATTTGGACCCAGAGAGGGCAGAGTGCATTTGTGAGCTGAGCTGAGCTGGGCTGGGCTGGGCTGAGCTGAGCTGAGCAGCCTGGGACACGGGCCCTGCCCAAGTCCTGCAGTCTCCCACATGCTGAAGGCTGAGGCATGCAGGAGACTGTGGGAGCCTGCTTTTGGGCTCCATGCAGGGTGAAGCTGCAGGATTTGACCGACTTTGAAGCCTCTCCTTCCCCGGGAGGGCTACTTAAAATAACAAGGCCAGCAGTAATGTCGGTGCTGCAGACTGGGTGCTCGCCCACCCCGACTCCCCACACGCTATGGGTTGCGTCTCCTGTGGGCACCGGTCCCACGGGTGGCTCTAGGCCGGCGCAGGGTGCCGCGGCACAACGGGGCCGGGCTGTGAGGCGGCGTGGCCCGGCAGGCCCCGGAGCCCGCCTTTGAGCGCCGCAGCGCCCGGCTCTGCCCGGCGGTAGCGGGTTGCCGTGGCCTGGGCGAGCGGCGGGCGCGGAGGCCTCGCCGGCCCGTGACCGGGCGCGTCAGGTGACGCGGGTCACGCCGCCTCCCCCGCCCGCGAGCTGCGCGCCCCGCCGGCAGGCTGCGCCGTGCGCTCCGCCGAGCGCCGTGCGGGGGAGGGGAGCGGCGGCGGGGCGCGGCGCCAGCGCGGCACCTGGGTCCCCCCGCGCCCGCGGCCAGGCGCTGCCCCGAGGCCGCCCGCAGGCAGAGGGGCCCTCGGAGCCCCGCCGGCAGCGCGGCCGGCATGAGCCAGGTGCCGAGGAAGCTGCCGGAGGAGGAGGAGGGCGACGAGGAGGAGGAAGAGGAGGAGGAGATCGTGGGCTTGGCGGGCTACGCCGACGGGGCCGAGTCCTTCTCGGACGGGGACGCGGAGAGCGGCGGCGATGAGGCGTGTGAGTGTCACCCGCGGCGGCCACAGCGGCATCGGCGCCGGGGGGGCGGCGGGCAGCGGGCGGAGGCTGCTCCCGGAGAGCCGTTGGGGCAGGCACCGGCCTCGGAGAGGGCTGTGGGGCAGCGGCCGGCAGCTAGTGCGGGTGTGGGTGAAGCGGGTCGAGGTGCGGGGCAAGGCGGCCCGGCGTGCGCGGTGTGAGGGCAGGGGCCGAGGTGAGGCAGGGACAGTGGCGGGCGGGACGGGGCCACAGCTGGGGAGGTGAGGTTGGGCTGCCGCGGCGTCGGGTCTGGCTGCCTGTGGATGTAGGTCAGGGGGGAGGCCAGGCTCCCCGCGGGATTCGGGGCACGGCGAGGGTGAGCAGGGCACGAAGGGAGCCAGGGATAGCGGCGTGTGGGAAAGGAGGCGTCTGGAGGGAGGGCAGGCCTCGCTGTGGACGGGCGTGAGTGGTGAGAGGCCAGGCTGAGCGGGGATGCTGGCGAGTTGACCGTGTGAGAGGACGGGAAAGGGATCGGGTGCTCGTTGGGCGCTACCGTGGGGTCAGCGAGAGCGGGGAGCTCTGAGGCCGGAGCCGGGCACTGGCTGACAGGTAGCAGGAGGGGCCGTGAAAGAGGGAGGAGGTAAAAGAAGTGCAGACAAAGAGGCAGTGGGGGTGATATTTCAGCATTTTCTAAATCTGGGGTGAGAGTTATTAGTTCATAGTGGCCACAGCCTGGTGATGTGATTTGAGTGTGCCAAGGCAGGGAGAGAGGGGGAGGCGGGTTGGGTGTCAGACTATAAAAGGCAGTGGCAACACGAAGCTCTGTGTCCAGGGCTGCTGTGCAGCTGTGGATGTCAGTCCCCACAGTGGCAAGCTCTGCTAAATGTCTGTTGTCTGTGTGTCTGTGCATATGAGGACCCGCGTTACTCGCTGCATATCTGTGTCAGTATGGATGGTGATGCTAAGAAGGACAGGCTTACCAGGAAAAGCAGCCTCATTCAGTAAAAAGAGGCAATGCCAGCTCAGAGCCTGTTGCTTTCATTCAGAGCCTGAATTCATTCTTCTGAGACGTATTTCACAAAGGAGCTTGGACAACTCGCAGTATCTCAGGCTGAAAAAAGAATTGCTTTTTTTATAAGAGCATAATAGAGGCCATATGTTTTAAGGCTACTTTGATTATTAGCATGCAGAACCCTTCTTCTTAAAGTCTCAGTCCTACAGGCTACCATGGGAGGTATTACATTGACTAATGAAATTTTGGGGAGGGGGAGAAGGTCAGTGCTTTGAGTTTAAGCCTTCATAGTTAAAAGCAGTGGGAATGCTAGGATGTAAGAGCTGTAGCTGAGATCAATTAATGTCTTACTTGAAACTACTACAGTATTGCCTTGATTTCAGTGCGAAGAGAGTATACTTTAGCATGTATGTTTAGTGCTAAACTTAAATTTTCTGTAGAGAAGTAATCAATATTCCATCCTCAGAGGAATTTCTTTGGATATTTTTCAATAGGAACTTTGTTACACTGCTAAAAACTTCAATTGCTTCCTCATAGTAACACCAGAATATTGTACTTAACAAAAACAAACCTTTACATTCTGAATAGCAGGAGAAGACAGTCCATGCAGACAGGATTAAAACAAAGGGCCATTTTAACAGTCTGCATCCTCTGCCGTTCTCTTCATCAGAGTTCTATGGAGAATGGGGCATAGAGCGTGTGTAATGGAGGGAGTTGGCATTTGAGTCTGGTTTTTGTGTATTTGACACTGGGCTGCAGGTCAGGGGGCTTTCCTTTTCCTAATTTTTATCTGCTCTCTGGATCTGTATGGTTAGTAGTTCAAAATTCAGTGTCACAGCCTCCTCTTTTCTACAAAGAAAGAGTGGAAAGTGCCATATAAGGGGAACAGCTTCAATGTATGGCTGTTGACAGTGAAGGGAGAAGCCAAGCTTAAAAGTAAAAGCATAATTGCTGCTTGTAGGCACACAGGAGATTTCAAAACTTCATATTGGTCATCTCTCACCGCATACTGGTTTCTTGTCTCCAGCCTGAATGTTGAAACCACAAGTCTTGTCCACTTCTTAATCTTTTCACTTTACACTTAGGGTCACATTCAGAAGCCTTAAAGCACTTAGTTGACATAAAACCTAGTTATATTATTGGTTATATTTTTGGTATATGCAATTAAAAAGTATTTAGAAGTGGGGAAACCCTCTGCAGAGTGTCCAAGGAAGTAGCTTTAAGACATGTCATTGCAAACTGCTGCACTTGTGGCAGAGCGGAACCAGGTCTTCTAGTTCTTAGTCTTTTCCTTAGCCACAAGAATTTCCTTCCATGAGGCATTTCTGCAGTGTTTATGAGCCCACAGTAGCTGAACAGCTTTCTTGATTGCATATAAGCATTTTCTGTTAACTCTTTATGCTCAGACCATCTGTTAGCTTTGAAGATGTTCACTATATGTGTTTTGTAAGGCTGTTGTCTTGACAGCACTCCAGTGCTGCAAATATCGTGTCACAGGAGTACTGGAAATGCTGTGAGATCAATGGGTTTGGAGGTACATGCGTGGAAGGTTTGGGACTGCTGTTCTCCTTTACATAATAAAAGATTAAAACTTAAGAGAACTGCATTACTGGGGAAAAAGAAATCGTTATTAGTAATTTAAAACCAGACTCAGAGGCTTGTTACAGGTGATAACATGAACAAAATCATTGCTTTTGGCTTGGTATCGCTTGAGCAGATGAACTGCAAAGCTTTATTTGAATGTTTGGAAACTGCTGAGATCTACAAATACACTTTTCAATGTGGCATCCCCATCACATATGCCTGTGAAGCACTGATAGTCACCAGCTTTGACAACTGATTGCAGGATGGGCTTCAAAAACTTATTTTGAACAATCAGTATCTCTAATAGCGTGAAGGAGAAGTTGTTCATTGTGTACTGTGCATCCTGGTGAGATAGGCCAGGACTAGTACGTGCAGTTCTCAGCTCCTCTTAAGCTGGGCTCTGGTGCATGTAGCAACCCATGCAGATTGCACCCCATAAACATGGACAGAACTACAATTACAGAGATTTTGTAAGGAATTGAGTCCTCCTCTGTGGGGAAAGCACTTTTAATTTATGAAAACTTCAGAGGGTACTGCCTCTAACCAGTGTGACTTCTGCTCTTCATGGCTGCTTAGAACATCTGAAATATGAAGGACTGTTGATAGGCATTAGAAACTGGTCTTTTATAACATTTTACCCTTTGCAAAAAGGAATGAAGCAGGAAATGTGTTGCATCTCACAAAAGAGAAAATTATCTTTCCCATTATAGAATACAGAAGAGTTTAATGTTTCTCTTAGGCATGTTATGATCTCACTCGGTAACCTAGTCTGGGAAGTTACAGTGATACATCTACTGGCATTTCTGTGGCAAATTAAAGAAGGAATTGTCATGTACTCTGCAAAGGAATGTGGGCAGGCAGCGCATCATCCAATTCCTTTACATATAAGGTAATCTCTTAACACTCTCTGAGAGGGAAGTGCTGCACCAGCCTTGCTATCTAGTCAGCTTTGGATGATACTCCTTTACATTTCTCTGTCTTTGAACTGGCAGGATTTCAAAAGCTAAATAACAGTTTTACTAGCAGAAGAGCTGGTGTTCATTCTTTTTTTTTTAGTATGGCTTTAATATAAAGTAATTTCTTTTAGTATTACAATTCATAAAAATATAACAGCCTGTAATAATTTAATACAATAACAGCAATGAAAAAGCCCAAGTTATTTTTTTAGATACCTCTGAGATTTTGTCCTATTTCACAGAATGGTAGGGCTTGGAAGGGACCTCTAAAGATCATCTAGTACAACCCCCCTGCTAAAGCAGGTCCACCTAGGTCAGTTCACACAAGAATGCATCCAGGTGAGTTTTGAAAACCTCCAGAGAAGGAGACTCCACACTCTCTATGGGCAGCCTCTGCCAGGGCTGGCATCCTTACAGGAAAATAGTTTAAGTGGAACTTTTTGTGTTCCAACTTGTTTCCATTACCCCCTGTCATGTCACTGGACACTACAGAAAAAAGTGTTGCCTCACCCCCTTGACATACACCTTTAAAATAATTGTAAGTATTAATGAGATCCAACTGCAGTCTCCTCCAGACTAAACAGCCCCAGGTCCTGCAGCCTTTCCTCATAAGGAGGGTGCCCCAGTCCCCTGATCATCTTGGTGGCCCTGTGCTGGACTCTCTCCAGCAGTTCCCTGTCCCTCTTGAGCTGGGGAGCCCAGAACTGGACACAGGACTCCAGATGAGGCCTCACCAGGGCAGGGGAGAGGGGGAGGAGAACCTCCCTTGACCTGCTGGCCACACTCCCCTCTGCCCAATGCTCAAACTGATCAAGATCCTGCTGAATGGCAGCACAGCCTCTGGTGAATCAGCCAGTCCTCCCAGTTTGGTGCTATCAGGGAACTTGCTGAGGGTACACTCTGTCCCCTCATCCAGGTCGTTGATGAAGATGTTGAATGAGACGGCCCCAGAACCAATCACTGTTGAACCCCACTCGCCACAGGCTTCCAACTTGATTGATCACCATTAATCAGCACACTCTGGGCTCTGTCATTCAGCCAGGTCTTGATCCACCTCACTGTCCACTCATCCATGCCACACTGCCTGAGCTTTCTGATGAGGATGGTACGGGAGACAATGTCAAGAGCCTTGCTGAAGTCAAGGTGGATGACATCTGCTGCTCTTTCCTCATCTAGCCAGCTGGTTATGCACTCATAGAAGTCTATCAGGTTTGTAAATCCATGTTGACTCCCGCTGATAACCACCTTTTCCTTCATATGTTTAGACATGACATTGAGGATGAGTTGTTCAATCAACTTTCCATGGATGGTGGTGAGGCTGACCAGTCTGTAGTTTTCTGGATCCTCCTTCCTGCCCTTTTTGAAGGCTGGAGTGACATTGGCCTTTCTCCAGTCTTCAGCTACCTCACCAGTTCTCCACGATCAATTGAAAATGATGGAGTTATGTAGATAGCCTCTCTTCTGGTTGTCTCGTCACCAGCTAGAACTTTGGAAACAGCTGTTCGCCTTCAACCAAATTTGAACAATACTTGTTTTGAAGATAAGTTCCTACCAGTTAGATGAAAACTGCCATTCAGAAGAGATGAGAGACCCAAATGAAGGTGTCCTCAGACGGACAGGCAAACAAATGTGGGTATTCTCTGTGACAACAACTGGCAAACCCATATACACATGTGTATAGTCTCACCAATCAGCATGTATTGAGCTCCAAATCAGGCACAGCATATCCTATCTGTTAGTTGGAGGATAGGTCAGAAGACATACAGGGGGAAGTTGGTGTCATTGTGGTGGATAGAGGAAGGGCACACAAAGTACAAATCCATAGCAAATTAGGCTTCATAAGTTCTGTTGCATACAGAGCAAATGGGAGGGTTTTAAATATTTTTGGAACATGCAGTGAAACCTCAACCAGAAGACTTCTCTTTATATGCCTTTACAAGGTATTTTATTCACACTAGTTCTTGTAAAGCTTTGAATAAATTCTTTTTCCTTCAGATGGCCAAAATGCAAATGATATGATTTATGGCTATGTGCAGTTAGTGAAACTATGACTATACATTGCAGCTGTGGAAAGTTTGTATGTTAGGGAAGAGCGTGGAGTGGAGGAAGCACCATTAAATCCTGTGCCTTTGGTTTGTTTTATTGACAAGACCCTAATGCCAAAACAGGGAATATAGTTACATCATCCTAGAGCAGAGGAGGTTTATTATTCCTCTGTAGGTGTGAAGTGTTGAAGGCCTGTGTTTCCTGCGATCACAGGAGGATACTATCACTGTTCAGGTTGACATGAAGAGCAGAGCAATGTGTGAACTGCGGTTTATTACTTCCTACATTTATTCTCTGTGTATCAGCAGAAGTTGGCCATTGCTGCATTAGGGAGATGAGGTTCTTAGGGAGTTGCCTGTTGCTGTTCTATATGAAGGCATTTCATCTGCCCACTGCTCCAGCCTGGCAGTGTTTCATGTATGATAACTGACAAGAGCACAATAGGTGGCAATACCTGTCAAGGCCTTCCAAATGTATTTGCAATGGGGAGGATCCCGTTGCTAATGAGTTTTCATCTCCTGTCAGTCACTGTGGTGACACAGGCCCACATTGAGTGGCATAACCACTCATGAGCCAGTAGATGGTGCCAAGGGATGTTTTGTGCTAACACCACAGGACCTTCCATTCAGAAGCACTAATTCTCCCTAACTGAAGCTCAGGAGTCACAAACGGAGGAGAACAAGGTTCTGTCCCCTCCCATCTGGCACATTCTGCTCTTAGTGTGCAGAGCACAGAAGGATGGATGTGATCACCACCCTTGGATGTAAAACACGCTTCAAGGCAAAGGATTCCTTCAACCTTTCCATATTTTTCAGCCCATTAGGATGTAACAAGTGGACAGGTTCAGATTGTTATCACTGAGGCTTCTTGGTTTGGATTTTTATACTTTTGGAGTAAAGTCAGTCATGTAAAATAAGCAGGGCACATGCAGGAAGGATGCATACGAACAAATGTGTGCTGGTTTGCTGCGATTCAAAATCTATCCCAGCAGAAAAAAGACAAAGAAATGCAATTATGTTGTGCTTGGAATGATGTTGAATAGTCAGTACTGCAGTGGGTGAGAGAAGATCTGCCTGACAGCTAGTGTGTTTGTCCTGTTGTCTGATCAGTTTTTTAAACCTGTCTGCTGTGTGCTGTGAGCCTTACTCTGCAGATTTAGCATGCTTTTTTGTTGCTTGTGTTTGATGCTTCAGGCCAGATAGCACAGAGGTGTTTGGAAGCTTTTGAAAGCTTTTTACATCTATGTGAAATACCTTTTTCAGCTTGGACATTTCAAAGTTATAGGCCAACTAAACAGAGCAGCTGAAACTGTTGTGGCTGTTTTGATGACATACAGCTGAAACTGAAGTTGGCATACATACAGATGTGGATAGATATACATTCATGTGCTTACAGATATAACAGTATAGATGTACTCCCATAATTACCTTTATGCTAATATAACTGCATCAGCACTAAAGATGCTCTTTTTAGTGGTACCAGTTTCAAGCTGGAGTAGGTAACACAATGAAATCACTGTGTTCCCAGGCCTTTGTTTTGCAAATAGACAGGGGATGTGCTGTAATCTCATTTATTGGATAACAAACTTCTACAGATCGTAACACAAAGTACTCAATAGCAGGTGAGATCCTAACCTTTAGAAGAGGACTCCTCTTGAGCTCAGTACTGTATTGTGAGTCCCAACAGAGAGGAATTGTGTGCCTGTTGAGTCGTCTTGTCGCTCGTGGGATGTGCAATTTAATTTGTTTGTTTTAGAGGAAGGAAGCCCTTATGCCTTCTTAGGAAGATGTAACTAACACAGCTTACTTCTTTCCTCCAGGAGTGTGATGTAGCTATCACTTGACAAGGTGTTTTTTACCAGATTAAATTCTTTTATAGTTTGGTTAGAATGTGTGTGGCATAGTATAAAATAGAGTGAAATTAGGTATGTAGGATGTCTGCATGTGCTAACACATTTTTTGCATACAAACTGAAGGGTCAAGCCCTTTGCAGTCTGTTGCCATCTTTTACTGATAGTATAGCCTAAGGGGCCAATAATTCAAGTTAAAATGCCTGTAAGCTCCCTAAGCTTAAAAATAGGTAACATTTGCATATATCCAACTAAAACCATCATGAAAAAGTCAAATGTGAGTTATCTGACAGTTTCTAATTATGTTGCCATAGTATATTCCTTTTATTCTTGTGTGATTTTATTCAGTTTTGGATTTCAATGATCCCTTCAGTACTGAAGTTAAGCCAAGAATCCTGCTCATGGGATTGAGAAGAAGCGGAAAGTCTTCCATTCAGAAAGTTGTCTTTCACAAAATGTCACCAAATGAGACTCTCTTCTTGGAGAGCACAAACAAGATCTGCAGAGAGGATGTTTCCAACAGCTCCTTTGTGAACTTTCAGATATGGGATTTTCCTGGACAAATTGACTTCTTTGACCCTACGTTTGACTACGAGATGATTTTCAGAGGCACTGGAGCACTCATATTTGTTATTGATTCTCAGGTAAAAAAAAGGGGGGATTTAAGCCACCTTTTTCTTTTCTTCCTTCAGCAATAGACAAAGGGATTGAAAAGCAGAGGGGGTTTTTTTCCCAGCAAATAAATGACTTGACTATCTTTTAATGCGTGTTTGTGATGTAAGTTATTAAAACTTGAAGAGCTGCTTGATTACTTTTAATCTTTCTCTGCAGTATCTTTAAAAGATAACTAATGTGCTTTAATTCTTGCTCAGATTCTTAAACACTGACAACATGAGATTGGTGCACATGCTGGATATAGGCTCAGGCTTCTATTTATAAGAAAGAAACAAATTAAGCTCTTGTTGAATTTGTAGCATTATCTGAAAGTAAGTATCATAAAATAAAGTAACTTTCCTACAGTTGTAGCTTTTCTTTTTCCTTCATTAGGATGATTATATGGAAGCATTAGCTCGGCTGCATCTTACTGTGACCAGAGCCTATAAAGTAAATCCAGATATCAACTTTGAAATCTTTATCCATAAAGTGGATGGTTTGTCTGATGATCACAAGATAGAAACACAAAGAGATATTCACCAGAGGGCAAATGATGACCTTGCAGATGCTGGATTGGAGAAGATTCACCTCAGGTGAGGAAAGTTGCTGTGTGGAGAAGCCTAAATAGGAAAGGAGTTCATTTGACCATTTTCTGTTCTCTTGAAGCAGCAGGCAAAAAAAAAAGCTTTTGATATGTGAAGGAAAAGGATAATCAGAGACATTGCACTTGACCTGAGACAGATTGTTTCTGATTGCTGTCTTGGAGGGAAAGATGGAGAGGAGATGTGCTTAGAAACAGATGACAGGTACTCCAGAGTCCTACCAGTTTTTGCTGCAGCTGCTGTCTTGAAATAAGTTGGACAGTAACAGCAGCCAGTAGAGCTCCAGCCAGTAGAGTGTACATGCCACCTACATCACTGTTGCCTTTGAAAACTCTCTGCTTCACAGTCCCATCCCAGTCACTAGTCCTCACTGCTGCAGCCTGCTTTGAGCCGCTTGGGAAGACAGGTTCTGTATCTTTCCTTTATGTCTGCTGATAGTAGACTTTTGCAGACTGGGAACTAGAGAACTTGGTGTCATGTCTTTCTTAGCACTTGAAGCTGAGTACAAATGTATTAAAAAGAGAGACTGGCTCCATGAATATGCCAGTTCTTTTGAGCTTTTAACAGCATGACTGCATCATTACAATGATAATTGGGTCCACAGCTTTCAAAAAGTAGGTCACAAGTGACATATTTGCTCATACTCCTGTCCTGCAATTTGAAAAATATTTTCATAAAGATGCCAAGGTGGGAGTTGCATCATGAAGTTTTGCATTGAGGTCTAGTTTTCAGGGTCTAGGTTCTTTTCTGTATAGAGGTGAAGTGCTATGCTTCAGTCACAGCATGTGACTTTTTGATTGCAAGGGGTAATTGCATAAGTGTAGGCACTTGCTGTTTGACAATATTTCATTTCACTCATATTATGAAAGGTACATCATGTTCACAGTGTGTGGCTAAAAGAAAAATGTGGTGACATTTTTTTCCAGCTTTTATCTGACAAGCATATATGATCATTCTATATTTGAAGCATTTAGCAAAGTGGTACAGAAACTGATTCCACAGCTCCCAACACTGGAAAACCTGCTTAACATCTTTATTTCAGTAAGTACTTGTTATATACTTTGTCTCTAGATCCGGCTATGTCCAACGTGCATGTTCAGATATTCTCTTTGCTGCCTTCTGAGAGATGATGAACAATGTGAACTCTCAGAGAAATTAGCAAAACTTAGCTGAAATGCACCCACATGTGTTGCTTGGCCTCACCTCCCTGTCTGTTAAACAGCGTTGCTGAGCTACTGGGATACTCAAGTATTCCTGAATCACATGAAGTGGTTTAGCAGCCATCACTTTTAAGCTCATAAATTAATCTGTTGCAAAGATCTGTGCTGCATGCATTTGTTTAAGCAATAATTAAAACTTGTGTAAATAAATTCCTGAAGGACAGTCATCTACTTTGATCTCTTACATAGAGCTGTCTGTAGTGCTTCCTAGAATTAATTCTACTTTGCATTGAGGTTTAATCCACTTAATATCTTCTCGTCTTGGAATTTTTAGAGGCAGACTCACAACTTTCACAGCTTCTGTAGTTATTCCCAAAGCTAGATAGAGAGGTTTATATGTCTAGTGGCTTGTTAGTACTGTGGAGGCAATTGCTGTGTGCGTGGTCCTTTCCTCACCTTCTCTTGGTTCTGACACACACTTATTCCCTCATGGAGTCACTGTAACACACACTAATGCCCTGTTTTAATTTAATTAAAAGCAGGTCATTGAGGAGCCCAACATGCTTTTGATTTGGCACAGGATAAAAGATGGGAACACGTGGCCATGAGGAAAGGAGAGCACAGGGAGTAGGTTATCCAAAGGGGAACTTGATTTTGGTGATTGTTAAGTCAGGTCATAACTGCTCTTGAAAATTCACCCTTTCTCATAGTATTCTAATTTTGCATCTAGCATTAAGTGGTCAAGCTTCAGTTTCTAAGCAGGGTATTTTGGTGTGCCTTTTTGTGATTTTGAAGTAGTGAAATTATTGAATATCTTTGAACAGCCTGGAAGATAAAACTAAGCCTTCATGATTTCTCAGTGTAGGGTGTAAAAATGGAGAGAGATCCAAGTTGGATGTGTTACTGAAGAGAGAGCTTGTATTAGAAGAAGGTCTTTCCAAAACTTATTCTCTTACTGCTAGACAACAAATGAAACTATTTCATAATGAGTGGTTTGTTATAAAGATCTGTTTAAGCCAAAATAGCTGGACCATATACTAGTTATCATCGTGTCTTGAACTTAGTACAGAAAGGTAATGAAGGAGTGACGACAACTGTTCTGTAGCAGTTGGATATCGAAAATGCTTCACGATCATAAAAAGGAAGTCGAGTGATAGTTCTCCTTGTGCCAGAGTCAGCCAGACACTGATACTGTGAGTCAAATCTACATGGGGATGCCTCACTGTGTGGAGTTGGTAAAGAATTTCTGCCAAACCACCAGACAAATTGAGCACGAGCTGCTTCCTGAATGACTGATGACAGTTGCTTATGTGTCTGGAACACCCAGAAGGCAGCTCTAATAATATCTAGAATATCAGATGTAATTTGTAAGAAAGAGCAAGTCTTTCAAATGAATGGGAAGTCCAAGAAAGTGAGAGGGACACTATTTCCCCTATTCAGGAGGGAAAACAGTCTCAGACTGTTTCTTAGCTCCAAACAGAGCAAAATGCAGTTTGTTAATGACAAGGTATAGCTGTGTCACTGTGTCCTCAGCATGCATGAGTCTGTATGAGTATCCTCTGTCTGTAGACAGCAGACTGGGAATGACTCTATTTGCAACCACAGGAAAGCTAAACATCGTTCTCCTGTATAGAATTAGTTAACAAGTGTCTCTTCAGCAACTTAGTGCCAACAAATCTTGACATGGATTTTAGGTACGTCTTACTTCAGGAAGCCAGTGTGATGGATATCAAAGTGTGGGTGTATTGGTGTTCTAGTTTGGGTTTTGCAGCAATATTCATGAGGATTTGCTTTCATTTATGCTCTGAAGACTTCCAACATGAAAAGCTGATGATTACAAAAATAGACTTGTGATCACTCTGAAGTTCACAGCATGTTTTTGCCTAACTTTATAGTGTCACAGTGTGTTAGCTGTATGCTTGAGGAACCGTAAGTATGGAAATAGCGCTTCTACTTTCTTTAATGTATCTGCTTTTAAAGCTTAAAATAACAGGTTTGATATTCAAAACCCATGTAAATCTTACCTGACTAACACTCAAGTTGTGTGACACGGAAATGTGGGTTTTCATTCTAGTGTTGCTGAGAGTTTTTTGTGGGATGTTAAAAAGTATGTGGTAAAACCGAAGAGTTGTCATGGTAAATACAAAATACTGTTTTGTTTGTTTAATGATTTACATTTCATAATGTGTAGGTTCAAATGTAGTTATTTCAAATCAATTTACTAAATCTGCTGTTTGCCACATGACCTGTTTAAATAACTGTGCAAAATTAGTTCCTAACTTGAAGTGACTGGTGATATCCTGTAAGTTCTTCTAAAACTTACTTTTCTAGGGCCAAATTCTGGCTTTTCTTACTTTCAAGAAGGAAAACTCCCTTTTACCTAACCTAGGAATTGGAGTAATACTGTGAGTTTTACTGAACTTATTCCATTTAAAGCATAGAAACTGCCTTCTGCTTTAGCAAACCCAGAATAGTCAAGAAACACAGTTTGAGTTTCAACTACCTCATGGTTTTTACCTATTCAAAATAAAGCTTCGTATTTTCATCGCAGGTGATTTTTTTTGCAACGACTTTCTTGGTTCAGATTAGTGATGAAAGACTCTTACATCAGTTCAGAGTGCTTGGTAGAGCATCTAGCACATGTTGAGTTTTCTTTCCAGGCTTGTGTTGGAGATGATTATTGCTTATTCTGGCCTTGCTCTGATTGAGATCAGTTCACTGAGTTAGCTAAGGCAGCTGTTGGCCTTTGTTCTACGATAAAGAACCCTCCTGCTCTAGTAACAAAACCAGTTGCTTTCTTATTGTGCTTTGACTGAGCATTACTTATGTAATGTCTCTTTGAATAGGGATTTTTATTCATTGTTTCCTGACTTTTTTATGACTCCTGATTATTGATTGCACTGTCTTGTTTTGTTTTTTTCCCTTGAGCAATTTCCTCACAAACATTCTGGCAAATCCTTTGCTTTTTCAGTTGTAGTTGTAGTAAAAATCCTGGCAAATGAACTCTTTGAAGTCTGTGGATACAACTTAGTGGTTGCTATTCCTGGCAGTCCATCCTACCCTTTTGTAGAGGTTTCTCTTACCATACAAAGTTCAATTGAAGCAAATTCGTGCCAGTTTCTCAGCACGTCCTTCTATGATTTATTAGATTCAACTGAAAATTAGCATGGTTTAAGTTAAGACATCAAGCTCTGCCCTTATTGTGAGGCATAACTGCTGGCATGGCAAACATCTCGAGCTGAAAACCTTTTAAACTGTCACTGCGAATACAGGCCGGCTGCAGCACCTGGAGTTCTGAGATGGAAAAATCACTTCACATTGTTAAATATTATTATATTTTCACTGGCATCTTAACAATTTAAAGTACATCTTACCTGTAAAGCTGAAAATGTCGCTATATCTCTCTAGAATAGAAAATGTTATAATTGACTCCTTGTGAATGATGCTACGTGACTCAAGTTCCAACTTCTTTGTCTGAAATGACTTGTATTTCCAAATATGTATTTTGGCAATTAATTAAGACTGTACACTTATATGATGTTTGCATGTGAGTCTTGTGATTAATCTTATTTGGCAGCATCTGTTGAAGTATGGGAGGTAGTGTCAGAATTATTATTGTAAAAATTTACATTATGCAACTATCACATGTGGCCAGAATAACCAAAATCAAGATGCATACATGTTTGTTTTTGGTGCTCAAAGAACATAGACTCATAGAGCTATGTAAGCTGAAAGGGACCTTTAGAGGTCAGCTCCTTCCCAGAGTAAAGCCAGTTAGAGCAGGTTGCTCATGGCAGGGTCCGGTCCAGCCTTGTGAGTCTCCAAGGATGGAAACTCTACAAACTGAGGACAGGATGCTCCCAGTGCTTCACTGCTGTCATGCTGAAGGGTTTTTTTTTCTTGTATCAAGTCAGAATTCAGCTTGTGCCTTTTGCCTCTTGTCCTTCAACACTGTTGCTCTGGGAAGAGTTTGGCTCTGTCTTCTGTGTATGCTTACATTAGGTAGTTGTAGATGGTAAGTATCACAGAATCTCAAGGGCTGGAAGGGACCTCAAAAGATCATCCAGTCCAACCCCCCTGCCAGAGCAGGATCACCTGGAGTAGGTCACACTGGAATTTGTCCAGGTGGGTTTGAATGTCTCCAGAGAAAGAGACTCCACAACCCATCTGGGCAGCCCCTTCCAGTGCTCCCTCACCTCAACAGGGAAGAAGTTTTTCCTTGTATTCCTTACGAACCTCTTCTGTTCCAGCTTGTACCCATTGTCCCTTGACCTATCATTGGCCATCACTGAGAACAGCCTGGCTCCATCCTCCTCACACCCACCCTTCACATATTTGTAAACATGAATGAGGTCACCCCTCAGTCTCCTCTTTTCCAAGCTAAAGAGCCCCAGCTCCCTCAGCCTTTCATCAGAAGGGAGATGCTCAACTACATCATCTTTGTGGCCCCGTACTGAACTTTCTCCAGCAGCTCCCTGTCCTTCTTGAACTGAGGGGCCCAGAACTGGACACAATATTCCAGATGCAGTCAAGTAGCCTTCTCCAGACTGAACAGACTGTTCTCTGAGACTCTCCTGGTACATCATGTACTCAGCCCATGTACCAAAGATATTCACAGTGTATACTTTGTTTTTATTATTTCTTTTATTAATGAATTACTGCATTGTGCCACTCAAAGTCTTTTGTCTAATGAAATGCAAGAAATTCACCTCTATATCTTGTTGTCATTGCTGAAGTTTCCAGCCTTAGTTGTGTGTGTGATGGTGGCAGAATTAAGCCTCTTTAAAAAGGAAATGCCAAGGAAATGCCATTATTCAATAGCATATCTAGAGTTAAATTTCTTTCCGTCTATTTTGGGAAATTTGGGAAGTGAGAGGGTCACTTCAATCTCTTAACTATTTACTATGGTAAATAGTTGTCTTGGGGAAAAAAAAGGAGGAAAAAAATTGTCTACCAAGGAAGCCAGAGCTATGAAAACTTGTTAGGGCTTTTCAGTGGGTTTGTTGGTAGTTAGAAAACTGCTGAGGCAACAGTCTCAAACCATACAAAAAAGGGAAGCCCATATATGGAGAAAACTCAGTTTGATGGGAAAAAGTTGCTTCTCTCTCTTGTATAGATGGAAGCACATTTTGTAACTTGGGATGTGGCAATACTGGGTAATTGCCCTTTGTGTTCATGCTGGGGCAGCTGCCCAGGTGCAATCTCTTGATATCACCAAGAAAAGCTACTGTTTTCATTTACACAGTACACTTTTTTTTTTCCCCCTGTATTTTTTTCCAGGAAGCAGAGGCTTTGGCAGTTTACTTATCTACACAAAGAGTATGAGCTAGTGTTCCTGGCTAGCCCCTGGGAACTGCGAATACGATACATCTCCAGTATGGAGAGAGTCTTAATCAGCTTGGCAGGATGACAGGAACTTAGCTGTCATCACATTAGCAAGCCTTAGCATTATAAACATGGCTTTAACCACCAATGCTACATGAAAACTGAAAAAGCACTATGAAAATACTGGTCTTTCTCCTGTGATCCCAAAAGATGTTCTAAGGAACCAGACAGTAAAACAGTGATTATAAGACAATTTCTCAATTTCCATCATAAATTAGTTCTGGACACCCCTGCCTTCTTTGTCCATCAGCTTTTCCTTATTTCTGCCTTCCTACATGTTCAGCTAGAAGAACTTCATGTCACAGCTCTTTTTTCATGTCCGTTGTTACAATCAAAAAGACAAAATCTTGATCTTGAAGGTTTTGAACCATTACATTTTCCACTGAAAAGAAACATATCTCCATATGATTTCCAGAGAGGAGAAGTTTGGGCATGGTGATATCAGAGGCAGAAACTATTGGAAGGTCTGTGAGCATCACTGTTTGCTACAAATGTGGCAGTGCTGTATGTACAGTCCTTTCAAAATAAGCTTGATTGCAGTTTAGCTTCCACTTCTTCAGCCTAGCTTTTTGTGTAAGAGGCAGATAGGGGAACAAACAGGCTTGGTATTAATTTGAAGACATGGCTTCCATTTTATTTTTTCTTTCTTTTTTTCTTGCCTAGAATTCTGGGATTGAAAAAGCATTTTTATTTGATGTAGTCAGTAAGATCTATATTGCAACAGACAGTACTCCAGTGGACATGCAAACTTACGAGCTCTGCTGTGATATGATAGACGTTGTGATTGACATTTCTTGTATATATGGGTAAGTAAATTATGAGTGTTTTTCATAAAACTGTGTGCCTAGAATCTGAAACAGCCTCAAAATCGGAATGATGTGAGTTTCAAAAACTATAAGAATGTGTAATTTGTCAAGGCAGGGGAGAAGGAGGAGATGCCAGGACTGAGGTACAATTTCAATGCTAGCAACAAGCACTGTTCCCTGCCCAGCCTTTTCTGTGAACACCTTCCACTTTCTATGCTAATAATTTTATGTGGAGAAAGGACTGGGAAGTAACCAACCTGAAATAAAAGGAAACAACAACTTTCTGTTCCCCAGCAGCAAATTCAACTGAAGGATGCCTCCCATTTCAAAAACAACAAAAAAGTGCAGCCACATTTAGTTTTGTTTACTTTAATAGCTAGTGGCCTCTGCTGGCTTTAGAGAACTGCTTCATTCTTGCTTCAGTTCTCTGTCCTCTTTTCTCTGCATGACTTTTGGGAGGGGTTTTTTCAGTTCCTCCCCCAATCCCCCTATACGTTATCAACTAGAAATCTTCTGAGGCGTGTACATCTCCTTGTGAGTTACGTTTTAAATGGAATAGCCCTTGGGCAAATGCAATGCCAAGCTGTTCCTGGGAAAGGCAAGGACACATTAGGAATTAGTGCATTAAGATGCATAGACTTGGAGGCTAAACCACAGCATGCTTAGAGCGTGGTAGTCTATGGTAACCTTGCATTCTTACTCACTGATAAACTTATTGCAGTCTTGGAGAAGGTACAAGGGAGAATCCTAGTGCAGATGTACTCTGTTAACTGATGTTACTAATGTAAGCATTAGAACTTGAACAACAGTGTTGAATACCTTTCTCAAATTTCTTAAATTGCTATGTTCCTGTATGTTTCAGATTTTGGAGTTGCTCACTTCAGTAACTGTTACAAGATCTTGTGTTTTACAGAGGTATAACACAAAGGATGCTGATTCTGTGGCTTTTTTTTAATACAGAGAAAGATACTGCTGTGTAGTTTAAAAGACTGTGTGTTTCGTTATTATCTGTTCACCACCACTTATGGGACACTGTGTTCACAAAATGTCACTTTGCCACTGTCTTTGTGTAATCATTTAGCAGAAGTCTCCTTGCTATGATTTTAGCTATAGACTAAAGACATGATATTACAATCCATTTATTGTTCTCTGTTCCTGGAGCATCTGTGGAACTTAATATGTCAATATATTATTGATATTAATTGTCTGGCACCTCCTGTTTAACAAGATCTATGTGTACATTCAGGAATGAGCATAAAATCACAGGATATAAAACAAATACACTGATTATCGTGACCTACCACGTGTGAAGAAGAAACCTCTTTCCACGATGAGATGTTGCAAAGGCCAACACCTCATGAGGAAAGTCTCATGATGGCTTAAACTATCAGTCAGCTGCCACTGCTCAAGCAAGGCTTCTAGATTTGGAATTATCAGTAAAGACTTCCTGGTTCACATGTTTTAAATGAAGCCAGAAAAGAAAACAGACAACATTGTGGTAAATGGTTTTTTCCTAATAGAGGAAAAAAATGAGTCCACAGTTCAAGTATTTGGCAATCAAACAATTTGATTTCTAGCCACAGATCTAAGGTTTGGTACATTATTGGAGAAATGATTTAAACTTTGTGTCTTCTTAGTTTACGTAGTGTGTAGTTTAAACAGGAGTCTCTCTGAAAGGTTAAAATCAACATTTCCTTAACTTTGAGATTACCTGGTTAAAGAACTAATGTAGGAGTACTTCTGTTAGTGCACCTGGTGCCTTATCTTTTCTTTTCTTTTCTGTTTGTTTGTTTGAATATTGTCTCATAGGCTTAAAGATGATGGCACTGGAACTCCTTATGACAAAGAATCAATGGCAATCATAAAACTGAACAATACAACAGTCCTTTATTTAAAAGAAGTGACAAAATTCCTTGCTCTTGTTTGTTTTGTGAGAGAAGAAAGCTTTGAGAGAAAAGGTATTTTTCCCTTTTCTAGTATTGCATTACTTTTCCTTATGTTAGTGAGTTAATGAGTAACTGTCATTAGCTGATAACAGTCTCTAGCTGTATCACAAGTGTTAAAGGTAAGTACAACTTGATAGAGCTTACATAACGTGTATGAAAGCATTAAGTATTTTTGCTGGCATTAAGATAAGATGAAATCATAGATATATTTGACAATTTTCTTGTAAGAAAGCATATGAAAGTTTACATCCAGTACAGTAAAGCTTCCATCTGCAACAGTAGAACGTGTCAGTTTATCTTGGCTAACGTTGATTTGTACCTGTTGGCACCAGCATACGCATTTAGAACAGCTTGCGTGCCACAACCAAGTGAAACTGGCTGATAGAAAGAAACATGTTCTTGCTTTTCTCATCTCTGAAAGGAGCCTTTTGAAAAGCTGCATATTTGGGAACCAGATGGCTTTAATATTTTGCAGTTAAAGTGCATAAAATTTCTTGGGTTATCTTTCTGACCCTGGTCAAAGTCAATACTGAAAACTTGGCTCCCAACTGCTCTGCTCACTGGCACAATACTCACTGAGTTACTGGTCTTGGTGAAATGCCCTGAGACCAGAACTGAGCAGCAGAAGAATGAGCCATCACCTGGGTTTATGTCCCCATCTTGTGATATCAGTTCACCAGTCAGTGTTGGTATGATTGTGACTACAATAATCAGAGCGTGTCTGAGGGGTTGTTTAACAGGCTGTTTAGCTTTTATTTTATACAACTTCAACTGATTTGAATTTCTATTTGGTAGCCATACTGCCTTTAGTATCTATGAATGTTAAATGTAGTCACTTTGTTTTTTCTGCTATAAGTGTTACTTTGACATACCTACTAAGAACACACTGTTTCAGAAAACCCGTTAGGGTTTGTCCACAACTGTGTCAGGTTGTTGAGTCTACATAGTTTGGGCCACTTACTGCTGTAGCCTGTAGTCCTTAACAGTACAGTTCTAGTTTTATAATGCAGATTAGCTTTTGGGGCCTGGTGACTTCCACATAATATTTTGTCTGAACTCTAGGGAGAGTGAAAATAAATCCAGGAAAGAAAGCGTAGCATGGTGGATTTGAAGTGGAAAACACAGCAGTATTTGAATTAAGCAAGCTTATGGCATTAACCTTGAATGAGATCATAAACTAAATTCTAAAATTCTAAAACTATATTGTAGTATTACACAATTGTAACACCTAGTAAGTCTTCTGATTGACTACCAATATGGCTTTACAGCTTTTCTGTGGGATCACATTCAGCCCACTCACATGGTAATATTATCTGCCTATTATGTATGTATGTATTCTAACAGCATGTCTGTTGAGTTATTTTTCAGTTGCAATATGAGGAGAAATATAGCTGGCTTTTATTTGGCAATATTTCTATCAAGTATCCATTACAAAGCTTATGCATTGTCAAAAAAAGGAGAAAATTACTACTTATTTTTATCAGTTACTCTGTAAAGGAAATTTACAAAAGGGCACCATTTTTATAACTGATTTTATGTTTTGTTATAGAATACTGAGCACTTCTCTAAAGCTCTTTATTAGGTTGAGGCTTTATTACCTGCCAATGAACTATTTGTTTTTTCTTAAGACCAATAAGTATATTTAATATTGAACAGAGAATCATAGAAAGGTAGGGGTTGGAGGGACCTTTAGAGATCATCCAGTCCAACCCCATGCAGAAGCAGGTTCACCTAGATCAGGTCACATAGGAACATGTCCAGGCGGGTCTTGAAGACCTCCAGGGAAGGAGCCTCCACAACCCCTCTGGGCAGCCTGTGCCAGGGCTTCCTCACCCTTACAGTGAAATAGTTTTTTCTTATGTTAAAGTGGAACTTTTTGTGTTCCAGCTTCATCCCATCACCCCCTGTCACGGTATGAAACATGGTATGAAACTATAATGCTCACTGAATTCCTTATGTTTATCAAACATGCATTTGCTTAACACGGAAAAAAATGCCTGGAAAATTCACTCTTTGTGGTCTCCAGAGAGAGAGTGTGGTATTTTACCAGTAGTAGAATATAAACAAGTTTTTCATTACCTAATTTGTATAAATGCCTTTATTAATCCTGAAAACATTTCTGTCTCTGTAGGATTAATAGACTACAATTTCCATTGTTTTCGAAAAGCCATACAAGAAGTATTTGAAGTAAGAATGAAAGTAGTAAGATCTCGAAAACATCAAAGCCACATGCAGAAAAACAAAAGACCCACTCCCAATGGGACACCAAGAATGCCACTGTAACTGAAGTGTTCTGGCACCGTGGCAAACAAAGTTTTCATGAAGTTGATGTGATTTCTGCATCTCATTGCACTGAGTGAAGAGGAAAACAAATGGGACTGATGTATTATATGATTTTTTTTCCCTGAACGTTCAGAAAGCACTGTTTAAATATTTTTATCCAATCAGTTTTTTTTCATATAGTGAGCACTTTGAGCAAAATGTTGTATATATAAGCATTGAGGTGAACACTTGTCAGAATTTTCTTAATATATGCTGTAAACCTTTTTCATGCCATATTAAGGAAAAAAACAGCTGTGACAGAAAAACTGGGTACATAATTTGCACTTTTTCATGTTTTCTTTGTGGAGTTGGACTTTGATAAACTTAGTTTTTATGGTGGTTTTGATGCATGGTGTCAGGTAAAATGTATGCTGTAGTTGATTTACCTGCTACAATCCAATTGGTTAGTAAACAATTCAGAAAACTTGGTACAATGCCTTTTAAAATTTGTGACAGATAATACCTAACATTCATAATGATCTAATTTCGTATATTTTTCAATTTGTAAACTGAAGAATAATTTTGAAGTATTACAGCAATAAGCACCTTATCAGGGATCATAACTGGTAGGTAAATATTAGCTTTTATAAAACAGCCTGTTGGCCAAATTTCATTCGGAGTTCTCCATAACACTGGTCACACCCTCTGTTGGGTCTGGGTTTATTATTTACCTCAACATATACCACTTAAATACCTTTCTATAAAGAGAAATGTTTTGTAAAAATGGCTGTATGTTGCACTGGTATTTTTATAAGGCTTCAGAGGAGGGTGTTGCATCTGAAAGGCTGGATTTACATTGCTAAGCATGCTTTGAGAGTCTGCACATTACAGTTGGTGCAGTGAAGAACCTGTATGTACTTCCACCCTGATGTAATGATAGGAAGTCCTAAAGATGTGAGCACTGGGTTCTGATTTTCTCTAACAGGAGTACATCTGTGAGTGAAATCAAGAAGAGACCATTAAAATGAGGACTGGACAGTCTACCTGCTGTTGTAATCAGTGTACATTGCTACCTTTTCTTTTAATGTTCAACATGGGCAGAGATCAGTCAGGACAGCAGAGCACTCTCAAACGTAAAAAGAAGTAAAACTTACTTTCTGAGATCTGTATTCACTGGTTTTGTTTAATTAATGACACAAAAGTTTAGTTTCTAGTTGGAAGAACAAGTCCTTTTTTTCCCCAGTCTCGCCACAAACCAATTGCACGCGTGATCCAGCAATGTTGTCAGCAGCTCTTGGGAGTGGGAAGAGCTTGACCTGAGTGGGAGGCAGCTTGCCATACACCAGAAACAGTAAGGGAAGCTGTACCTTCCTCAGTCACAACTAATCTTCACCTAACTGAGATAGCCCTGGAGACAGGCATTGAAACAGGATGGCATTTGAAACTTTTCTTGTACCAAGGTCAGGCATAATCCTGCACGTCTGTCAGTGATGTGAGAGCCCCTGGTGTTTGCTGGCTTCTTTTGAACAAGCAGGAGTTTAACCTGGGCTGTGCAAGTCTACATTCAGCTGTAGTTTGAATGCAAACGCAGAGTTCCTGTATGCTATTTATTGACACATCTTGAAGCTCTGGTACTATACTGAATATGGGAGCTGGGAGAGACAACATGAGTGTAGATGCTCTCCGCACAAACATCTGCCACAAGAGAGACCAGTAGCTTCCAAGCCCTTTACTGCTGCCAGATATATGTAACTTATCTTGTTGGAGCAAACTGGCTCTTCTGGCATGAGTGTGTTGAACATAGGTGGAGTTCTTAGAAAAAGGTCCTAGTCAGTAGGTGGAGCTCAGGTCCATGAAGGCTCACTTGGTAAATAACGCAGTTTTAGATGCTCAGGAAGGTGAGAAACATTGAGTGAAGCCAGAAGTGTGGTCCTGGTGCCAGTGTGAAGGATAACAGCAGTAGCCGCAATCAAAGCAGAATGTTTCAAAAATACAGGGAGCTCAAATTCCTTTAGGTGCTGTCACAGCCTGAGCAGCTCTTCTTACCAACCCCTCAGTTAAAGAAGTGCAAAGCTGTCTTCAGAGTTCACCACAGCAATGGTGAGTAAGGGCCACCTTTTGACAGCTCTCCAGTCCACAGGACTTTCATTCCATAATTTCTGGCCACAACTTTGTTTTTCATTTTGTTGAGCCCCGCTATTGAGTGACAATCTCTGTCCTTTTCCCTTCAGTCCTTCAAGTACAGGTGGCTGTGGGGCAAAGAACATCTACCAGGCTGGAGCACACTTTGTTGTTTTTTTGGATTATCTTTAATAAAGTATGTCATCATACTACTTTCTATGGTATGAGTCATAACCAGAGAATGTAGTTTCCATATATTTGACCTGACTTTTATGTAGTCATGCACACCCTTGTATTTTGAAACCAACAGCTTATTTAAGACAATTAGGTTAGTTCTTGTAATCCCCTTCAGAATTTAACATAGGTTATGATGCATAATTTACTGAAGGTGACTTTAGCTAACAGAGAAAATTTCTAATTGGATATTATTAGATGAAGCATAATTCCTGTCAGATTACTTATGTTTCAAATACATTCAATGATAAAATCAAAACACTGTTAAAAATGCGTTAGTTTTACTGTTTAACTTTGATTTTTTTTTCAATGTAGGTGAAAATGTGTTCTGAGTAATGATTTTCACAGATTCACAGAAGCTTCAGGGTTGAAAAGAACCTTGAAAGACCATCTAGTCCAACCCCCCCTGCCAGAACAGGACCACCTAGAGTAGGTCACACAGGAACTCTTCCAGGTGGGTTTTGAATGTCTCCAGTTTCCAATTAGTACTTTAGATTTCCTTGTTCTAGCTGAAGTGATTGAGCACTGAGTCAGGCATGAAATATTGGTTTGTTTTTTTTGAAGAACATCATTATTTCAAATTTTGGGGTTTTTTTAAATGTTATTGGCATCCCTGTCTTAATTTTAAAGGGGTGAAATACCCCATGTGCTACAAGACACAATTCTGACACAGCAATCTTGAGATACCTTTAGCAAGGAGTAATCACTTCCCAAATAGTGCAGTATTTTTAAAATACCTGCTTGGTAAGGCACCGCTTCTATATAGCATCAAAACAGCTTAGATGTAATGGAGGCCATTAATAAAATAGCCATATCTCTTCAAAACACTGGTTTAGAAAATTCAGACACCAGTTTAGTATCCCATAAAGCCAGGAACTGAGTAACTATAAAAGATTGATTCCAACAACTCGTTGTTGAGGAAATCTCTGTAAGTAATTCAATAGGCAGCAGCCCACAGAGCTTAATCATAGAATGGTAGGGTTGGAAGGGACCTTAGAGATCATCTAGTCCAACCCCTCTGCAGAAGCAGGGTCACCTAGATCAGGTCGCATAGGAACATGTCCAGGTGGGTCTCCAAGGAAGGAGCCTCCACAACCCCTCTGGGCAGCCTGTGCCAGGGCTCCCTCACCTCACAGTGACATAGTTTTTTCTGATGTTTAAGTGGAACTTTTTGTGTTCCAGCTTCATCTCATTACCCCTTGTCCTGCTACTAGCTACAGGCACAGGCTGCCCAGAGGGGTTGTGGAGGCTCCTTCCTTGGAGGTCCTCAAGACCCACCTGGACATGTTCCTATGTGACCTGATCTAGGTGACCCTGCTTCTGCAGAGGGGTTGGACTAGATGATCTCTAAAGGTCCCTTCCAACCCCTACCATTCTATGATTCTAAATGCCATTCTGGATTCTCAATTAAGGGCAGTGTTGGTAGAAATTTTAAGTGTAAAGCAGCACAAACACATTCACATTGGCATCAGAAATGGATTTCTGCAGCAAGAAAGCAGCAATGTCCTGTATCCTCTGCATGAGGGGAGCAAACAGTCTATGTGCAAGAGAAACCTCAGTTTGTCAATCAAAAGGAGTATAAGTTGTGATGAGCCTGTTAATTCCTTGAGAGTGCTAGCAGTGGGGAATGTTACAGTCTTAACTCACTTTCTCATCAGCACTGTGAACTTCTGATGAGCTCATGTTTGCATTTAGGTGTTTATGTATAATCAGGTAGGTGTCCACTCTGACAGTACCACAAGTTCATGTTCTTTGTCTTCCAAATTGGGCTTCATCCTTGCTCCTATTTTCCCACATAAAACCCAAGTCACATACCTAGTGCACACTTCCTTTATCAACACTGGCCTAGTCCATCCTTAGCTTTCTGTTATTCCAGAAAAAACAACCATCCAGCAGTCTGGGAGCCAGTAATGCTGGCAGACTCCTTCACACCCGATGCTGTAAGTTCTCTTCAGCAGCTGGGGTTCGTCCAGTGCTCCTGATAAAACTGCCTAATTGAAGGGAGTGATGGATGTCCTAGCAATAAAGGTAAAATCTTTAATAAGCACTCCTGGGGTTTCTAGAAACTCCACTTTGCAGTCTTATCATTCAAGGGACCTGACACCTGTGATACAATTCCTATTTGTTCTGAGGTGAAGTCAGCTACTGACTGAATTCTCCCCTGTTGTTGATGCACATCTACATCAGTTTTGGGGACTACTTTAGTAACAGCCAGAGCCATCAGCCACAGGAAATGCAGTCTGTTTCAATTCCTTTTGCAAAGCAAGATACAGAGAGAACAGGGGTGTGACTTCTGGGAAATCCAGTACAGCCAAATCAAGAGGTCCCAGAGGCCAAGATCTTTGTCTCTAAACCCTGCACTGATAGGTGGAACCGTACTCTGCTTTTCTGCAGTGCCCTTTTCAAAGACTGAGTCATCCTCTGTCGAGCCAAATGGTCTGATCCACAAATTGCTTTTCTTTCAATACTCCCTTCACAGCTGCTTGAACTTCTTCTGACTGCCAGAGTGCCATTCATCATGCTGTCTGGTCTCACATCCCGAGTGCTGAATGTAAGCTGTGCAGCAGAGGCACATGAATCAGCTCTCTCCTACCGTTCCTGTTCCCCTTGCTCAGCACTGTTTCCAGTCCTGTTCCTTCAGCAATTTCATTTCATAGTTCAATTCCACATTTTCTATCTGTAAAGCAGCAGTCAATTCCATCTCCTGCAATTCTTCATAAAGCTCATTATGCAGAAACCTGAGTGTTGGTTTTAAATTTAGTGTTCTTTTGATAGCTTATCAGTGTCTTTCCTGCTTTTCTCAGTGTACCCTCTCCTACAGCAGCTCCTCACTCCCATGAACTGATTGCATCGTTAAAAGTTCCTCACAACAGGAGGAGCTCATTCCTTCTGTGCCTTCTTTATATTGCTGCCATTAAAAGCCCACATAAAATCCAAGCTATAAATCTCTAATTTGTATAGTTATGACAACACCAGACTGCACAATTTCAGCAGTTGTTATTGCTCTTTCAGAGTAGCACAGTTCCTCTGCAGCCTGCATCCCCTGCCAATCTGTACCCCTCATGAGTCACTTTGCTATACACCTGCCACCATCTGCAAAAAAACTCTGCAAGCAGATACACACAATTTAAAAGTGCAAAGTGATACAGGTGGCTATGACTAGCAAGCTACTAGGCTAAACATTAACATGCTTACCTCTTCTTGACTCATCAGGTGAAGAAGACTCCTTCACTGGCCAGTGTCACCAAACTGCCATTTTCTGACTCAGCTTTTCCCTTCCAGCATTTTATACCTTTTCACATTGGTGTTTTACTTCTGGACTTTATCCCAACAACCCTACATGCCTCTTATTCTGCCTTATCTTGCCATGCTCAGTAGCCCTTTGTCATGGCATAGCAATACCTTGGGAGTGCTGAGCTAAGGCTATGGGGCTGGGTCCATCCTGGGCAGGGCCGTGGAGCCCAAGCAGCTGAACCTGCAGAGCTAGCAGGCAGTGCAGTTGGGGTTAATGTGGCCAGCAGGGCCACTCTCTGGGCTCTTGACTTGTATGATTTAGGGTTTAGTCCAGTTGCCCATGAGGGTCCCTTGTGGCACTGAAGGTACTGTAGGCACTCCTCCTGGCCTTCAGCTACTGCTTTGTTCAGAACGGTGCCAGTATCTCATATCATATCATATCATATCATATCATATCATATCATATCATATCTTTCTGCTCCATATGGACATCTGGCATACCTTAGGATACCTAATATGGGAACAGTTGCTTATGTGTATGCAATCAAATCAAGCCCTAGATTTGCGACCTGATCTAGATGAACCTGCTTCTGCAGGGGGGTTGGACTAGATTATCTCTAAAGGTCCCTTCCAACCCCTACCATTCTATGATTTCCACTATCTGAGAAACTCCTAGGTGTCCCAGATGTCTACAGGAGGCTGGTAGAGATGACTTAATTCAATATTGGTTAATGACATAGTAAGTTGTAATCATCGTTACACCAATTGTAAAACACTTTTTGAGCAGCTTTAAATTAAGAGCCTGTTCATACCCATTGCTGAGTCAGTAGGAGCTGTGTGCAAGCAGGTATATGCAAGTTCACATTAGAGTCATGAGTAACATTTCTGGAATGGATGGGGTGGAAAGACTTTTTGATGGCAGTCCAACAGACATAATCCTGACACTTTCTCTCTGGCTGCCGTGTAGTTGTGAAGACAGAGTCTCTCTTCCCAGAAGGAAGCTTACAGGAGTAAGTTCAAGTGAAGGGGTATGGGGAGCAACTCACATATGGAAAAAGTGACACAAAATATGGGACCTGCAGCTCTGAAGAGGGAGGATCATGTAAAACTGACTGCATGAGTCAAAGGCTAGGCCTGGTATTTTCTCCCTAAATAGTGACACAGGAACAAAATTCATTAGAGTAGTTCACAACTACTCTCCATCTCTCTCTGTCTCTCTCCAATTTGTACAGTAAATACACACCAGTGAAAATTTCTGGCGTTATCTGTAGTCGCTAAAGATTGGGGAAATACAGAGTTACAGAGTCACTGGAATAGCAGCTTCAGCTTTGACTTGTGACTTTGCAGGTTTCCTCTGAACCAGAAACCATCTGAACTATTACAATGATGCTGCCAGATGGGAGTGAGTCAAGTCACTGCCATGACTCTTCCTATTTTTCAAGGGTTAAAAAAAAGGGTGAAAAATATGTACTTTTATTCTCTCTTCACATAGTGTGCACTGCTGCAAGATGTTCCATAAGCTCTGCACTGATGGTCCTGATCAGGCACTCGCTTGCTTGAGTGGTTACAGCAATCTGGTAACTTCTTCTCTCATTTACTTCCTTGCATTTCTGAAATAATGCTAATTAAGAGCCAGCTGGCAAAGCCACCCATTTTGTGAGATGGTTCTTTAGAACTACACTTGAAGACAAGCCAGTAATGGCTTTCCTGAGAAGCACCAATGCATCTGTGCAATTGCTATGGGGCATTGGTTACACAACAATCTGCTTGTTTTCATTGGTGAGGAGGAAGTGCACTTGTTGAATCCAGATTTACCAGGTCTGCTTTCACATGAAGGATTTTAAAAGCTGAGACTGTATTAGTCACCAATGAGCACAATAATTCTCTCTCTTCCAAATGAGTCATAACTGTTCCCACTGATAATGTAGGCATACTAGTATTAGATTCCTTACTTCCATTAGAGTTTAATTCTGCAGCCAACTGTCTGTAGTGAAAAGGCAGTATTATAAATGAAGTAAACCACTCTATGTTTTGTGAATTGGTGAAAGCAGGGTGTGAATGCTTTGTACAAAGAACTATTGTCTTTTCATAAGCTTTTGTGAACTCAGACCTCCTCTAGAAGAAATGATTTGTAGCTGAGACAGCCTAAAAAGCCTACAAACCCCACTCTGAACTGGCTTCAGGTAATCACTTAACATTTAGTTCATTTCCACACTGTTGAAATGTGCATTTCCTCACAAAATTATTTGACTTTCACAGGGAAATAAATAATAGTTCAGTGTCACAGTACCAAGCTTAACTCCCAGGGATCTGCAAGAATATATGCTGATGCATCAGACCCAAGTACATAAACTGAACCCCTGTGTCACAGAGGTGGTCTGCCTCCAAGAGAAAAATGAGGTTTCATGAATAATTCTCTCTTGGAGGCTTCTTAGTGTCCACCTTCCAGAACTCCACATGCCAAACTCCAATTCCCATTCCTGCCTGTCAAGCTCCACTCTTGGACCTTTAAGGACAGTTCATCAAGAGTCATACTGTTAAAAATAAGAGGTTCTATCAACTGAAATATTTAAACTGAGGGGAAATGCATGATACATTTCTATCAGCTATAGAGAACTATGTGTATCAGATGCAGCTATACATAAATATGAAAACCACAGAATCTTAAGGTTTGCAAGGGATCTCAAAAGCTCATCCAGTCCAACTCCCCTGCCAGAGCAGAACCACCTAGAGTAGGTCACACAGGAACTTGTCCTGGTGAGGTTTGAATGTCTCCAGAGGAGACTCCACAACTCATCTGGGCAGCCCCTTCCAGTGCTCCCTCACTTGAACAGGGAAGAAGTTTTTCCTTGTGTTTCTTTGGAACCTCTTATGTTCCTACTCTGGGTGGTCCTGCTCTGGCAGGGGGGTTGCAATGGATGATCTTTTGAGTTCCCTTCCAACCCTTAAGATTCTGTGATTTTGTTCTGTGGTTTTTCTGCAAGGATTCGGTATGGTAGTAAATAACTTCCTTGCAGTAATGTTCAGCCAAAGTTTCAGTTTCTATGTGCTTCAGCTGAACATGTTTATTTTTTCACCAAGTTAGATCATATGACAGGATACACGAGCTACACAAGTGCTGCCAACATGTAGGATTTGACTGCAATTTTGCTACTATGTTGGGTGTTTGGTTTTAAAAAACCCACCTTCTAGCACAAAATGGCTTCTCTGTGCAAAAGTCTAAACAAAAGGCAGACAAAAACAAATGCAAAAGGCATTTTTGTCCAGAAGCAGGAAGTAGAGAGAGGCAGCTGTTCTGGATTGACAACACTGGCTGTGCCAGAACTCTGCAGGGCCTGCTCCTCCTCTGCTCCAAGGAGCTGCTGACGTATGGGGCTGGGGATTAATCCCCTGATTTCTACCTGTACCCTGACTACTTCACAAGAACTGTCAGTTTCACCTGGCAGCATTCACCTCCTGCAGCGCTGTCTTATAATAGGTCTGAAAATGAAAGTGGTCTTGTACTGCTAGTGCTTGTGTCACATCGCCAGGCAACAGTGGAGCTTACTTCAGTGGGGAAAATGTGTACATCTGATGGGTGCATTTCTGTTACTTTATTCATCTTATCTTCAACAGTACTTAGCTGCCATGTGGTTCCAGTGACTGCCTATTTCTTTATTAGCTAAAAGCTCAAGTTTATGTTAACTGCAGGTGCATCCTCCCTGAACTATATAAAATGACACCGTGAGTGTGACCACGGTCAAAGGCCAGAGCCCAGGAGGGAAAGCTGAACTCCACATTACTCTTAACTAGTTCATAACAGCTACCTCTTCTCGATTCATGCCATTATTCACATTATAATGCCATTTAAAAATTACCTTGTATCAAAGTACATATCCAATTTGGAAATTCAGATCTCCTAATGCAAAATACTGCTTTCCTACTTTGGGGATGGGTGAGATGTAGTCACAGATGGCCCTTCTCCTGCTGCACAGCAACATGGCTCCACAGCAAATGAGGAAAGTCCAGAAGAGTTGTGGAGTCTCCTTCTCTGGGGACATTCCAAACCCACCTGGATGAGTTCCTGTGTGACCTACTCTAGGTGGTCCTGCTCTGATAGTGGGGCTGGACTAGAGGATCTTTCTAGGTCCCTTCCAACCCTTAAGATCCCATGATTCTGTGACATACTTGCTGAGACTGACAAAAATACTTTGTAAGCATGCTACCCAGTGCCTGGGGCTCACCATCTTGAGCAGTCAGATCAGCCATTGTTATCCAGAAATGCTGAGGCGTCATCAAGAGATGTCAGCCATTAAATGTACCCTGAGGTGCTTTTAGTTTAACAGGGAACCCCAAGGTCTGAGACCATCCCTTTTCTTCTGCTATATATGTTATGCTTTACATGATTTGTAGCGTTTTGTCTTGTAAAAAGGAAGATCACGTTGCCCCTCTGAAAATTCAGCTGCTTGTAAAAGTGGAGTACATTTGCTTTGTTTATTCCTGTTACCAGAACATGGCTGTGCAGCAGAACAGGAAAGGGAAGAGTAACGCCTTGTTTTGCAATTCTGAGAACATGAGGATGTGAAAAAAATATAACCTACTCCAGTGTCTTTGTTTACAACTGTTTTCTGTTGTTGTTCAAGGACAGAAGAACAGAGAACTAAGATGTGAAAACATGAAACAAAAATGATTAGGAGGCATAGAAAAGTAAGGCAGACAAAATTAAGGCAAATTCATGACTAGAGAGAAGAGTTTCAAGCTTATGCTGTTGAAGACAAGCACATAAAAGCTCTGACATATTTCTTATATATAGCTGGTATTGAAGGGAGACTGGGAGTGCTGTCATTATGATCAATGTATATATTTCCTTAGCTATAAATTCTTCAGAGTGCTATACAGAGCACTCTGGCTGTAGCCAGGTGGCAAACAAATGAAACTGTAGATGAAAAGAAATATCCCTCTGGCATTGTGACATGGAAAAGGTCATCTACCCATTATATCAAGCATTTGCTGGTAATTCTTGCCTGAATCATTGGCATAGGACACTATTTCAGTCTTTCATGATCCCGAAAAGCAACAAACAAGGTGCTATGAGGTCTTATAGTATGGTTAAATCTTTTGGGCAGGGCTGTCAGTGTCTTGGAAGCCCTGTATTGTAAATCAATCTTCTTTCTAACCAATCTAGTCATACTACGAGATCCTGCAGCACCTCACTCCCTGACCTCAGCCGTGGAAATGCCCTCTGCGTCCCCTGAAAGCAGAGAAGAGACGGGGGTCCGCGGGGCCATCGCTGCTGGAAGCTGGCTGCTTCTTCCGCGCTACGACACAGAGCGGCGGCCAGCGTGTCAGTTTTCATTTGCGCGACACAACCCTAGGAGCCATAGCCACCACTCCCCGCAGCGTGCCTCGGCTGCTCCATCCTGCCCCGGCTGGGCGGGCTGCTCCAAGGCCCGGCGGGCGCCGGCCGGGGGCGGGAGCAGCGAGCTCCGGGGGCGGTGCCGGCGCGGCAGGTGCCTCCCTCCGCGGGCACGGCGGGGCCGGCGCCGCTGCCACGTCAGGGGAGTTTTCGAGGCGAGGCGGGCTGGGCCGGGCCTGGCCTGGGCCTGGCCTTTCTCCTCCTCCGCCCCCTGCCCCGGCCCGCGCTACCGGAGACGCTGCGGAGGGAGTGTAGCAGCGGTACCCGCTGTCATGGAGGCCCGCTACAACCTCAAGAGCCCGGGTAGGCAGCGCGGCGAGCGCCGGGGAGCGGGCGCCGGGCTCGCCTGCAGGCCACGGCCGGGCGGGGGTACGCGGTCGTGTATCGCCGGCTGCCCGGGCCGCTGCCTTTCGCGGCGCTCGGGTGTGCCCGCCCCGGGGCTGCCGCGGTGGTCGGAGGGCTCGGGGGCTGCTGCCGGGGCGCGGCGGCGGGACAGGTGCCGCGGCCGGGCCGAGGCGGCGGCGGGGAGGAGGGATGGGGTCCAGGGCAGTGGCGGAGGGGCAGTGCGGCGGCGAAGTGGCGGCCTTCGGGCGGCGGCCAGCTGGGCGGCTTCTCCTGTGTGCGATGGCGTTGAAAACTCCCTCGGAGCTGTAATTCCGTTGAAAACACGCAGGGTACGTGGGGCTGTGTGTTCTGCTGGATCGTGGAAGCCCACCCTTGAACTTTATGTCCGATGGCTGTGCGCTGTCCCTCTGGGTATCGCCCTCCCAAGTAGGTGCGTGTGAGGGGTCAGATTGTCAGCGACAGCTTAGTCGATGTGGCATTGAGTTTGTTTTACAGAAGCATTGCTGTGCCTGCTGTGTTTACATGCATATGTGTGTGTGTTTGCTCATGGAATTCCACGTTAAAATTCATTCCTTATAGCTCTTATACTTTCTTTTGAATCACTGAAGCAAGAGAAGTGCCTCAAGACATGTGTGAGATGTCTTGAGAGACAGCACTGGAAGGGAAGGTTTTGCTTCATAGGAAGGGAAACTGAGGACAGGTAGGGGCCCTCCTGTACAGCTGCATGGGAGCAGTGGCCCCTCACCAGCTGCGCTGAGCTTCGCACTGCTGAAGCAGAACCCCTTCCACACCTTGTAAGAACTAGTTGAGTTTGTGTGTTGGTCACTGTCCTGCCCCTGCTTTCCTCTAATCTGGTTTGGGGAAGTAGGTTATTATCAGCTTCATGATGTTCTGATGACTGGTGGCTTTATTTTTTAATGAGACTTCCTCATTATCAGCATGAGAGATGGGGAGAGCTGTAACATTCTGGTGGCCTGTCCCTTACAAAGGTAAATGACAGGCTTGTTTACAAAACATACCTCATGTGGATGACATGTCCATTGCTAAATTGGGTCCTTCACCCTCACACCCAAGTTGCATAACTGAAAGATCAGAAGAATTACAAAGTAAACAATGTGCTCTTTATAGTTTAAAATATTAAGAAGGAAAACTTGTTTTCCTTCTTTTTTTAGGGAGATGTGATGGATATATCGACTGTGTCAATTTTCAAGGCCACACAAACGTGGTCACTAGTTATGGTTTGCCACGTCATTGGAAACAGTGGTGGTGTGCTGTATGACGTGCTCCTTCCTGAGATGTAGGTGGAGAGGGCAAATAGCTGTGGTTTAATTTAGCAATGTTCATCCCCTCTGTTGTTACTAGTCCCTTTTGTTTTCAAGACAAAACTCTGTTTACTTCAGTCGACTTTCAGCACCTGCACTGTTTCACAGCAAACTAAGCCTTACTTGGCAAGATTCAGACAGTAGGTCAATAATGCTTCCTGAAATTTAACTTACTCTCTAGCATATTAATTCATTAAATTATTTCTTTCCATATAGATGCTAAAAGTCCATACATTCTTTAAATCACTGCAATTTGATTATAAATGAGATATTTCCTCAGTCAATCTGTGTTAAATCTTTCACTTAAAAAAGATGGTCATTACAGATTAGATAAATAAGGAAAAAAGATTTAAAATCAATATTGTTTCTTCAGCAGTGGTTCCTTATTAAAACAAGTTGATTGTAGTTTTGTATAGCCATTGCATTTAGTCTGGCACTTTTCTTATTAACCAGGTAGAGATGCATATGCAATTACTTGTTGTTTTATGTGTGTTTTACAAATTCCTGTCTTGTTACTGTTACATGTACAGTTTAATGATGATGTCTTATACTAGCCATTCAGTTGAAGGCTTAAGATGGAAATGTAGAGTGCTCTGATATTAAGGTGGGTTTAATGGCTGTAAATGCATAAAAATGCATAAACCCAAATTCACCGTGTTTCCTTTCTCAAATGCTTGTGTCAGCTGTGGGCTGAAGGGATAATTTTGGTAACTGAGCCCTCTAAGGCTTTATAAGTAGTAGCTCTCCTCGTGTCTGTTGTTGTTCTTGTTCTAACTGGAAAACTAAGCTGCAAACATTTAGGTCCTGCTCTAGGATTTTGGAATGTGTTGCCTTGAGACACAGTAAAGAAAACTATTGTTTTGTACCTGCATAAGAGGCAGCTCCTGTTGAAATCTGCTTTTGGACTTGAGCAAACTGTGGTTGCAGATGGTGGCTTCTGTCTGCTCAGTAGTTTTGAAGAGAACAAGTAGCGTGTACAGATTTTGTATAAGGTATTTTAATGATTATGGTAGGCTTTGCCCAAAATATTGTAGATGAAAACACATTTTAAATAGGAAAAGTTTCTTAAAAGAACCCTTTGCTTTTATTAATCTTCCTTTTAAGCCACGTTGTGCTGTAGAGCCATGACCTGAGCAGAGGTTCATTTGTGGTTATACATGGCTACGTGGATCCCTCTTCTGTGAGTAGGTATGCTAGACCAGATTGATGAATGAGGATCAGTTAAGCTCTCTAGTGCTTTTTCTGGTATGCTTTCATATAGACCACATAATTGCTACACAGCTTTGTCCTGCTGCTAATTGTTGCTAGTCAATAGTTCATCTCAACACATCTGAAAGACAGTACCTCTCCAGAACATGAAACAAACTGCCTCTGTCAATGAGAGGCAGTGCAGCTGGTGTTGTGGCAGCTCTTGGTTTGCAGTAGGTACTGGTCATGACTGCTGCAGGCATGGGCTTGGTGAGGGTGATGTGCTAAGCTGCTGCTGGCTCCTGTCAGTTAATGAGGGGGCATTCACCAGAAGTTGTCTCCTTATACCAGCTGTGAATGTGATTTTTATTTTTATTTCTTCCCCAAAAGTTTGTTCCCAAGTGACCTGATCTAGGCCGATCTGCTTGAGCAGGGAGGTTGGACTGGATGGTCTTTAGGGATCCCTTCCAACCCCTCCCATTCTGTGATTCTGTCAAAAGACCATTAATTTTGGAAGGGCAAAGATTTCACACTCCCTACCTCAGACTTCTTTGTATTGCCTCAATAAGGCAAAGCCTTTTAAGCTGTTGCTTCATATTTTTATGTCTATTTTTGGCACTTATAAAAGGACAAGCTATTTTCTGTCTTAGGATTTCAAAATGGATTAGTCAATGTATATCAGCCTGCTACCATATGGCTGATAAACCTCTCCCATCAATACTAAAGCTCAGCTGACTAAAGCACAGATTTCATCCTCTTCATGCTTCTGGAACATCCCTATTTTCTGAAATTTATAAGACAGCTACTTGGAATAATCTCTTTACTTTTTTTTGCCTAAGGACTTTGACCCTTAGCCTGCTGAGAGATCAGACACCGGATCTTTTAGTCACTGTTGTTGTGGTGACAACCTCCCTCCTGCATGTGGGACGTTGCACCTCTTCTGAGCGAGTATTAGCACGGACGCACTTGAAGAATTGTGAACAGATACTTACAGTGACTCAAGTTATGCCAAGGGAGGTTTAGATTGGATATTAGGAAGAACTTTTTCGCTGAGAGGGTTGTTAAGCATTGGAATAGGCTGCCCAGGGAGGTGGTCGAGTCACCATCCCTCGAGATATTGGTGCTGAGGGATATGGTTTAGTTTAAGGATGGGCCTGGCAGTGTGAGGTTAGTAGGTAGACTTGATGATCTTGAAGGTCTCTTCCGACTGTAATGATTCTGTCACATAGAGCCCACAAGCAACAGCACTTTCTTATTTTGTTTTGGGTGGAGTTTTTGTTTTCAGCAGACACTCTCATCTGGAATTTGACTTAAGGCACTGGGGGAGGAGGAAGAGCACATTGAGGGAGGCATGGCGTATGTGTCCTGCACTCTGCACTTGCCGCTCAGGGATGGCGCTTTTAGATCTTGGATGCATCCATAACACGCTGAGATTGTGATTCTCTTAGCTGTCATCTTCAATATACTGTCTGCTTTTCCTACAAACTATACTTCTGTCTCTGCTGTGTACTTTGTGTGACAAGTATTCCATGTCAGCAAGCATGCATCAGTTCTTTATTAATAAAGAACAGCCAGTAGGTGCTGTGCTGCTTAGTACCTTCCATGTATGAAATAATGATGGAATTCTAAAAAAACAACCATTTGAATCGATGTTAAAAATTGATTAAAGCTGAAGACATTGTTTGGTCTCAGTGTGTTCAGTAAGCACCTTACATTTGCTAAGTTTTATCTCCCTTATTCTCCTCTGAACAGTTGTTTTGAATTGATAACCAAAGAGAGAGCCCCGTGCTTCCTGCTGCTCAGGGGGAAAAGAGGACTAGAAGTCTGTTGTTTCTAAGGGTGAGAGCAAAGAGAGAATAGAGTAATTAAAAATATCCCTTTTTTTTTGTTGTAACAGTTGTCAGTACTTTGTGTGAGTACAGGAGGCCTGTGGGTCTTGCTAAGGGATATGCATGAGATCCTGAAGATATAAAGCAGCTGGCCCTGTCCCTTGGCAAGTGGTACTTCCATTTGTTTTTGTAGCAGAAATCAAAGCAACTGTCAAACTGAATTTAAAAATAAAAGCAATTTTGCTTTTATGGCTGCCTCAGACAGTTGTCAGAGTACTTCAATCGTGCATTTCAGTTTTGTAAGAGCAACTGTTTTGTCTCCTTACTTGTGAGCAGCATAAAATGGGAACAGTTCACTGAAGCAGTGAATGATGAGCAACTTCATTGTTTCCGTTTGCTTTTATTTAAACAGAGACGTGTTCTTTGTCTAGTATGAAGAAAGGTTGCTGCAGATAATGATTCACAGGTTTCACAGAATGGTAGGGACCTCAAAAGATGATCTAGTCCAGCCCAACTGCCAGAGCAGGACCACCTAGAGTAGGTCACACAGGAACTCATCCAGGTGGGTTTTGAATGATCATATGGGAGTTGAACTAGATGATGTTTGGTGTATCAAAACTACCTAAGATTTTGGCAGAGATGACTTTAAAATGGCAATGCTGTTCACCCAAGATTGAAGCTTTACCTCTTCCTCATTTGCCCGTTCTAGCACTGGCAGGTTTAGGTTTGATAAGGTGATCACTGGCAGTATGGGGAGGATTGTCAACATTGCAAACTCAGAAGGATTCAGAAAGATAGGTGCAAAATAAGGAATGCAGAAGTGGTGAAGAGCATTAGTAATTTGGAGCTTCCCAGGTGCTTTGGGCTGCTGCAGGAACTGGTGGTAACACTTTGAAGTCACTCTGTGGTTACGCTGGCCATGGGTCAGGCACGCTTGGCTCAGTGGTTGGATATTGAGCAGAGAGGGGAAAACCAAAGCCATCTGGATTTAAAGAGAGTCTCCCAAAATGTCATCCATGACACAACGCATCATATAATTGAAGGACCTTGATGTTTGTCTCAAACTGATTGTGCAGTTTCCATTTTAAAAGGTTTTTTCCAATATTACTGTCTAACATGTAGATAGTAGCATCATCAATAGACAAACAGTAGCAGAGGTGATTTGTATTTTACTAATAGTGTAAGTGGGATGAGTAGTTGAGAAATGTTTTATGGGTTTTACTTATTTATGGGAAAACTGGATTAGATAAGTAATTGCATCCTTACTTATACTGTCTTGGACAGCAGAACTGTGGGAAGAAAATGTTTTTTGTTATATTTCTCCTGAGTAGGCCTCTAAATCTTACTTAAAATGAAGAAGAAAAAAATAATAGCAAGCATTAAAGTAAAAGGCATTTGCTGAAGCAGTAAAAGCTGTCAGGTTTATTCCTGTTTTTCCAGATGAGATAAGTCAACTTGAAAGATTAGATCTCTAGATTTATGTCAGCTGGTTCGGGTTTCTTTATTTGTTTATTACATACTTACTTTTTCGAACAGAAGAACTAAAAATTGGTACAATGAAATAGCTGCTGTCCATTTGAGGAAGGTTTTGTCACATAGAACCTGGATCCCTTAAGTATGAATTTGTTTCACTGGTGATCCTGCAGTCATCTTTGTGTGCACAAAGTGCTGTTTCTTGTGTGATGAAGTACTGGGGACTGAGTCTTGCTGAATTGGGACATTACCCTTTCCATACTTCCTAATATGGGTTTGATTATGTTGTCACCTACGTCATCTCTTCCCTTCTCTGAGCCACAGAATCACAAAATGTCAAGAATTGGAAGGGACCTCAAAAGATTATCTAATCCAACCTCCCTGCAGGACCATGTAGGTTGTAAGTCACACAAGAACTTGTCCAGGTGGATTTGAATGTCTCCAGAGAAGGAGACTCCACAACCCATCTGAGCAGCCCCTTCCAGTGCTCCCTCACCTCAACAGGGAAGAAGTCTTTCCTTGTATTCCTTTGGAATCTCTTCTGTTCCAGCTTGTACCCATTGCCCCTTGTCCTATCATTGGCCATCACTGAGAACAGCCTGGCTCCATCCTCCTGACACACACCCTTTATGTGAACATGAATGAGGTCACCCCTCAGTCTCCTCCAAGCTAAAGAGCCCCAGCTCCCTCAGCCTTTCATCAGAAGGGAGATGCTCCACTCCATGCATCATCTTTGTGGCCCTGTGTTGAACTCTTTCCAGCAACTCCCTGTCCTTGAACTGAGGGGCCCAGAACTGGACACAATATTCTAGATGCAGTCTCACAAGGGCGTCTTTCTCCAGACTAAACCACCCCAACCCTCTAAGCCTTTTTTCATTTATCTATGCTTCTTTTTCTCAGCCTTTCTTCATAAACAAATGCTTCTTTGTCTTAAGATACACTAAGTTACTTGATACCAAAAACTTGTTTTCTGATGCAGGCAGGTTTTTTATTATTCCTTGCTAATGAGCTAGTGAACTTCAATACAGATGGAAGAGACAAAGTTTTTTGGTGGAGTCCAAATGCTGTTGCCTGTGTGATGTGACATTGTGAGCTTTGCAGAGTGTTTCGTTGACACCTTCCCCTGGCACCAGGAGGATTGGGACAACTGACAGGAGCAAATTTCTGCACAGTCTGTCTGCTGTTTGGATTATATGAAGTTAAATTCTCAAACTTTGAGCTGTTGTTTATAGCTGTCAGAAAGCGCAAGAAGGAAAAGAGCTTTTCACAGTAGATTGAGACGAAAATTCCTTTGCAGGAAGGTTAGAGTAGCTTCCCTCACAGCATCGTGGAATTGTGTAGAGCTCTGGACTCCGAGCATGCTGCACAGCCTACAGTCAGATGGTGATACCAGGCTTTGTAATTTGAGGAAGGTAATTTGAGCAGTGTTTCTCCTTCTTTGTTGTTAGATAATTACAGGTGTGGGACGGACATCCAAACTTTGAACTCAATGTGTAGGATGGATTATGGAATCCTGTTCCTATGTGGTTGCTTAAAGAATTAACATATTTGCACTTTTTCCAGTAAGTAGGATGGAGTAATGACTTTCTACCTAACTTTATTCATGAGGCATGATCCTTGAATTTCTTGTCTGTAGTTCTTATGGTTAGTCTGCTCTTCAGTTTGGTCAAGTTATTAGTCACTAATGCATGATGCTAGTGAGAGCACCTGGCAGGACAAATGATGTAACAAAACTTACTAAAGGGAAAGGAAAGAGAAGATGCAGTAAATACAGATGATGCTGGTGATTCTCAAGTGGAAGACTGGAGAGGCTAACTAATGACTGTTCTGAATTTAGTAGGTTCAAATAACAGAGGCCCTGGGTAAATGTTTCTGTCTGGGCACATGCATTTTGCAGTCTAGCATAAAACTTCATCTTCTTGTACTACCAGCATGTCATTTCTTCTCAAAGCTTACTGTGACCTCTTTTGGGAGTAGTCATGTAGAAGTCACAGGAGGTGACAGGATAAAGCTTTTCAGCGGTTGTTTAAAAGATGCACATGATAAATGATTGGGGTTATTAGTCTTACACATCTTGTGTTTAAAGTCTGAAACTCTGATAAGGACACCTATGGTTTTCCTCATGTCTTGGATGCAATTAATAATGTCAAACAACTTCTAGTGTCAGTTTCAGTTTGAGAAACTCTGTGACCACGCAACAAACATATTTTTCATAACTTTGTACTTGTATAACTGGTGAGATTTATCCAGTGGGAGTAATTTACATTGTTACTTGGATTATTAACTCCAGTGAAGAAGCTGGGGTGTGCTAAAACAGATTAGTTAGTTGAGGGGAGCTCTTTAAGAAGTGTTTCTATATTTCTGTATGCAATGCATATTAATTTTTGGGTTTTATTTCCATATCTTGCATTTTTTCAGCTGTCAAACGTTTGATGAAAGAGGCTGCAGAACTGAAGGATCCTACAGATCACTATCATGCACAGCCTTTGGAGGTTTGCTTCTCTATATGTTTGCAAGAGCTTGTAATTAGACTGTGTTATAAAATTGTACCCTTAAGTTATCTGTATGCACACATAATTACAATGTATATATTTAGATACTAGTATATCTGTCAAGATTGATTCATTTCTTTTTTTGCATATGATGGAAATCATAGAATCATAGAATGGTAGGGGTTGGAAGGGACCTTTAGAGATCATCTAGTCCAACCTCCCTGCAGAAGCAGGTTCACCTAAATCAGGTCACATAGGAACATGTCCAGGTGGGTCTTGAAGGCCTCCAAGGAAGGAGACTCCACACCCTCCCTGGGCAGCCTGTGCCAGGGCTCCCTCACCCTCACAGTGAAATAGTTTTTTCTTATGTTTAAGTGGAACTTTTTGTGTTCCAGCTTCATCCCATTACCCCTTGTCCTGTTGCTAGCTACTATAGAAAAAAGGGATGTGCCAACCTCCTGACACCTACCATTTAGATATTTGTAAATGTTAATAAGATCCCCCCTCAGTCTCCTCCAGACTAAACAGCCTCAGTTCCCGCAGCCTTTCCTCCTATGAAATCAACAGCAAAATTGCACTTCAATAGTATTATAGTCCCAAGTTGTTAGTGAAAGTACATAATACTGATTTTATGTTGCACCTGAGTAATTTTATCACATAGGTGTAATATGTTTATTTGTCCTTCTCCTTACTGAGACTACATAAGTTCATTATGTTTAAGTTAAGCTTTTTATACCCAAACCTGACGTCTGTCTCAGTTGCTAAGTTGCTCAACAAGAAACACATAAAGCCTAGTTGATCTATGAGGGTTCACTATTTTGCATACAGAAAACCTATGCAAAGTGGCAATTCTGGATGCATTGTAAGAGAAGCTTAAACAGTGGCTTCTTTAAGTCCTCTAAACACTTACGGTTTTCGGCTGAGAGGACAGTGAGGTTTCGATGGTTAGAAGGTTAAACAGATCGGCTGGAGAGTTGGGCAGAGAGGAACCTCATGAGGTTCAACAAGGACAAGTGCAGAGTCCTGCACCTGGGAAGGAACAACCCCATTCACCAGTACAGGCTGGGGCTTGACCTGCTGGAGGGTGTAGGGATTTGATTTAGCTTTGCACAGAAAATAGCATGTGCCACAGTGCTCTAAAACACACATATCATCTAGTTTTTGTCTGCACCTTTTATTTCCCCTTCCTGTGGTGAAATATGAAGTTTAATTCATGTTATTACTTGTGACTTTAGAATCATAGAATGGTGGAGATTGGAAGAGATCTTTAGAGATCATCTAGTCCTTTAGAGATCATCTAGACTTACATGAAGGTGTTTCTTTCTGAGTTACAACAGTGGCAGACAAAAGGAAATGCTGGAAATTTTGACAGTTACCTCTCGTCCTTGAAAAAAGTAACTGGGTGTGCAGTCCCAGCCCTGTGATACCAGTGTTCAGCATTAGTTGAGAGATCTTTTTCACTGACAGCAAGCCTCATTCGGGCTGCTGTCCTAACAGTGGGAGTTGTTCTGCTTGGAAATAGGAAGCTGTGGGCATCATAAGATCGGATATACAAAGCCAAACATTGAACCTCAAAGAAACAGTGCTTAAAGAGAAGTCATATGTCCAGTGAAAACAATCTTCCAGATTTTGGAGTGTACCTGTTATGCGGTAAGGGCACATTAGCTGTTTCAAAATTGTTTATGGAGAAGTAGAAGAGGATGAGAATTCTCTTGGGGTGTGAGCCAAGTCCCTGTGTTGACTTGGTCATGGCAGGGGCTTTGGGGAGGCTGTCGTTAATGCTGTTTCTTGGGATGAGTCTCCACTCAGTTCTTCAGTAGTAATTATTCAGTGGGTCACAGACTGAATTTTCCCAGAAACTTTGTCCTGTGTTGGTTGCCTCAATCTTCATTTGCTTTTGACCTCTTATAGCTCCTGCTGTGCACTGTTTCTTTAGCTTGACCTTGTTCAAGAAAACAACGTTTACTTGCCTACTTTTGACACACCATTCTTTTGCTTTGTTTGTGTTTTTTCCTTCTCCCTTTGGTGGGGATATTTTAGGATAATCTTTTTGAATGGCACTTTACTGTTAGAGGCCCTCCAGATTCAGATTTTGATGGAGGGATTTATCATGGTCGAATAGTGCTACCACCTGAATATCCCATGAAACCACCCAGCATTATTTTGCTGACAGTAAGTATGCTTACTGGTTTTTCTCTTTATATATGATCAATTTAACCATAGGTGTCTGAGAGAGAGATTCTTGGCATTTCAAGTGATGTTATTTCTGTAAGCAAGGTGGCAATTAACACTGCTAATTTTAGACTAGAAGTCTTTCAAAGTGGCTTTGGTATTCTGTAGTTACATGCCATGGTTTAACCCCAACCAGCAACAAAGCACCGTGCAGCCCCTCGCTCAGCCCCCCACAGTGGGATGGTGTGGAGAATTGGAGGGAGGAAACTAAAACTCATGGGTTGAGATAAAAATCATTTACTAACTAAAATGAAAATAAGGTATAATCACAACAACAATAATAATAACAGTAATGGAAAGAAATGTAACAGAGAGAGAGAAAGATAAAATCCAAGAGAAGAAAACCCACACTCATTGCAGTTGCCCACCATTCTCTGAATGATGGATGCCCAAGCAGTATTTGGCTCCTCTCTGCCAAGTCACCCCAGTTTATATACTGGGCATGACATCCTATGGTATTGAATAGTCCTTGGGCTAGTTGGGGTCAGCTGTCTTGGTCGTACTTCCTCCCAGATTCTTGTGCTCCCCAGCCCACTCGCTGGCAAGGCAGAATGAGAAGCAGACAAGGCCTTGATGCTGTGCAAACACTGCTCAGCAATAACCAAAACATCTCTGTATTACCATCATTCTTTTCAGTGTAAACCCAAAACACAGTCCTCTACCAGCTACTAGGAAGAAAATTAACTCTACCTCAGCTGAAACCAAGAGAGTACATGAAGCTTCACACGTAATAAATGGAAATTTTCTCCTGGAGTAGTCACATTCCTGATGGGATTGTCTAACCTGTTCTCTCCATGGGCCATCTTGGTCACATCTAGGAAGGCAGGCCTGTGATTTAGGGCAGAAACACACATTTGTGCATAATTTTCTAGAGCTGTAGCTTTCCAGGCTCCCTGCATGTGATGTGTGGGTTTCAGGAGCAACAGCCAAGCCACCATGTCACACTGGGACATATGAGGTATCAGTTAAGGGTTTCTTCATGCACGGAGAAGCAGATGGCAGGCTTTGTTCAGAAAGCTGAAGGCCAGTTTTGTGAGGTTGGCAGTAATATAATTATCAAGTGTTGTTTTCATATAGATTCGTTAGATGATGATTTTACAACTTGTACCAAAACCCAAGAGTTAACTTCCAGCATGTTTTATTATATCCTCCTTCTTGCTTTAAAGGCCAATGGCAGGTTTGAAGTGGGGAAGAAAATCTGTTTAAGCATCTCAGGGCATCATCCTGAAACCTGGCAACCTTCATGGAGTAGTAAGTAACAATTATTTGGAAAATGTTGCTTCTGTCTATTGAGCTTTCGACTGAAAGAAGAATCACAAAGAATATGTGTGGTGGAAAAGGAGACAGATTTTTAGGGACTAAAAGTAAGGGAGAAATGTGAAGTCATGAAAGAGCAAGATAGGGAGATTTGGGAATGGTATTAAGTAAGTGTGAGTTGAAAGGGTTGAGAAACTGAGGGGTGATGGTAACTTTTTATTTATTTGGATGCTCAAGCATTAAGAATTCTCAGACTACTTAAAACACTATTTGGGTTTTTTATAAATTGTTCTTATAAAATACATCAAATACTGTTACTTTACTCCATTTTTTATAATCACTAAAACCAGCTTGCATATTGATAAGAGTCTGGTCAGCTTTTAACTTTGATGCTGTACTTCTGAACACTCGAGAGGGATGACAGCATCCAACATCCTATCTGTATTTTTTGGTACTTACTTTCCTGTGATATTTGATGTATGAAATCTACTAGCAAAGTGGTTCTGAGTTCTTAAATTTCGTGACTACATGCAACAGAATGGAATCATTGTCAAAAGAGATGTTTTAAATGCCAGTTCTGTTATGACCTGTTATTAGTGTTTAAGCTCCTTCCCCAGCACAGTGACATAAAAGGAACAAATTGTACAGTATGCTGCCTAAAAGAAAACCACGGAGCTTCTCTGCACTAAATTGCAGAATTGACTTCTAATAGAAAACACACACAGAAAGAAGAATCCTCCTCTTCTTTTCATCCCCGTTTATATGTTAATTCTGCCTTACCTTTTTTTCTTCAGAACTAGTTTTTAAAGTCTGGAACTCTAATCTTTCTATTGATGAAATATTTCTGTGACAGCTTATCTTTTCTATGTGTTGGCTGATGGTAGAATAAGTCCTTACCTTTTATGTGTTCTGTGATGTTTTAAACAATGAAGAAAACCTTGCTGTGCACAAAAAAAACCCCCAGTGCTGCTTGTATGAAATTCAAACTGCTTCTTTGGACAAAATGAAGTTTTACAGGCAAAAGTGCAGCTTCTCTATACTGAGTGTAGAGTGAGATGAAATAACAGTTGTTTCTTCAACCTTGTTTGTATCTCTGTTTTCCCATTTTAGTAAGAACAGCTTTATTAGCCATTATTGGATTTATGCCCACCAAAGGTGAAGGAGCAATAGGATCTCTAGATTACACACCTGAAGAAAGAAGAGCTCTTGCAAAGAAGTAAGCATTAAGTCCATTATTGTAGGTACATATATATATGTCCTCTCTTTTAGAGTAAGGTTCTTGAGTTGAAGGTAAGTCACTTAGGTTTGTTCTGTTGCTTTTATTCCAAATGTAACAAATGTTCTGTGCCTTGTAAATATTTGTTTTCCTGAGTATCCTGCTAACTTGGAGTCAAACAAAATAATTTGAGAGGCTGTGTTCCTTCCAGCAGTGTGTGGTCAGATTAGAGGTTTGTGTGAAATTCAGGCCTAGAGATGTAATTAACATTGTGATACAGTGGTAATTGCATCATGAAACAATGACAAATAATCCAAAGCAACTGCTTCTGAATGATTTTGAAGAAATGAAGATAAAATCAGATTTGAGACTATGATGAAATGATTATCTTAAGGAAAAGGGGAAAGCAGTGGATGTCGTTTCCCTTGACTTTTAGCAAGGCTTTTGGTGCTGTCGTCCTTGCTGCCCTCATAGGGAAACTCATGAAATCCAGCTTAGGTAGGGGCAAACATTCAGGAGGATTAAGAACTGGCTGAGCTGCCTGGCACATGGGATTGTGACAAGCAGCACAAAGTCCACCTGCAGGCTGGTCACTATTGGCGTAGTGCAGGGATCATTACTGGTGCCGGTGTCGTTAATGACCTGGATGGTGGGGCAGGGTGGACACTCAGCAAGTTTGCAGACAGTATAAAACTGGGAGGAGTGGCAGATACACCAGAAGGCTGTGCTGCCATCCAGAGCAAATTCCAACAGGGCTGGAGGAATCTCATCAAGTTAAAGAGAAAAGCAAAGTCTTGCCCCTGGGAAGGAATAATGCCACTTGATCAGCTGGAAGGAAGCTTGGAAGGGGAGGACCTGGGGATTCTGGTGGGCACCAAGCTGATCATGAGGCAGCAATGTGCCCTTGCAGGAAAAATGACTAATGCTATCCTGGGTTGTATTAGGAAGAGCACTGTCAGCAGGTTGAGGGAAGTGATCTTTCCTCTGTACTCAGCACTGGTGAGACATCCAGAGTGCTGAGTCCAGGTTGGGTCTGCGTCCAGGTCAAGGTACAAGATACAGACTTAACGGAGCAAATCCAGTGCAATGCCCCAAAGGAGAAAGGATGGAACATGTTTCACACAAGTAGGGGCTAAGAGAGCTAGAAGTGTTCAGTCTGCAGAACAGAAGGCTCAGGGGGTCTTATCCATGCATACAAATGTCTGAAAGGAAGGTGTAAAAAAGGCAGAGCCAGGCTTGTGTCAGTGGCACCCGATGACAGGACAAGTGACAGAATAAGAGGTGATGGGCCCAAAAAGAAACCCACAAAGTTCAGCCTGAATGCAAGAAAACACTTTTTTTACTGTGAAGATGAACAGAGCACTAGTACAGGTTGTTCAGAGGTGGTTGAATCCCTGCCCATGGGGATGTTAAAAATGTGACTGGAAACACATCTGAGTAATGTGTTCTGCTTGACCCTGCTTTGAGCAAGGAGGCTGGACTAGATGATCTCCAGAGGTCACTCCCAGCTTCAACAATCCTGTGATTATCCTTAAATGAAATATTAGACCTGTTTGATTATTTTTTAATCTTTCTCCTTTCCCCATCTGGAGAGGAGAAGGTACTTGCAAGACCATATCCCTATCTTATAAGCCAAGTTACTATATTCCAAACTGTAACAAGTACCTTATTTTGCAGGTGGATATGTGCTTATTTTGCCTGTACTCTGAGCTGATGGAAAGCTGCAACTTTCCTCTTAGCATGGCACTGAGTCAAAGCTAATAAACCCTGGGTTTAGTGGGTTGGTCTTGATAGTGTACTATCAAGCCTGCGTGGTTTCTCATTGGCTTGGAGAGCTGCCTGCAGTGTGCCCTATGGACAAATTATGTATGCAAGAGAAGAGAGGTAATGCTCTCCCAGAAGCTGAAGTTACTGGATCCTATTTAATATTTGTAATAATACTTAGATCTTTAACAGTTTTAATCTACTGCATATGTAAGTTTTAAAGTAGCAACAAATTATTAGTAAAGTGTAGATAATGGCAATATGTAAGCTGCTAATATTTTCCAAACTGACATGAGAGAATATGTGCTTGCAGTATAGACAATTCTCAACATATTTTTTCAAGATAATGTGATTTGGGATGGGGGAAAGTACTTTAAAGCTACTGATCTTGAAGCCACTTGTCTTTCTGTGGATTGTTTTGCAAATAGTTTGTTTAAACAAGCCCACAAGAATGTTATGAAAGCATGCTGTTCTGAGGTATGTCATTTGTGGCCAGGTCACAAGACTTCTGTTGTGAAATGTGTGGCACATCTATGAAGACAGCTCTGTTACCACTAACATCCGGAAGCGTGTCGAGCCAGGCAGACAAGGAGGCTAAAGAACTCGCCAGACAAATTAGCTTCAAGGTGAAGTCACTGTTTAAACTTTTATCTCTGTTGTATAGATTAAAAAAAAACCCAAACAAACAAAAGATGAAAAACTTGTAAATTGCAGAAACATTAATCATTTCATAAAGGTTCATCAGACACTATGTGGAAACATGGTTTTTAGGACAGTCTGAAAGAGAAAAATAGGAGTGGATCTCTTGCAGTGTGCCAGTTGCTAAATTGTGTATCTCAGGCATTGACTGATTAGTTTTAATTTCAGTGGTGAGCACTGTGGTAAGAACTACCCAACTATGTTGCTTTTACTTCCACGTTTTCAATCAATATTAACTTGAAAAACTTCTCCAGGTTTACTCTTATAAGTGTGAGGAAAGTTTGGGCAAAGCTAATCTAAGGGGTTTTTTTCCTTTGTGATTTTTCTTTTTTCCTTCTTTTGGCTTATGGGAGGAATAAAACATAGTTCTACTGAGAAATGATTGCAAATTCTTTTGAACTACTCTGCAGCTGAAGATACTGAAAGCTGGACTCTGAAATGGAAGTTGCTGTTACCCAAAAATATGTTCTCTAGCTTGTGTTTCAGTGAAAGTAAGGTTTGTTTAGCCAAATACATGCCTTAGAAAATTGCATGTCTTGCATGCACAGTGTTGTTTTTCACTAAACTCATAAGTCAGACAACTAAGGAAGACTGCTGTGCATGAAGGCAGGGAACTACAGCAAAATATGTTATGATTATGTCATTGGTGAGGAATACATCCTCAAGGTCAGGGCTGCCAATGTGTCTCTCTTTATCACCAATGTTTTCCTAACACTGACCTAAGACTTTTGTGTGTGTGTGTGTGTGCTGTGAGAGTGAAGATTGCCTCTTACTGAGCAGCACTGTGAGTCTTGCAGGGTCTGCATATTCACAGAATCACAGAGTGGTAGGGTTGGAAGGGACCTCTAGAGATCATTTAGTCCAATCCCCCTGCTAAAGCAGATCCACCTAGATCAGGTCACACAGGAATGTGTCCAAGTGAGTCTTGAAAACCTCCAGAGAAGGAGCCTCGACACCCTCCCTGGGCAGCCTGTGCCAGGGCTCCATCACCTCAACACTGACATAGATTTCCCTTATGTTTAAATGGAACTTTTCCAGCTTCATCCCATTACCCCTTGTCCTATTGCTAGATACCATAGAAAAAAGGGATGTCCTAACCTCCTGACACCCACCATTTAGATACTTGTAAATATTCATGAGATCCTCCCTCAGTCTCCTCTTCTCCAGACTAAACAGCCCCAGTTCCTGCAGCCTTTCCTCATCAGGAAGATGTTCCAGTCCCCTGATCATCTTCATGGTCCTATACTCGACTGTCTCCAGCACTTCCCTGTAAATTCCCGTTCCCTATAGTATCTGTGATCTTGCAGCTACAGTGTTAACATGTTTGGATCTCTGTGTTATTATGCTTATGATAAAAACATCTCATTTTAAAAAGATGAGGAAGTACAGGGGCTGAGCTTGGAAGTCAAGCTACTCAGAGAAGCAACAGGCTGCCTCCTCCTGGCTTTCTTACAATATGAGTTAAATGTGTGGAATTAATTTTTTTATAAGAACTGCTCATGTTCATCACAGAAATTCTAGAAATTTCAGAGTATTTTAGTGTTTCAGAGTTTTTTTAGAAAAAAATTACTATTTTATACTTTTTTCCAGTTTTAAAGGAAAGACTTAGGGACATGAATCTGTACAGAATATGTGTGTGTACCATCTATCCACATACTTAGCTCCTCTTGCTAAGAACAAGCACTTAGCAAGGGAAAAATGAACAAAAGCCTCAGGTTTCTGCAGCCTTTTACAGTCTTTTATGGGTTTCACAGAATCACAGGATCTCAGGGGTTGCAAAGAACCTTGAAAGATCATACAGTCCAACCCCCCTGACAGACCACCTAGAGTAGGTCACACAGGAGCTCAGCCAGGTGGGGTTTGAATGTCTCCAGAGAAGGAGACTCCACAACCCATCTGGAGCAGCCCCTTCCAGTGCTCCCTCACCTCAACAGGGAAGTTTTTCCATGTATTCCTTTTGAACCTCTTCTGTTCCAGCTTGTACCCATTGCCCCTTGTCCTATCATTGACCATCACTGAGAACAGCCTGGCTCCACCCTCCTGACACCCACCCTTGATGGATTTGTAAACATGAATGAGGTCACCCCTCAGTCTCCTCCAAGCTGAAGAGCCCCAACTCCCTCAGCCTTTCATGAGAGGGGAGATGCTCCACTCCCTTCTTCATGTTTGTGGCCCTGCACTGGACTCTCTCCAGCAGCTCCCTGTCCTTCTGGAACTGAGGGGCCCAGAACTGGACACAATATTCCAGACATGGTGTCATGAGGCCAGAGTAGAGGGGAAGGAGAACCTCCCTTGACCTACAGCCCACAGCCCTTCTAATACACCCCAGGATGCCATTTTTTTTCAAATTAAATCAGTTCTGGTTGTACCTTCCCTCCCTTTCTCAAATAAAATGTTAAGGATTGGAGTTTTAAGCTTCTTGCTTCTCTGCTTTGTTTGATTTTGTTACAGTTTGTTTGATTGATGTTAGACTGAGGCATTTGTTTGGTGTGGTGTATAGTACACTGTTAGTATGAATTAGTAGCAGTAAATAAAGAAGTTTTTGATAATTTGGGTATTCTATGTCAATTTGTGGGGTAAGATTTAACATCAGATTGTTGATTGGATATCATTTTAGAACCTCTGCACTAGGGAACATACTAGCAATCTCTGCATTATCTTGATCCTTAAAGAGGAGATTTCCTCACTTTTTTCTAGATGATCCTGGGATTATGAGAAGATGTTTCATATGAGCCTTAACCACAATGGTAACATGTAAAAAAACAAACCCATGTATGATGTTGTGAAAGGAATATGAAATTCAAGAGAAGAAAAAAATAACAAAGCACATTTCCTCATTGCATTTTTCCTGCTTCTCTCTCCCTTTGTTCATGTCTCTTCTAATAGAAGTTTACTTATTAATCAGCTTTACATTGACTTGCAAATTGGTTTGTATATTTTAGGTGGTATATATCATAAATTCCATTCCAATTCAAAGACAAAGAAACAATACATGACCACTAACATGCATTGTTGTAAAGCAATATGGTTTATCTCTGTTGCCAACACGAGGCATGTTTTATAGTAAAGTTAATTCTCTCTGCTCACTGGCATTGCAATGTTTTAAATGTAGTGTTCTTCTTTCCTTGATACCTGTGTTCTCTCCAGCTTTTCTGGAAGCAGAGGGTAAGGACTGGAGAAAAGAGAGATTAGGTAACAAAAAGGGTATTTCAGCTTTGAGAACTTTCAAGTGCTTTATTTGTTTGAATGTTAGTCTGACTTCAGTCTAGCATGCTAGAGTTAGTACTTTCATAAACTAAAGGAATTTAAATGCACATTTTACACTATATGTGCTTTAGAGAGATTCAGAATAAAGGTTAAATGAGCTCTTCTTGGAAAAAGCAGGAATACAAAAAGCAGTGTCCAAGTTCCAGAGAAGGAACTTATGACTGGATATGGGAAAGGATAATTCACCCTGTGGGTTGTCAGCCCAGAGAGGCTGTGGAATCTCCAGTCTTAGAGATGCTCAAAATTTGAACATGACTCTACTTTCAGGAGGGAGTTGGACCAGGTAATATCTGGAAGTCCATTCCAGCCTAGACCCTTCATAATCCTGTGTTGCTTTTTTGCTGGTGTGTGTTTGACTCATAACTTGCCTTATCTAATGTTGGAGTTCATGATAGTCAAGTGTAAAAACAAAGCAGTGTTGTCAGATGCATAGAATCATAGAATGGTAGGGGTTGGAAGGGACCTTTAGAGCTCATCTAGTCCAACTCCCCTGCAGAAGCAGGTTCACCTAGATCAGGTCACACAGGAACATGTCCAGGTGGGTCTTGAAGACCTTATATAATCTTGAAGATTATTATAAGTGTCTTCAGATTTGAGTAACATATTTATCAGATTGTCCTGATCTAATAGACATCAAGAAACAGGGATTTTTATTTCCTCACACAAAATACATCATGAAATAACATTATCTTGTGATCCTTGTTATCACTGTAACTGGTTGGTTTTTAATACACTATTTGTGTTTCTTACTACTACCACTACTTATAGCTGCATTTGAAGACAGGTTTAATTTAGAATTGCCATCTTTGTAATAAATTGACATCTAAGTGACAACTCTCTTTTTTTGGCTATGTCTAATTCCTGAAGTGTTTCAATTCAGGACTATGATGCTAGACCCTTCTCATTCTCAGTGGATTATTGCAGACATATCCTGTTTTAACAAGAGATTTATTCATGGTCTTCTACATGTCACTTCTGTTGTCTCAAATTTCCAAAAGCATGAAACGCAAGTTCTGGGAATTTATACTGATTAGACATTCTATAAATGCATACAAAAGCAGTTTTATAAGACTTGTGTTCTTTCTTTTGCTCTGCTTGTGCTGAAATTGAAATAGTGGAAGCTGAGGTGTACGGTGCCTGACACAGTGTAGTGCCATGCATGTGTGCCCACTCTGGCTGTGAGGCTACTTTGCTACTAGAACCAGTATAGCCACATTAAATGAGCACTTAGCAGAGGCTAGTTAGCTCTGCTGAGAAGCAGGCTCTATTAGTTCACTTGTAACAACAGCAGTCAGCATTCACTTAAAGACACAAGAAAGAGAAGTGGAAAAAAAGCGATGTAATTTGTGGCACGATGTTATCCTGGATCTTCTAAAGAGTCTTCTGTTTGGTTCTTTACATCTGTACATTTTTGAATGTTTTAAGTTTATTTGGACATAACAGATACAGCTGGTTTTTTACACTGACGTTTGCACATCCACAGTCTTACTTCTAAACAAGGAGAGTTATTTAAACCTGTTGGTGTGTGACTGCAATGCAGCTGGCACACTTGGTGATTATTGCATTTCAGTCACAAATTCTCCATACATTAAGATACACGTTCCAAAACAAGCCAAGTCTTTTTGAAACCATTTCAATCTAGTCTCTGAAGTGTACATATGTACTCCTTGTAGGCAGAAGTCAATTCATCTAGGAAGTCTGTTGCTGGACCCTCAAACACATCAGGATTGAAGCACTCTGCTGCTTCACGTGAGCCCCAGCAGGATGGTGCAGCCAGAGCATTCCAGGATCCAACAAATGCAACGGTACAGTCCATTTTTGAGCTTTATCAATGCAAGCAAAGTCATACTCTGAACTTGAAACTTGTACTGTTAAACTGGATGGAGGCTTCATTAAGAGTATGTAGTGCATAGAGCTCTTCTGGAACTCCTGCATACTTTGATATAAAAACGATGTGTAAACTTTAGCAAATAGTATGCTGAATCACATTTAGAAATAGTGGTCTCTTTGCTTTCACTTCCTTCTCTTGAAAACACTAAAGCACATTATTTTAGCAATTCTTGTTCCCAGTAATTCCTTTAATGTATAGATGAACAGTTCATTAGAGTGTTTGAAGTGCTACAATTTACCACCTGCATAATCGATCACAGGTTTTTGCAATAGAATTTCTTAGCCAGAGGCAAAAAATGTTTCAGTGTTCATGTGTAGTTTTTAAAATATAAATTAAAACTATCTCCCTGTTTTTTTTAATAACCTCTCACATAAATCTGATTAAAATACTCATACCATTTGAGGTATGACACTTATGTTTTAATACTGCTAGGTACAGGACTTACATAATGGTTTTGGAAGTGACCGAGGCCTGGTGGTGTGCCAAGGCAGCTGCTGTTATGACTGTGGCAAATGCAATCTAAATTCACTGATAAATTGCAAGCAAATCCCAGCTAAGCTGTCTTTTTCAGAGAGGATGGGTCTGCAGATAGTTTAAAAAACCCTGAAACACATCAGATCACGTCAGACCATCTGTTGCGTGTTTGCAACATGTTTCCAAGCTATGTGGAAATATAAACATGCTAATAGCATACTTTTTTTTCCCCTCACAATAAGGATTTTTCCAGATTGTTCAGGATTGAATAAACCATTTTATTTCATTCTTCTTACTGCAGATCCTGGCTAATATAGTAGAACTAGCCAAAAGGCCAAGGCGTTGCCATCATTTTCTTGAGAGGGGAAAAAAAAGAGGCTGATGTTTTTGTTCTTGATGAATCCCATTTGTGAGACATTTGTTGTATTCAGTTTGTGCTGATTCAATAAGTAATGGTTAACTTAATTTTCAGGAGAACAGTCTATAAAGGATGAAAATTGGATGAATGATGTAGGGATCAGACTGCCACACTTAACAATGGCTGGTTTGAGTTTGAAGCAGCACTTGTGTTGCTGAGTTGCTGCATTTTCTGGAGCCGTTGGGGAGTGAAAACGTACAGTGGAAGAAAGAAATGTGTGACAGGAAAGACTGTTTTAAAGAATTTGAGCATGCTTATTGTGTGGTTTTATTCATAGGAAAGTTAATAGAGACCTCAAAGCAGGGGGCTGGAGGCCCTCTTCTCCTGATAGGCGTGAAAGAGTATCTATGCAAACCTCAGACGCTTTCTTTTCAGCTGGGCTTCCTGCATGTGTAAAACCAGTTTGTTGGGTTAGTTTGTGTTGTGTGAAGACCTAGTTCTACCTTACTAAGTTGTGTTAGATCTGGGCAATGTCACAATTACTCTTTTTTTTCTCTTCTTGGATAAAACATTTACCACTTAATCTACAAATGTATGGTTAATGAAAAGCTATTGCAGAAAATTTGCTGTTGTGAACTTTGAAATCTATGCCCTTTGAGAATAAAAAGGACAGAGGTGGACCCAGTGCTGAATCCTTGTATTAGCTTTCCTAATTCTTTCTGGTATAGTAGATTTAATGTGCCAAACTCTGAAGCCAATGGGCCTTATTGTCCTGCTATGCAATACAGAGAAAAGAATAGCAATAATCATGCAGAAAGAATGGAGTTATTAACTTTCTTCTGCTCTTGGAACAATTGCAACCAGTCTTCATGAAAAACATGATGGTAAGTAGGTGCTAAGGAAAGGGTCACCTGCAGGTGAAGAAGATATAATCTGTAGATTATGTGTTACTGTGGGAAAATCAATCCACAGACATCTTCACGACTGAGTTTCTTTCCAGCAATAATTGTCTGTTCCATGGTTTTTACCTTTAAGCTGCTTTAAAGGACAGATTTTTGCAGTGAATTAATGGTGTGATATTTGTGAGCACTGTGATACCCTTTCTGGAATAGATTTAACTGAATTCTTGTGTGAAGAGCAGAAGGAAATGGGTCTCTGCTGTGGCATTGCTTTGTGTCCATTCTGCCTGTTCCACATGGAGCCTTACTCCTGAAAAGTCAGTTTCTCATTCCATCAGAAGGAAAGATATTTGTCTGTGAAGAATCACAGAACCTCAAGGGCTGGAAGGGACCTCGAAAGATCATCCAGTGCAGAGCAGGACCACCTAGAGTAGGTCACACAGGAACTTGTCCAGGTGGGGTTTGAATGTCTCCAGAGGAGACTCCACACCCATCTGGGCAGCCTGTTTCTATGTGATGTAATTGCTGCTCAGTTGTGTTTGTACTGTTGGAGAGGTGCATTCAGTGTTCTTAACTTTTGTCTTTACTTGCCTGATATCATCTTCAAAGTCACTTCTTTCTCTTCCCATCTTCTCTTGTCATTTTGTCAGACCAGCAGGCAGTATCTTAATGCCATACTTTAATTGAATACAGTATCCACTTTGGTCTGCTCTCTAGCTGAGGACTTAAAGACTTTTCCAGTGCAATCATAGAATCATTTATGTTGGAAGAGACTTTTAAGGTGTTTAAGTCCAAACATAATTATCCTCATTCTCAGATCATATATTCTTTCCCTGCAGTCTTCTGCTTCAGATTAGACCTGGGATCTCTTATTTATGTCTCTGGAAGCTGTTCAGTTAATTGCTAACATTGGCAGTTGAGGTCTGTAATTAGACAAGCTGCCAATAGATGCTCAATGTTGAATGTGTATTTCCTGAGTTCCTGCTATTTAAAAAGCAGAGACATGAGAGTTCTCTCTCCAGCACAGCATGTGGTGGTGATGATGACTTTTTGCCATGCTTTCCACCTACTACTGCTCATCAAGACCTGCTCGTTGATTGTTCCATTCATGGCCTTGTTAGCAATGACTGAAATGTGCAAACTCTTGTGCAAACGTTCCACGTTGGCTACTGAAATTTTATGCACCTATATTATTAGAGAATGCTTACCAAATCTTTAACTGATTTATCTTTGAATGAAGAAAAAGGAGTGGAGGAGATGATGCTCACATCAGTGATAGTTGCTTCCCAGGACAACTTGTCATAAGAGTATCGAGGTTTGCAGGTGCAAGGCAATGAGTACAACAGCATGAGAACAATAGAAACAATGCTGCCATGGAGGCTCTGCAAGATGCTGCCACAGCAGCTTGGGTTAAGAGGATAACAGCTGCAAAGAATAGGATTTAAGCATTACTGAGGCTAAAACAATAGGCTGCCTAAAGCATTATGCAGCACAGTACTTGCGAGGGGTCTGAAGCCAGTGCAGAAAACACTTATGAATGAACAACATCTGACAATGTATATACAGACACTTTTTTTTCCCTTTGACACCCACCTTTTAAACACTTGTAAGTGTTAATGAGATTCCCCCCTCAGTCTTCTCTTCTCCAGACTAAACATACCCAGTTCTTGCAGCCTTTCCTCATAAGGAAGATGCTCCAGTCCCCCGACCACCTTGGTGGCCCTGTGCTGGACTCTCTCCAGCAATTCCCTGTCCCCCTTGAGTTGGGGAGCCCAGAACTGAGCACAGGACTCCAGATGAGTCCTTACCAGGGCAGAGGAGAGGAGGGGAAGGATGTTTGCTTCAGGAGAATTTAAAACTTGCCAGAGGTGAAGACATGAAAATTGTGACCTTTTTTTTTAAGTTTAATTTTTATTTAAAGGAAACTAAAACCACAGCCCCTCTGCCATTTTGGGGGTTCTTAATTAAGTCTTCAAACAAAGAAAAAAAGTCTTTATATCTGTGTATATATTTTTGAAGATAGACTAGCATCTGCTCCCAACCAAATGTATGTACCCTCCAAAAAAAACCCCAAGCCTTGCAACTGCCAGTGAAGTTTCTCTTGAATTGCAGCTCTGTTGCTGGCAGTGTATGGCACCTGGTCTCATTCAGAACAGAGCTTTTCTTTTCCATTTTTAAAGGTTTGCAGTGTTGGGAAGGAACCCAGGTATGTGGCAGCCAGTGCTAATTGCTTTTGTTAATAAGTGTCAGTTAAGATCAGGAATATTTCTCGACTCCTTCAAAAATTCCCTTTCAAAAGGCTGCTTTAAGAAGAGCAACACTTTGCCTGCTGAATTTGCAGGCCTTGCTTCTTGCATTCACTTCTCCCTCTGCCCTTCTGAAAGCCAGGAGTGTTGATGAATCTAGGAACTTAATTCCCCAAGGCTCAGCTTCCTTGAAGTCTTTATTTTCCTTGGCAGGAGGAGCTTTCAAGTGAGCTCAGTGTGAAGCAAAATGCCTCTGTGGAAGTGATGGCAAGCTGCTCATGGTGTTCTTGTCTGTCTCTACTGATAAAATAAACCTTTTAGAAACATTTTTCTTTGAAGTTAGCCAAGCTGCTTGCTTAGGCAAGAAGTGTGTATAAACAGGCAGGTTGTCAAATCTGGCAAGTGATTGCATCAGTACTTCCTTGCTAAGAATAAACAGTAGGAAATGCTAATGATGAGAAAGAGGTTTTCAGATCACTGGCTAAGTGAAAAATTGGAGATTCTTCTCACAGATGCAGAATATGTGTCCAGAGATCACGAGACCAAGTGCTGTTTCATAGAATCATAGATGGTAGGGTTGGAAGGGACTTTCAGAGATCATCTAGTCCAACCCCCCTGCAGAAGCAGGGTCACCTAGATCAGGTCACACGGGAACATGTCCAGGCGGGTCTTGAAGACCTCCAAGGAAGGAGGCTCCACAACCCCTCTGGGCAGCCTGTTCCACTGCTCCCTCACCTCACACTGAAATAAGTTTTTCTTATGTTTAAGTGGAACTTTTTGTGTTCCAGCTTCATCCCATTACCCCTTGTCCTGTTACTGTCTACTATAGAAAAAAGGGATGTCCCAACCTCCTGACACCCACCCTTTAGATATTTATAAATGTTAATAAGATCACACCTCAGTCTCCTCCAGACTGAACAGCCCCAGTTCCCGCAGCTTTTCCTTGTATGAAAGATGTTCTATACCCTTGATCATCTTGGTGGCCCTGTGCTGGCCTCTCTCCAGCACTTCCCTGTTCCTCTTGAGCTGAGGAGCCCAGAACTGGACACAGGACTCCAGATGAGGCCTCACCGGGGCAGAGTAGAGGGGGAGCAGAACCTCCCTTGACCTGCTGGCCACACTCTTCTTGATGCATCCCAGGCTGCCGTTGGCCATCTTGGCCACGAGGGCACATTGCTGGCTCATGTTTAGCTTATTATCAACCAAGACTCCCAGGTCTCTCTCTGCAGAGCTGCACTTCAGCAGTTTAACCCCCAGCCTGTCCTGGTGCAGGGGGTTGTTCCTTCCCAGCTGCAGGACTCTGCACTTGTCCTTGTTGAACCTCATGAGGTTCCTCTCTGCCCAACTCTCCAGCTGGTCGAGATCCCGCTGAATGGCAGCACAGCCTCTGGGGAATCAGCCAGTGCTCCCAGTTTGGTACCATCAGGGAACTTGCTGAGGGTACACTCTGTCCCCTCATCCAGGTCATCCATCAAGATATTGAACAAGACTGTTTACTGCCTTGTGGGTCATCAAACCTGATACACACACAAGGACATTCCTTGTCAGGCCACGTGGAAAGATCTCTTGGATATAGCAACTGACCAAAACAGTGCTTAGGGTTATGTATCCATTAAAATACTTTTGCTTGGGAGCAATATAAAATGTCCAGAATTCTAGTTTTATCTGCTGTAATGATAATCTTTCAGAAGGGGAGGGGGTGGCAAAAGTGACTCTGGAAAGTACTTGCAGGTTGCTTTTAAGTGGGAGTACCTACAGACTGTGGTGAGAAGTGAAAACAACACTTCAACCAAAAGTTTTCAACAAAAGCCTTTTGTAAGAGCGACTTTTTTTTTAAAACACTTTGAAATCAAACCTTTTCAAACTGTTTCTTTCCAGCAGCTGTGCAGTGTTACTGTTGTTAATATGAAAACGTTGGAATTTTGAACCTTTTAGTATTGCAAGTGGGATTAGGCCAGTGCAGTACCAGGACATGTAGATTCAGTCTTACAAACTGAAAATCTATTTCCTTTGGAATACTACTCTCCTCAGGCCAGAGGTGGGTTGCCAGTGTTTGTTTTTCACTCCGTGTGATGGTAGAGCAAGGTTTGACCAGTAGAGGGCAATGGGTATGTGCCTGCAGAAGCACAGCGCTCAATAATCCCTTCTGGAGGCACTTTTGGTGGTTTGTGTCCAGGAGTTCTGTGTTGGTTTTTCTTTTCAGCGGTGTTAGTGGTGACGAGAGCAGAGTTTTGGACTCAGGCTGTCCACAGGAGTCAGCGTAGCATTGCTTATTTACAGTTCTCTGGACATCTCTCCTTGCTTTTCTGCCCTCCCCAACTTGTTTCCCCTTCAGTATAGGTGACGTTAGAAATCCTCAGGGACTGAACTATCTGGAGGATTATTAAAGACTTGTTGAACTGCAAAGAGTTAAGCAAATCCTAGCCAGAAGATATTTGAGATCCTTTGATTTGGAACCAATCTAGACTCCAAATACTGTTTGACAGGCTTTCTTAGACTTTCCTTGTCCTTAGAACTGCTAATTTGCAGCTTGAACTGATGACTTGCCAAGGCAGCTTATGGACAAAAATGACGGCTGTAACAATCTCATCATTATTAGTGACACATATTATCGGGCTTTCAAGTACTGACAGTTATCTGTAGAGTACATTTTAGTCCTGAGGATTTTGCTCCTTGCTAATCTTGCCTCCTAAACTCTCTGCGTTTCCTTTCCAGTCAGAGCCACAGGCTGGCGGCACAGCGAGCGGTCAGGCCCCGGCCCCGAGCCCTCGGCAGCGCCGTCCCCAGCACCAGAGTCACAGGCACCCACCATCTTCCACTGACTTCAACCGGGTACAGCAGCCCAGAGTCAACATGAACCACACTGGATCAACTGTTCTGATCGTCCTCCTGACTTTTGCTTTGGCAGCTCTTATATTCCGTAGAATATACCTGGCTAACGAGTACGTGTTTGAGTTGTGAGGTTGTTTGTCGCTAAGGGCAGTGGCTCAAACGCTTCGTTCCGTATTGGGTGTGACATGAGAACTGTTTACAGAGATGACTTTTTTGGTATTTATGCTTAAATCCTGAATGTTGATGTACCTATAGATACATTACTTGTAAGAAAAGCAAAGGTAGATGTTTTAACTACAAGTGTTGTTGCCCGCTAGATGTTGGGAGAAACAGTGCAGTGGAACAGTAACGGTAAGGCATGTGGGAGTCAAATGGAGCCGTTTATCAACAAGAAAAAGACAATTTGTATAGAAGTGGTTGATTCACTCTTTTATGCAATGTAAATGCAATTAATCACACCACCTGAGTTAGTGTAAGAGTCGACACAGGGGAAGGAATTATGAACTGAATGTTGGTGTCCAGTGAACTCTCCGTGTAGTGGGGACACAGTTTTGTAACCACTTTGATTTACCGTGACACATTTCTAGAGGGGGGACACATACGAATTGGTTGTGATGCTGCTTTGTGTGTGTGAGAAACGGGGGGAAAGAAGTAAGGGAGGAAAGAAGGGGCCAGAAAACTGATTGCTTGCTTTTGATTTTCCTTTTTTTGGAAGAAAGATTGGATAATCTTTTGCCAGGTTTGATTGTCCTCTTCTAACACTCTCAATTGTATATCTTGGGGGTTTTTTTTAAATGGAAGATGATCTAAAACATTGTCTATTCTTGCAATAGTTATAAATATGTAATATAATTATTTACCCAGAGGCATTGTCTTTTAATTATACCAGAAATATACATGATGTGTTGAACTGAATGTTTCATATGTGGTTTTATTTACTAAAGAAAATTTAAACCTTATTATACTTAAACTCTTCGTATATATGAACATGCTTAAGAGAACTATTTATTAAAACCCTGGTAGTAATAAACAGTTTCAAGCCACTCTTGGGTTATGTTTCAAGTATCATGTGGTCTTTTGTTTCTGTTTTGTGGGAGGTTTATTTGTTTGTTTCAGTGGTGGGGGGGTTTTTAACCTAAAATTGGTATTGGACCCAGAGGCTTTGTGTTCATAGAATCATAGCATGGTAGGGGTTGGAAGGGACCTTTAGAGATCATCTAGTCCAACCCCCCTGCAGAAGCAAGTTCACCTAGATCAGGTCACATAGGAACATGTCCAGGCAGGTCTTGAAGATCTCCAAGGAAGGAGCCTCCACAACCCCTCTGGGCAGCCTGTGCCAGGGCTCCCTCACCTGAACAGTGACATAGTTTTTTCTTATATTTAAGTGGAACTGTTTGTGTTCCAGCTTCATCCCATTACCCCTTGTCCTGTAACTAGCTACTATAGAAAAAAGGGATGTCCCAACCTCCTGACACCCACCCTTTAGATATTTATAATGTTACTAAGATCACCCCTCAGTCTCCTCCAGATTAAACAGCCCCAGTTCTTGCAGCCTTTCCTCATATGAAAGATGTTCCAGTGCCCTGATCATTGTGGTGGCCCTGTGCTGGACTCTCTCCAGCAGTTCCCTGTCCCTCTTGAGCTGAGGAGTCCAGAACTGGACACAGGACTCCAGATGAGGCCTCACCAGTGTTATTGGGTTGTTGAAAAGAAATAACTGCTAATATTCATGAATGCTGTGAAATCACTTCTCCAAGCATTCTCATCCTGTTTCTCAGCAAATACTTACCGAGCTACCCACAGCTTTCATAGATTTTATTGTATATAGTATGTATTCATGTTTTGAAACATTAAAGTGAGTTCCTGTGTGACCTACTCTAGTTGGCCCTGCTCTGGCAGGGGCTTGGACTGGGTGATCTTTCGCCGTCCCTTCCAGCCCCTGAGATTCTGTGATAACTTCTAAAATCAGGAAAGCCCACTCTGTGTGTGAGGGTGATGGGCAAACTGAAAAAACAAAACCCACCAGAAACCTGAGTTCTTTTTTTCAGCCCTTGTGAATTGTTGAGAGTCTTGTTTGCAGGTACAATGGAACAAAGGCCAAAAAGCAGTTTTCTGAAGAGGTTCAGGACAAAAGTATGCAGTTTGTTCAGACATTTCAGCAGTTGCTTACACATTCTGCTGCAGAATAACTTGATGTCAATAAATTCATTTTTTAACACCAAATTTCTGTATTTAATTAGAAATTAAACAAACAAACTACCCCACACTAAAACCTGAAAAACCCTCTCCAGATCCTGTTGCCTCTAAAATAAAAGCACCGTGTTTCCTAGGTGGCATGTTGCTTTGAGTATCTGTTCTAGTCAAGTATTGCAAACCTGGGCTGGCAGAAGAGAGTTCTGGAAGAGGTGTGACCCCAGAGCCAGCTCGCTCCTCTGGAAGCTTTGCTCTGACTCTGCTTTGCTTTCCCTAGAGACTTGCTGCTGTGCTAAGCAAACTTCTGCCCTCCTACCTCTACCACGTGCTGGTTATTACCAAAGCAGCTGCTTCTTCTGCAGGGGGGTTGGACTAGGTGATCTCTAAAGGTCCCTTCCAACCCCACCATTCTGTGATTCTATGGTGCTTTTGCAGAGAGGTCGACAAGATGTCCTTTTGACTGAGCTGTGAGGGAAAACAAGGTTTGAATACAAGCCTCCCTCTTGGATTTAAGGAAACAGCTGCTTTCTAATGCCTCATTTTTGTTTCAGGCTTTTATTTTAAACATTGAACTGCCTGATTGTGCAAAGACCTATTTGAAAATAAATATGAATGGTGACTTTATGTAGAGAGTTAGTGCATGTGTAGACACTTTGGGGGTTACTGCTTTTAAATTAACAGTAAATAACAGTTAATCATTTTCAGAGGAAAGCTCATCTTTATCTTCAATAGCAGAACGAGCCAGACTAAACAGCAAAGTAAAGTCTCAGTTGCTGTAACTCCATCAAAATAGGTACTTCTCACAGTGATATACACGTCTGAGACATGGCACAGGCTCTTTCCAGTCAAAAAAGATGCCATAGGAAGGAAAAGCAAAATCTGGGAAGCCTAACACAAAGGGCCAGCCCGGTTTTACCCAGTCTGGCAGGAGGCTGCCGCTGCCCCGAGATTAGGGGATTGAGCAAAAAGCCGGCGTGCACAACTGCAGGTTTTTATATAATGGCTTTAGTAAATATCCTTTAGGACCCAGTGGAAACGTTTGGTGAGGCAAACTTGGCGAGTGACGGCCAATCGTAAAGCGGCGACGAGGGAAGAGCTTGCAGTGAGAAGCCCCTGGGAGGCTGCGGCGGGGGAAACAGCGTTTGTGGCAGCCAGCGCCGACTGACGCGGGAGGATTCAATGTGTAAACCCGGCGGCACGGGTGCTACCGGAGGCTACTGCAGCGCAGGGTGCCCGACTGCCGTTCCCAGCAAGATGCCTTACTTTGCAAAACTCCTTTTGTTAATCTTTTGCTTAGTTCTTCTGGTGGAAAGCAGAAAGCACAGGAGGAGGAGGTGGACGAGCCAGCTGGAGCTGCAGAAAGCAAGGTAAGGGCTATTAACACCTTTCTTTCCCTGGGCTGTTACAGATACATAACTTGTGACGTGTGTTGTATGTGCAAACAGCTTTCTAGATAATGTTTTTAGAATAGTCTCTGCTCATATAATCAGTTTTAACTACATGGACACATTTGATTGGACTAGATGATCTCTAAAGGTCCTTTCCAACCCCTACCATTCTATGATTCTATGATTTAATGCCCATATAAATTAAGGCAGGTTTTGCAGAGAAGTTGATTGCTTCAGTGTGGATTGTGGTAAAAATATTCTTAGCCCTGAATGTGAATTACTGAGAGAATTCAGAGAAGCTGCAAATAATAGAGAAGCTCAAATCAGCATGTTCTGGCACTGTTTCAGGAGCAGGTTATTTACCGGGCTTGCTGGAATGTCTGTGCTGCTTATGTCCACTTGAAATTGCATGTTATTCTCTAGTGATTAGACATGGGGATGGTTAGCACAGAATCATGGAATCATAGAATGGTAGGGTTTGGAAGGAACCTTTAGAGATCATCTAGTCCAACCGCCCTGCAGAAGCAGGGTCACCTAGATCAGGTCACACAGGAACATGTCCAGGTGGGTCTTGAAGACCTCCAAGGAAGGAGCCTCCACAACCCCTCTGGGCAGCCTGTGCCAGGGCTCCCTCACCTGAACAGGGAAATAGTTTTTTCTTATATATAAGTGGAACTTTTTGTGTTCCAGCTTCATCCCATTACCCCTTGTCCTGTTGCTAGATACCATAGAAAAAAGGGATGTACTAGCCTCATGACACCCACCATTTAGCATGTGTTATATTAATTAATAACTAATAAACACCTGCAAGTTACTCAGGGGTTATAACATTAAAAATAACTTAAGAGAGAAACTGATACTTTTGTAAAGAATAGGACTTGTCAAGCAAAGGCAGAAGAAAGAGTTAAAGGTCTTTGCAAGTTTATTAGATTTACTGTTGCTGAGATTTGACCGGAGGTTTTACATTAGGAAAGATAATCTTCCAAACATGTCAGACAGTCTAAAGTATGTTATCCCTTTTTGTAGTTATGTCATCCAGTGGCAATTATATCTTACAAGACTGTTCATTGTTCAAAAGGGCTCAAAAATAAAATTGGGTTAATCCATCTTATTAAATGGCTCCCCTGTGGCTGCAAACCTTCATCCTTTCGTTGACTTTGTTGGGTCTTTGGTTTCATAGAATCATAGAATGGTAGGGTTGGAAGGGATCTTTAGAGATCCAACACCCCTGCAGAAGCAGGGTCACCTAGATCAGGTCACACAGGAACGTGTCCACGTGGGTCTTGAAGACCTCCAAGGAAGGAGCCTCCACACCCTCCCTGGGCAGCCTGTGCCAGGGCTCCCTCACCTCACACTGACATAGCTTTTCCTTATGTTTAAATGGAAATTTGTGTTCCAGCTTCATCCCATTACCCCTTGTCCTGTTGCTAGATACCAACGAAAAAGTGCTGCCCCAACCTCCTGACACCCACCATTTAGATACTTGTATATATTAACAAGATACCCCCCCCAGTCTCCTCTCTTCTAGACTCAAGACTTTTATAGGGAGTGTTGTTACTCGTGCATTTTACAAAGACATGGCATGATATAATAGAGAGCAAAGAATATCTGATACTCTCTCTGATTGGTACTACTTACCCCAAAAATATAGTAGCATGTGCTATTAGTGACATAAATGTTACACAGCTGAAACAGCTAGGGTCTGATCCTGAAATCCTAAAGCCAAATGAAGTTTTACCACAGAACCTTTGTTAGTGAATGAGGTTTTTCATTTCACTCTGAAAAAGTTTTCAAGTCTCTGTTCTGGGGAATGTAGAGGGTTCAACAGCAGAATTTTCTTGCCAACCATTCACATGTAGTAGAGATCACCTGCTCTGAAGTAACAAAATACCAGAAATGTTTCTTTTAAACGGGACTTTGCCCAAAAGTAGTGCCATTCCCTGGGTTTCAAAGTTTTTTGGATAGTTTTTACTTCATTTAAGCGTTGTGAAAACAACTGACAATTTCTACAGAGCTGTTACTTCTGTGAAGCTGTGATAGAGTGGAAGTCAAAGCACTGCTAAAATCCTTTATATAAATTATTTTACTGGTAAGAATAACTGATACTGTTTGTTTCCCTGAAGAATAAGGTTTTTTTGAACAATTTTCCAGCCTGCTAGAACCTGAGGCGCTATATGCCTTATAGAGATATCTGTCTATATCACAGAACCATAGAATGGTAGGGGTTGGAAGGAACCTTTATAGATCATCTAGTCCATCCCCCTGCAGAAGCAGGGTCACCTAGATCAGGTCACACAGGAACGTGTCCAGGCAGGTTTTGAAAACCTCCAGAGAAGGAGCCTCCACACCCTTCCCTGGGCAGCCTGTGCCAGGGCTCCCTCACCCTTACAGTAAAGAACTTTTTCCTTCTATTTCAATGGAACTTTTTGTGTTCCAGCTTCTTCCCATTACACCTTGCCCTTCACTGGTTACAACAGAAAAAAGGGATGCCCCAGCCTCCTGACATCCACTACTTAGATACTTGTAAATAGGTGCAAGCTGGTGAATGGTGCACAGAAACAAAGGCTCATAACTAACTAAAGATGTGTTGGTTGAAAAATTCAGCATTTCATTCTGTTTAGAGAAAGCAAGTGATAAGTGAGCTGCCAAGTCACCTGTGTGACTGTGGGGCAGTGGATGTTGGCCTCAGCATTACCTACACACCAAGGAATAATTTCCACAGAAGAAGTAAAGACTTAGGTGCTGAAGGAAATGGGGAAAGGGGGGACACTGTCCAAGACTGGACTGGAAACAGTTTTGGGGTACTCTTCAGTAGCTCTGTGGTGGCTGCATCTCAGGAATCACAGATGCTGTTAATCCTCCTACACTATCCCTCTGGACAGAATTTCCACACAGGAAAAGAGAAACTCTGGAAAATAATGCTTTTGTTAATATTTATTGCTCTATAAAAATTGCTGATACTCCTTCTGGTAACGTTTATTGCTCTGCACAGATTGTCCTAGATGAGAGGGCTCAGGAGACATTTGCCACCTCTGGTGTGCCTGTGAATGCCAATGTTTCCAATGACCTCTGGACAGACAGCCTGGCTCTTAGTCTGCTTATTCCTCTCTCCTAACAGCTGTGCAAAGCCTGATGCTTCAGCTAGCAGAAACACTCCCCTTTTGAAACAGAAGTTGCTTTGAGCTTCTGTCAGCTAACAACCCCCTGCCAAGGTTTTTGGAAGCGGTCAGTGGTTTGGAGTATCTCATTAGAGATGTAATTCTCAGGACATGCTACATGCCAGCCTTAGGCTGTGATCCAGAAGCAGAAGTAGACCATTGGGGCATTGCAGCATGAAACTCAGCACAGAGTTTTTCCTAATAGCAGTCCAGTGGGGCAAGTAGCCTGCTGATCCCTGCTGAAACAGCTGTGGCTGGCAGGTGTGCTCCCTTGGATGCCTTGCAGGGCTGCATTTTTCCTCTCAGGTAAAGCAGACAGGTATTCTGGCTGTGATACCTCCCAGTCCCTGCCCATCCCCTCTGCTCCCTGGTGAAAATACGGTATTTTAGGTAGCTTGGTGGTTAAAATGTCGATGACCATTTTTACAGGTGTGTTGCTCAGCTGGGGTTCAAGTCCAGGGCATCGTACAGCCTCTAGTTGTGCAAGGCCTGATGCTTCTTGACTTTTTTTTCCCTCAACAACACAGCTTCATGGCAGGGCCAAATAGCAATGGGAAACAAAATGGAGATGTGCACACAATGAATGGCAACAGCAGACCTGAGAAAGAAGCCTCATGGTTGATGTTGGCTGTGTGCTCCAGCTCTGCTTCATTGTCCTGGTTTAGGCCCATCAGGGAACAACAGACCACGATTGGCCTCAAGTACCAAAGACCTGAGGATTGCCAAAGGGCAGGGAGAACTTAGTTGCTGCTTAAGGTTCAGGACAAAACAGCCCAGGCTACTGGGCTTAGGGAAGGAAACAGAATAATTTAATGCAACATCAACTAAAACATAACCTTAAACCCCAAAACATAACAAACACAAAACAACACAGAGTAATACAACAGTGAAGAGTCTGACCAGCCCTTTAAGAACACCTTCTCCACACCCCTCCCCTCTTCCCAGGCTCAGAGCCCTGATCCCGGTGTTTTTACGTCCTCCCCCCTTGAACAGCCCAGGGGGGCAGGGAGTGGGGGTTTCAGTCAGTCTGTTCCTGATGGCTTCTGCCATTTGTCCCTCCTCAGGACAGGTGGGCTCAGCACCAGCCCTCCCTGCAAGTGCATGGGGTCCCTCACACACACACAGCCCTGCCCAGGCTGCTCCCACGCGCATTGATCCCAAAGGCTGCAGCTCCTCTCTGCCTCTCGTGTGGGGCTGCTCTGGGCCCGCAGGCTCCAGCACGGCCTGTGCCATGGCCGCCTCCCCACACAGTCCCTCGCCCGTCCGGGCTCACTCACACGGAGCTGCTGGTGGCTCTCAGTCCTGCCATGGCCCTGCATGGCTTGCAGGGGCACAGCTGCATTCTCACCACGGCTTGCAGAGGGGTCTCTGGTCTGGTGCTTCTTCTTCCTTCCTCCTTCTCTGACTGTGGGGTCCGCATGGTCACTTCCATCTTGTATCACTCTGACACCTCCTGCCAGCACTTCAAATTCCTGTCCCTAAATAGCGATGGCAGAGGTGCCAGATTGGCCCAGCCGGGCCAGAGGTGGGTCTGAACCCAGGAGCCGGGGGAGCCAAACTCTCTTTACCAGGTCTTCACTGCAACCTGCTCCCCGTTACCAACCAAAAGCTGCTCCTTGCTAAGCCAGGACATTCATGTTTCCAGTTTCAACATCTCTGTAGCTGCTGTGGTTGCCCTCACTGACTGTGCTGCAGCTGCGTAATTGTCTGTGTAGACTGAGAGATCTGTAGAAGAGATCCCAACAGCCTGTGTATGTTTGACATTACCTCTTTGAGGTTGTGCCTCCTTTCTCATGAGCAGAACCTCAGCTAGATGTGTTGTTCCCTGTGTCTCCATCATTTGGGGTGGTTATAGGGTTAGTCTTATTCAATATATTCATCAACGACCTGGATGAGGGGACAGAGTGTACCCTCAGCAAGTTCCCTGCTGGCACCAAACTGGGAGCACTGGCTGATTCCCCAGAGGCTGTGCTGCCATTCAGCGGGATCTTGACCAGCTGGAGGGTTGGGCAGAGAGGAAACTCATGAGGTTCAACAAGGACAAGTGCAGAGTCCTGCATCTGGGGAGACACAACCCCATGCACCAGTACAGGCTGGGGGTCAAATTGCTGAAGAGCAGCTCTGCAGAGAGAGACCTGGGAGTCTTGGTTGATAATAAACTAACCCTGAGCCAGCAATGTGCCCTTGTGGCCAAGAAGGCCAATGGCAGCCTGGGATGCATCAAGAAGAGTGTGGCCAGCAGGTCAAGGGAGGTTCTTCTCCCCCTCTCCTCTGCCCTGGTGAGGCCCCATCTGGAGTCCTGTGTCCAGTTCTGGGCTTCTCAGCTCAAGAGGGACAGGGAACTGCTGGAGAGAGGCCAGCACAGGGCCACCAAGATGATCAGGGGACTGGAGCATCTTTCATATGAGGAAAGGCTGTGGGAACTGGGGCTGATTAGTCTGGAGGAGACTGAGGGAGGATCTCATGAATACTTACAAATATCTGAAGGGTGGCTGTCAGCAGGTTGGGGCAGCACTTTTTTCTGTTGTCTCTAGCAACAGGACAAGGGGTAATGGGATGAAGCTGGAACACAGAAAATTCTATTTAAACATAAGGAAAAACTATTTTAATGTTGAGGTGAGGGAGCCCTGGCACAGGCTGCCCAGGGAGGGTGTGGAGGCTCCTTCTCTGGAGGTCTTCAAGACCCGCCTGGACACATTCCTGTGTGACCTGATCTAGGTGAACCTGCTTCTGCAGGGCTTTTGGACTAGATCATCTCTAAAAGTCCCTTTCAATCCTACCATTCTGTGATTCTATGATTCTATGACTCTAAGCCCTCAAATTGGTGACGATGAGAGGATGGAAGGAGACCTCCCCAAAATGGAGGACCTTGAGGTTTTCAGCTTGTCATAAAGTTCTCTATCATATCTGATCCTGTATGATCCTTTAATATTAATGTAGTGTCCTCCCTATGTAGGATATTTTCATAGCATGATGGAGATACAAATTTGGAAAGCTCATCTAGGAATGAGATACTTCCTGTGGCAGCCATAAACTGCTACTGTACCTTCTCTTCTTAACCTGTCCTGTAGGGAAACTCTGCATCAGTTCTATGCTTTGGTGGTTAGAAAAACAGGATGTTGGTACCTTTCTTGGTGCTAGGTTAACACACCATGTATCTCCTCCAGCTTGCTGTGGCTGCTACCCAAAGCAAATGACACCATCAACTAATGCATTTTGGGTTATTTTCCCAGAGAATATACTGAAATGTTTTCCAAATCCCAACAGCAAATGGGATAATAGGAGCCAATGTCTCATAATGATGAAATAACATCTTCTTGTGACCAAAGTCAATGCTGAATTCTCCAGAGGGATGTGTGGAACCTCCCAGGCCCTGGCTACCAGCAGCTGCGTTGTGCTCCACATAGAGATTGCTTTTCTTTTCAAGCTCACCATTTGGCCATTGCTTCATACCCTATAGCACTTGGGTTGTTTCCAGTTTCATAAGTTCTTTTAGGGTGGAGAGAGCACCATGTCCATCTTGCAGCCAGCTGAGCTGGCTGGGCTGCCTGTGGGAGGGCAGAGTCTGAGTTAAGGCTGTGGAGAAGCAGCTCTGGGGCTGTGGCTCTGGCCTATGCTGTGGTGCTGACAGCAGCCCTGCTTCCTTCCTGTGGCTGAGCACACACAGCTGCTGCATGGGCAGCTCAGGTGAGGGAATGGAGTGAACTCTCAGTCAATTTGCTGATGACACCAAGCTGGGCAGGTGCATAAACCTGCTGTGAGCAGGAAGGCTCTTCAGAAGGCCCTGCACAGGCTGGGGAGATGGGCTGAGAGCAATTGCATGAGGTTCAACAAGGCCAAGGGTTGAGTCCTGCACTTGGGCCACAACAACCCCAGGCAATGCTACAGGCTTGGGGCCAAGGGCTGGAAAGCTGCCCAAAGGAAAAGGACCAGTGAGTGCTGGTCGACAGCCAGCTGAATGTGAGCCAGCAGTGTGTCCAGGTGGCCAATAAAGCCAAGGACATCCTGGCCTGTATCAGAAATAGTGTGGCCAGCAGGGCTAGGGGAGGGATTGTCTCCCTGTACTCAGCCCTGGTGAGGCTGAACCACTAATAATACTGTGTCCAGTTCTGGGCCCCTCACTACAAGAAGGACACTGAGGTGCTGGAGTGTGTCCAGAGATGGGCAACGAAGCTGGTGAAGGGTCTGGAGAACAAGTCTGATGAGAAGCAGCTGAGGGAACTGCGGTTATTTAGCCTGGAGAAGAGGAAGCTGTAAGGAGATGTGATCACTCTCTACAAATACCTGCAGGAGAGCCCTAGAGAGGTGGGGGGTTGATCTCTCCAGCAATGAATGACAGGACACAAGGAAATGGGCTCAAGTTGCACTAGGGAAGGTTTAGATTGGACATTAGGAAGAACTTTTTCCCCCAGAGGGTTGTTAAGCATTGGAAGGGGCTGCCCAGGGAGGTGCTGTAGTCACCATCCCTAGAGATACTCAAAATAAATGTAGATGTGGTGCTGAGGGTTAGTGGTTGTCCTTGAAGATCTTTTCCAACTGAAATGACTATGATTAGCAAAGTTCTATGACATTGGCCTGGCAGAAGCACTTCTCAGGCTCAGAAACCTCAGGCCAATGCTGTTGCTGTCTTTTACAGTCACATCTATAAGAAGAATCGTGACATGACCAAGACCTGGAAAGGAAAGACGGAGCAGCTTCTGAGAGTTGATGACCACGACTTCACCATGCGCCCAGCTTTTGGAGGTGAGAATAAATTGGTGCTCTTAATTTCATGCTCATCTAATTAAAAATAATCCAATTACATCATTAATAATCTGGGTTTTTTTTAAAAGAGCCTCTGGACAGATGCACCACTGTGTGAGTGGTCTTAGGCTGCCCAGAGACGTTGTGGAGGCTCCCTCTCTGGAGGCTTCCAAACCCAGCTGGACACGTTCTTGTGTGACCTGATCTAGGTGGACCTGCTTTAGCAGCCAATTACAGAATCACAGAGTCATAGAATGCCAGGGGTTGGAAGGGACCCCTAAAGAGCATCTAGTCCAGCCCCCCTGCTCAAGCAGGTCCACCTAGATCAGGTCACACAGGAACGTGTCCAGGTGAGTTTTGAAAACCTCCAGAGAAGGAGCCTCCACACCCTCCCTGGGCAGCCTGTGCCAGGGCTCCCTCACTCTTACACTAAAGAACTTTTTGCTTAAGTAGAACTTTTTGTGTTTCAGCTTTTGTCCAGTTCCCCAGAGCTCAGGGTGGACTCTCCCATTAAGTGTTTCACTGTGTTGAGAAGATGAACAAGGTGCAGGTTTTAATATTCATTTGTAGTTGTGGAGTTGCAACGAGCTTTTCAGCTGATATAATCAGACTGCAAAGTAAAGAACTCGTTAGGTAGATTATATTGCAGCCCTGCTGAGAGAAAGTGGAGTATTTCCATCCAGATAAAGCCTTATGTCAAACTCTTTAAAGCAACCAAAAGAGCAGGAGGGGAGGCCTTCGTCACCTTCACTTCTATCTCCTGTCACACCCAGTTACAGGAATGTGCTCACCTGATCTTTCTAGACTCACTGTTGCAGAGAGACCCTGAACAAAGAATGTGCTGGCATACCAGTATAGAAATCCCTCTTTTGATGAGATCAATAACCAAGCCCCTCCAGAGCTAAAGACAGAGTTTTCTACAGTTATCCCTGAACGACTAATAGTGCAGCTTTGTCAATCAGCCTCCTAGGAGGAATCACAGAGTCTTAAGGGTTGGAAGGGACCTCGAAAGGTCATCTAATGAAGTGCAACATCTCCCTGTCCCCTGAGTACTTTGTGCTTTTCTCTCACCTGCCCATTGCTGGTGTGGCTGAAAAGATGTTTCTCACCCCACAGTGCAGATGTGCTGATGTGACATCGCTGTGCACAGCTGACACCAAACAGACCCACGTAGTCATTTGGTTACTCTTCCAGTGGTAATGTAACTGCATCATAATCTTCCTCTTATTTTCCCATGTGACCTCATCACAGCATTAGGATACCCCTAGAGCCTAAAAACTTGCAGTAACATCTGCTGAGAAATAATCTAACAGCCTTCAGTGAGAGGGTGACTTTGTTTACAAAGGAAAAACATGGTATTCCTTTAATTTTAGCTCAAAACCTCCTTGTCCTGCAGAGCTACCTGGGACAAAGGTGGGGTATGTTGTGCTGAAGTTGCATGTGATAAGGAACAAAACAAGGCAACAGCTTTTGTTGAGCCTCCAGTCTTGGAAAGCATGACTCACATGCATGGAGATAGCTCAGGTGCTACAGGTTCTTGCACAGCAACAGAATTATATGGTATATTTTTAGTGACAGATAAGAAGCTTGATGGGGGAAAAAAAAGGGAAAGAAAACCAAAGTCTGGTAAGTGGCAATCCTTTTATTTTCTTCTGTGATGCTATTTGTGAGGCAGTCACAGTGATTTGCTACACACTGTGAGTCCTTCCAGTTTTTTGCTGTGGCAATGCCAGTCAGACTGATGTGATCTGACCCGTGTAGGATGAAGAGGCTTTTGTACTGTGGAGCCTGTGGAATGCATGTGACTGTAAGCGATTGCTGCCCTCAGACTCTCTCAGCTCTCTGAGAGCAGCTCAAGGACCATGGTTGAAGGGAGAGTCTTGTCCCATGGTGTTGCACTGGGCCTGTGATGATGTGATGCAAGTGGGAAAGGCAATTCAACTCTGGGAAGCATCAAGTATGTCATAAGCTGAGAGCGACGTTAGACTGCAAGGAATCCCAGTACTGTCAATATGTTAGTTCCCAGACTGGTGAAATGATGGGATTTGGGGTGCATCAAGAAGAGTGTGGGCAGCAGGTCGAGGGAGGGGCTGATCCCCCTCTACTCTGCCCTGGTGAGGCCTCATCTGGAGTCCTGTGTCCAATTCTGAGCTCCTCAGCTCAAGAGGGACAGGGAACTGCTGGAGAGAGGCCAGCACAGGGCCACCAAGATGATCAGGGCACTGGAGCATCTTCCTGATGAGGAAAGGCTGCAGGAACTGGGGCTGTTTAGTCTGGAGAAGGGGAGATTGAGGGGGGATCTCATGAATATTTACAAATATCTAAATGGTGGGTTTCAGGAGGTTGGGGCATCCCTTTTTGTCTATTGTATCTAGTGACAGGACAAGGGGTAATGAGATGAAGCTGGAACACAGAAAGTTCCATTCCAACTTAAGGAAAAGCTATGTCAGTGTGAGGTGAGGGAGCCCTGGCACAGGCTGCCCAGAGGGGTTGTGGAGGCTCCTTCCTTGGAGGTCTTCAAGACCCACCTGGACATGTTCCCGTGTGACCTGATCTAGGTGACCTTGCTTCTGCGGAGGTTGGACTGGATGATCTCTAAAGGTCCCTTCCAACCCCTACCATTCTATGATTCTGTGATGGGTAGCTGTTAACCTTCAACACTTTTGGCAGAGCAGTCTACAAGTTCACCATTGAATTTTAAGCTAAAAGGGGATGGGGTCTGTAGCTGTTTTACCGTGGCTGTGCTGGCTCTTGCTGTTCTGCAGAGGACAGTCAGCAAGCTGCCAGCCCAACACAGCTATGACCCCTGGACAGAGCAGACTGGAGTTATGCAAGGTGAAACAGAAGAAAAACATTAAAGTAAAGGGTTTTTCAAGAAAAAGTCTCATTGTGAAGAGCGAGCGAGCAAGCAAACGTTGTGTAAGTTGTGTTATTAACAGCCCAATAAGCATGGTTATCTTGCTGCTCTCAGCCCATTAGGGACAAACTATTGGGTACAGTGGTAATGACAAAGATTTTTGCTTTGCTGATGTTGAAAGTAGCCTCCATAAGCTAAAATAGACTGTGTTTGTTATGACCCTTAGGGAGTTATCTCCATGTCAGTGACCTTGTTCTAGCCAGCAGATGTTCAGGTATTATTTACAAATATTAATATTTAAAGATTATGTAAATGTTTGGTTTGCTGCCTTCCTTAAACAGCCATTTTAAGCATTTCATCTATGACATCTCCTATTTTACAGGGAGCCTGTGAATAAGCAGCTTTAGTTGATACTTAAAATAGCTGTATCTTCTTTGCTGAGGAACAGCCTGATGCTGTACTTTTATGACATTTCTTCATAGCCTAATAGCCTAACGTCAGCTGGCCCTCCCTGCCCTTTCTTGGCAGGTTTTTTTTTTGTCAGGGTGGATGAATGGTGAGGTGAATGAAGCATAAGTAGTTCACTTAGAGTTAGTATCAAGAGCTGGAATAGGACTCACTTCTCTCTCGGCAGCCAGCCGTCAGTGAGGTGCAGAGGAGAGAAGCTGTCTGTAGTCCCGTGGCAGTTTATGAGCATATCCTGATGGCTGGAAGCTGTCTGCACTGAAGAGATCCCAAACATATGTATGTTCATTTAAACAACAACAACAAAGCAGACACCTGCACACTTACATGCAGATACACAACTTGCATACATCTACCAAGCTAGGAAAGGATTTGGAGTACATCTCATGTCAGGAAGGGCTAAGGGGTCTGAGACTGTTGAGCCTGGAGAAAAGAAGGCTCAAGGGAGACCTTATTACTCTCTACAACTACCTGAAAGGAAGCTGTAGCGAGGCAGGGGTGGGTCTGTTCTCCCTAGGAGCAAGCAATAGAACAAGAGGAAACAGCCTCATGTTGCAGCAGGGGAGGTTCAGGCTGGATGTGAGGAAGAATTCCTTTGCTGCAAGGGTTGTCAGCCATTGGAAGGGGCTGCCCAGGGAGGTGCTGGAGTCACCATCCCTGAAGGGGTTTCAGAGCTGGGTGGATGTTGAACTTATGGAAATGGTCTAGTGGTTGATAGGGCTGGGACAAAGGCTGCACTCCATGAGCTTAAAGGTCTCTTCCAGCCCAAACGATTCTGTGATTCTATGACATGGGATCTCTTATGGACATTAACAATCTGGGTGTGCAAAAAATACCTGACAGCAAAGAAATCTCAAACCTTGTCTTCTCTGTAGGTATTTTTATCTCAGGGCTTCAGAGAGGCTGTCTCAGAGAGAAACAACGAGCCTTTGAAATCACTGCCAAAGAGAAAAATTAAAGAGATGCCACAAAGCTTTAGTCTCAGAGCTGGAGTGGAAAACTGACTCCAGGCGTTTGCACACTAGCACACCATTCCCTGTCTTCCAGAGCTTGCTGCACCATTGAAAAATTAAAGCCATGTTTGTGTCCAGTACCTGTTTCTGACTGGGAACTGACTGCTCCTTTGTAGCTTTCGTGCTGCTCCTCAGTGGCTGGTTTTAGGTGCCGAGACACGAGAGGCTTTAATGTTGGGCAACTTCTGAAGTAATTCCTGGATGGCACTTGGAAACCAGGTGTCCCCTTCCAGCTGGGGCAGTTTAGTACTCCAAGTGGAGTTTTTGCAAGGTGAAACAAGCCACAAAGTCTTCTCGGTGTCAGGATCCACACAAAATGGAGTCTTGTTGGGTGAGGCCTTTTTTTACCTTATGTTTAAATGGAACCTTTTCTCTTCCATTCATCCCATCACCCTTTGTCCTGTTGCTAGATACAATAGACAAAAAGTGCTGCCCCAACCTCCTGACACCCACCATTTAGATACTTGTAAATATTCATGAGATCCCCCCTCAGTCTCCTCCAGACTAAACAGCCCCAGTTCCCGCAGCCTTTCCTCATCAGGAAGATGCTCCAGTGCCCTGATCATCTTGGTGGCCCTGTGCTGGCCTCTCTCCAGCAGTTCCCTGTCCCTCTTGAGCTGAGAAGCCCAGAATTGGGCACAGGATTCGAGATGAGGCCTCAGCAGGGCAGAGGAGAGGGGGAGCAGAACCTCCCTTGACCTGCTGGAGACGTCCTCTCTGTTAGCATCGTGCCTGCCACAACAGAGCTGTTTGGGATGCAACATTTCTGCAATGTCACAGCTGTGTGTGGCAATGGATAACAGTCATTCCAAAGGCTTTCTAGAGCAAGAGCCAGCAGCAGGGCTGATGGCAGCCTTGTGCCTGCTTGGACACAGGCTCTGTTGGACAGTGGAGCCATTCTGAAATGTCTTACTCTGAGCATTGAGCCTTGCTCTAGCAGAGACCCAGGTTAAATATCAAAAACAGGGCTACACTGAAGAGCTTTTGGGTGTTTAAAGGCATTAAAGAAATAGATAAGGATTTGAATCATTTCCCAAGCTCTCCTTCATCACTGTACTTTACTGAGTAGAGAAAGGCTACCTGGCTACTGACAAGGCACTGCTTATCAGCAAGCTTGTGCTGTCTCCTTGTGGATTATACTCCACATCAAAATCTGTGTTGTCATCACAGATAACAGTGCTTTTTGCTACAGTCTACCTTATTTTTAAAAATAACACCAAAACCAAACCACATTTTACTGAGGAATAACATATAGGGATTCTTTCTCTTGGTGCTGTTTCGAGCTTTTATTTACTCGATGTCCTAAATAATCATACAGGGTAGAAAGAAGTGGCTGCAATCAAGGTATAAACTCACAGAGTGATTTCAGGTCAAAAAAGACTGCATTAAAATATGTAAGACAGGTAAGGTTTGTAGAGAGATGCAGAATTACTTTACATCTGGAATCTTGTGTCCAGTTCTGGGCCCCTCAGCTCAAGGACAGGGAGCTGCTGGAGAGAGTTCAGTGCAGGGCAACAAAAGTAATGGAGTGGAGCATCTCCCTTCTGATGAAAGGCTGAGAGAGCTGGGGCTCTTCAGCTTGAAGAAGAGGAGACTGAGGGGTGACCTCATTCATGTTTACAAATCCATCAAGGGTAGGTGTCAGGAGGATGGAGCCAGGCTGTTCTCAGTGATGGCCAATGATAGGACAAGGGGCAATGGGTACAAGCTGGAACAGAAGAGATTCCAAAGGAATACAAGGAAAGACTTCTTCCCTGTTGAGGTGAGGGAGCACTGGAAGGGGCTGCCCAGATGGGTTGTGGAGTCTCCTTCTCTGGAGACATTCAAACCCACCTGGATGAGTTCCTGTGTGACCTACTCTAGGTGGTCCTGCTCTGACAGGGGGGTTGGACTGGATGATCTTTCAAGGTCCCTTCGACCCTTAATATTCTGTGATTCTGTGACTTATTAGGTCAACTGAAAGAACCAGAGGTAACAAACCATCTCCTTACAAACAGCACCCTACAAGCTGATTCACCTATTAGACCTTACCATACTCCTCAACTGAAGAGGATAAAGGGGTGCTGAATACTGCAAAGCCATTAACACATTTCCACTTAATGAAGCCACCAGTTCCTATGGCCAAACAGGAAAAGGATGTGTTTGTGGGATGACAGAAGGGCCATCGTCTGCAGGGTGTGAATCCATGTGTGATTCCATGTCAGGAATCACACATCTACCAGGGATGTAAGTGATGTCTCTTCCCAGGGCAAGGAGCCAGCCAAAAGAAATGATGCGTGGCAAAGGTGACAAGGAAAAACTAGATGTGATTTTGCCATGGATTTGCCTCTCTCTGATCAATTACAGTGGTCTGAGAAGGAATCTACTGGCTGATTAATGGTGACCAGATCTGTGGCCAGAACAGCAGGGACCAAGCATGTTTCCTGGCCTGACAGGCAGGGTCTGGCCTGTGAGGAGCAGAGCCAGTGCCACCAAAGGCAGAGGGCTCTCTGCCCAGCTGTACTCCTCTGCAGCTCTGGACCTGACAGCTCACTCAGCCACCTGACAAGTCTTTCCCTGGGCTGATTCAAGCCACTGATTTGGAAGAAAACAGCCCAATTGCTGCTACTGTTGTTGGCTGGGTTAATTCTCTGTGGGTCACTGAGCTGAGCAGTCTTACAGAAGTTCCCATGGCAAGTTCAATCTACTCCTCTATGCAACTGCTCCCTTTGCTGAAAGCCATTCCCTATGTAATTTGGGGAGGAGACTGAGGATTGTTTTCTCCTGCTGAACAACACTTGTGTTAAGTTCTGTATGCATGAGAAAAACACCTTCAGCGCTTCTCAGTCCTGCTGCTGGATGTAGCTGTGGCAGTATGTTTGTGTTTCATCAGTGAGAGCAGCCTGGGGCTTTGTGAGTTTTTCCTGTTTTGGGGAATATCTGGGAAGAGGGGAACTGGACACCAATGGGCTGAGAATTTCCTTGGCCTCCAGTGACTCCTTATAGTGTATGAAAGGTAAACAGGGAAGACAGCAAGATAGACCTGTGTCATTGGAGTGAAAGAATCAAGTCTCTGTGCTCCTGAGAAATATGCCAATGCTGGTTCACTGGAATTCCTCCCCAAGTCAACCTTCCTGGCAAACACCCTTCAGCTTGGATGGATGCCACCAAGACACAAATAGGAATGAACAAATGTTTGCTGGCATTCTTTTATAAGCATGAAGTGCATGGCTGTGCTTCTGAATGTGACATGTAGCTGTCTGTAAGCATCTAGGAGTCATGTAAAAGTGCTGGGTTAGCCATGTGTCAGCTTCATGGCTAAGGGCAAGTCTCTGAAATGGGAACTGGTGGTGCTGAGGAGCCTGGTTCTGCTCCACAGGGCTTGCTTCAGGGTTCCTGTTCCCAGCAGAGCTGCTGATGGATGGGCTGGAGCTGTGTGTGTGGAAAGGGGACATTGTCGCCGTCAGCATGCTCTGCTGTAATTCAGGGAGGCTGGCTTATCAAAGCCCTAGCAAAAGGGTCAGTCACAGTAATCAGCTTGTCTCATGGGCTTTGCAATACCTTTTCCTGACCAAAGCTGAGTTGGTGTCTCATTCTCCTCCAGCAGAGCAAACATAAGGCTGTGTTGAAAAGCTCTGGGGATGCAATGGGAGACTGTATGCTGCTGCAGGCACAGGAGCAGGAGGATGGCAGCTTGCAAAAGTGTGCTGCTTTCTCAGAACAGCCTTTCTGCTGTCTTGTTAGGCTTATGGTGTACTCAGAGCTCAGAGGTAGTCTTGAGGAAGACACTACTAAATACATGTGTGCAGCAGGCCCTGCTGTTCATGGCTCTGTGCAGATATGGGTCTGGATCTACAAAGGGATTGTGGTGCCTCCTAAATACCATCCAGCTGCTAAGCAGGTGCAAAATCTAGGCACTAAAAATCTTTGCAACTGTAGTCCTCAGTAAATTCTTTCCTGCTGGGTAAGTCCCAGGCATGTCAGCAGAGCTGGTACTTGTGTCACTGAGAGTGCCCAGGCTGGAGATGTGCTCTTAGATACTCAAGTTGGCATGAGCCCTGTGTGACCCACACTGAGAGCTCAGCATAAGAGTGGATCCATCAGGACTGCTCCTCAGCAGTTGCTGCTGACCTGTCTCTGTGGACACTTCCCTCCTCAGTGCACTGGAACAGGGAAAAGGCTATGTGAGGACACACCACGAGGAACTTGAGTAAGCTGAGGAGGTCCTGGCCATTAATGAGCAGGAGGCTATGGTGAAATTTTGACACAGGGTTTCTAGTAATAGAGGAGAATACATTCACTATGGGATAGTTCTACTTCCTTACTCTTTGTGAATTCTCTGGCTGCTAATTTTAAGACTCCTGTGGATAACTATTAACACCATCAATGAATCATCTGAATGAAAACAGTGATGGGCTCTTAAGAGTTTAATATACACTATATCTTCATAACAAGAAATGAGAAACCCACAAGGAAGAGTTCATTTCTTGCAGTTTCTTCTCAGTCCCCTGTTCTTGGGGCCAAAATTGTTCAAAAAGGTGTAAAATTTATGATTGGATGGCTCAGCTTTTAAAACCATATGCAAACGTTTCATCCAAGCTTTGGGCAGTGTCAACGTTGCAGCACATGCCAAGGGGAAGATAATTCACAGAACCACAGAATCTCAAGGGCTGGAAGAGACCTTGAAAGCTCATCCAGTCCAACCCCCCTGCCAGAGCAGGACCACCTAGAGTAGGTCACACAGTAACTTGTCCAAGTGGGTTTTGAAGGAGCCTTACATGCTCATTCACTGGCTCTTCCCCATGTCCCTCTCAGGAAGAATCATGGACACAAAAGTATAACATAAGCTCAGAAATGTTTTGCATGCTATCTTCTAGTGCTAATTAAATGCAGATGATATAAAAGAACAAGTTATTTACATATCTAAACCTCATTCTCCTACAGGCCCTGCAATTCCTGTTGGGGTGGATGTGCAAGTTGAAAGCTTGGACAGTATTTCTGAGGTTGACATGGTATGTAATCCTCTTCTAAGCCTCCATTATTCCTAGTCATAGGAAGTCCTCCCCCTTGAATCCTATGGATTTCAAATTGTTGGTCAGATGAAAGTAATGGCAGCATTTGGCAAACTCAAAGCAGCTGATAATCAGAACTAAAGACAAACCAGGTGAGCAAAGGCTCTGTCTGTTCAGCTAATGATTACAAATATGAAGGAAAAAGGGACCTTAAATGGGAGAATAACCAGTCCTGTGAAGGCTCTATAACAACCAGACATATGAACAGCTGTACACAAAGATTTGAAGATACACAGTGAAGTTTGCATAAACCATACCTCACAGAATCACAGAATGGCAGAGGTTGGAGAAGACCTTTAGAGATCATCTAGTCCAACCCCCTGCTGAAGCAGGTCCACCTAGATCACAAGATACACAGGATACACAGGAATGTATCCAAGTGGGTTTGAAAGCCTCCAGAGAAGGAGCCTCCACACCCTCCCTGGGCAGCCTGTGCCAGGGCTCCCTCACCTCAACACTGAAACAGTTTTTCCTTATGTTTCAGGAACTTTCTTTGAGCTCTCAATTCACCTCACTGTCCACTCATCCAAGCCACACTGCCTGAGCTTTCTGATGAGGATGTTATGGGAGACAGTGTCAAAAGCCTTGCTGAAGTCAAGGTAGATGACATCCACTGCTCTCCCCTCATCTAGACAGCCAGTTATCATAGAATCACAGAATGGCAGGGGTTGGAAGGGACCTTTAGAGATCATCTAGTCCAACCCCCCTGCAGAAGCAGGGTCACCTAGATCAGGTCACACAGGAACATGTCCAGGTGGGTCTTGAAGACCTCCAAGGAAGGAGCCTCCACACCCTCCCTGGGCAGCCTGTGCCAGGGCTCCCTCACTGAAACACTGACATAGTTTTTCCTTATATTTAAGTGGAACTTTTTGTGTTCCAGCTTCATCCCATTACCCCTTGTCCTGTTACTATCTACTACAGAAAAAAGGGATGTCCCAACCTCCTGACACCCACCCTTTAGATATATATAAATGTTAATAAGATCTCCCCACAGTCTCCTCCAGACTAAACAGCCCCAGTTCCTGCAGCCTTTCCTCATATGAAAGATGTTCTATACCTTTGAACAGTTATGCACTCACAGAAGGCATCAGGTTGGTCAAACAGGATTTCCCCTTGGTGAAGCCATGTTGACTCCCCCTGACAACCATCTTATCCTTCAAATGTTCAGTGATAACATTCAGGATGAGTTGTTCCATCACCATTCCAGGGATGGAGGTGAGACTGACCGGCCTGTAGTTTCCTGGGTCAACCTTCCTGCCCTTTTTGATGACTGGAGTGACATTGGCTTTTCTCCAGTCCTAAGGGATCTTCCTACTCATGAATGCTGAAATACAACCCTTCTCTCAGCTTGTAACTAGTGTGTGTGCTGGTCAGGAAGGAACAAGTTGTTAGTGATCACCAACCACCTCGTTTGATTCATGCCACAAGAAAACAGCTGCAAGCTGGATTTTGCACTGAGAAGCTGTTGTCAGCTGCCACTTGGGCTTCATGATTGCAGCACTTGTTTCCCTGTGTGTTGACCATTGAGAAGGGAGCTGAAGGTGAGAGAGGAGAGGGCTGCTGCCCAGTGGGGCAGGGAAAGGGGTAGCCTGGAAAGTGGTGTGGCCCTTCCTATGTGGTCCCTGCAGACAGTCTGTTCCCCTCCTCTATGGTGGCTGTAAGCTGTGCTGAGGATGCCTGGCTGATGCCACATCTGTCCCTCACCCCCTGTGCTCTTATGCTGGAGCTGCCCACAAGTATTGTGCAGCTACAATCTCAGTCTTCCTGGCCCTCCATCTCATGTCATGGGCAGGGGCTGCCCAGCACCATGAGGGGCTGATGACCCTAACAGCCAGGCTCTTTTTTTCCCCCCTTTTTTGATTTCTATGGTAACTGGCACTTACTCCTAAGAAATATTTTGTCTCTTCCTTATTTTCCTTTTGCCCAGCTCTGGCCAAGCTGGTGACCTTAATGTCCAGTCCCCAAGGCTGCCTTCTCCAGCCAGGTTACAACCTAAGCCTTGCCAGTAACAGCAAGTGGCTAGAAGTGGGTTTTTGGGACTGTAGCTGTAAGGAGAAGGTGGCCAGCAGTAAACAGGATCTGGCAGCTGCCCTGGGGGGAGCAGGCACTAGTCTGCCAAGGAGAAGAGCTGCAGGTCCTCATGTAGAGCAGCAAATTGAGGGCTGGGCTAGAGATTTCAACAAATTCATGGAAAACCTATTGGCAGTGCAAGACCATTGCCAGGCAGCCCTTTGGAACAGAGAGTCAGGTTAAACTTGTTGCCAGGAAAGCCAAATGAGGTGGTGGTTTTGGAAAGCAGTTGCTGCGTGGTTATGAGGAGATCCCAGCCTATGCTGCTGTGGGCCTGGGCTTGGCTGCTGTGTCTCTCATACCACTCACTTAACTGGAAATATAAAGACAACAAGTGCATGTGATCTCTCAGCATGAGAGAGTAGATTCAGCTCTGAAAGCAGCAGCTGCCAGGTTGGGATCAACAAATGTTTTCCTTTGTGCAACTGTGAAGCATCTGCCCTTCTGTGAGCATAAAAGGGAGCTTTATTTATACACTTGTGTGGTAGGAAAACCAGTTCCCTGTTTGCAACAATTTAGTTCTTTTGGAGGTAAGTTGCTCAGTGTTTATCCTGACCATTAAGCTGATTTGAGAGTTTTCCCTCTTGAGCATACCATTAATACCTTAGTCCTTCAAGATCATTTTACCTGGACTGAAGAGTTGTTTCTGCAGAGTGGTGCTTCTCTTGGGGCATATTTATATCCCTTTTGGGGCTGAAGGTTGCTAAGTACTGTAACACATTGATTGGTTCGTTGAGTTCTGTTTTGGCTGAAGTGATTTCACTTCAAAAACAGAACTCAACGAACCAATCAATGTCAGGAAAATCTAGTCACAAAGAGCATTGTTCCAGGAAAGAAACAGGAGTTGAGAGGGGAGAGATTTAGTCTATGTGGTAAGAGTGAATTGTCTGTCTGAAGTTTCCTAGAAGTAGAGAGCAAAACTGACAGCAGACTCTTGCTTGTTCTTGTTTTGGTGAAGGATTTCACTATGACTCTGTACTTGAGGCACTACTGGAAGGATGAGCGCCTCTCATTTCCCAGCACCACCAACAAGAGCATGACCTTCGATGGCAGGCTGGTGAAGAAGATCTGGGTCCCTGATGTCTTCTTTGTGCATTCCAAAAGGTCCTTCATTCACGATACCACCACAGACAACATCATGCTGCGAGTGTTCCCTGACGGTCATGTCCTCTACAGCATGAGGTAACGGTGCAGCCCCAGTGCTCCTGAGCCTCTGCTGGGGCTTGGCTGTCACTTTTGCTCCTGGTATGGCTTTGATGATCACCCAGGCTGCTACTATCAACCCTACTATTCCCACAGCAGAGCTGTATTTCCAGCAGGCCCAGGACAAAATGCTTTGCGCTGCAGGCGGTAACAGGATAATCTCCTCCTGGGGGAAGCATTCCCCTAACTCTTTGCAGTCAGAGGAGGGCTTAGTCAAGTGGGAATGTTCATCCCGGGGTCAGTGTGTGATTAAACTGGAAGCTGCTGCTGTACCAGATGGTGACCTCTATAATTATCCTATTTTGCTTCCTGTTTGTCTAGAAAATCTTTTCTTTCTTTTTTTCTGTTGGCGTTTGCATGTTGATGTGAAGGTTTACATTTCTCCAAGCTGAAGTGGCAGTATTAAAGATGCCCTATAGTCCCTGGTTTTCTGGCAGATTTGTTGGCTGGAAGAATTGTGAGGCACGTGTGTCATGACCTGAAGGGTACACAGCTGTGGGTGTACACAGCTCGTGACTGTGGGCTTGCAGGATTCTGTAATACACAAGGACATGGAAGCTTAATCCTCTAAACTTCTCTACCTTATTACAGATTACCAAAACCACTACAGAAATCACCACAAGCATGTAAACTACCATAAAATCATCACTAGAAGCATACCTATGATTACTAAAGGGAATATATATACACATATATCATAGAATCATAGAATGGTAGGGATTGGAAGGGACCTTTAGAGATCATCTAGTCCAACTGTCACTGATCAATAATATAGTATCAGTCAATCATATAGAAGCAGCCAATAATAGCAATAACTAACTAGGTATGTCCTGTTACAGATTACCACAAACTTGTCATTAGTGGAGGAACTCATCAAAAATATAACAGCAGATAGACTTATGGTAGATTGCTGTATGGATGTATAGTACTGGTATCGAGTGGTACCATCATCCAGTGAACCAAATCACCCCACAAACAGGAGGACAAACCAAAACAACCTCAAAAGTGGGCCCAGAGAGGGATCAATGAGACAAGAGACAGTCTCACTTTAGAGATGCTCTGTGTCACAGAGTCTGGAGTCAGCCAGGCATCCCCAGTGGGAGTCCAAGAGCTGGTACAAAGTCCATGCATTCAGTTCAGCCTGCTTAGGAATGGAAAAACATGTGCAGCATGGGAAGTTCTCAGAGAGAAGGCTCCATCTAGGATAAAAAGTATGTCCTTCATATATCACAAAGACATGAGAGGACATTACAACCTTGAGCAGCAAATAAGTGCTGTCAGTTTCTGGTTTTTACCTGTGACAGCCAATACATGGTGATTTTTTTTCTGTTCTTTCAGATCAGTTTTTCTTTTTCAGACCATTTTCCACATTTTTGGACAATAAATTGCTTTCATAGTCCTTTGTTTTTGCACTGACTGATGGTATCTCAGAAGGTCTCCAGTTTCTAGGTACCTCATCTGTACTCAGAGGCCAGCTGCACTTCTCAAGGATGTGTCTGGTACTCAGGCTGACAGGCCTTTCTCTGACAGTATTTTTCAGCAGACATTTTCTTTTGCTCAGTAATTTCCCCCCTTCTAACCAAGCCACCTTTATGGCTGCTCACATCAGCACCCCAGCAGATTTCCTTTTCTTCGGAAGAGTGCAAAAAGAGATGCAGGGAGAAAGACAATGCCAGAGGAGGAAAACTCAAGAGCCTGGACAAAAGGACATTTCCCAAGGACAGAAAATGTGCTTTCAGTGTACAGTGACCTTTAGATGTTTTGTAGCCAGATATCTTTCTGGAACTTACTCACTTCAACTGTAGTAAGATAACTCTTTCTGTAAAGGGTTTCTATAAAGTTAGCTTCAGGAGGCTATTTCTCTTTGATGAATAAGCATAGTGGGTGATATTCTTCCAAGTAGGACAATATCCCACTGAAGCAGGGGGCTCTGGAGTTCAGTGTTTCATAGTCCAAATACAGTTCTACTGAATTTATTAAAAAACCCCTAGACTAATTATTAAGACCACAAAGAAACGTGTGTCTGTGTGAAAGAAAGAGAGTATAAACCATATTGTCACTTTATTTTGGCTGGTCTTAACGTTGAAAATCCCATCCTGACCTAACATTTAGGAACATTTTCCATGTTTAGGGGAATTGGATGGAGTGTCTGGTTTCTAACAAATTAACTAAATGCCTAAAGGTGTTCTGTATTTTATCAGAACTAGACAGAGGAGGAAGGTGCCATGTAGCAGGAGAGATGAGAAGGAGAATGGAAACTGAAGGAATGAGTATTTTTAACAGCAAACATTAGCTCTGTTGAGATCTGCTCATTTGCCCACATGCAGAGTATTTACTTCCAGAATTTTCCATGGGCTGTGGAGGAGGTGATGCAACTTTCTAATGTTATCTGCAGTTACAGTATACCTTCTGAAGCGTGTGCCCAAAAAGCTCCTTCAAGTTTTGCTCATAGGGCAAGATTTTAGTATCATAGAATCACAGAATCATTACAGTTGGAAAAGACCTTTAAGATCATCATGTCCAGCCACTCACCTCACACTGCCAGGCCCATCACTAAACTAACCTGTGTCCCTCAGCACCTCATCAATGTGTCTGTTAATTATCTCCAGGGATGGTGGCTCCACCACCTCCCTGGGCAGCCCCTTCCAATGCTTGACAACCCTCTCAGTGAAAAAGTTCTTCCCAATGTCCAATATAAACCTCCCATGGTGCAACTTGAGCTCATTTCCTCTTGTCATAGAATCACAGAATCACAGAATGGTAGGGGTTGGAAGGGACCTTTAGAGATCATCTAGTCCAGCCCCCCTGCAGAAGCAGGTTCACCCTATCATTCATTACTGGAGAAAAGAAATTGACTTCCACCTCAGTACAACTCCCCTTCAGGTAGCTGTAGAGAGTGATCATGTCTCCTCTCAGCCTCCTCCAGGCTAAGCATCCCCAGCTCCCTCATCTGCTCCTTGTCAGACTTGTTCTCCGGACCCTTCACCAGCTTTGTTTCCCATCTTTGGACATGCTCCAGCACCTCAATATCCCTCTTGTAGTGAGGGGCCCAGAACTGGATACAGTATTCGAGATGCAGCCTCACCATCACCAAGTACAGGGTGAGTACACCAAGTACATCACCAAGTACAGGGGGACAATCACCTCCTTGGCCCTGCTGGTCACACTATTTCTGATACAAGTCAGGATGCCATTGGCTTTCTGGGCCACCTGGGCACACTGCTGGCTCACATTCAGCTGACTGTTGACCAACATTCCCAGGTCCTTTTCCTTTGGGCAGCTTTCCAGCCCCTCTGTCCCAAGCCTGTAGCGTTGCCTGGGGTTGTTGTGATCCAAGTGCAGGGCTCGACCCTTGGCCTTGTTGAACCTCATGCGATTGGCCCCAGCCCATCGCTCCAGCCTGGCTTTTTTTACTCTAGTTTTATAGTCAAAATGAACAACATGTGCTTTTCAGGGGCCATGAGTGTGTAGGTCAGAGTAGGATTTGGATCAGAATCCCTCAAAAAGAAGAAAAGTTCTTTATCAACATCTGCAATGAATCTAGATAATGGTCACGGCCAATATAAGCCGGCCTCTGAAACGATGACTCACAGCTCATTTGCCCCTACTAAATCTGGAGCTCCACTGCAAATCTGTCCACAAGAGAAAATTCATTGAACCACTGGAAAACTTGTTACATAACATTGAGCACAAGTGGACTCATTTAAAAACCAGACATACAATTGCTGAAACAAACTTAGCAGAGGCAAATCTCTCTTGTTGAAAAATAACTGCACCCTCTTTTATACCCATTGCCCTGGGATACAACCCCCAGTAAAAGAGTTTGATCAAGGACTGAACTAAACTGCTTTTACCCTAATAATGTACATACCTGAGGAATTTTGTGTCTTGCAATAAGCATGGTCATGTTCCTCATGCTTGGGTCGTTGTTGGGAGACTATGGAGGGAACCGAGCAATGAGGAAAAGGAGGAAACCTTAATCAAGTTAGACATAAATCAACATTCAAATGTAAATGGTGAAGTTGTTTTATGATGTTGCCTGGTATGGAAATAGTTGGATATAAAACACAGTAGAAGTATCTTGATAGAACATGAGGAAATGGGCTCAAGTTGTACCAGGGAATGTTTATATTGGACATCAGGAAGAACTTTTCCACTGAGAGGGTTGTTAAGCACTGGAAGGGGCTGCCCAGGGAGGTGGTGGAGTCACCATCCCTGGAGATATTCAAAAGACACACAGATGAGGTGCTAAGGGACATGGGTTAGTTTAGTGATGGGCCTGGCAGTGTGAGGTGAGTGGTTGGACTTGATGATCTTAAAGGTCTTTTCCAACTGTGATGACTCTGTGATTCTATGACATTAGTATTACTGTAATGTCCAAGACAATGCTTTAGTTCATTAGTAGATGCTGAAATTACAGCTTACTTTGGATTTTCTGTGTATAATCCATCTTGTTTGGCTTTGGAGAATTGGGAGGTGTTTTCCTGGGAATCTTACACCAACACCATGCACAGCTGCTGGTTATAAAGCTGCAGAATGATTTATCTGTGATCATGTTTTCCCTTCATTGCTCCCTATAGAAACCAGCCTCTCTCATTTTTGACTTCTAGGATCACAGTGACAGCGATGTGCAACATGGACTTCAGCCGCTTCCCCCTGGACTCTCAGACGTGTTCTTTGGAGCTGGAGAGCTGTATGTTGTATCTTTATTTCTAGCTAGACGTGCTCCATCTCTGCTTGCACATAGACTAGCCACATTTCAGAAGGCAGTCTATTTTAGATCCTGAAAAAAATAGCTGTTCAGAGTTACAGAGAGTCTTTCTATTGCCTTTCTGTGCTGTATATCTGGCCCTTATGCTGCAAGACAGGGGAATTTGCAAGGTAAGCATCCTAGATGGCACCTTCAAAAGCACACACCAACAGAAATGTTAGATTTACATTGGTTCTCAGCAGCTTGCTAATGAGAAATCTAGGGGAGAGGTTTTGCTCTGCTTGTTGCTTCTAACAGGAAGGTGATGCTTTCAAGTGCCGTGGTAAAAAGTTGATTGTGATCAATTTTCAATCAATTTCATCACCAAAGAGGTTTATGTGTGATCTTGCAAACACTGTGACCTGCTCTCAGTTTCTTTGAGAAAGACTTGTTTTGTGCAGAAAGTGATTGATGTTAAGAGTCAGATCTTCATGGCTGTTCTGTAAACTTCCACCAAGTCGTGGCAAGACTAACATCCAGCTGTTTAGAGATCCTCCTAGCTATTGAACTGAAATTTTCTTCTACAAACAACAGATTCACAGGGTAATTTGGATTGGTTTTGAGGTCAGCTGCTCCAGGACCTTGCTCACAGGACAGAGGGTGTTATATTGGGTTGGTCAGGGCTGTGTCTGGTCGGGTTTTGAACATCTCCAAGGTAATGGAGGTTCCACAACTTCTCTATGCAATCTGGGACCTGGGAGTCCCGGTTCACAATAAGCTAAAAATGAGCCAGCAATGTGCCCTCGTGGCCAAGAAGGCCAATGGCATCCTGGGGTGCATCACGAAGAGTGTGGCCAGTAGGTCGAGGGTGGTTCTGCTCCCCCTCTGCTCTGCCCTGCTGAGGCCTCATCTGGAGTCCTGTGTCCAGTTCTGGGCTCCTCAGCTCAAGAGGGACAGGGAAGTGCTGGAGAGAGGCCAGCACAGGGCCACCAAGATGATCAGGGGACTGGAACATCTTTCATATGAGGAAAGGCTGCAGGAACTGGGGCTGTTTAGTCTGGAGAAGAGGAGACTGAGTGGGGATCTCATGAATATTTACAAATATTCTAAAGGATGGGTGTCAGGAGGTTGGGGCAGCACTTTTTTTGTTGGTATCTAGCAACAGGACAAGGGGTAATGGGATGAAGCTGGAACACAAAAAGTTCCATTTAAACATAAGGAAAAACTATTTCAGTGTGAGGTGAGGGAGCCCTGGCACAGGCTGCCCAGGGAGGGTGTGGAGGCTCCTTCCTTGGATGTCTTCAAGACCCGCCTGGACATGTTCCTATGTGACCTGATCTAGATGGATCTGCTTTATCAGGGAGATTGGACTAGATGGTCTTTAGAGGTTCCTTCCAACCCCTACCATTCTGTGATTCTATGAACCTGTTCAAATGTTTGATAGCCCTCATCCTGAAACATTTTCTTTTTCCCTGCTTGGAAAAAAATCCTTTGCTGCAGCTTGCATCCCTTGCCTCTTGTCCTTTTCATTTTGGAGAAGAGTCTGAGAAAAGTCTGTTGCTTTTTTCTCTATGCTCCTCAGCAGGGAAGAGGTTGGATCCCACCACAGATTGCTCTTCTTCCAGCTGGATAAGCCCAGTCTCTTGCCTTACACTGGGTGCTCCAGCCCCCTGACTGTCTTGATAAACTGTTTTTTCATTCCCCATTCCTGCTTCCTAGTGTGCTAATTCATTAAGTTTTTCAGTCACAGTCTTGAAAGATTTCTAGAGTTTTGCTTCACATCACAACTGTCACTTTTGCTTTTACCATTCAGAGATAGTTTGAGGTGTCTGTGTTTCCTCCTTCCTCTAAATTCAGATGCTTTACTCATGACTGTTCCCTGAGTTATTCTTACCAGTCAGCAATACCTTGTATACGATTTTTGACACGTGGTGCTCAGAAAAGTACCATTCTAGCTGTCATTTCATCAGTAAGGAGTAAAAAGAGGATATGAAACAAGATGACCTGGATTTTTATGGTTGTTGTTGCTATCATGGTGTATCATATGGCAAGATATTTCTAAAGTGCTGTTAGCAAACTTATTTGTGGCATTACTTCATGACAAAGATGCTTTTGTATTTGTTAATTTTGACTGAACCTATTAACCTTTGTTTCTCCTCCAAGCCAAAGTCATATCACATTGTGTTTCCTCTTTCCCTGAGATGCTTACACTGATGAAGATCTGATGCTGTATTGGAAAAACGGGAATGAATCGCTGAAAACTGATGAAAAGATTTCTCTGTCTCAGTTTTTGATACAAAAGTTCCACACTACATCAAGACTGGCTTTCTACAGCAGCACAGGTATGGGCCTTTTCTGATTTATTGCTGAGCTTAGTGCTGTGTTAGCTACTTGTGAGAGAGCTCTTGGGGTTCTGTGTCACTGAAATGTGGCCTCCACAGTCTGGACAATATGCATTTTGAAAGATCAGGTTCTCATTTCACTACCCTTTAGAAAGAAAAGATCAAAAGAAAGATCTTGTCTCTGTGTGCCTAACATCCAGGCTGTTCTCACTGATTCTGGCTTTCCTCCTCTCTCAAAGGTTGGTACAATCGCCTCTATATAAACTTCACTTTACACCGACACATCTTCTTCTTCTTGCTCCAAACCTATTTCCCTGCCAGCCTCATGGTCATGTTGTCCTGGGTGTCCTTCTGGATTGATCACCGAGCAGTTCCTGCCAGAGTCTCTTTGGGTGAGAACAACTGCAGCAAACCACGGCTGCGTGGAAATCTTTGAACGTGAAAGCTTTGACGGGAAAGGGAACTGTTCATTTGGGTGGTTAACGATGATGAGCAAGCAAATGGGGGTTTTTCTGATGGTTAACATGCAACTGGTCTTAATGCCTTCATTTTGAATCAATCTTCCTGACCTCAGGACAGAAAGGGCTGTGGTTTTAAAAATAAAGTTTAGCAAAGAAGAGAGTTTCAGTGTTTATGAGTCAACTAATCAAGATTTTCCCCTGTTGCCCAGTCCTGCAGTTCTGAGACACACACTGCTGCCCATGAGGGTAGAGTTTCACAGGAGTTTAGGTACCTGCAGGGAGTTCAAGGCTTCTGTTACAATGTTCATGTGTACTTTTATGAACTTTTATGAAGAGTGTGGGCAGCAGGTCGAGGGAGGTTCTTCTGCCTCTCTCCTCTGCCCTGGTGAGGCCTCATCTGGAGTCCTGTGTCCAGTTCTGGGCTCCTCAGCTCAAGAGGGACAGGGAAGTGCTGGAGAGAGTCCAGCACAGGGCCACCAAGATGATCAGGGGACTGGAACATCTTCCTTATGAGGAAAGGCTGCAGGAACTGGGGCTGTTTAGTCTGGAGAAGAGGAGACTGAGGGGAGATCTTATTAACATTTACAAATATCTGAAGGATAGATGTCAGGAGGTTGGGACATCCCTTTTTTCTATAGTAGGTAGCAACAGGACAAGGGGTGATGGGATGAAGCTGGAACACAAAAAGTTCCACTTAAACATAAGAAAAAACTATGTCAGTGTGAGGTGAGGGAGCCCTGGCACAGGCTGCCCAGAGGGGTTGTGGAGGCTCCTTCCTTGGAGGTCTTCAAGACCCACCTGGACATGTTCCTATGTGACCTGATCTAGGTGACCCTGCTTCTGCAGGGGGGCTGGACTAGATGATCTCTAAAGGTCCCTTCCAACCCCTACCATTCTGTGATTCTATGATCTTATGAGCAAGATCCTCCCACTAGGAACTCCCCACATCAGTTTACAGGTAGCTGCTCCACTGCTCCTCAAAACTAAGCCCCTCATGAGCACAGAAGTCCAGGCAGTGGAACAGTTCTGCATTGTCAGAAGGGATACTTATCCCAAATTTATTTCATATCTGATATCTTGTAGAGCATCACATAGAGCATAGTTTCTGATTTTCTGGGGACAAAAGCCTTATGAACTGTATTAGTCAATAACATTTATTTCTCTTGTTTTGTTTTTCTCCCAGGGATAACCACGGTGCTGACCATGTCCACGATCATCACTGGGGTGAACGCCTCCATGCCTCGTGTTTCCTACATCAAAGCAGTGGACATTTACCTGTGGGTCAGTTTTGTGTTTGTCTTCCTCTCAGTGCTGGAGTATGCAGCAGTGAATTACCTGACCACGGTGCAAGAGAGGAAGGAGAGGAAGCTCCGGGAGAGGGTGAGAAAAACTGTTCTGTTCACCCATTTATTCCTTTTTTCTCTTACAGATGATCTACTCTTTATATTGACTGGTTTGTGTCTATTAGTGGGAAAACACTGCCATCCATGTGTATATAACTGGAGCTGTTTAGACTGCTCCACCTCAGGCTGAACTCCTAACACCAGAAAACAGGAGTAGGTCTCATGAGACTTCATAGAAACATCATGTGATCTGGACTGAGGGAGGCTGCAACTGGGAACTGTGTGAGGATGTCAAAAGGGGAAAGTATCAAATCTGATACTTCACTGCAGCTGCCACAGTTGCTGTATTTTTAAACTAAAGATGTTATTCGGAGCGGATTCATTTCCTCTCTCTACAGTCAGCTTTACTCTGGAAACTGGATTCAATGGATGTAATAGTAGAGTTGTTCCCCATTACCAAGCAATAAACAATCAGCAAAGTTTATGCTTTTACTTTTTAATGTGCTGTGAAAAGTCTTTTCCTGCTTCCTCAGAGTTTTTCATGGTCTGACCAGATAAAGCCTTGAGCAGCCTGGCCCTGCTGTGAGCAGGAGATAAGACTAGAGACTGCCTAAGGTTCTTTCCAGCCTGAATTATCTCACAGCCCTTCTTCTTTGTAATTAAACAAAACATCACCTTTTGAACACTAAGGCTTGGGGTTATTTTTTTTCAGTCCCCACACAACCAGAACATGACTATGTTTTACAACTTCTTTCCTCCCATTAGGAACTCGCCACATCAGTTCACAGGTAATATTGGTCACCAGCTCTCTGACTCCTCCAGAAATTTCAGAGAATGTTAGAACGGTTTGGGTTGGAAGAGACCTTAAAGATCACTGAGTTCCAACCTCCCTGCCATGGGCAGGGACACCATCCACCAGATCAGCTTGCTCAAAGTCACATCCAGCCTGGCCTTGAACACTTCCAGGGATGGGCCTCTCTGGACAATCTGTTCCAATGCCTCAGCACCCTCTCAGGGAAGAACTTCTTAATAGCTAATCTCAGTCTATCTTCTTTCAATTTGAAGCCATTACTTCTTGTCACTACAGTTTTTGTATCAGCCTTTCAGAACTGCCAGTGCAGGCAGAGTCTTTCATACGATCTATCTGACCATGACACTTCTCTCTGAACTACACTGTTGGCTTTCCATGCTCTCTTCCCCTTGCACTTCTTCCTGTGACTTCTCTGAAGTACAGAATTGATCACTTATTAGCCCAGTACCTTTCCTAGTCATCATCTCATAGAAAAATTACTTTGATACGTTTTAAAAAGCAGTTGGAATAAATTTAACAGACTCTTGTGACAAAATTTTACCTCTCTCTGAGCCCTTCTCAACAACAGTGTTGCTCTGGAAAGCTACTTGAACAGGTCCTGAGTATCTTGATTTGTCTATGTGCCCATCCTAGTCCTCACCCAAGGCCTAGCAGTCCTTTGCAGCACAAGGTGAAGATGCTCTGTGCAAGCACAGTGAGTCAGGTGTGACTTGCTGTGTGTGAGCAATGGTCTGTGACCTTTTAGCCAGCTCTGCTCAGACTTCCCATGTCCAAAGAAGATGGCATCTTGACAGTACCCAGCAAATTAAAAAAACCATCCTTGCTAAGTATGACTTGCCTGGAATAAACCTGGGGGCTTTTTAAAGGCAAAACCCCCCTCCTTTGTCTTGAACTGTACTGGAGGGATGAAACGAACTTGACAGGGCTTGTTACTATTCTGCAAAGTTTGCAGGAGCATTTTCCCTCTTCCAGTGGTGGTACAGCTTGTTATTTGTATCACAAATCTTCCCTTTACTGAGTCTTATGCATTGAAATCTATATTCAGCAAATGTCTTTTTACTACACAAGGAAAACTGTTCTATGCAGTCTTCAGCATGTGACAGTGTTAACCCTCAACGTTGGTAATGGGAACAGAGATAGCAAGCAGCGTTATTTGAGAGGGCTGTGGCAAAGTGTAGGTGAGTGGTCTTGAAGAAGCAGAAGAGACATTTCTCACTGAAAAATGTAAATCTTGTAAGCCAATGCTGCTCCCCTTTGAAAGACCCCCAAAATCCTAATAAGAATTCATTAGGTCACCCGGGGAAGAGGTTTATGTTATGTCTGCATGAAGAAATTAGACGTGCCTGGGAGCAAGGCTGATGGGCATGGAATATCTAAAACTAAACCTCCTTCCCCTCAAAACTGGAGTGGCTGCTGTGAACTGCCTGTGGCAAATGGTGTGGGGCCCATGCTTACTCCCAAGCTGTACATGGGAACTCTTTGATGCTTGTTGGCCTGGAAAAAACTCAGACCAGAGACATTTCTGACACTCTTGCTAGTGTTGTCTGATGAGTTCCCATGCCCAAGGAAGTTCTTTGGCAGTGATTAATTTATTAGTGTAGACATAGACTAAAAATGCTGCAGGGTGAATTTATGTAGCATAATTCTGCATGTATGTGCCTTTGTGAAGATGGGTGTAATTTAAGACTCTGAGGAAGTCTGTTTCTAGTATGTTAGGCTCCCTTGTCTGTGGGAGTGACTGTCATCACACGTACATGAAGCCATGGGAACTGTAATTTGATGTGGGGGCTATGAGTAAATCTGGACAATTTCTTCCTCTGCTGGGTCCTGTAGCAATCAGCTTATTGCCATCATTTTCCCTTCCACCCACCGTTTCCTGGACCTGTCATCAGCTGATGATAAAGAACCTGATGAAATTCTTCCCTGTGGGTTTTTGATGGTGGTTTTGCTGGTTTTTTTTGAAGTACACCTGCTTAGTGTAAAATATGTCTTAAAGCCCAGCTGATGTTCAACTATACCCATGGAATGCTCCAAAAAATTCCTGAAGTGCTGGAAGTAGAAAAAATGGGCGACAAAATTACCCCGTTTTTCTGCACATAATCTGCTGATATCAAACCATTTGCTATGACTAGAACACAGAAAACAGTTCTTCAGTTGCTTTTCAGGTTTTCAGTGATCTGGTGATTAAAGAACTTGGAGAAAAAAACTTTGGGTGCAGAGTTTTCCACTGGCATCCTGAATATTATATATACAGATATATATATTTTAGGGAGAAAAAATATATTCAGGATATATGCATTTCTATGTATTGTAGCATCATAGAATCATAGAATGGTAGGGGTTGGAAGGGACCTTTAGAGATCATCTAGTCCAACTCCCCTGCCAAAGCAGGACCACCTAGATCTGGTCACACAGGAACATGTCCAGGCTGGTCTTGAAGAGCTCCAAGGAAGGAGCCTCCACACCCCTCTGGGCAGCCTGTGCCAGGGCTCCCTCACCTCACAGTGACATAGTTTTTCCTTATGTTTAAATGGAACTTTTTCTCTTCCATTCATCCCATTACCCTTTGTCCTGTTGCTAGATACAATAGACAAAAAGTGCTGCCCCCACCTCCTGACACCCAGCATTTAGATATTTGTAAATATTAATGAGATCCCCCCTCAGTCTCCTCTTCTCCAGACTAAACAGCCCCAGTTCCCACAGCCTTTCCTCGTAAGGAAGATGCTCCAGTCCCCTGATCATCTTGGTGGCCCTGTGCTGGACTCTCTCCAGCAGTTCCCTGTCCCTCTTGAGCTGAGGAGCCCAGAACTGGACACAGGACTCCAGATGAGGCCTCACCAGGGCAGAGCAGAGAGGGAGAAGAACCTCCCTTGACCTGCTGCCCACACTCTTCTTGATGCACCCCAGGCTGCCATTGGCCTTCTTGGCCATGAGGGCACATTGCTGGCTCATGTTCAGCTTATTACCAACCAACACTCCCAGGTCTCTCTGCAGAGCTGCTCTTCAGCAGGTCAACCCCCAGCCTGTCCCGGTGCATGGGGTTGTTCCTTCCCAGGTGCAGGACTCTGCACTTGTCCTTGTTGAACCTCATGAGGTTCCTCTCTGCCCAACTCTCCAGCTGGTCGAGATCCCACTAAATCTGCCTCTGGGGAATCAGCCAGTCCTCCCAGTTTAGTGTCAAGTATATATACTTAATTATTGTAGCTGAACTTATCCTTGAAAACAAATACTTGGAAAACTCATACATCAAAGTTGGTGGAGGAGGGAACTGAGGTCAAAGTATTACCTGGTAAGGAAAGCAGTTTGTGGGGAATCAGAGGCAGGAATTCCTACCAGAGAGGAAGTTTTGGAATCCATTTTCATTACATACAAATACATAATCCATGTTGCTGGGACAGAAAACCTGCAGATTTTAAACAGTGGACAACAGTGTTCGAAATCCTAGACTTTTGGGATGCATGCTGGTGCTGATGAAGTCAATGCAAGCTTTGACATTGAATTCAACAGGGCTGGGATTTTACATGAGGTTTTTTACCGGTCCTTTCCTTGGTTTGAAATCACATTTACAAGTAAAACGTGTATCTGTGAAATCAGAACTTGGCCTTTTTTTACCCTGCAACCTGGACAGGATGAGCCATTCCCAGAGATAAAACTGCATCTCGTGCCTGAATATCTGTAAACACAAAGAACTGCAAAATAAGGAGTCCCAAAACAGCGAGATTCAACAGAGCTAGCTCAGAAAACCTTTTTGTTAGCTTCCATGTATGCTAAAGCATTTTGGGGAAGCTGCTTGTCCAAGCAATGTAACTAAACTATGTCTCTTCCTTTTGGAACACAAGCAAGAAGAAACAACCAGTAATTCTTACTCAAAGAGAAATTTACAGTGTCTCAACTAAAATTTCAAGTCTAATTATTTACAAGCTGTCTATTAATAGATAGACATCATTTCTTGTTGCTAATGAGTTCTTACAGTGTTCAGCTACGTTTCTTGTTTATGTTCCTTAGCTTCCATGTACGTGTGGGATGCCTCATTCGAAAACTATGATGCTGGATGGAAACTACAGCGAGTCTGATGCCAACAGCCTGGCAGGATATACAAGAAACCAGATGGTCCCAGAGGAAGAAAAACAAGAAAAAATAGTTGTGCACTTAGCTATGAGCAATGAATCTAATTCGTCAAGGAAGAGAGGCCTGAAGGGCCATGTGGGTTTGCGCATCATCCAGAACACTCATGCCATTGATAAATACTCAAGATTAATATTTCCAGGCACCTATATATTTTTTAATTTGATATATTGGTCAGTCTTTAGCTAAGCATTCTGGCACAGCAGTGGCTGAAGCAGAAGACATTTAGAAAACTCTCTCTTGTTGGTTCTTTTTCGGTTTAATCTGGATGCGAAGCCAGAAAACTGATTATTTTATTGCTTCTTGGGGGAACAAAGGAGAGGACACATCCTACATTGGGCAACTCCATGCACAGGCATCCTGGAGGAACCACGCTGTGCTGGTTGCTTTCTAACCCACACCCCAGCTCCTGTTTGCTTTATGACATATGTCATTTCTCATACTTGAAAATGTGTGCTCACTGTTCACCCAAAAGGTGCTGTATGATCATCAGGGGACAGCCATGCTGGTGGTGCCTGTTGTGCAGTGGACAATCAGAGACAGTGCTCACATGGGCTGTCAGGGATTAGGCAAATGCAGCTTGCAAGGGGAGGAGGTCTGGATGGTGTAACTCTCGTAAGGGAAGTGAATGAGGCCTTTCCTTTTCAAAACCTCTGTTTCTGAGCAAATCCTTTTCTTTTCCTTTGGCCTGTGAGCATTGTATTTCTTTCCATTGGTTTATGAAGACTCTTTTAAGGTCCACATTCTGCTTTGCCTGGATAGGACCTTCATCAATACCGTTAGGACAGTTGACTGGCCAGGTTCAACAGGGCTGGTTACAAGGTGCAGGTAGTAGGTTTGAGTCAGTGGTCAGGTTTGTTTCCAGATTACAAGTAAGGAGTGATGAGGCAGCACAGAAGTCCCCATACTCACAGAAGCTGGCTCCCAGAGTACATGGGTAATGAAAACAAGGAGGTTTAGGCACATGTTCTTCACATAATTTGAGCACAGCACAAGATAAATGGCACTCACCCTCTAAAATGAGGGGGGAAGCTGATATGTAGCACGTGCAGTCAGCACATGCATGGTGGGCAGTGTCTCAGGGAGCATCATTTCCTCCCTCCAGAGCAGAGAACAGTGTTGATGGCAGTACTGGTGGCTTTCAAGGATTTTCCTCACCCCTGTGAGGAAAGTGCAGCCCACAGAGCAACTGTATATCTCAACGTGACTTTACCAATCAACACATTGTCCTTCTGTTTAGGCATTTTGGATCAAAAGGGAGAGATGTCTGCCAGAAACTCTCTCTGTAGGAATACAGGCATGTCAGAGATGAAATGGCTGAAAATATTACCAAGGGATTCAATGGGACCCTGTCTGGCCTCTGTCTCCAAGTGGATGTAGGTCCTTTGAAGCTGCTGGAGAGCACTGTCACGTTTTTCACCCTGTGATACCGCCCTTTCCTAACAATGCTGATGGCAAAACTCACATGTAGAAACGTGAGAGCCACAAGATGATGATATTGAGGTTTGTGTGCTCCTTATTTTTAGAAAACACCATGACTTTTTGGTTGTGGTGGAGATTATCTTCCTCAAAGCACTTGGTTCCCAAGCTGAAACTCAGCAGGGTGGGCAGAGCCTGAAGCGTGAAGCCCCAGAACTGAGGTTACAAGCTGATTCAATGTCAGGATTGTTATACATGGGGCTGGGCCATGAAGATTTGAATAAACCACAAGACTAAAGGAAAAGCAAACAAAGATGCTACTAAACCTACAACCATTTGCTGGTGTGTGAAGTTTTCTGCTTACCTTAGTGGTAATTCTTATGTCCTGTATCTCAAGGGATGTAGAAGATGGCAGGGAAGTGTCAACTCCAGGCTGTCAACAGCATGCAGGATTTCCCTTGTGCCTCAAATATGGCTGCCTAAGTCCCATTGATGGTTGCACTGATTTACTGCAAACAAAATCAATGAGAGAAACTAAAATGAATGGTTGTGTTCCTCTTTCATCATCCATGTTAATAACTGACAGGAATGGAATTCTGTCTGGTCATAAAAGCAAGCAAATGCAGTCCTGAAATCACTGGCAAGAGGAGCCATGGAAGGACAATATCTGAAAGGAAGGCTTGTCCCAGTCTGACACTTCTCATCAGGCCAGTGCTTTTACCACATAATGCTGCTCTTGGGAGCTGAAACCTGGACACTTCTCCCATTAACAGGTGGAGATGACTACAACAAAGCCTCTCAAAATACTAAAATAATAAAGAAATGGACCACTCTTCTTTTGAGAGGTTAAAACTTGGACATAAAAGTGTGCATTCTTCACCATCAACAGTTTTGAGTGCAAACCAGGATCCAGTGTTGCAGTTGGCAGCAGGACAGTGCAGCCAAGGGACTTTTGCTGGTGGAAGGCAGCAGAGCTGCACTATGAAGTCACCAGTGTGGGGAGGGAGAAACTCGTTCCCTGTGCCCAGTTTTGTCAGTGTTTCTGCATCACCCATGGCACGTGCCATTTAACCTCTCAGTGCCTCATCTCCTCCATCTGGAAAGTGAGGAGCAGTAACATTTACCTACCTCATGAGGTGCCGAGGGGTTTAACCTGCTTAACTAGCACGTGTGTGGGGCACAGTTATGATTTCTGAGCAGGTCACCCAGTGGGAATCCAAAGGTTTTTGTCTTACTTACCAGTGAGTTCTTCAAATGTGTGCCCTGAATCAGTGCAGCTGGAAGAGAGCAGGTATCTCTCCTGCCTTATAATGATACCAAGCGAGATAACTCCCCCTCATTATAATGATATTAAACCAGAGAGAAATGTAGTCCAATGGCCAAAAAGTGAACATTGTCAGGAAATAGTGCCTCCTGGCATAGCAAAAAGAGTAATAAAGAGAACTCCTAGTGCTTTACTTTGCTACATTTTGATTACATCTCCTGTTCCCTTAGGAGTTAACGTGGCAACAGAGGCAGTCCTTTAGATCCTGTCATCTTTGTACTAGTGCTGCCTGTAGTTTAAATGCCAGCTAATAAACATCTTTTGGAAAGGCTGTCTTACTTTTATAGGCTGTATAACTGTGTCTGGTAGAAAAAGACTTTCACCTCTATTGGTTATGTACACATGCATGTAAAGCAAAAGTATTCTTCTATTAAAGGGGGGGGAAATCTCAGTCTTAGGCATCATTTACACTTATTCTTCGTCAAAACAATAGATGAAAAGTATAGGTGCAAATAAAACCATGGCATCACCTTCAGGCAGTGTATGAATTGCATTTTCCTGCTCATTAAGAGGAGAGTAGCTAGGCATGAAGCTAGAGCAAATATTTGACGTGTGGTGTGGGGAATGTATTTCACCTTTCCTCTGCTCTGGATTCCAAGAGACTCCACAGGCACTGTCTGACCTCCAGCTGCAAGATCCAACCAATGTTTTGTGAAATAGTGCCTGAAGCTAGGCTCTGAGTACTGTTGGATGGCTACAGCCCAATTGTGTGAAGCACTGAGCATCTGGACAATTAATCTACTGAAGGACAGGATTTTCAGAAGCTCATAAGGGATTTGGGCAAACAAGCCCATTGCTGAATGTGCCTGCTCTGAACGAGCTGGTCCAGTTGCGAAGAGAGAAGACGTCGACCCTGCTCATTCTGTGTTTGGCTCCATCCTACTTTTACTTCCTCTGAGCTAAACCACATCTTTGGAAGAGACTAACTCGATCCATAGATAAGTACACACATGTATAGTGTGTATGCAGGTAGCATGTAACAATGGAAGCCACTGGGATGTGTATATATGTTACATAGTGTGCATATGTGAAGTTGTATCATATTGTATGTAAATTGCCATGTGTTATGCCCAGAAAACTTACTGTGTTGAGTTGAAAAAAGGAATCTTACTGCCAGCCAAACGCCAAGAAACGAGGTGTTGGCAAAATTTGTGGGCTGGCTCACATTTTCCTGCTGGAAAAGGGAGAGTCGAGGAGTTTGCAAGAAGGGATGTTGCTAAAGTGGTTGTGCAATGGGTACAATCCACCGTCCTCAAACCTGGTGATAAAACAACAGATGGAAAGGGTGAAAAAGAGCCTATTTTATGGTGTAAACTTTAAAAAACCTGGGGTTTTAGTTCTGTTTGGAGATCCATTACCTATGAGCTAATGCCCAGGGGCAGTGGGTTTTAATAAACACCTCATTTGTAATTGATTCTAAATAAAAAGCACTTCCAAAGGTGAAAGAATTGTAGTGGAAGCATGCAAGTGCTTTGAAGTATGCAAAGCTCCTTGGGAAAACTGAGCCGTTAATTACAGCTATGATGAGCTACAGAGACCTTTTGTGAAAACTGCAGTCCACAACTGAAGAAATTTTAATCACTGCTTTACATTTAAGGGCACATTTTCCAAAGCCCAAATGGCAGGTACTATCTCAACCTCCATTTAACTATAAATGAGAGCTTGTCATTTAATTCCTCCTTTGTGCCTTTGAAAAGGTTGCCTCCATGCTTAGCAATGGAAGATAAAACCACTGAGATCCTGGCAGCCTGATCTTGGTTGTTATCCCTAATGTAGACAATGGGCCTAAAGTAAGTACCCACGGGTAAGGCTGGTACTGGGACCACTGAGTAATGGCTGTTGTCTGTCTAATTTCCACAATGGAGAGAGGACAGCAAGGTGCAGGCTAAGTGAGATACTGCCCTGCTGAAATTCAAAGAACAGACAAACATATTTAATACCAGCAAGACTTTAGCACTATTAAAATTAAAATGTAATCCAGCCTCACACTAAGCTGATTAATTCCTTTGCAAAAATGACATTTGAAATAATGGACCGGGGTCATTACTTTCCTGGTCAGAGGAATTACCATTTCAGATGAAGTGAGAAAGGTGGGGAGGGAAATCTTGCACAAGCAGAGGATGAGGTGCTGCTCTTGGCAGCTGGGCAGGATTACCCCAGGCTGAGCAGAACCCGCAGTGGAGGCAAGGATGGGAGGACTCAGTACAGGCTGGGGATGACCTGCTGGAGAGCAGCTCTGCAGAGAGAGACGTGGGAGTGCTCATTGGTAATAAACCAACCATGAGCCAGCAATGTGCCCTCTTGGACAAGAAGGCCAATGGCAGCCTGGGATGCATCAAGAACAGTGTGGGCAGCAGGTCGAGGGAGGTTTTGCTCCCCCTCTCCTCTGCCCTGGTGAGGCCTCATCTGGAGTCCTGTGTCCAGTTCTGGGCTCCTCAGCTCAAGAGGGACAGGGAACTGCTGGAGAGAGGCCAGCGCAGGGCCACCAAGATGATCAGGGGACTGGAGCATCTTCCTGATGAGGAAAGGCTGCGGGAACTGGGGCTGTTTAGTCTGGAGAAGAGGAGACTGAGGGACAATCTCATTAACACTTACAAATATTTGAAAGATATATGTCAAGAGGATGGGGCATGCCTTTTTTCTGCAGTGTCCAGTAACAGGACAAGGAGTAATGGACAAAAGCTGGAACATGAGAAGTTCCACTTAAGGAAGAACTTCTTTCCTGCTGAGGTGAGGGAGCCCTGGCACAGGCTGCCCAGAGAGGGTGTGGAGGCTCCTTCTCTGGTGGTTTGCAAAACCCACCTGGACACGTTCCTGTGTGACCTGATTGAGTCAGACCTGCTTTAGCAGGGAGATTGGACCAGATGGTCTTTAGAGGTCCCTTCCAACCCTTACAATTCTGTGATTATGTGTTCCAGCTTTTCTAAGGCAGTGGTGCCTGGATATCACACCTCATCATGTGGCACTCATTAATGTGGGCAAGAAAAACCTGTTTTCTGCTGGGAGTTAGTCTTAGGCTGACTGTGGGCTGAGTCCTGAGGCAGGGGGGCCTTGAAAGACAAGTGATATTTTCACCCACAGCTGTCCACAACATTTTCTCTAAATGTATTGTGCCTCATGTCACTTTTGAGGCCAGCCTGTGTTACATCCATAAAGAAGACCACCCCCCCCAAAAAAAAAAACAGGACAGTTTTGCATTGCCTACTCCTTGGAATAAGTGGCAAAGCTCTCAGCAGATAATTTGAAGACTGATTTTTAAGGTTTCCTACCCCTGAGAAAACACACGAGTCATCTTAGAATCATAGAATCGTAGAATCATTATGGTTGGAAAAGACCTTTAAGATCCCTAACACTAGGTACCAGGCTCATCACTAAGCTTAAACCAAGCTGGACTTCTCCCACAAGTCTTTTAGGGGATTCTGAGTGTGGATGTGAGTACTTGCAACTGTAGGAATTAGTTTAGGAAGAGTGCCTGGCAATTCAATCCATGCAAAATGCATATAAAAGATAGGGGGGGGAAAAAGATTTTAGTGCTCTACTTGTCATGCAGATTTATAGAAGAAAATTGTGTGTTTAGCTTAGAGGGAAGCAGGAGAGGGAAATGAAAGGAGAAGTTAATTGTAATGACAGTTTGAATTACTTGAACAAATATATTTTGGGAAATGGGAGAGAACGTTAGAGCTGTAAAACTCCCCAGCCTCCTGGCTCTTTCCATTTCATCTGGATTTTCATTAGGGCTCAAATTCATTTCAACCATGAAATTTTAAACCTTTCTTATTAAGGTGCATAATGATCACATTTTCATAGGTATGGCTGGGAGGAGACAGACCTTCAGGTGCTCTCTGTGATTTCTCTCAGCAGAAATACTTGTTTCATCTCGAGTTTTGGGAGAGCTGCCATTCAACAAAGCAGGAAAGGCAGAGTTAGTTATTTAGCTGTATCATTTGCCCTGGATAGTAACTTCAGCATCTAATGCATGTTGCCCAGTGTTACTGAGGAGAACTACATGAGGAGGAAAGAAAGCTCCTGCCTGGGCCAGATCTGGACACAGTAACCCTCTTGGATAGTCCCCCCCCACTCCATGATGGTGATGCAGTTCCAAACTGTCACCCTGGGAAGGTGACAAAGGATGTTTCCTCAGGGCTTGGTAACACTTGCTGTGCCTATGTGAGACCCTTTCTTTGAGAGGTCAGTGTCCACCTGCCCCAAATGGCTCTGTTCTGGCCCTAGGACAGTGCACTGAAGAAAATGTTCTCTTCCTTGGGGGCTTAGGTGAGGGAAGCTTCATGTGTGTTTTGTCCATGGGGCATGTCAGTGCCCTGGTTTGCAGATGTGGTGGCTGTTTGCAAGATTTTGCTGTCAGATTCCTGCTACACCAGACCTCCCTTTCCTCCTGGTAATGGCCAAGGAGAGGAGAAGGAGAAGTCCTTGCTTCAAAGGGCCTTTGGAGAGGGGTTGGTGAACACAGAAAGCAGAGGGAAGAATCAAACTGGGAGGCCCTGCTGATTACTTGGTGTCAGATGGTGTGGGCTTTCAGGTGCTCTCTGCCCTCAATGACCGTGGACATGAAAACTGCAACTCAGTTTTGAACAGAGCTGCTAATGGAACTGACACTTGCTGAACTGCCCAGAGGCCTCACTGCCACTCACACGGAGTAAGGCCACGGCAGGAGCTCTGTGGGTGTTATTCTGTACCTCACAAACACACAGAGGGATGACTGGTGCCAGGCAGTAATGCTCAACAGCAGTGATCCTACGCAGGATCGATGCTGCCCACCAGCCTGCCTTTCCCCAGGCTCAGCCTCCCACAGAAGGGCTCTCCCCATCTCCTGCCCACCCTTGTGAAGGCCCAGCCTTGGGAAAAAGGTAAGAAGAGGAAAAAATTCCTCCCCCAAAATGAAAGTATTTTTGTGACTGTGCCAAGGGCAGTGTTTTGTCAAACCATTAGCTGTTCTCTAGCTTTGCTTTAATCGTGTCTGTAACGTTCGTGCTTTCTCTTCCTCAGTCCTCTGGCAGGTGACGTAAATATTGCAGCGTGTGAATATTCTTCCCACGTCTCAACTGGTAACAAAAGCCATGAAAAATAAGTGACTAACATCTTCAGTGCAAAACACCTTTGTGCTGGTGTTCTGCCAAGGGAAGAAACCATCAAGGCTGTTTTACAAGTACAAACTCTGTCTATAAGGTCATTTCTGCACTGTGTGAATCCAATAAACCAATTACTTGGAGCAGTTTAATTGAGGGGAGGTAAAACAATCTGGTGTAAAGGGAAAAAAAAAGCAAAGCTATTTGATTTTACAGAGAAGGAAGCAGCCTCAGAAGGAAGCTTGAGGCTTGCCCTCACTTCAGGTATCAAGCAACCTGCCATGAGAGGCCATCAAGCATGCAGCCATGAGAGGCCAGCCTGGCCTGCTGGTGGGTGCAGGTCCAGGAGGCAGCCTGCTGGAGGACCCACCAGTGCACCCAGGACTGGAGCAGCAACCCAGGAAGCACTTTAGATCCAGAGTTTCATTCCTCAGTCCCTCCATCTTGTGCTGCTGGGTGCTCATCTAAGCCCTGAAATGCTCATGGTTGCTTCCAGGCATGTCCCTTCCTCACATGGAGGCTGCCCCGAAGCTTCGTGGCTGCTCCAAGGCATGCCCCTGGCATCTGGCTCAGCCTGTATGGAGCTGAATGCCATGATGTTCATTTCTCATGAGCCTCACCCACTCAGCTGACTGTCAAGTTCTGCTCAGCCCTCTCATGTTAAACTGCCGCTGGTGCCATTTCCCAGCTGCCTCCCTGAGCCTAGATGTGCCTTATTGCCTTGAGAACCTCGCCCATATCTCAGCCCAGCCTCCTCACTTTCTGCTGTTCTTAATGAAGGTAACAGCCTGTAAGACTTCACACTCACTGCTGAGTAGACACCCCTCCAGCCATCTTCTAGTGACTACCCTGATCCTTATTCCTGCTCACCCTCAGGCTGTGAGAGGAGACCAGCAATCACCCGAAACAAGCTGATAGTTGGAGAGGGAAAGAGGCTGAAAAACATTTCACTAGGTAATTTCCACTCTGTGACCCTCCTCAAAGCCCCCCCAGTTTGTTTACAGAAAAGCCTCACAGCAGCTTTCCTTGCTGCAATGAAGTTGAACGAGCCCTGCTTGACCTCGCTGTTTCCTTCTGTGGAAGAAGCAGCATGGTTTGAGGTTGGAATTCAATTCCTTTTGTTGGCATGTATGTTTTTTTCAGTTATTTCATTAAATGTGTCATCCTGCATAGAGGTGATAACTCATCCATGAGCAACAGTCCCATCTTTTCCATAACACCTGCTAAGATTATCTGGCAGCCCAGAAATGACTGGTTTTGAACATTTACAAAAACTTTGACTGGGCAGAATAAACCCCTCTCCTGACTTCATCATCAATAAACTCATGCATTCTATAAATACACAGAAATAACTTTCCATGTCTTCTGCACCGTTGCAGACTTTGACTTGGTGGCAAATAATGCCCACGGTATAATCCACAGCAGGACTTGCACAGGATCATAGAAGCACAGAACGGTAGGGGTTGGAAGGGACCTTTAGAGATCATCTGATCCAACCTCACTGCCAAAGCAGGTTCACCT